>NC_091544.1:6825000-8032142 GCF_030788295.1 Drosophila virilis | reverse complement strand
CGCGCCACACGCACAAGGAAAACAGCAGAGAAGAGAGCATAAAAAACAAATTTACGTGCCAAGGCAAAGGCTGTGTAAAAAACAAGCACATAAATAACGACAAGGCATTAAACCAACGCCTGGGCAACAAAAAGAAATAATGCCAAAATATGTAAAAAGCGCGACGCCTTGCCAAATCGCAGGACCTGCCCGGAACAGCAGGCCCGCATAACAAATTGTGTAACGCCGCCCCAATTAATTAATATGTGCGCCCATCGACAAATATGCGGGGACCCGACATCAGTTCTGTATTGAGCTAGAAACTTGAATGATACTTTGCCCTTTGCTCGTTTGAAATTGAAATTCGAAATGTTTTCGCTGTGCAGTTCGAAATGTCTGTCAAGAGATTTGCCCAGCTGCCCGGCGTGCCAATAGTTCCGGGCAAACATTCAATTGAAAATTTTGTCTCTTTTTATTATATTTTGTATTTTCATTTTAGTTTTTCCCCGTTTTGTTTTGTTTTTTTTTTTTTTTTTCCCCCTTCTTCGTTGACTGTCAGCAGCTGTGACCCTTTGCTGCTGTCGGGCTGCATTAGTTTTTATGCTTCATTCCTGTGAAAAACTTTTCCGAACTATGTTTTTCTTTCAGTTTGTCATTTGTTTTTTGAGTTTTTTTTTGTATATTGCAGTTTTTTCTATTGTTCATCTTGTTGTTGTGCTGTAGCCTTTCCCCTTTGGCCAAATGTCAGCGTTATTTTCATTTGTGTCAAACATTTTATATTACTAGCTGGTTTTTACCCGGACTTGCGCCGTCCAAGTTTTTTGCTCTACACACAATTTGCCCATAATTTCCAACGTTTGAAAATCTAAATATTAACTAATAGCAACTAGCTCTTACTTTTTCTTGTGCCTAGATAACGAACCAATTCGTTAGACAGGATAAACAGTCTTATATATAGAAACTTGTCTTCATTTAGAAAATAATGAATATGTTTAGAGTAATTTTTGAAAACTTTTATTTGCCTTTTCATATTAGTTTTTGCGCTTATGTTTCTTTTGTTTTCTGTGAAGCTAAAAGCTTTCTTTTATTAAAAGAAATTGTTCTCCTAATGCACACTGAAAAAGTTTTTTACATGAGTGCATGTTCATCAGCTCATAATGCAATTACTTCTGCAGACTTTTATTACTTTTTACCCTATCCAACAAAGAAATACCCCTTTTTTTTTTTAAAAAAAAAAGCAGGTATTTTTAATTGAGTTTGTCAAGTTATGTTTGGCGATAATTGAGTTCTCCTGCCGAGTGCGCTTGCCCCGCTCTGCAGGAAATTAAGCGAGTGGCCTCTGTGTCAATTATTGCAAGGAGTGCTTGCACAAATTAGATAATATTGTAGTATATAGCATTATTGTTGGCTCAGTTAAGCAGGTTAATAGGCACTTCATATTGCATCCTGCTGACAGTAAATGCAACATGGCACAAATGTGATCTAAGGACACAAAGCAACACACTCACAGGTAGACACTAGACACTTGTATTGAGAACTACATTAATCAAATGTCAAAAGCAAACACACACACACACACAAGCAGATAGAGGCACACACATTAACAGACGCCACACGCTCGCTATTATCGGTTGAGATTTTTGTCAAATTTCCACTTGTGCGCCTCCTGATGGAGGAGCGTCAGGACACACTTAAGCACACACACATAGTGCACTTTGTTTCTGCACAATGCGAAGAACAGAGAGGCATGACAAGTTTTGGGCTGTCCACAAGCTGTCAGAGTGCGTAGTGTTAGGGGTTGGATGATTGGAGACCGGAAGCAGGCGGCAGATTTTACGCACAGTCGAGCGACTGATAGGCAGTCCTTGGAATTTATGGTATGCAATTTGTTTTGGGCCGCCCGCAGCAATGTGAGGGCATATATCAATGCCGAGCAGAGGGCACGGAATCGGGCAGTTATGACAAGTGATTGGGCAATGGGTACGCTCTTTGGTTAGTCCCCACGGATGATCTCAACTGTGCACAAACAAAACGGGGCATCAAACAAAAAAAATTAATAAAAGGGTAGCACAGAGAAATATACATAAATCTCTGTATCTCACACAGCAATTAACTGGGAATAGAGGCAACAAATTGCCTGAACGCTTGAATCCAGCACAGGACAACAGGCTTTCGTTGAGGCAGACGTTTGCCATTTAGACGCCCGAATGAGTAACAGCGCCATGGTGGCCGTGGCCATTTGCTGCATCTTGGTGCTGCTGGCGGTATTCATTGTGATCATCATAGTGGTTGGGCAGCAGTTCGAGGAGCCCAAGTGAGACATGCTCCAGCTGGGACCTGGCAACTTCCCAGATGGATAACAGAGACCTCCAAATTGTTAGTTGCGGTCAACACAATTGCCGGGGCAGATACCAGCGCCAACCACAACAACAATACCAATAAACAAAACAGCATGAAGATGAAGATCAAGTTGAATCAGTTTACCGCCGTCGCCGAACGATGCCAGAATCATCACACGAATCACACCTACAATCCAATGTCACCCAACATGAAGAGATACAGAAAAGGGAAAGACAGAGAGAGAGAGAGAGAGAGAGAGAGAGAGTGCGACAGCGATTTTAAATGAAAGAGAAAGCATCCCATCGTCAGTACCCATTGGCTGTGATGTGAAATTATTAGAAATATGTGGAATAAAAAATTATTAAAATTTTGATCATTCCTCACGCCGAAACACATCTATAAGTAGCTGTTAACCTTGTGTGTCTGTTAAATGTTATTATGAACAAGCAAGAATATAAAACCTATATACCCATATACATTATATGTATATATATGTATATATATATATACTAGTGTGTAACCCAACCCCGTCGTAACATCGCGATTTTATACAAGTGTTGTTATCAAATTTTTATTGATGTTTTATTGATGTTGCATACAACTTATATACACATAGACACACACACACACACACACACACACACACAAGCAGACAAGCGAAATAAATTTACATTAACTTTAAAGTCTCAATTGACAACCAAGCCAAAGTCCAAGCACGCAACATGTGGCCAGGCTGTTTAAAACGGCAGCGCGGCTTAAAACGCGCGTATTTCGACGCGCCACAGACAAAGACGCAGGAAAAGGAACGGATATTGCAACCAAGGAGCTCAAGAAGTCGGCTAAGACCTGACGTTGCTCTAGGAAACTCGAAAAAAAAAACAAACATGATTGAAATATTTTTGAGAAACGGATATGGGTATCTAAGCATCGCACTTGTTAAAAGCAGCAAAAAGATACGGAATAAGGAATGCGGATCAGGAATCAAGCTGTTGGCCTAGTTCTAGTAAATGATATGCATTTTATATATCAAATAACTTTTGGATAAGTTTTATGTGTGTGTTAAAACTCAAATATATTAATATATATATATATAAAAATTTACATGTGTGTATGCAATATAATATAAATACAAAACACATATGGTTACATGTACGTAATTACTTAGCTTTCTATGTGTACTACAGAGTTATGAAACAAAGAGTTACAAACCAATGAGATTATGTCTATAACCGATTCAATACGATAATTCAATTTAAATAATATTAAACAATGAACACTTGATTTAATAAATTCAAAGTAAATACATTTATTGCAAAACGTACGCGCGCTGTAAACAAATATAATATGAAAATAAATTAATCGAGTAAACTCAACTCAACTACAACTCGTTTTCATTACTCGCTCAAAAATAAAATTCATCAATTTCAATCGCTTTCAAACGCTGCGTCCATAATAAGGGTAAGCACGACCGACACTCGTTTAACCACAATAAAGTGCAATTATTAAATTTATTTGACTAGTGGTTTAAATGGAGAACTCTCAATGCTGCCACTGTCAGCTATGCCCCCTCCAGCTGCATATGCAACATCCAATAAATTGTGCAACGTGCGGCAGCTCCCTTGACAACCACATCGTCGGGAATCGCCACACGCTTGCCGCTTTGTGGTGCAATTGTCAGACATGCTGCCAATGGTTGTTCAGTAAAGTGCACAAACGTGCAAACGAAATGCAAAGAGAAAGGGGAAAAATTATATATATAAAAAAAAAACAAATTCAATTTCAATGCTCAAGTTTTTGACGGCACGCAATTTAGAGAGCGTTGCAGTGCTCAGGTGTTTGCGGTAGCTGTGCACCATGCAGTTTCGCTGCATGCTGCAACACACCTGAACAAGCAAAGCACACATACACACACACACACACACATGCAAATTGGGAGCTGATGTTGCCCCGGCCACAGCTTTATAAATTGCCAATGCCAAAGAAGCACCATAAAAATCTCCAGTTGGTGCCAGGACAGTAGTAGGGCAACAACATAGACGCAATAAAATTTTATTAGTGCAGGTCCTGTCAATGATTCTCGCCTAGCCAGTTGATTAAAATGGAAACGTGGCTCGGTTCGGGAATGCGTCATATCTCCCCGGAGTTATGTCGTTTTGGAGTTATGTCGTTTTGGAGTTATGTCGTTTTGGAACGTCATATCTCCGAGCGGAGTTATGTCGTTTTGGAACGTCATATCTCCGCGCGGAGTTGTGTCGTTTTGGAACGTCACATCTCCGCGGGGAGTTATGTCGTTTTGGAACGTCATATCTCCCCGTGGAGTTATGTCGTTTTGGAGTTATGTCGTTTTGGAACGTCATATCTCCCCGTGGAGTTATGTCGTTTTGGAGTTATGTCGTTTTGAAACGTCATATCTTCGCGCGGAGCTTTGTCGTTTTGGAACGTCATATCTTCGCGCGGAGTTATGTCGTTTTGGAACATCATATCTCCGCGCGGAGTTGTGTCGTTTTGGAACGTCACATCTCCGCGCGGAGTTGTGTCGTTTTGGAGCGTCATATCTCCGCGCGGAGTTATGTCGTTTTGGAACATCATATCTCCGCGCGGAGTTGTGTCGTTTTGGAACGTCACATCTCCGCGCGGAGTTGTGTCGTTTTGGAGCGTCATATCTCCGCGCGGAGTTATGTCGTTTTGGAACATCATATCTCCGCGCGGAGTTGTGTCGTTTTGGAACGTCACATCTCCGCGCGGAGTTGTGTCGTTTTGGAGCGTCATATCTCCGCGCGGAGTTATGTCGTTTTGGAACATCATATCTCCGCGCGGAGTTGTGTCGTTTTGGAACGTCACATCTCCGCGCGGAGTTGTGTCGTTTTGGAGCGTCATATCTCCGCGCGGAGTTATGTCGTTTTGGAACATCATATCTCCGCGCGGAGTTGTGTCGTTTTGGAACGTCACATCTCCGCGCGGAGTTGTGTCGTTTTGGAGCGTCATATCTCCGCGCGGAGTTATGTCGTTTTGGAACATCATATCTCCGCGCGGAGTTGTGTCGTTTTGGAACGTCACATCTCCGCGCGGAGTTATGTCGTTTTGGAACGTCATATCTTCGCGCGGAGTTATGTCGTTTTGGAGCGTCATATCTTCGCGCGGAGTTATGTCGTTTTGGAGCGTCATATCTCCGCGCGGAGTTATGTCGTTTTGGAACATCATATCTCCGCGCGGAGTTATGTCGTTTTGGAACATCATATCTTCGCGCGGAGTTATGTCGTTTTGGAGCGTCATATCTCCGCGCGGAGTTATGTCGTTTTGGAACATCATATCTCCGCGCGGTGTTATGACGTTCCAAAACGACATAACTCCAAAACGACATAACTCCACGGGGAGATATGACGTTCCAAAACGAAATAACTATGTCATGAAGTCATATCTCCCCATGGAGTTATGTCGTTTTGGAGTTATGTCGTTTTGGATCAACATATCTCCGCGCAGAGTTATGTCGTTTTGGAACGTCATATCTCCCCGTGGAGTTATGTCGTCTTGGAGCTATGTCGTTTTGGAACGTCATATCTCCCCGTGGAGTTTTGTCGTTCTGGAGTTATATCTCCCCGTGGAGCTATGTCGTTTTGGGACGTCATATCTCCCCGTGGAGTTATGTCGTTTTGGAGCTATGTCGTTTTGGAACGTCATATCTCCGCGCGCAGTTATGTCGTTTTGGAACGTCATATCTCCGCGCATAGTTATGTCGTTTTGGAACATCATATCTCCGCGCGGAGATATGACGTTTCAAAACGACATAACTCCAAAACGACATAACTCCACGGGGAGATATGACGTTCCAAAACGACATAACTCCCCGCGGAGATGTGACGTTCCAAAACGACACAACTCCGCGCGGAGATATGACGTTCCAAAACGACATAACTCCGCGCGGAGATATGACGCTCCAAAACGACATAACTCCGCGCGAAGATATGACGTTCCAAAACGACATAACTCCGCGCGGAGATATGACGTTCCAAAACGACATAACTCCAAAACGACATAACTCCACGGGGAGATATGACGTTCCAAAACGACATAACTCCCCGCGGAGATGTGACGTTCCAAAACGACACAACTCCGCGCGGAGATATGATGTTCCAAAACGACATAACTCCGCGCGGAGATATGACGCTCCAAAACGACATAACTCCGCGCGAAGATATGACGCTCCAAAACGACATAACTCCGCGCGAAGATATGACGTTCCAAAACGACATAGCTCCGCGCGAAGATATGACGTTTCAAAACGACATAACTCCAAAACGACATAACTCCACGGGGAGATATGACGTTCCAAAACGACATAACTCCAAAACGACATAACTCCACGGGGAGATATGACGTTCCAAAACGACATAACTCCCCGCGGAGATGTGACGTTCCAAAACGACACAACTCCGCGCGGAGATATGATGTTCCAAAACGACATAACTCCGCGCGGAGATATGACGCTCCAAAACGACATAACTCCGCGCGAAGATATGACGTTCCAAAACGACATAACTCCGCGCGGAGATATGACGTTCCAAAACGACATAACTCCGCGCGGAGATATGACGTTCCAAAACGACATAACTCCACGGGGAAATATGACGTTCCAAAACGACACAACTCCGCGCGGAGATATGATGTTCCAAAACGACATAACTCCGCGCGGAGATATGATGTTCCAAAACGACATAACTCCGCGGGGAGATATGACGTTTCAAAACGACATAACTCCCCGCGGAGATATGACGTTCCAAAACGACATAACTCCCCGCGGAGTTATGTCGTTTTGGAACATCATATCTCCGCGCGGAGTTATGTCGTTTTGGAACATCATATCTCCGCGCGGAGTTGTGTCGTTTTGGAACGTCATATTTCCCCGTGGAGTTATGTCTTTTTGGAACGTCATATCTCCGCGCGGAGTTATGTCGTTTTGGAACGTCATATCTTCGCGCGGAGTTATGTCGTTTTGGAGCGTCATATCTCCGCGCGGAGTTATGTCGTTTTGGAACATCATATCTCCGCGCGGAGTTGTGTCGTTTTGGAACGTCACATCTCCGCGGGGAGTTATGTCGTTTTGGAACGTCATATCTCCCCGTGGAGTTATGTCGTTTTGGAGTTATGTCGTTTTGGAACGTCATATCTCCGCGCGGAGTTATGTCGTTTTGGAACGTCATATCTCCGCGCGGAGTTATGTCGTTTTGGAACGTCATATCTTCGCGCGGAGTTATGTCGTTTTGGAGCGTCATATCTCCGCGCGGAATTATGTCGTTTTGGAACATCATATCTCCGCGCGGAGTTGTGTCGTTTTGGAACGTCACATCTCCGCGCGGAGTTGTGTCGTTTTGGAACGTCATATCTCCGCGGGGAGTTATGTCGTTTTGGAGCGTCATATCTCCCCGTGGAGTTATGTCGTTTTGGAGTTATATCTCCCCGTGGAGCTATTTTCACAACCCAACCGTTAAGCTGATCCAGAAAAACAATTTGAGTGCCCTGACCCTAATAAAAATGAGTTTACAGGATATGAGGGTTTTGTGTAAATATATGTAACACACAGAGGGAATCATCTTTCCGATTCAATCTAGCAATAGAGATCCTCTTATGGTATATACTCATATTTATAACAACTGACTGTTTGTTGGGACTGACAGCTTGAAAAGCTAGGAGCAAATTTAAGATCGCTTTTCGAGAATGATTTTCAAAGTAATATAAATAGAATTCTTTACGAATTAAATATTTTTTAGTAATAATTAGCCAAAGGCTTACTCGCAGACTTACAAATGGTTTCGGTTAGACGCTACGTGTACCCGTATCTATTAATAGCAGCCGGTGGCTTCTTGTTCCATAGAGAAACAATCACAACCTATTTATTATATTTGCTCCTGTTCATCGTTTATGTGACACATAAATTGAAAGACTACGTCTTCTCTGGACAATGTGAAAAATTAGGCGTAAATTAAAATTGTTCACTTCAATAATTGATTTTCGCTTGCACTTCCAAACTGCAGTGCACTAAGCTCTAGAACTAACGGTTTTATTATACCCTTGCAGAGGGTATTATAATTTTATTGTAAAGGAGAGCAAAAGTGATATATTTACTTCATATATATATCATATTTGATAGAGAGCGTCTGATTAAAGCTGATTGCTAAGTTTTCAACCTGAACGATTCTTGACATATCCTTCTCCTACATTGTCTTGATTAGATCGAAATAGTAACTATACTAAAACTGTCTATTGTCTTAATGCAATTTCATTAAACTCAGTTTGACAAGAGCTATATCATGGAAACTTTCGTTTCACAAACAATCGGAATATCGTTTGAAGAAGATAAGTTACGGTTTCAAATCAGATGACATTTTATTTAACCTGTAAGGGTATTTAATCTTCTACAGCCCGTAGATAAACGTTTATTCTTGTTTTTCCTGTACACATGAACCTGAAGTCAATTGCGTTCAGTTCTTCGCCGTGTCGTGTCGTGTCGTGTTGACTGGGCCCGAGTCGCTTGTGTCCGTTATATTTCCGTCTGAAAGCACCAAGTAATCATAAAGTGATGGAAATTCAATTTACACAATATTAAATATGGCAAGTTGTGAACTCGCAACAAGGATGAGTTGGGATTTTTGCTGCTACTTGCAACCAGGCTGTGCCTGCCGGGGCGCCAATTTGGCACTTTTTGTGCGAATTGGGTCTGTGTGAATGGGTGTGTGTGTGTGGGTGTGTGCTGTATGAGCGTGAGTGTGGTTTATTATTATGCAGATTAGGCCAAGTCCCTTGGTTTACCTTTACTTCAGACTTGACACACTCACAGCGGGCGTGGCATGTGTATGCGTGTGTGTGAGTGAGCATAAAAATCTACACACTCTTAACTTTGCCGTTTCCCCGTCCCGCCCATGCATATATGCAAATTGCGTTTCATTTTGAGTTTTGTTACCTTTTCTGCAGAAAGTGTTTACGTGTGTGTGTGTGTGTGTGTGTGTGTGTGGAGGCAGCTGTGTGTAGGAATATTTACACACATATTTATGGGCAGTCGATGCCTTGACTTAAATTCAACCTCACGTCAAATGTCACGTTTTATGACTGCGCATATCAACAACTTGTGCAGTTCGCTCTTGACGCACTTCAATACTGGCAATTCGAGCGGCGTGCCCAGCTCAGCATTATGCAAATGTTGTGAGTTTTCATTTTGTTTGTGCTGCGAAACAAAATTGCATTAATAACATGTAATTGCAGATCTCTGTGGTGGCAATTAGCCTGTCGGCGGATTCGCGTAGGCCAGCGCCAAGCTGCATCCCACAGATACAGATACATTCACAGTTAGAGCTTGGCCTGGTAACTCTACATGGGCTGGCTGTGTTGGGTTATGTGCAAAAAGCAATTACCTAAAGGAAATTGCAAAATTAGTGAGCCAAATCGAAAACAAAGTAAACACACAGTTGTCTAGCGAGTTAAATATGCAGCTCTCAGCTATATTTTGCCCGCTCTCTGCTCTAAAATGTTGTGAACAAATTTGATTTGGCGCATTTGCATTTGCAAAATGAACAATGTTAATTTGATAGCGGCGATAGCGTCAAAAACTGCAGTCAGCGATGCGTAAACTGCAGATAAATGCCGTCCAAAGCGATTTGGCCCAGTTGTGGAAGTTGGCCAAAATTTGCGACATGTCTAATGGGCTGAAATTTAATGCACTTTTGTGTAATGTGGCAAAGTCAGCTTGGCGCATTTGGCATTATGGGCACATAACAAATGCTGGACATTAGACAAAGCCAAAGCCAAAGTCAACACTTACACACACACACACACACACAACCAGCTACAGCAAAAGTGGCGAATGCCGCTGAGTCAACTGTCAATTAATCAATTCGGCTGCCTGGCAAATGTTGCCGCTTTGGCCATCAATTTAATGGGTACACGTTAAAGCAGTAGCTTCTTCTAGTGGGGGCTGCCTGAAGTGAGCGGCCATCCAGTAAGTGTTTGCCTCAATTGCGGCACAGCTGCGAGTGGATGTTGCTGTTGTGGGTGTAACAAATGTTTGGGTTTCCAAGAAAAAAACAACTGCGTTATGCCGCGAAAATAATACACAGATTTGCGATACTTACACACCCAAACCCAACCACACCTACACACACACACACACACACACACACACTTAAATACACAGGGGAACATATTTTATTTTTTGACATTTGTCTGTTGCCTACCTTGCGGCATGCCTCGTGCATTTTAATGCCTCGCCCGTGGCGTGTATTGTAGCACAAATTTATGGGCATTTATTGAGCATAAGTGTTGGCAATTCATGAAACAGCTGCGTGCCGTTCATTATAAAAGCCAATTTTAAATTGGCCGCTCGTCATACAGATAGCATTTTAATAAGCACGCAAACCCTGCCTCTCCGCCCCTCTTCATATCTAGGCCAACTTGGCGATGATGTCACGCGAAGCTGTAGCTAAAGATAAAGATGAAGATTTTAGCCAAGTAGTAAGTGTGTGTGTGTGTGTGTGGGGGCGTGGATGTGGTATGTTGAAATGAAGATTTATAAACCTCTCAGCGCTGTTTTGGGGCCTGTACTCAGACGGCGCAGGTCTTATGTGTGGGTTCAGCAAACCCATAAATCTTGTGCAGAATCTTGTTTAGTTTATTGAATTATCAACGGGCATATGTATGTATGTGTGTATGTGTATGTGTATGTAGATGTATGTGTGTGAGAGCGACTTTGTCTGGCACAAAACTAAAAGAAATATCAAACACGTGCGCCAGCACTTATGTAAATAAGCTCTGCCTCTCAACTGATATGCGGTAGGCAAGGGCAATGGCACGCCTATATTTATAGTTTTATTTGTGTTCGCATGCTAAGCTTTGTCTTATCTACATCTGACGCTTTAACTACCAACTGTTCCATTCTATGTGGCATGACTGTGACTTGGACTCTGTTGCCCCACTTGCCACGCAGTTGCGCTTAATTTTCATGACTCATTTAAATAAATTTATTGTGTTCGCTGCACACACCTTGAATTTATGCTATGCTTCCATTGAAATTGAATAATATGCTAATACAATCACAGTCAGAACAACTTTATGCCATTTTAAATGGAAATTTAATTTTTGAAGCACACATTTTGGCTTCAAAGCAATCGCAGCAAAGTTTCTTCAATTTTGACTTCTCATTGTAATTTGTTGTTTACGAATACATAAAACGCTGATATAAATATGTATGCAATCTGCACAGGCTCTGAACACAAACAAAGAACTGGAAAACGGACGCACCATAAAACGAACAAAGTGAAGTGTTTATTTTATGGTTGCCCACAAAAATAGCTGCCATTTTTCGGGTCTCCATATATTAAATACACTTCCTTTCTCAATTACTACTCTTAAAACTCTTGCAATCCTAGTCAATTCAAAAAGTAAATAATTTCATTTTAATTCATATTAAAATCATATTCTAATAAAATCAAATATTAGAAAGCATTGCCATTAGATAAGATATAGCAGATATGGTAGAAGAAAGGAGAGCTTTGTCATGATGTTTTGAAAAACCAAATCTTAATTATTATCATTCTGCCGATCTTTATAGATTTTTCTTTAATTTAACGAGCATGAGAAGTTCGTAAATTCCAAGATATTTTTAATCATTGAAACCAGTTTGTACAAACACTTTTTTTTTACCTTGATATCTATAGATAGCTATTAAACCTGAAAGACGTCGAAGTAGACAGACAGACATGACTATATCGACCGCTGATACTGGTCGAGAGTGAATATAATTTTGGGTTCAGAGACGGCTCCTTCTATGCCCTATACAGTTCTAGAAAAAAGATGTTATAACAAGTCTTGTGGCTTTGTTTTTTTGCAATGCAACTATTGGAAAAAGTAGTTTGATTATAATCAGATTTGCTTTATTTGTTTGAGCCTGACTATTAGCTCAGTTTCAGTTGGATGTGGATTGTATGAAAAACAAGCATTTCCACGAATGTCCCAAGGGCAACTTTATGATATAACAATACGATGCCTACGAAAAATAATGTATTTTGTTATTTTGTGTATGAGCTTTAACTACGAGGCTAGTTTACTTGGAAATAGACAAGCTGACAGGCGATGCGTTACACAGTTTGTGATAAAATTATATAACCAGCGAGGCAATGTACTTTTCTCGGTATGCAGTTCTTTGATGTGGGATACGTTTTTAGCTGGCAACAGTAAATTCCCAGTAACCATAGGAAACCTTAAAGTTCAACCAGCTGCCTCACATATAATTGTACATTATTTATGCGCATTCTATTACTTGTTATAGACTACTTGCATAATGTCTTATACTTGCTAGTCACCATAACAAATATCAACTTTAAGCTTTTAGGATAGCGCGCACAAAAACGGAAAACAAACAAAAAAATGTTATTAAAGAAAATTTCAATGTCTAAAATCTTAACATTGACAGGCAAGCCGCATTGACTGCATCGACAACAGGCGCAAGATTCCATTGAAAAAGGGGCACTAGATCAGGGTTACAAGGCAGCGCAGGCCACTTGAGCGACACCCCGAAGTGCTCTGCACTTGGCATCAATCAATAATTGCCCATTGAGAGCAGCGGGTGGAAGAGCAGTTGCAGTTGCTCTAACTGCAGCTAAGCCATAATTGATTAGCAGCATGCAACATGAGGTGCTTCAGCACACACGAAAGCACACGACCAGAATGCATAATGGCGCACATTGAGCTGATGCTGATGCTGATGCTGATGCTGTTGCTGTGCCCTTAGCCATATAGCTACAGCTCGAATTATATATTGCTGCAATGTCTGTGTTGTGTTCCTTTTTTCATGCCAGGGCCACAGGCAATTGCCTGGCTTGTCTTCTCTAAGACGGCTATTGTATGCTAGCGCTGTCGACAATGATGGATGCTGGGACTGGGTTCCAATTGTGTCTGCAATTAATGGCACACACACACACACAATCAGCTACAAAGTGTATCTTTGAAATCGCTTTTCAATAAACTTATCATCTTATCTGGTTTTACAGTCAACCATTTCTGAGAAGGTCTTTATATCAAACTTTAACTAAAATTAACTTTTAATTACCATGTGCATTTTTGCACTTAACTTTGAGGTGGAAACTTTAATTAATATTTTTTTTGCTCTCTCTTTTGCAGGTACGTTCCAACAAGCCAGCCAAAAGCGTAAGTAGTTTTTCAGAATTGCTCTTATTATTACACACTTATCGATCAAGTTGCCTGGAACGTGTTCAAAGTTGGCCGCTTGAAGTGCGCTTCAAAAGCTTTTACCAAGTTATTCAGTTTTCGGGAAAAAAAAAAAAATATATAAATACATAAGTATATCTGTGAATAGAAATCAAATATAAGATTCGACAAGTTCAATGAAAAATTGCATTGCAGAGAAAAAAAATGCAAATACATTTCTACGCCAACAAAGTTCCTGCTGCCGAGCGTTGAGAAGCGTTCAGATACATTTGAATAAAAATAAAATTCGAATTCCAAATCGAAATGAAAATGTAAAAGGAAATACCTTAAACGCACGCCAACCGAGCGGCGACTAGTCAAGGTCCGTGTCTTTCGGCTCGTTTGCCTGTTTTTCCTTTACCTTGTCCAAGTGTTCTCCAGTCTTAAGCACCGGACAAGCGTTGGCCTGGCGCTGTGCGAGCTGAAAGTTAATTAGCTTGTCAGTGTTTAAGACACATTAAAGCTGCTGCCAGAAGCCAGTGCAATGAATTGTTAGGGCTAGGCAAATCGTTGGACAGCACGTAATATTCATTAGTCACATGGCTACGGAGCGTATGAGTAATATTAAGTGCAGCCATCTAAGCAGTGCTGAATACATATTAATCTTTAGCTGATTTTGGTGCAATTTGCAGCTTAAGTGGCAATTAATAGAGGGGTCGTTATTTAAGCACTTGAATGTAATCATCCCGCTAATTGGCAATAAATCAAACTCAGTTTACCTGCTCTTCTGGGCAACACAAATATGCACTTAAGCCTTTGCTATATAATATGCATAATTATGTACGTCAGCGCTTGAGACTGAGATTACAAGTCTGTGCAACAAGAACAGCAGCAGGTGCGGTGTTGCTGTGACAGCGCTATGTCTATGGCAACATGATTCTTATCCTTGGCGCAGGCTCATCTTCATCTTATCTTCATGGCTATGCGAAATGCCGGCTCACCTGCAGCTGGCGTTTTCGCTCGTCTCTTAATCAACGCGTTTTATCGCCCTATTTTATTTTCGGGCTAAATAAACTATTAGGAAAACTCATTTTCATGAAAATCCACTTTAATTGCTGTTGCCGCTGCTGCTCGTCAACGGCTGCGGTTACGCGAACCAGCAACAATAACAAGCATAAGGCTCCGGTATCTCTGTGGTGTGGCATTTGGCAAACGGCGTTACTTGTAAATTTAACGCAAATTGTCTGTAACATGAGCTGTTCGACTGAGGTGTCGCTGCTGCGGTTCGGCGCGGTGCGGGGCGGACTACACTGCGGGTGGCCCTGTAAGTGCCAACAGCAGTGCCGGCCATTAAATTTTCACGAATTTCGTGTCTGTGTGTGTGTGTGTGCATGTGTGTGTGTGCAGCAAACCCAAGCAGACATTCGCACAGGCATTCTGCAAGCAGACAGCAAAGCGTAGTAGAGGATTATAAATGGCGACAAAAGTGTCGCAAACAACTTGACTCCTTGAGATAAAGATACAGATTGTATGATAAACAAATATTGCATGGAAAAGTATTACACCGTTGCTTAGCACTGCAACATTTTAGATTGTAAAAAATCGATAGTCGATTATCGCTGTTATCGTTACTATCGATAACAGCAATTAAAGACATAATTCTATGCTCTAATTGGCATTCTTATTATCAAAACCATTCTTAAGCTCGACTCTTATGTCAAGATTGGGAAATGTTATTCAAGACATAGGCATCTAAAGCCCATTTTAATTTATGTATACCCAAATTATCGATAATTCTTACTAAACAATTTAGCAATATATTTTCTTTAAATGGTGTATACAAAAGCATATCTAAAAGCAGAAGCTTAATGAATATAAATACTTGCCAAGTTCCATAAGCAATCCTTGATGTCAGCTGCCAGCAAGTTTTTAAGGCTTTCACACTTGTCACCTGTATAGCTGTGTGTGCTTCTGCGTGAGGTTATTAGCGTAATGTTGTATGGCTCCTTGGGACGTCTGTCTGCCGCCAGCTGAAGGAGTATTTGATGTCGTCATCATCGTCTTTGTCGAACTTTCCGGTCTCAACGCATTTAGTTGTTGGCATCCTTGGAGAGCAATTTGCAAAAGACCAGAGCTGCGGTTACCTTGTGCCCCGAGTCCCACCTTGCCGCCATGGTCGGTCGGTTACACCTGTTCATTGTGTATATATTACTAGGCAACTTGTTTACATGGCAGTTGCGCGGATTATTGCGGCCATTTTGCGGTTTTTGATCGTTCTAGTTGCACAATATGTAATTAAAACCTGCATTTAATATGCCCACACAGATACACACGCACACGACGACAATTTGAAGCGTTTAGCATTGAAACAAAGTGCTGTAAATTAACATAATGTCTAGGCAGACAAACGAACGAGCAGAACGACAACAATAACAACAAATGCCGCCAACAAAAATACAAAAATATTTATGCCAATGCAAATGGCGTCTGCACAAAATTTATTGACACTTTTCGAGTGCTGCGCATTGTCATTGTCATGGCTAGGCGGCTGTCGGCTGGCGGTGTGTGCAGGTAGTGGGGTGGGGAGTGGAGGGTGGAGGGCCGTTTGGCGGTGTTGGCGCGACTGCTGAATGCGGCACTGTGCAGGTCTCTTCCGTTTTTCAGATTTCGTTGCGGTTGACATTGTTACGCCCATGGCCACGCCCAGGCTTACGCCCATAGACCCAACCTGCTCCTAGACCAAGTACCACATGCCAGTAGCGTTTATCGCATAGTCCTAGAAGCGTGTTCTGGCATCCTTGGGTCTGGTATCCTGGTTTCTGGTGCTGCCGGTGTTGCTGCTGCTGCTGCTGCTGCTGCTGCTGTTTTTCCTGTGATTCGTTCTCGTTTTAATGAGCAAAGTTTTGTCATGTGCGCTATTTATTTGCAGTTTAGCAATCAGCACGCATCCTAGCAACAAATGCAGATAAAAGCGAGTGCGTCGCATAACAATTCATTTACAATCGTTGCGCAACAGAAATTGTCTACACATAATGCAAATATAAGCCAGTTACAGTCTGATTTTCGTTACATTTAAATACATAATTAACTGCGCATGTTGTTGTCGGCTAAAGCAAATTCAATTAAACTTGTATGCGCTGTCATCAATAATATATTTTGCTCACATCCCGGGCAGCACAGCCAACAAGCATGGGTTTTCAAATATTAACTTGACTTATGATTAAATTCCATTTCAATATTCATAGCACACTTTTTAGAGCTGCACAGGTTAGGAAACATCTAGTTCAGTTTATATATAGAAGACTGAGAATCTTAACAAACAATATTTATTAATCAATGAAATAGGCTAATTCTGAAAATTAATGAGCAAATCTTTGCTTTTGTGAGGAAGTAGCTTACGAGTGTACCATACTCTACTAAAAAAAAACAAGTAAGAGGTTCTAGTCGGGAGCTCGCCAAACGCAATGTCATTTCCTGTGCTTAATAATAAACCTTAATAGTTTCATATTACATTTATTTTTAAATAATTATTATAACATAAATAGTTAATCGCCCTTTATGTATGTTACAAGCATTTCTCTGGATCTCTAACGAATGCGGCCCTTTGAAATAGAGTTTCACAGAATCGACAGCAAGCCACTAACCACCACATTTGTGCAAACATCTGTATAACATATTTCGTGTTTGTGCTTATGTTATATTTAAATTTGAATGTTTTGCAGACAGCATCATTTAAATTTGCGCTCGAGCTGCACAAATTCAGCGATGCTGCAGCAGCTGCTACCCACAATGGCAAATGGAAGCAAAGTCCAAATACCTCAGCCAAACCGAAAACCAAAAATATATTGCAAACGCGCTGCCCATTTAAAATATGAACAGCATATAATTTAATTAGAAGGTGCACCCGCAATGCTCTGGTCTGCCCTTTTTGAGCTCGATCGCAGCAAATGTTGCCGGAATCATAATCAAAAGCCGGTTAAAACTATGAGTAATCGAGAATCAAACTAGTAAAAAGAGTTGCAGTGGGGACTGCCCGACTATCCTATACACTAAGCTGCCGTAACACCAATAGCACTTCCTTGTATACATACTTAGCCCCTTCTTGTTGCCTTATTGCCACACTATGATTAACGTGTGGACCAAGAAATAGACGAACAGACGCACGGACAGAAGCATCAAAGCCTACCCAGAAATTATTTCTTCTGCATGTTATATGAATGGGGTGAGCGTATACAATTTGTACGTGAGGATTTGAGCCATCGAGTAGAAGCATGGTTAACTGGTTTAGCAAAGCGGATTAAAATGCGCTCAAAGTTAGGAGAACGCTGAGGCAAGTTTTAGCTGCAATCACCTTGAAAATGCACACGATGCGTATTGCGCGTGGGAGAGTCGATGTATGTGTGTTTGCTGAGCGTGCTTGGCAAAGCAGAACTCACTAAACGGAAAGCTGTGCACAATTGCCGCGCTTAAAATTTCCAACACACACACGCACATACACACACACACACACGCACACATGCACGCACCGACAATAATTGATGCGTTGTGCGTGCGTGTGTTTGCTCACTGAGTGCAGCTTAGGTACAACAGTTGCCTCTGTAGTTGCTTAATTTCATTATGGAAAAAACATGTTTGCCCCACACACACACACACACACACACACACACCTTATCTCAGCTGATGGACAGGCTAACTAAAGCAGAGCACCTGTCATAAACAGTGAAGCGTTTTTCCATGTTGTGTGTCAAGCTGATATATACACATGCTTACTCACACTCCTGCACACATACACGCACACACACATAGACATGCATATACAAATCATTAACATCATGTCTTTGTCTTTCGTCTATACCCAAAACCCCCGCTTCCCCTCTCCAACCCAATAAATACACCGATCTCAGTGGCCGCCACAGCGCACTTGAAGTCGCCCGGCATTGAGGGCGAGGGCGCTGGCGAGCCATGGATGCAGCCGGTTGTGGCATACTTGGAGGCGCCGGTGCGGCCCACAAAATCGCCAAGTAGGTGGCGCCACTAGCAAAACTCAATTCTCTCGCTCTTTCATTCTCTCTCTCTCTCTCCTCTTGATGTGTGTGTGTGCTTCCCGCGCCCGTAGTTAACAGTTAAATTTAAGTGTCTATTTGTAGTTGAAAGTTGACTTAGTTGAAATTGAAACCGCTTTCTAGTTGTAAATACATCAACACACCACACACACACACACACAGCCACTGACACACTAGCGCACAGCCCTGGCTGATATACATACAGTTCAACTCTTGTTTTACTGCTACGTTTTGTGTATGTGTTTGTTATGTTGTGTGTGTCTATTGTCTATTGTCTAACCATTGCAGCGACTTGTAACTACTCAACTTATCAATGCCAAAAACCGCACACAAACTTTACCCGTTTGTGGGCAACTCTCTTTCCCCTCTCCTCTCTCTCTCCCACTCTCTCTCTCTCTCTCTCTCTCTGTCTCTTTGCCTGTAAGCAGAATGTGATCAGACGTTCGTCTCGCGCATTGGAGGGCCACAAAACGGCAGCTTCACGGCTCCGCTGCTGCATAACCATCGGAATCATTCGCGGCAATGCCTCTACACATTCCTAGCAGGACCGGGTCAGCGTGTCGAAGTAGTTTTTAAATCCTTTAATTTAAGAGGAAGTCCGCCAGAGTAAGTCCCGCACTAAAAATTGATTTTATTATTTGTTTTATTACTCGTTCGCAAAGTGAGAGAAGTATATTGTTTAATTGCTGTCCGTCTGCTAATTATCTCTGCGCAATTAAAGTTAAGAAAACCTTGCTTTTATACAAATTTGAAGCAGGTAAATCTACTGTGAACGGGTATTACTCAGTCGGTTACAGCCGATTGTAACATTTGAACTTGTTTAATCTGATTTTTAATTATTTTAGCGGTTCGGCCGTCGGTGAGTTACCAAGGTGAGTAATAAATTAGTGAATTAATGACAACTTAATTTGAGCTTCGATAACGCCTTGCAGTTGTGTTCATGAGTACATGGATATCTACTCGGAGGTGCAATCGTCCGAACCAGCGGAGCTGATCAATTCCCCATTCGGCGGCCGCTATTGTGGCGCAATACCGCCGCGTCGTCGCATTTCCATGTACCGCGCCGTTGCCATTTCATTTTTTAGCAACAAGAATGTGTCGACGGACCTGTTCGAGGGCACATTTCGGTTTATAAATGCATGTAAGTGCATCCCGTGACGTCTATTGATTGATTGAACAGTCAAGCACTAATCTAATGCCATTTACAGCGGAATATGAAATTGGTATACCCATTGCTGGATCGCCATGTTCCTACACGATAACGCCTAGCATGAGTATCAATAAAACTGGCGCACTCATATCGCCAACCTATCCAGGTGCCTATCCGAAGGATATGTCATGCACATATCAATTTCTTGGTGAATCGAATCAGAGAGTTAGATTAGAGTTTCGTGATTTTGATCTGTTTTTTGGTGGACCACAGTGAGTACCCCTAATGCTGTACAAATTCACACAAGACACACGCACGCACACACACACACACACACACACACACACACACACACACACACACACACGCTCTCAAAAAAGTTTCCAGTCAAAATCAAAGCAAATTCCGGATATTTTTGCGGTATTTGCCTTGAAATGCAGCTTTCACTGACACGCACACACACACACACACATACATACACACACACACAGCGAATCATATTTTCGTACTATCTGCAAGAATTGCTTATTTAAATTCTATGTAAATTCTATTCTATTTATATATGTACGCTCTATTCCAATTGCTATTACAATCTATTCGTCTACAACAAAATTATTGTTTACTATCATCATCAACAAAAACAACAACAACAACAATAACTACAACAACATACAACCCAAAAAAAAAAAAAAAAAAACAGCTGCCCATTTGACTATGTGAAAGTGTACGATGGTCCAGATAATTCGTCAGCATTAATCGGTACATATTGCGGACAGCAAAGAAACTTAGTATTGTATTCGAGCGAGTCGAGCCTTTTTGTTCATTTTTATACCCTGCCGCGCACCGCAAATTCGCAAAATCGTGGCTTTAAAGGAATTTATGAATTTAGCGAAAGTTTTGTTAAATTAGATTTTATACGTAAGTATTACTCAGCGATGAACCATATAATCTACATTTCATTTTCAGTTGCCATTGCCCAAAAACTGCGGCCATTTTGTTGCATTGCTCAACAAAATGGCCGCCACGCACACATTTAACGGCTTCGTGTATGTGTTTGATGCACGTTTCCACTCAGTGGCTTTTTGTTGCATTTTATTAACATTCGGTTTACTGAACTCACTCACTAATCTAATTTATCTACAACTTATCCCTCTCTCCTCTCTCTCTCTCTCTCTCTTTCTTTCTGTATCTCCTCTGTCTGTACTATGTATTTCAACTCTATCTGAAATTCTTAAAACTACATTTGCTAATTATCTAAAAATGCAACAATAAATACACAACATTTATTGCGTCCATCAGGTGAAAATGATGGCATTCACATACGTGGCTCAGAATGTGATCAAAAGATTTTATCGAAGAAGGAATCAACTGGTTTTGTGCTCTCACCCAACTATCCCTATCCATATATACCAAAAACTGTGTGTAGGTGAGTGTAAAATAAATGTATAAATAAACAAATCTTCTGCAGATATTAAGAAAATAATATCGATATTCCATATCCGTATGCTTCCCAGATATTTCATCTATGGCATGCAAGATGCCCAGCATCTGGAGCGTGTGCGTCTCGAGTTTATCTCTTTCAACATACCCAAAGTGGAGCACAAGGACAAGAGCGAGTGCGCAAACGCAAATTGAGCACAGTATGACAAACTAAAGGCAATTAATGTCAATGTCTGTTTCATTCTAGATCCAATTGTACTGATGGCTATCTAAAGATCTATCTGAAGGGCCAAGAGACGGCCGATGCGTACGACAAATTCGATTACGAGTTGTGCGGCAATGAGACGCAGCGCGTCATCAGCGATGGGCCCCGTCTGGCGATGGTGTTCAGTTCGGGTGAGCTGCAGGGGCGCGGCTTTAAGGGCAAGTACATATTCGAGACGGAATATAAAATACCCGGCACGGCGGCACCGGACGGCACCTGCAGCTTTACGTATGTGAGCAGCTCGAAGAAACGCGGCGAGCTAAACAGCCCGCGATATCCATCCAACTATCCGTCAGACACGAACTGTTCCTACTTGTTCTTGGCCGAGCATAACGAGCAAGTTACCATTGTATTCGACCACTTTAAGATCAAGGCCGACAACAATGGAAATGCCACTGCGGGCTCTTATGGGTAAGTGCTGCTCCAACTGCAGGAATCAGCCGATGTCAATGTCTCGAACGCTTGCAGCTCCGGTGCCTGCTTTGAGGATTGGCTGGAAATGTATGTGGTGTATCGGGATAACAACGATCGCTTGCTGGGTCGCTATTGTGGCCTAACTGCACCCGGGCCCGTTGAGAGTCCACGAGGCGCAGTTGGTCTACGCATTACGTTGCACACGGATCAGGAGAGCGTGGCCAGCGGCTTTAAGGCGCGATATTTCTTTGAATCGGCCAAATCCGATGCGGGCGACTGTGGCGGCAACTTCAGCAACGAGGATTCAGGCATTATCACCTCCCCGAACTATCCAGCCGGCTACAAGGCGCCTGGTCGTGGCATGGCCTCCAATGCCTGCAACTGGGTAATGACCGCACGCGCCGGCTACAAGTTGTCCATCAACTTTGAGCAGTTCGGGCTCGAGGGCGATCCGGCAAGTAAGTACAATAGCTATCACCATCCACAACTGTATACTCTCAACTCTGTGTATTCCCAGATCGTGGCTGTCCCGCCGCTGTGCTGCGGCTCTGGGTAAATGTCGATTCGGATCAGCCGCCTCTGGAGCTGTGCGGTGAGAAGCCCCCTATTGAGCACTGGCACTATATATCCACTGGCCAAACAGCGCGCATCAGTTTCACCACCAGCGACAAGACCGTCGGTGCACAGGTGAGCATTGGGCTGGCTGGCATTGATATTCTGATATTCTGTGGGGCAGCGGAAGTGGAGGTTTTTGGGGTTTGCCATTTGGCAATGCCCAGCTGAATAAAATACAAAAATTAACAAACACTTTATTTATTCAGGGCTTCCGCATTGTATGGACGGAGATACAGGACTCCGGCCCGGGACCACCATCCATTGGGCTGCTCTGCGAGTCCACCTACCACTTCCAGTGTGCGGCGGGCTATTGCATATCGGACAAGCTGCGCTGCGACGGCGTCAAGAACTGCGGTCCCGGCGATGATAGTGACGAATTGCATTGTGAGTCGTGAGTGAGTCGAACGGTTCAGTTCAATTTTTATTTTCCTTTTGATATACTTTGTGCTTTGGTTTTTATTTATACTCTATATACAATTACATACTTATGTATTGTTTTATCGTTGAGTTTGTGTTTTCAGTGCGTCCTCTGAGCGACCATGAAAATCGTATGAGTAATCCTTTAGTTAATATTCCATGATTTCCATTTGGTTTGTCATTCGATAATAATACACAAAAGTCTATGCAATTGGTGCATATTTTGTTTATTACGCTTTTCATTTGTTTATAACAGCCTCGAAAACTTGAACCCGACGAAACACTTGCTAAAAACTATATCAATTAAATGTGCTAACTAACCAAAAATAACTTTAAACTAATACTAACCAAATTAAAAACGAAATTAACTCCGAACTCAAACTATTTGAGGCCTACAAACTCTAAGCACCAAAATTTTGAACAGCTCTGTATGGTGTTGATTTTGTTTTTCTTTTGTTTCACATTCATGGCCAGAATTTTTGTGTACATACGATTTACAATTTTTAATTAAGGTTCACCCATTCAAGAACTCACCCTAAGCTATGCATAATTATTGTTCTACCTACACAAACATGTTAAATGGCATACTTTATCGTACGAAACCAAAATCACAGCGCTCTCAGTAATAACAACAGCCACGCCCACACTAAAACTATCTCTCTTTCTCACTTGTCTTCCTCTATTTCTCTTTATTCTCTGTCTTTCTTTAATATACTTTCTCGATGTGATTTTCCACTTAAACCAACTAAAAAACCAACAAACTTAACTTAACATTTGAAACTCCCTAAAATAATCTCAAACAAATACCCGAAACAATACGTGACAATTACACAGGTGACGCAAACTCCACGCATTTGCCCACATTTCTACAGACATTTGTTTTAGCAATTATGGCATTAGTCTTGAATACGTACAACTAAAACGTAAAACTAAATCTAAGTAAAACGAACTAAAATCAAACAATTTTCAATTGGATGGAAGAGTGATGAAAACTATTGCAATAATATAATATAAAAACGAAAAAAAAAAAACAAAAACAATTTGTAATAATTTTTGCAAGCATTAATTACACGCCAAGTAAATGCTAATGTATAAGATTAAAAAATGCATAATACTTTTGGTCACATATAACACGTGAGTCCTGCATTAACTTGTCTCAAATCGCTGCACACGCCCACAACGCCCCCACAGCCACAATCACGACATGCACAGTATTCAGCCACCCAAAAGAGACCCACACACTCCACCACAACTCTCAAATTGAAAACTAGCCACAAATGCCACGTTTGACTAATGCATCGTTCTAGAAAGATATTGCATTAATTATTATAGTATCAAATCTACAAATTTGTTCTCTTTGGTTGCATATTTCAGTTTTCAGTAGCGCTACGGATATCGTTTCAGAAAGCATGCTGATGAAGTATTTCTTTATAATTCTGGCTTTTTTATGTTCTGCTCTTAATTGTCTTTCCCCAATGCCCATATATTAGTATACCAAATGATAAACTGAGCTGCATTCTCAACTGTTATCCCAATAAAAACCATCTGCTAATAATATCTATTAAACAAAATACTTCAATGCCAACACATCCACTGAGTACATAATCTGCCAACTACTTAGCTAGCTCATCATTTATACATTATCTTAGCATCATTGATATTTATCATAATCAAAGAGTTTGGAAGCCTATGTGTATAGTATATTTACAGCTAACTGTATTAACAAATGCTATATATTTGTTTTGTACTTTGGTTTATTTACGTATCAATTCCTGAATTAGGTATCACGGAAGCGGCCGAGGAGGATCACGACGTCCTAATTATAATAACACTAGTCGTCGTCTCGTCCCTAATCTGTCTCCTATGCACACTCTGTCACTCCAGAAGAAAACGTAGAAATCATGCGCGTCAATTGGGTTTACATCGGAATGCACACTATGACTCGCAGACGAGCGCAACGGGTAAGGGAAGAGGCGTCAGAGGATCGCAAGATGTTTTGTCTTGAGTTTATGTTTCCATTATGATTATAGGTTTCCTTTGATTTCGTTTTGTCTTTTATAATTTCGAGGTAAACACAAGAAACGCTTTGAAATAGAGCGAACATTAATACTTTGACCATCTAAATATTTCGTAGCTGGTCTTAGCTCCAGTCGACGTCATTTGCAGAGTGGAGGGGCGAGCATTGCGGGCAGTTTACACGGCATTAACAGCGGCACCTTGATCATTCCACCCGCGCCCCTGCCACCCACCAGCGTGCCACCACCACCGCATATATGTATAGCCGGGATTGACATGTCACACGGCCTGATGTCCAACGACGAGGACGATGATGACGACGACGATTTGGAGCTGGACGAGGATCAGCTGGCGGCGGATATATTCATAAACGATGTGCATTTCGACGAAGATAATATCGATCATGTAAACCAAATGGCAAACGTTTAACTATGTTTATAAGCATTTTTATCGATAGTTTCAGCTATAGAGCGCTTTAGATTAGGACGTGCCCATGTCAAGGGGTACGTATATAAGTAATTGAGTACGAACATCGGATGAAGTTGGAGTTGAATGTCTATATACATACTGACTGCGACAGACAGCAGAAAGAACTTGAACAACAAGAACAAAAATTTAAAAGTTAACAATACCTAAAAGACAAAAAATTATGCAAAAGTGCGAATTGATTAAGACATAAATTTAATAAGCTATAAAGAGGGCGCAAATTAACGTAAACAGTACAGTAGGGCGTAAACATTGTAGTAGCGATAAACGATTAACGATTAACGATTAACGATGAACAAAGAAGACAGACAACAAATAATAATTACATTTAAATATACATACATACTATATTATACACATAGCGACTATGAGGGGACAGAGAATTGCGAAACGCACATTGATGGTTCAGGAATGAAAAACCCAAGCGGCGAATATGTAAAGCATTTTCTTAGCCACAAGAGACCGCAAAAAGTTGTTGATTTTTATATTTGATACGAGTAATATTTAGGTGAAGCATAAATTGAATTAATTATACAACAAAACAACCAAAAAAAAAGAAAGAAACCCACATACACACAAAACACGACACACACACACACACACACACACACACACACACACACAAATGAATAAATAAATTTGAACGCAGGCAAAATAAAAAACATTCAACTTATTAAAGGGCATAAAACAATAAAGTAAATACCTAAAGTATATATCTATACAGGCGCGAATAACTTTTATTTACACATTTTTTTACAATATGCAAAACACACACAAAATTATACATTTCTCGCCACAAGACCGATTAAGCTCAAGTTTAACAAGTTTATAAATTGAAGTTTTTAACAAATATAATAAAAAAATAAAAAAACATAAGACATACATACAAGAAGATTGCATAAATAAAAGAATTAGTGACTATCAAACCTGTATCTTCCAGCAAAAGTTAAACGTAAAATCCTTTAATTGAGGGATTTGTATAAATAAATGAACATATTAATACAAACAAATTAAAAAGCGTCACTCGTGTCGTGCGCTACAAATTCCAAAATCGATAAATTCAAAGATTTTTGTCTATTTAAGCACATTTTTATAGACATTTAAATGGAATGTTGCAGCGACATTAACAAAAGATTAAAACAAAACTATTTATAAAAATGTACACGCTAAAGAGAACGATAATAAACACTTATACAGTAAATTAAAATCCAAAAGCTAACTCTGATAAGAAACACTGAATAGAAAATGCAACTATTTCTGCCAATCGTTGAGTAAAAATAATAACTAAGTTTTCTTTAGTTCCGATATAGTTTCTGCTATACTTTTCTTCGAAACAAAACGAATATTTAGGTTAAACATTATAGTTTATATGATTTTAAAATGAGGGTTTTTAATATGATAAAAAATAAATGAAAATTTGAGGAAATAAAAAAAAATTATTGGTTTCATAGCGCTCGTACATTTTGCATGAAGAACTTTTGAAAAAGCAAAAGCTTAAATAAATGAGACAAATTTAAACAGTTCAACGTAAAAATCACTAAAACTAAAAATATGTAGGTGTTTAATAAAAACATAAATAAATAAATCCAATACATTAAAGAAATAAAACGTTGTTAAATTGTTGCAAAATGCATAAAGATCAACTATTTCATAAGAAATAGTAAATTATTTTAAATAATTGCAAAATACAAATAAATAAATATTTAGTTTAAGTGTATACATTTTGTTGTTGTATGTCATTTAAATGAACCCCAATTAAATTAGTTAATTAATAAATTGAATTTGTGTTCTAGCAATTAAAACAAAGAAAAATTAAATTAAAAAAAAAAAACACACACTATTTACTAAACATATAAAAATTTAATAAAAAATGTTCGAGAAACACACGACAAAATCCCCGTGAAATGTTCTAAGCGTTTACTAAAAAAAAAGAAGACACAACGTTAAATTAAACAAGCAAGTGTTAAATTTACATTTAAATCTATAATTAAGCAAGGCAAACCAATGAACGATAAGTTATACTAAACAAATATGTAAAGCCTAAACCAAAATGAAAAAAAAAGAAATCTTAACCCAAGCGTATGCATTGGCATAGATCGCAGCGCTTTAGCAAAAGATAGTTGATTAAAACGCAAACTTTTAAAATTGAACAAAAACACCTACAAAAACAATTCCATGTTAACATTAAATATAAATAAAGGTAATTAAATAAATGAATACTAAACCAAATCCAACAGTCATTATTATTTTATTTATATATATCCTGACCGATTGACTGACCGACTGAGTGACTGACTGTAGTTACCTTATTTGATGTAGGTGCACGTCAAGGCGGGGTTTTGGTAAATTCCACCTGCAAGTGTGGAAAAATCGGCCTTTAATACATGTTCAAAGCTTTTTGAGAAAATTAATATTATATATGCCACGCGCAAGGCCGGATTATCCCAGCTAGCACATTATATGAAATGTGAATTTTAAATATAATCACTAAATACCTTTTAATGAGGGACGTTACTTTAAGCGCTTTCTTTAAAATGTTGAAACTTTGAAGATGACATGGTACAAAGTCGAATATGAAAATTTATTAAAAATGTTGAGAATATTTTATTTTTGCTTTTAAATACAGCTTGAAATGCCTATAACATCAAACTGGTTCGCACCAAGAGAATGGTTTGTAGAAAAATGCATTATTAAATGTTTCAGTTTTTGGTTTGCGAATTCAAACGAAATTTGGACAGCATTTTGTTTATGGCCTCCGCATCGCCGTCGACTGTAGCCTTGTCCTGTTCCAATATTTGCTCAAAACTCTTTTGCTTAGTACCGACCAAATAAAAGTCCTCATCGGCTATTGTAACCCGGCCGTCGGCATCAGGTGCTTTGCCCTCATAAATGTCCAGAGCTTTGAAATCAAAAACTACAGTGAGATGGTCAGACAGACTACTGTGAGAGGCCATAAGACCGCAATGGCAGTAACTCACCCATGCTCTTAATTAGTTTGCCATCGGTATCCGTAAAATTAAACTGAAATGTGTTGACCACAGTTCGCTTTTCGGGATCCGACTCCTTGAGCTTGTTGCGTATTTTCTCAATAATTTCGTCGCTTTTCATGCTTATGGAATTTGGCTGAACGAGGCACAAGTGGAGCGTTTGAGTGCAGCTGCTTGACTAAATCAACCGCAGACGCCAATTGAAACGAAGACTGCGGATTACCGCAGGCGTTCTCGTTGTGGCTTTGCATAATTCTTAATTAAAGTCAATTTGTTTGATAGAGACATGATTGACAATATTGATACAGGGCATGAGAAAATCCAAATCGTCTACTCAAACACTTGGATAATATTAAAGGGCAGTTCAATTAGATACATATATTTTGATAGGTATACTCTATTGCTACTAAATAAAACTTAGTATATGACCAGCGGATGAACGCTTATGTAAATTAGGGCTTCCATAATTTTAGCAGGCCGTCTTCACTATAACTGGCAAGAAGATTCTGATGTGGATGATGTGTTAGGCCAATGACGTCTTTCTCGTGTACCTAAAATAAAGGAACTGCTTTAGACTGATTACAGATAAATTCACAAAAGTACTTACATTTAAAGTACGCTCCAGCTTGCCCGAAGAGACCGAGAAGCAATATAGCACTTGATCTTCGCCAGCGCAGTAAATAAATTCGCCTCTGGGCGAAAGCGTTGCTGAGATAAAGGCACCGCCCTCGCGTTTACCCGATGAGAATGAACGTACAATCTGCCCCTGCATGTTCATAATGACAACCGTGTTAGATCTATTGCAAACGATGAAGTGTTCCGGATTCTTGGGCAATATAAGCACTGTATTGACGGCCAGCTCGTTGCCTAATGGTTTATACGTAGCTACGCATTCAGTGGTCTTTAGTGACCAGACCTTGACGGTGCCGTCAGAGGATGCACTTAGGACACTGTGGCCATCCGGTGTAAACGTTGTCTCGTTGACAAATGAGGTGTGACCCTTAAACTCCTTAAGCATTTTACCCGACTTGAGACCATGCAGTCGCACAGTGTAGTCAAAGGAGGCACTGAGCACTTGGCTGTTGTCGCGGGAGAACTGCAGACAGGTGATACCTTTGGTGTGCGCCTTTTCGAACTTACGCAGACATTGCCCGGTGATGATGCGCCATACCTTTATCTGGCCATCCTGAGCGCCTGATGCAACCATCTCAGAATCACGCGAAAAGGTTAATGCCAGCACGGCTTGCTCCATCATCATGAACTGGTCCTGCGCCTGGTATTTCAAATCTTTACGTACTTTGCCAGTGGTAAAATTCCATACTTCCAAAAAGCCATCTACACTGCCTGTTATCAGATACTGTCCATCTGGTGAGAACTGTGCGCACTCTACATGTGACTTTTCACCGAATTTGATTTGGCGGAACAGCTGCGTTGGATACATTTCCTCCTCTTGATCTTTCATGGCTGCTTTACCGCGGAACAAATCGATGGTGGTGCCGGGCGGAAGAAGACCTTGATGTTGTTGCCATTTAAGCGCCTGGCCAAGCAACGCCAACAGCCTTGACGATGGCACCACGTGCACCTCACCACTCAACTCCTGGGCAATGGCCGTGCGCCGTTTCTCCTTGCTGCTGCCCTCCGCATAGGCCTCACGGGGATCGAAATACGCACGCTGCAACATGTTCTCTGAGGGATAAACTGCGTAAATAGCGTTTCCTTAGGGAAAGTTAGATACCCACCTAGATGTATGTACCGCTCGGGCTCGTGCTGTTTCAACATGCTCATCGGGTCCGTTTGGCGGAGTAGAGAGCGGGCGGCACCCAATTCCCGCAGCTCTATTAATTCCAAGACAATTTGCTCATAAAGATTGAGAAGCTTTTTGTCGGGCAGCTTTAACGATTGTGTTACTTTGAGTACTGTGTCCCAGTGTCCATTCGATATGTCCTGCACAAAGCCGTCGACGCTGTCTACTGTGTTGAGCGAGACGCCAGTTTCCTCCTGGAAGGCAGCAAATTATTATTTATGCTTAATTTAGGAGCTTCACTCTTACTTGTAAGGTTTGTAGTGTTTTAAGCAGATTTGATTCCTTCAGATATTGTTGAATTAGACGAATAACGCTGAAAGAGGTGTGTTCAATTAGATTATATAATGCGGGATTATTTATACTTACTCTGCTGATTCTATTTCGATTGACATGATTTACTGTTTAGCACTATTTTGTGGTCTAATATGTTCTAGATTCCTAATAAAATAAAAACGCGTCTTTTTTGCATCGAGTCGCTTGGAACAAGTTCATCTGAACCAGTTGTTCTTCATATCTTTCCTTTGGTTCATTTGTCTATTCGAGTTTATTACAGTTTGTTTACCTGTTATTAACAGCAGCTGCTAAAATTTTAGAAAGAATATAAGGACAGAGAAACGAAATGAAGTGAACAAACACATGTGATTCCAGCTGATGTCTTCTTTAAATTATGCTGTCGAAGAGTCTTGAGTTGATATATACAGAATTCGATTATAACAGAATGTTAAGAGATTTTAAAATTGTTCTATAGCATTTGATAAAAACTGTTATTTACTTATTCTAATATCGATATATTGCATTGGCATCCGATAACTCGGTAGTAAGCCGCCAACAGCTGTTTTTTCTTCCTCTTTCTAATCGCATTGGATCTCTTTGCATAACAACCGAAAGCTGAAATTGAGACCGAACTAAATCAATTAAAATGTCAAAAGCGGCGGGTAAATTAAAATCTCTGAAGAAGACAGTGGAGCGCGTGACGCATACGACGAAACTAAGAACAAATATTCCCGCCGGCATGGCAGCAGCGGGCCCACCGTTGGGTCCCATGCTAGGCCAGGTGGGTTCAAAATTGCTATTTCTCTAAGCTTAGTACTTGAATAAAAAAAATATTTTGACAGCGTGCCATCAATATAGCCGCCTTTTGTAAAGACTTCAATGCGAAAACAGCGGAAATGAAGGAGGGCGTACCCCTGCCATGCCGGATCTCAATGAACAGCGATCGCAGCTACGACTTGGTCATACATCATCCACCTGCAACATTTTTTCTTAAGCAAGCCGCGGGCATCCAGCGGGGCACAATGACACCGGGTCATGAGGTGGCCGGCATGATTACCCTAAAGCATTTGTATGAAATTGCGGCAATCAAGATACAAGATCCGCCTAATGCGTTGCTTACCATGCAGGTAAGTTAAAGCCAAATAATGAAATCTTTTTTACAAATTTGTACTTCATCAGCAAATGTGTGAAATGCTCATTAGCATTGCACGGACATGCGGCATCAAAGTGGTGCGCGATCTGGATCCCACGGAATATGCCCAATTTCTGGAGGAGCGCAAAGTTATTGTCGAGGACCAGCGACGCGAGCTGCAGGAAAAACGCGAGGCTAAGATGCTGCGAACGGGCTAAATATACTATATAAAAACATTTTTATATTGTTAAAATACATTTATAACTAAGAAATCTATTCTATGCTAATTCTCTTGCGATCCTTTGCGGCGTTCTTTTTGCGTCGTTTCTCCAGATGTTTGTTCAGTTTTCCACTATCTTTCAATAGTTCGAATTGAGCAACCAATTCTCTGGCACGCCTTTCCTCTGCAATGTAAATTTTAAATACCTGGCGTCGATTATAATGTGTCCTTAACTTACTCTTGGTCAAATAGTGCGGCTGGCGACCCTCTTCGTACGCTTTTTGTATCTCTTGGCGTTCCTTCTTCAATAAGTTTTGCTTGATATGCCACCTTTTGTCCTCCACGTTTTTATTAACGAGCCTTTGCATAGTGTGCTTGATTTTCTGTTTTTCCTCGTCATCCCGCACATTGTCCAGCTGTTTCTGCAGTTGGCCCACTTCTTTGTCGCGTATTTTCGTGATGAATTTGTAGTTTTGCTTGAACGTATCAATGTTATAGGTGCCGGAGCTTTCGTCGAAACGTGGATCTCGGAGCACGTCCTCTTTTTTACGCTCCACACGCAGCTCCGCGCCCAAGAAGGGCACCTGCCGCTTTGCACTTATTTCCCTAGGTCGATTCTTATTCAAGCGTTTGAGATCTAATTTTGTTTTTGGCTGTTTTTCTTTGACTCTTTTGTTGCCTAGCACCGCCTCCTTGTAGACCTTTGCGCCCAGTTCTTCCTTGAGCTGCATTATCTCTTCAAGGGTCATGTTCTTTAGATCCTCGCGAATCACACCCTGGGGATGGGCGAAAATTGAATTAACTTAACTTGGCATTTTCCACTAATGAAATTACCCGTGTCTCGTCCTCGCTACTCTCCTCGTGGTCTGACGCTGCCGAAGACTCGCTTGAAGATGCCATTATTAACTACCAAAAAGGTAAAATTACAATTTTAAATAAATTTCACGTGTTCTGTTGTTATTATGCTTATAGAGACGAGTCGTGCGCTATATCGATAAGCGATAACTAAACAAAACTATCGATAGCTTCATGCTTAACATGTGGCAATGCTTTTCTCTTGCAAACACGTTAGTTGAGTGATCTGGCAACGCAATGCATATCAAATCTTCCAATGGCGCCATACTACAACTTTTGAAAGTAATTAATGAGTAGATTTATGAACAGTGTTAAGATCAAAGAAGCCAAAATGAACCGTCAACAGTTGGTCGCATGCTGTTCTCTCATTGAATGCTTCACTTACTTCACGTGCACAAAAACATTGACCTAACTCTTGTCATATAAACGTAAACATCAGTAAAATCCTGGGGGGTAGTTTTAATGGAAACCATAAGTTGGCTATCTAGCTACACATGCCCACAGTTTTGATGGCCAAGGCTTGGGGCTCTTACTCTCGCGACTTGTTTACATTGCATTTGTCAGCCAGTCTAATGTGGGCTGGGTCAGTCGTCGACCCTCTGAAAGACAGCTCAGACTAAAGCATTTAACGGCCATGTGACTTTTGGCCATCCTAACAGGAGCATGTTGTACGTGGCACGCGTGCGTTTAAAATCATTTCGAAAGTCATTCACAGGGCCGAACCTTAAGCAAGACGGGGCCCAAATGGGATCACAGCCAGCAATTGCAAATATGTTTTATAAGATGATTTTAATTGTTATCCTAGCCAAATCAAAATTTTAAAATAAATACCATATATAAAATACCTACGGCATCAGGAATTTTTAATTCAGAAATAAATAATTGCCCCATTAATATGCATCGAAGAAATACATATTATGTATTGGCAATTTAACTGACATTATGTCTGAGCACATTGCTTGGCTCCCAAGTCAAAGTATTTGGTTTCAGCGGGCGACCACGGAGACGAGCAACGTCCATTCACCAATTACTCGCGTTTATGTATCGCGCCATTTGCTGCGTTGTCCTTAATTTCTTAAAAAGCGTTTAAACATCTAATGAAAGCATTTGGCTTGCGATTTTTACTGTTGGTCAATTTAGTTGCGTTTGGAGCCTCGCTGCGTGCGGTTCGTTTAGAAGTGGAGCGGCTCTCTTGGCCTTGTTAGTAGCTGCGACTAACGGTTGCATAGTTAGCAGTCGCTGAAGGAAGTACTATGTCGATAATGTGATCATGGCCAAAATAATATCAACGATTAAGGCCATTCTAACGCGCATTATATTCAGCGCCCACAGCCTGCTGGCCATTTGGCAGGTGACCACATTCAAGAAGGATATCATCTATTGGACGCTATGCGGGCCACTGCTGCTGCTGCTGCTCGAGGGCATCTTTACCATCATGATCAAGAAGACGCAGGAATGGCGCTGGTAAGTCAGCAGATCCTGTCCGCTATGCATACTGGGGCAATCACGTATATGTGGTAGTGCCTGTGGCAATGTAAACAATAATCGGCTGGGGTTGACGTCATGTTCGGGGCTTTGATTTTCAATTAAAAGTGAAATCATGTGTTTAATGTGTGTGCCCGTGGCAAGCAACCACCCTCGCGGACAACTCATAGTGAGTGACCACGAAGACCACTCCTCCAGGCCACAACCCACGCGCCGTCGTAGTAAAAAACTTTAATGGAATTTCACGAAGGTGGGCGGTCATTGCCAAACGCAGCAGGTCCTTAGTTAGTGTCTTTCGCTAGTTGTTTACCTTTTGGCGCGGGGCGCATCACTTTGACTGTTGCTGTTGCTGTTTCTGTTTGTTTTGGACATTTGCCTTTGCACCATCTCTCCTGATGCCCCTCTGCTGTCTTATACAGGTTCTGCCCTTCGGTTTTTCTGTATCTGAGCAGCATTGTGCCGGCCATTTGGCTACTCGAACTGGATAAGATTGAGCGGCGCCTGCTGCTGATGAATGCCTCGCTAGCCAATGCAAATGCCAGCATTGGCATCAATGACAGCAGCCTCGCCGGCACCACCAGCTCCAGCACCAGCCACAGCACCACCAGCACAAACAGCAGCGCCATTGCGCCAGTGGCCGATCTGCTGGATGATGCTGGGATCACTTTGCCCGTCATAAGCCCCGACACTTGGACGACGCTCATTGAACAGTTTCTCATGCTAATCCTGATTGTGGGCCGCTGGCTGCTGCCCAAGGGAGACCTAACACGCGACCAGCTCAGCCAGCTGCTGTTGGTCTACATTGGCACGGCGGCCGATATCATTGAGTTTTTTGACTCCTACAAAGATGATTCCATAGCACGCATTGGATTCCTGGTCTTTCTCACATTGGGCATTTGGTCCTGGAGTCTCATGCAGTTTACCATAGTGCTGTCGGCCACAAGGGGCAGACGACCACGAGGCAGTGGCTCTCATCACAAGGAGGAGTAAGTCGTATATATAACATCTATCATCTACTGTCCAACTGATAATAATATTTAATATGTTGCAGCCAGACGGATTGCTGCCAGAACTGTTGTTGTGGCATCGATGTGTGGGGTACAGTAAAAATAATAATAATTATATAATATTTCGATATACATATATGCAATAACTTTTTCCACAGGCATAGTGCTAAACGTAATTCTGCAGGATGCGCCGTTTCTCACATTTCGTCTATTGATTATATTTCAATACAAGATTATCAACTACATGAACGTATTTTTCACATGTGAGTTATCAGAGAAATATGCATTGGCAACGATCGGTTACAACTGACATGTTTCAGGCAAGAACTCCTTGGTCATTATACTGCAATTATACCGCCTGTATGTGGTCAATGCGGAGTTCTGGAAGAATCGACGCGAGAGTCGCATGGCCAAGGCGCGTCAGTATCAGTCGCGTCGGCGGGTTCACGACGCGGACCAGAACAGCATCTATATGATATCGAATGAGCGTGGCGGGGAGGTCAAAAAGAAGATTAAGAAGTGAGTACTCAAATAGGGGAAATTCCAAAATAAAACATGTTCGCTTTCCTTTTCCTCAAACCAGAGCCAAGGATAGAGACTGCGTTGAACCAGAAGCCAGCTACAGCAAAAAGAAGCGCGACAAAAAGGGCAAGTGAGTAAAAATATCTAAACTCACCTTAAATCACCTGATGTATACTGCAATTTACACAGAAAAAAGCGTAAGCGCAAGGATACGGGCTACTCCACTGCCAGCTCACAGAATCTGTACTCGACCAAGGCTAGTAACAAGGACAAAAAGGGCAAGAAGTCAAAGCGCATCTGCAGCAGCTCGCCCAGCGACTGCGATCCCATGAACATTAAAAAACAGAAACGAGCCAAAAATGCTGAAAAGGCTGACAAAAAGTAGGTGACAAGCAGCACTTTTCAAATACTTTCGCATTTCATATACTATTTTTAGAAAATCAAGAAAAATTGAGGCAGTTATTGAGGAGTCAAGCAGCTCCACCAGCAGCAGCTCGGACTCCAGCAACTCCACATTGCCCAGCTATGAGGTTATAGATGAGAAGAAGTCGCGACGCCGCAAGCATGGGCACAGCAGCGACTCCAGCTCCAGCTCCAGCAGCTCGGACTCGTCCTCATCATCGTCTTGAGTTGGCCTGACAACATTTGGACTAACGGGATTTTAGCGCTCAATCCGTTAAAAGCAACGTTGGGGAAACAATCTTTTTGGTGACAGCCAAAAGCACATTTGGCTGCGACACTGCTCGAATTAGAGCCAGGTGTCGCGTTTTTTGGTAGATAACCCATTGCGTGGTTAATAAATTTGTCAAAAACATATATTTTCATATGTTTGCTAAAAGAAAAAACCGTTACAAAAACAAAAATACTCAAATTTAAGCTAATAAAATAGCGCCTTAATTTTCACACAAGTTGGCAGCATCGAATTGTCCGCTCTCTTAGCTTTTTATTATGTTCGCTCTTTTCGGCTGCGCATCAAAAAGCTGCCGCAGACACAGCTGCTGACTTCTCTCTAGCGTAAAACTTTTGTTGACACTCACACCAGGCAAACATGTGTGAGCTTGTGCCTGTGTGCGTGTAACAACGTGTATCTGTGCAGCAGAGATTCGTATGCGCCTTTTGTAATAACAAATAGTTGCTGTGGAGCGTTCGAGCGCTGTGGACGCGCTGTTGTCATCGGTTACGCTGCGGAAAAAGCTTTTGCTGCTCGCCAAGTTTAAGTCTAGTGTGAGTGTGCCCTATAGTTGTGCCCGCTACGTAGTATACATAAACATATGAACATACATATACACTTGTTCTAGTGTATGTAAGAATCTTATTAATATCTTACGAGAGCTCTCTGTCTCGTTTCCTTCCACACAAAATACAATAATAAAGAAAATGTACACATTAACAACATAAACTTCGCGTGCTTTTTGCTGCTTGTTGCTATCGGGCGACAACAACAAAGATAAATAAACAAACAAATATGATTGCATTTGTTGTACTCAATAGTTGAAAAATCAGTAGCTGATTAAATTTCAATGATATAAAAACAGGTGTAAAAACTAAATTGAACGCTGCAAAAATCAAAACAACTTCACTTTCGAAGTAGTGTTATGTGTATGTGTATGTGCATGTGTATGTATGTGAATTCATTAACAGCTGAAAATTGATTGGGTGAACGGCACTTGAGCCGTAATCAAGCACAATTTATTGTGCGTGTATGTATGTGTATATACATACATATGTATGGGTGTATTTACAATGCACTGCAAGTAAACTGAACGCAATCAGGCACAAAAGAGCTGTTGGTTGTTCTAGTCAGCTGCCCCGCACTGTGGCAGAAAATAGTCGCATTGACTTATCCAGCTGCGCGAAAGCCAAACAAAGCCCCTTAATACAACAACAACAACAAAATATATATATATATATATATGTATATTTACATACAGTCGGTCTCTGCCACCGATGATTATTCTTCTGCTTGGAGCTTTGGTTATGCTCAACACGTTTGCTGAAGGTTATGGCGCATTCCGCCAGCCTACCTCAACTCCACCCACGCCCGCTGCTCCCGCGTGCCGGCCCTGCCCTAACCAGCCATAAGCGGCGGCCACAAGCATAAACAACCACTTGCCGCCGCCCTGCTAAAGAATTTTCCAGCACACGCTGTGAAGCTCTTTGCTCTCTTAACTGTTTGCCGGTTGGGTTGGCTGATGTTGTAATAAATATATATACAAATGGATTTGGGCTTTGTGCCAGCTGTTAGATTTGTCAGCTAAACTATTCACTTGCTGTATGCACACGTTAAATACCTGCTATTAGTATATAAAATGATATCAGAACAGTTAACCGATTTAATCATGCCACCCATCACATGACTAAACCAACTTCATTTAGTTACGGACACGGTTCTTTTGTGGTCCAAGGCTCTGCAAGCTTTGATTCTGTTTCTCATGGCGGCGCAGTCAAAAAAAAAAAAGATCACAAAATATTAATGATTATTTTATAATGTGGCCTGATGTTGTCTACATCGACTTATAAATACATATGTATGCTGAGAGATACACGCTTCTGTGTGCCTTTATATATTTCATTGCTGGCAGGTTTTGCATAACTTGTTTGAGATTTCTTGCTAGTCAACTTCTTTATTAAAAAACTCAAATGCTAAACGGTTCTATATGTTAATTTTTTTGCATCTTCTGCTTAACAATTTATTGTAATTATGTCCGTAGTGTTGTATATATTTATATTAATCAATAATCACTCATAAGTTGACCAAGTCAAGAAAGTTCTCATCAAAGTGATGGTCCTCCATTTGGTATTGAATTGTGACAGATAGAGAAATAGAGGGCGGAAATAAAAGGGGGAAAGGGGAGAGAGAGAGAGAGAGAGAGAGATAGAGAGAGGGATAGATAGATAGATAGATAGATGGATAGATAGATAGACAGATAGATAGATAGATAGATGGATAGATGTATATATATAGTAAGATAGATGTAGATAGGTATAGATATATAGATAGATAACTAGATAAATAGATAGATAAACATAAAGATCCGTATTGGTCGAGATTCCATTATAGTCAACATGTGAATAGAATTAAAGTTATTGTATGCCATTTTTAATAAAAATTATTTTGATCAAATTAAAGGAAAAAGTTGAAGAGATTTTATTATTTATCTACAAGTCTCATTTTTAGGCATTATTTGAATGTATGTGAATCGATAAGCAGAGCGTTTTTTTAAAATTTTCAGAGAAGCAGGAAGCGTAACAAAAGGACAAACAAACATGCATTCACTTATATATAAATAACTATATTTTTTCATACATACATGAACACCTGTATAAATATACATACACGATCGCATTCATAATAATAAATACCAATAAGTTAATAAGAATGATAACAATTAAAAAAAAAAAAACACTTACAAATGATTAAAATCAAAGCATAAAGAACTTTTAGCAAATTCATAGAAAATGTGTCCAGCAAGCACACATTCTGTTTATGAGAATCGCAGAGTAGGGTGACATTTGGAAAAGTGTTTTATGTAGTTTGTTGCGCAGCTTGAATTATTAATAAAGTGAATACTTACATACAAACATCAATAATTAATCAAAATATTAAAAAGAAATGGGGTTTATTTGATTTCAAATAATCAAATTATATAAATCAAAAAGTTTTACTTAAATTTATGATTCATTATTTGTAGGGCAATATCTAAAACACCGTTTTACATTTCCTGTCCTGTCCTTGGAAATGTATATGGTTTTCAACTTTAAAACTGCATTTTCTACTTTTGTGGGCTGAATTCCAAACGCAATATTAGCGTACACTTACACAACGCCAGGTAACTAAATATTGTAAAATAAATTCAGCTTGCGGCGTGTGCTGCACCTTGATTAACAATCAGTCAGTCAGTCAGTCAGTCAGCTAATCAGTTAGGTTGAACAATTGTATGTGTAAAGATGATTTATGTATCAAAAGGGGACAACATACATATTCTCAATTTCTCATTTGGAATTCAAATGAATCATATGGAATTTGTACACTAAAGCCAATTTGGAATTTTCGCTCTCTCAAATAAATCCCATTATTACACTGTTTTGATGCCGCGTACTAAAATAACAAAAGCCTTATTTATTTTGTTATATATATATTATACAATTACCATTCACTTGTCATACTTTCAAGTAGTTTTTGCAATGCTTTTGATGTTTCCATTTCTCAATGCACTTGCTTACCCTTAAATGGCCAATATATAGGAGACTGCCTTGAATTCGACATTCGTTGCAATATGATAAATAAAAATAAAAACAGCTGCTTAATGCTATTTTCGCGTATCAAGCTTAAATGCACAGATGTCGGGTATTCATACCATTTAGTATTTCTGAATTGAAAGAGCATCGTAAATTTAGCTACAAGTTCGGACCTGTCTTCTCGTAGCGAATCACTTGAATTGAATTAAATCGATTGAATTCGAATTGAAAATCCCTTTTGAGCCCATTGAGCTATGCACATAAAAAATATATATATGTATTTATGATGGCTGCAAAGCAAACACGCTTTTCGTATTTATTGAACCATTGTTACAGTCGATTGATCGCTTCTTTATTGCAAACATTGTTCAGCTACACATCAAAACACGCAATTTGATTTGTTTTACGTCCTTATCAACTAGCTGCTGTCTTGGCCAAGTTCAATTGTTTTATCATTAGCTATTATTGCTGTTGTTCAGCTAATCTATGCTTCAACCCATCATCATATCATTAGAAACAATAAAATATGAATAAAATAGGGATTTCAGCACACGCTTCATATTTACAATATGTCAATAAATCATGAGTTCAATCAAATTAGTCAACTGCCTAAAAACTGTGACACAATGCATTTGACGAATTCAAGCATTATTATTTTATATATTCCACACACATTTCCATTAAATTGTCCGTGTCAATCGAAGCGCATGAATAAACTATTTTTTCACTGAAATGCATATTAAGCACATTTCTCTGGCGCTTAGATTCAGATTCGATTTGGTTCCAGTTTATTGCACACTTGACGCCTGCCGTCGCGTGGGCGTCAATATCAAGGGGCTGACTGAAGGCAGGTGAGCTTGTTGGCTATTCCAGCAAGCAATCGCACATATACACACAATATACTTAGTACAAATGGGGGCTCACGTGGCTGCCACATGCGCCAATTCAATTACAATGTTATACGGCTTGATGTTTGCCTTTCGTGTCGCCTTGCCACTCAATTTCCAGTTATCAAAATGGACGCTCGGACGCTCAGCATTTTGTTGGCCAACGAGTTAGCTTATGCAAAAATTTCATTGAAAACAATCGGTTAACATAAAAAATGAAACCGAACGCAACAAAGTCGACGGAGGCAGCGCTTTTATGTATTTATTTGTTTAATTGTCTGCGAGTGCAGTTGGCTGGTGCCCATATTACGCCGTATTTTCTGATAAAAGACAACAACAATAAAATGTGACTGCAACTGCGACGAACTTTTGATAAAGCGGCGTTGAGCAGCCCAGCAGCTCAGCTGTACAAAGTACACATTGCGTATGAGTAATAATGTAATATACGCCCCGTCAAACAACCCGAAACAAAGTTGAAGTAGAGCATCACCCCTGTCGATCTTTAATCCCGAAATTTTACATCTGCTGCTTTCTTAATTTTGATTTATTCATAGATTCATTTTTCTAATATATATATTCAAGCCTTAGTCAGCGACATCTGCGACATCTGCATCTGTTGAATTTATAGTTATATTTGGACATGCTTCGATATAGTCAACTAATGATCCGTAATATTTACACAGCACAAAGTACACTTAACTGGCACACGATTGGCAATTCTCGATGACTAGCTTTGGATATTTATGCAGACCATGAGCTCAAGTGTAGGTCGTAGCATTGCTTCTCGACTGCATAAGCTTGTGATTGCCACCAAGTAGGGTAATCAATTGCAGTACAAATGGGGTTTATCAGTCTGCTTATCGTGCCAAGTCATAAATTAGAGCCACGCACTTGAGCTGGCCGATAATTGTCTACATTTCTTTCGAGTCATCTACGATTATCTATTGTCAACGTTCACAGACCCCAAATTAGATAACACAAATTAGTGTACATCAGGCCCAGGTAAAATAATAAAGATTACTTCCTTCTTTATTTCTATGCACAATGATAAAGGCAAAGTTCATTCAAGCCAATCATTGCCAAGTTCAAACCGCCACATAGAAAAATTGATGCCTCAAGCCACCTGTGCCAATCGACAGAGTTAGAAAAAGTAGAGGTAAAAGAGCTTAAGAACCTCAACTATAAAATACCCTGTGGACAAATAAGAGAAACGTGTATTGTCGTCTACTCCTTGACGAAACATGCTTGCGGTGGTGCACATATAAACAGATACCACAGAACGTACTGCAAGAGATGTGCTAAAATAAAAATACTATATTGGGTGCTTGCATATCTGCCATATTTTAACTACAGTACTTAGAATTGAACTAGGAGAGATTTTTGTTTAATCAAGCCTTTTTGTATCTGCTTTGGATAAGCCGCACTTGATTAATTGTTTTTATTTATAAAATTGCTAAAACGAAATTAATAATAAATTCGGACTTATCTAGATACGGGCCAGCTGGCTACAGGGTATCAACACTTAATCAGCAAATGGCTACAGAAAGACATTTTCCAATTAGGCACCACAAACATTTCGCCAGAAACGATTCACAGCAATTGCGCACAGCGATAAGAACAAATGAAAGCCTTTATGGCTTATCGCCACCTTTGATTGTATATTTATAAGACAAAAGCCCATATGGGAAAACTAGGCATGGTATATGGTTAAAATTTGACTGCACTTGACATTGTTGCACCGCAGCGCGTACTCGATGTGCACCATTTTAAGTACTCAGTACCCGATACTTGCGCTTGTCCCATCTGAATGACACTTTGAGCAGTTCTGGCTCAAGTGTGTTTGTAGACGCAGACACTCGAACGTGGTGCGCATTAGCCACAGTTGGGCCTCCTCCGGCGGCAGGTGCCGGGCGCAGTTCTACTTTGATTTGCATTGTGCGCGGTTCACCCGAAAGCCCAAGGAGGGAACAAGTCGTGTATGTCAAGCTGTTTAGTCGGTGTAACTTAAATACGGGTGGGCGGCCCCGCTTCACTTCTAAGCATTCATTGTCAGTTAATCAGCTGAGTTATTGCGTTGCCATGTTGCCATGTTGCCCTTTGTAATTACATTCTAAATGGAAATGCAAAATTCTTATTGTGGCTTGCTTAAATGTACAGTTATTGCCGCTCGCCGTTGAATATTTATAATGCTATAAATAGAAAATAGAAAGACAAAAAAAAAAAACATCTGATAGGCCTTGCGGCCGATGCATGCCACACGCTGGCATGCAACAAGCTTTGCCCTTTTCTCCCATCATGACATGTAACGACCCTCAACTTGAACCTTTTCACTTTGCTGCAACAACCAATGCAACACGCTGCAGTTGACGTCTGTTTTCTAGTTGTCTAATGGGATTGCAGCAAAGAAAATATAATACATAATTCGCCACAGTTTGCATTAGTGATATTCCTGCATATCTACCGTTAGCCAATAACAATAGTCGTCGTGACACAAGCCTGCAAAAGAAGAGATATATTAATTTAAATAAAAATTAATTCTTAATTCTGTAATTCCTTATTATGGAATTTATTAGTGTATTCAAATGAAATACTTTCAGATACTTGTATTGTGTACACTTTGTGAATTGTGCTCATGTTATGCCAACACTGCAAGTATCTAGCGTCGAGCAACCTGATCATATTATGTCATAGTTTTTTCAGCTTAAAGAAAAATCTGTTTACAAACAGTTAGTGCAAATTCCATAACACAGCAACGAAATATACTGTGAAAAGTTAGTAAGCTGGTGGAGGCTCGCTTTACCAGTTTTTCCTAGTTTGCATATTTCTGGCTGTCCATCAAGTCGTATACGTGTTTTGATGCGACGTCACACTGCGCCAGTGAGTATATATTTTTAGACTGGCAAATGGAAATTTATTTCGTTTTTAATGGTAAGCAAAAACAGAAGACAAACTAGTGCAAATTATTCTATCTATTTAAATGAGTGCAATGGCAGTGACATTGACATTTATAGCATTCCCTTAATTCTCGGCCAACTGTGTGCATATGATTAACAGTCAAATTTAATTTATTTGACTGCAGTTTAGTGCGCAGCTCTTGACCGGCAACATGTTGAATCTGTGCTAATTGGCAGCCAGCCAGAGGTACAGACCGATGTGGAGGCAAGCTAACAGGAAGAGCAGAAAGAAAAAGCAAGATCAATATGTTTACCAAGACCGAAACCTATGACAAATGCAGTGCAATAGCCAGCGCGGAATTAAATGTAAATGACAGTAACAGCACAGATCTTCAAGACCAGGCGGCCAACAACAGCAACAGCTCATTACTGCACTCAATCGATGAGCATTACATTTGTGACATAGCCATGATGAGCATCGCCGAGGAAGTTGGCCAGATGACGGCCCAGGCCTTGCTGTCAAGCGCAGATCAGCCGCTTGTGAGCACAATCAGCAATGGCAACGAGCTGGAAATTGATCGCCAGGAGGAGGAGCAGGCGATAAGCCAGCTGGTGCGCTCGTCCAACGGCGGCGCTCTAATGGAACCGTAAGTGCCCGTTAATATCTAGTTTTAACTCTTTCAATTGCTCACCTGGCAACTTTTTATCCTTTAAGGGGCAGCCACAACAGCGGCAGCATGCGTGTTGTCCTGGGTATACTGGTGCGTCTGGTGCTGCCGCTGGCGAATGGTGTCGCCCGCGGCATTAAGGGCATTCGGGATGTACGCGTGCTGCAGGTGCTGCAGAATCTGGCCTCTAGTCGCCAGGCGCTGACCAATCTGGTGGCCTTTGCCGCGAACACCATATCGCTGAATCTATCCTCCGTTCAGGGTAAGTGCCTGCTGTGCCCCACAATTACTCATTGTGTCATCATGCTCGTACTGAAATTCACAGCTTTTTATATCAAATGCTTATCGCTCTATCCGCAATCTCTCTCATTACCAGTTTCCAATCGTCTGGGGCCTTTGCTCAATTTGCTCAAGTTGCGCAAGTCCCAAGATGGCTTGGAAAGTCTGCCCGATACGTTGAGCACACATACACCGACCACGCCCATAACTTCCACACCACCCAATACGCCCACAACGCCCAGCCCACCGTTGCAGGGACCGCCAACTTACAGTCTTCAGAGCTCAAGCGCCAGCTGTTGCACCCTCAACATACTTGCCGCACCGCCGGCGGGCACACCCATACGCGCGGACATTGTGCTTGTGCATGGTCTGCACGGTTCGTTGTTAAACACATGGCGGCAGGGCCTGTGGCAAAACGAGCGCCATCCGGTGGAGTTTGATCGACCGCCCCGGCCACCTGTGCGTCCACCGAAGCGTCCACGCCATTCACGCAGCGCCGCCATACATCCTGCGCCGCGCGAGAAACGCGCCAAGTTTGCCTCCTGCAATCGCCTCCTGGACACAGAGGCAACGTTTGATGACGCTGCCTGGCAGCAGGCAACGCTGCAACAGACAACTGAGCCAAAGGCGTTTAGTGCTTCCGACAATGATGATGACGCCGAAGAGTAAGTAGAAATTAGATACTGCCATTGCACCCACTAATCAATGATTCGCCCACAGTTACGCGTATGTTTGTGGTGATCCAGAGGATATACAAATCTGTGAGGGCATCGAGTACAGCTTCCCAACATTCCGTCTGCGCATGCATGACAACAGCCATCTGCTGCAGGTCGAGCTGGAGTCCATGCTGCAGGCCGAAGGCAATAATAGTCCCAACATGGACACCGCACAGGCCTCTGCGCCGCGCAAGACGGCCAGCAAAAGCAAAAAGAAACCTTCTGCCAATGATCCGAACTACTCCAACTGCTGGCCCGGCGACTGGCTGCCATTGGACTGTCCGGGTGTAAGAGTCATAGCTGTCAACTATACAACTGACCAGTATCTGTGGCGACCGCTTTGGAAGACCAAGGAGCCACGCTCCAGCCTCATTCAGCGCTCGCGCGAAATGGCCGAGCTGCTTATGCAACATCGCGTTGGCCACGGCCATCCCATCATTTACGTAGGCCACTCCAAGGGCGGCCTTTTTATCAAGCAGCTAATTGTGGATGCCTGGGAGAGCGGGCGTCCCGCTATGCGACCACTCTGGCGATCTGCTCGCGGCTGTTTCTTCTACTCGGTGCCGCATCGCGGCTCCCATTTGGCCTCCATTAAGGCGCCGCTGCTGACGCGCTCCGTGGAGCTGCTGGAAATAGAAAAAAGTATAACGAAATTATATTTTATTATTTCAGTTATATGTAGTATAAACTCTCCTTGTAGATAACAAATATCTGCTGGATCTGCATCGGCGGTTTGCGGGCCTCTATCACTTGGGTCATCTAAAGATCGAGGTATTCAGTTTTGTGGAGACAGCTCTGACGCTCATGTCGGTGCTGTATTTACGCATTGTGGGCGTAGATTCAGCCGGTAAGCTCCAGCTTATTGCCTAACTAATCAAATATAGTCTAATCAAGCCTACTTTAACATTAACAGATCCAGGTTTTGGTGAAGTGTGCGGCATAAGGCTGGATCATCGCGAGATCTGTAAGCCGCGCAGCCGGGAATGCATTCTGTACAAGGAGCTTGTGAAAATGATAAGAAAGGTGTGCTGAGCACCCTTCAATTAGTCTAGAATATCTAGAGGACCTCAATGAATTGGAATCGATATGTGAATAGGCTTGCAACTAAAAGTTGACCGATATTTATGCGTACCTAAAATATATGAGGAGCGCCGTTTTTCATGTTATGGTGCATAGCATAGATTTTTTTTGTTTTTGTTTTGTTTAAATTTATAATTGAGCGCAATCAGAATTAACTTGATTTTAATATTTGCTTTTGTTTTTTGAAATTGATAATTTAATGGTTTAAATACAGAGTTTAGTAGACCTTGTTTTGGTATTCCTTTTAAGTATCCTTCCATCGCAGTCTCGGAAATATATCAAACATCCAAATTCTCTTGACTGTGCCCACATGTAGCTTAGCAAAGCGAAAGATTAGTTTTAAGCGTTTAGTTTTAGTTTTTGCTCATTTTTCAAACACACTCATTAAGATGCGTTCAAGCATGCCATTTAGCACGTAATACATGTAGGATATGAGAACTCTTGCGATTTTGTATTGTGATCAGTCGTTCAGTTAGTTGTGATCATTTGAATAATATTGTACAGGTATTTAGCACATACCACAGCCCATAGAAAGCTATATATTAATATGTATAATTGAAGAATATTAATACTTGTTAATGAACACCGCTGTTAAACGTTACCAACGAATTCATTTCGTGGCTCCTTTTATGATATTGCCCATATGATATTTTATACAAACCTGTAAAGTACTGAGAACTACTAAAGATTTACGACTAAGCCAATTATAGTGTATATACTTATTTAAATATATACGTTTAACGTTTATTTTGAATAAAAATGCATATTGTAGCATATGTTTTTTTCATCATAACTTAGTTTTAATATGTGTTTTATTTGTTTTTGTTTTTATTTTTCTTTTCCTTTGCTTTTCAATAGTTAAGGTTGCTTTTCTAGCGTACTTCACCTGTTTCACGTACATAAATCATCGTTACATATTATTAGACTCTGTAGCCGCGCTAATTGCTGGTTGGTATGTCAAATTACTTGCACCGAAAACTTTAACACAATTCTACATATATGTATAGTATATATATATATATATATATATATAGCTTAGTTTTCTACATACAGTACAATAATATTTCTGTAGCATATACAATGTATATAAATTACATAAAAAATACATTAGATTTCTTTTAGTTAATATCTTTCGATCGATTTCTGTTCAGCTTTTAAGCAATTTAGCAATAAACATGTTACAGATGGGGCAAACAACTAAGTATATAGGTTTGTAATTTAGTTACAATTTAATTTCCACTCTACTAATGAGGTATACAGAATGAGGACTTAAAACCCAAACTAAAATTACGTACGAAACATGCTTAGTTCAAATAATGATTAGGATCAGCATTACAGAAAGAGTTGAGAACAAAATTTGCTTACAATTTTAATGGACTTTTCATATATGGATTGGTTTGTTTTTAGCCAAAACCTATGCAAAAGTCGCTATTCGCATTTTCATGCCATCGAATAATTCATTTCATTTTTGTTTTATTGTTTTCGCGCTTAAATAATTTAAACATTTATCACATCCACTTACACAGCGATCACAATCGCAGTTATTATTATTTTTCTCTTAATTTCTCTTTACCAATTTCTTTCTTTTTTGTTTTTTTAAATAAGTATTTCTTAAAAGCTAATTTTATATATTGTTTTAATTACATAAATCTTTTGCCTTTTTGCTGCATAATATATATAGATTTTTTTTAAATTTAACTTTTGTTTAAAATTTTTTTTCTTTTTAGGAATTTCGAGTTCAGTTACGGAATATTTTGTATGTGAATTGAATGCGATTTTTTTTTGCGTTCATCAAAAGTTTTTTATTTTTTGGAATTTCTATTTACTGAGTTTGGATTGATATTTTTTTATCGATTTGAATTTAATATATTTTGATGGAACACGTGGAAATTTTTATATGAGCTAAGACTATTTTCTATCAGTTGACTCCAAATGCAGTTGAAATGGAAATTCTGTGGCTTATTTTAATATGAACACAAATCAGATTAGTTAATAATATTGGCTGCGTATTATGGTCTGTGTGTGTCTGTGTGTGTGTATGTGCTTCAAGACGGTATTTGCAGTAAGTTTGTTATTTTTATTTTTATTTGTTTTCATAAAGAAGCCATATACCATTCAGTAAGCCGCATATTTAAATTTATTTACTGTCTATATGCAATCTAATTTTCATTGGAAAAGGTACTATTGTTTGTAATTTTTGTTAAGTTTTGTTTGTTTGGTTTTAGGTTCACGGGTTCGTTTAGGTTTCATACATGTGTTATTGCACTTAGGTCTAAATACGTATACAGATACAGTTATTAAACGCATTCTTCTATTATTGAACGGTACATACATAAATTGTTTATTTGAATTTGCGTATTTTATTTAACGTTTTTTTTTCACTAATTGGTTTTTTGGGTTTCATTCAGTTATAATATTTTATGCATGTTACTATTTTATATGTCTATGCAAATGGAATGTTTCTCTCTCTGCGTGTGTGTGTGTGTGAGTGTATCTATATCATTCATAACAATTTTTGCATCTCGTTTTGAACATTGAACACCAATTCACAACAAACTATCTTAGATGAGCCAATTTTAAATGCTGCGCTAATGTCAAATACTTCTTATTTTAATTGCAATGCTCGTAGAAATAGAATATTTAATGTTGTGTACGCGAGTGTGTAGATGTGTGTGTGTGTGTGTGTGTGTGTGTGTGTGTGTGTGTTTGTGTGACATAGCTAGAGGTTTTGTTGTTTGTACAAACTAGGTACAGTCGGTAATTGGGATAGACTCGTACAATACGGCTGCGGTACATTTGAAATGCGTGTTAGGCATTAACAAAAGGTCTGTTTAATTAAAATTGAAATGCAATATGCGTGTTTGTTTATGTTTTGGTGCTGAAAATGAGCGCTTAACAAAATGCAAAATGAATATAATCAGGTACATTTGATATATCGGTTAAACAAAAATTAAAAATAAAAAGAAAATATACAAACAAAACACAAAATGCAGCAATTAAAATGCGAAAATTATGTATTAAGCTTAAATATTTATGCAAATATTTATATAAATATTTGCAGTAAATCAATATGAACACTTGTGACTATTGTGGTTGCATGTTGTGTGTGTGTGTGTGTGTGTGTGTGTGTGTGTATGTGTGTGTCTGTGTGTGAGCTGGGCTATTGCATTTGAGGTTTTTGGCTATGTTTGTTTGTAATTGAATATTACGTCAGTTTGATTAATTCATATGATTTTACATACACTACAAATAATAATATATTTAAAATTATTATTATGAGCCTCAATAAATGAAAGAAAACAAACAAAAATTAAACATGTAAAAAATGTGCTTAAAATTAGTGTAAATATGTGTTAATGTATATGAATGTATATAAATATGCTGCTTATTTACTCATATTCTTGTATACTCATATTCTCAGATAGTTCATCTTCGGTTCTCGAAGCTAAATACATTTATAAAATGTACTTCATATAACTAGGCATATACTTATGTATCCTTATGCTGAACTAATGCAAATGTATAGGGATCCCACAACGTTTGGAATGTTTCGAGCTGCGAATGTGTATGTGTTTATGTGTTTATGTGTGTGTGTGTGTGTGCTTGTGTATTTGTGTGTAGTAGCTTCATGGAATACTTTTGCTTGGCGAGGCGACGACAACAATGGCAACAACTCAGACTCAGAGTCAGCCATTTGGATCGACTTGGGTACGACGATGCAGAGCCGTGGACGCAGGCCACGCCTGTTTGGCCATTGCCGTCGTCTTTTTGCTATTAACGGCCACAGATTGCGTCTGTGGCCCGTTGGCAGGAACTATGGATGAATGCGGATGCTGCTGCTGCTGCTGCTGCTGCTGCGGCGGCGGCGGCTGCTGCTGTTGGCGATCCTTTAGCTGGACAACAGTTGGCTTCTTCTTGTTTTTGCTGCTGCTGCTGCTGCTGCTGCCGCTGCAGTTGCTACTATTGTTGTTGTTGCTGTATTTGCTTTTACTTGGCATTTGCTTTGTCATGTCGGCTGGCAGCTTGAAACCATTGGTGAGACTAACACCCGCGTACTCGTGCTCCGATGTTGGCGTCAGCGTCGCCGCCGACTCCTCTTCAGCCAGCAGGCAGATGCCATCATTGGAATTCGAGTGTCGCGCAAAATTTGTATGGAATTGCTTTTTGCTACCGCTGCTGCTGCTGCTGGCGCTGCTGCTGCTCAGGCTGCCGCTGCGTCGGCTGCCCACATTGCCCAAGCCCGGCACTGTGGCCACCAGCGGCAGCGAGTTGGGCGGCACAACCACCTCCAGGCCACCATCGCTGTTCTTGGAGGTAGTTTGCTTGTGATTGGCATTGGAGTTGGTGTTGCCGGCTGCCTGCAGGGCCACTGCGTTGGGCGGCGTATGGCGATAGGGTATAAAGAAGGCCTTCGCCTCCTGGAGCATGGCATCCTGCACGGTTTTGCGCTCCGGCGAATTGGCGCAGAGGGGTAACTGTGACAGATTGTGTACGCCCGCAATGCTCAGCTCCAGCTGTGCCTCCTGCTCGACACGCCGCGATGTCGGACCGTTTCCATTGCCATTGGGCAACGTTGAGCCGGCAGTCGCTGTGCTTGTCTGATACTCCAGCGTGTGCTCTGGCAGCAGCTCGATGTGATAGCGCGAGCGTGGTATCAGTGTTTGCATCTCGTGACAGTCCTGCTGCAGTGTGCTGCCGCTAAGCCCGCCAGCACTGTCGCCGGGCATGCCCGAGGCACTGCTCAGATTCCCGAAATTGATGTCCGTCGGTGTGGTCAAATGCGTGGGGCCCTGGGCGCGTGCCTTAAACCGGCGTCTCTGGAATATGATGAACAGCGCAAAACAAAAAACGCAAAGAGTGGACAGCAGTGAGCCGATGGCGATGCCGCTGTAAACCTCATGATTCGAGTTGTTCTCCACCGTTTCTAAAATATGATGATGATGATTGACCAGGTCAAAGAACATGGGTGCTCCGACGCCCGTTTCACCAACTACGCGCACGGCCACATGAATCTTGTCCGTTTCCGAAACGTTGGGAAACTGCAAAATGGAAACGTGATTTATGTGAGAAAGTTTCCAAAGAGCATTCAGATTAAATGTTGTGTATGTCGGCCACATCCTAAGATTGTATTTCACAGGCTTAGAGCTTGGAAATTTCTTTTTAAAGCTTATAATTTATCAAAAAGATGTTTTTAAATACAATACTAGTATAGCCCGGCCTTGCCCGTGGCACGTATAAAACTGATCAGACTGTAAACAAAGGCAGGGTCTTCTTTCCAACTATTCCAATTTTTTTATGTAGACTCGTGGAAAATTGTTAAACATACCTTATAGGAGCAGGTGCGACACTCGAGTACATTTGCTTCGTGCGTAACATTGCCCAAGGTCCAGAGTATATTATAGTGATGGACACGTCCATTGGGATGCTCTGGTGGCTCCCACACGAGCTTGAGCCCGTTGTGCTTAACCAGACCTGAATTGCTGATGGTGCCGGGTGCTAAGTGAGCAAGTGAGAAGTGAACAGTGTGTATCTAATTTTCAGCTAATGAATATAGCAAGTGCTTACGGTCGGGCAGTGTCTGCACATCCATTTCGCCGTAGAAGATTTGTGGCTTGCAATTGTAAAAATGGAAATTGTAGCGCTCATTGGCGCTGAGGCCGCTGACAAGCAGCATCGAGTTGACAATGGTGCGCTCCTTGCATTTGGGCTCCTGTTTGCGCAGCGACAACTGGACGTGCAGATGACACTCGTAGACGCAGGTGTCGTTGAGGCTGTCCAAGAACTGAAAGGCCAGCATGCGCGACTCCACGGTAATCAGACGAAAGGACATGTTCGACTGATCGGATGTGCCGTTCTCGATCTGTGTGGAAGAGCAGAGAGAAAGGGACTTTAGAGAATGCAATAGACTGCGTCGAGACGCTGGGTGCTGGGTTAAAGTGATTGCCACTTGCCACTACAGTACAGTCTACTCACAATCTTCCACTGTACATAGCGAAAGTCCTGGGCGAGAAACTCGTTCTCGCTGGTGATGATTAGGACGCGCATCTTGATGCGACTAAAATGCTGCAAAAGCAGACCTGTGACATTGGCGTCAACCACCAAGCTAAAGATGTCCTCCTCCATTTCGAGCGTAACATCGTCCACCTCGTTGTCCAGCACCTCATGCTCCGCATTGCGCAGCACTGTGGCAGCAGCTGACTGATTGAGGGGCCGTATGATGGTTAGCTGGCGACGCACCTCGTCCGCCTTCTCCTCCACGGACGTAACAGTGCCATGGAGTGGTCCGTCCAGCAACTGGGCGGGATGCGGATGAGTGTGATTGATGGAGAACTGCAGTATGAAGTACTTTTTGTTGTCCAACTCCGCCTGTGACCACTTTACAAAGGTATCATTCCCCAGATGCACCAGCCGCAGCAGCACTATGGTTAAATAAATGTGATAGATGGTTCAGAAATGGAACAGGAATTGAGCAGGGAATTGACTTACAGCCTTGGGTGCAGCAAACGACGGCTGGACTTCGGAGCGAACTAATCATCATCTGCTGCGGCACTATGCTGCCGGAAAGCACCTCCGAGGTGGGCAGGAGAAAGCGCGTGATCAGCGCAAAGGGACGATAGATGGGCAGGCCGGTTGAGATCACCACAAACGAGGTATGATTAAGTTTCATGGGCGCAAACGAGCTCCACTGATGCGGATTGCTGCGCACAATGTGCACCACGAACATGGACTGCAAAAGAGTGGACAAAAAATATACATATAAACGTTCACACACGTAACTGGTAAATGTTTAATTAATCACCTCCAAGGTGCGGCTGTCAAAGGTGACATTGATGGTGTGAAAGCTGTGCGGATAGCAGCGTATATTCTGTAGAGGATTCGGCTCTTCTGTCTGGCGCTTGAAGCGCATCTCGCCGGTGACTGAATCCTCGCCAGCCACGTTGCGCGCAAAACACTGATATATGCCACCTTCCTCCGGATCGAATGAGTGTATGTGCAGCTCGTTGCCGCTGATGTAGCGCGTGTAGGAACTGTTGAGCGGTGCTCCATTGTGGTACCAGCTTAGACTGGGCCGTGGATTACCCTCGGCGCGACACCTAAGCGTAGTCGACAGACTGATAAAACCCAGCTCCACGGGCAGCGTGCTAACTATTCTCGGCGGTACGGTAACCACGACACGGAACGTTTGCCTGTCGGTGGGGGTGGTGCACATGAAGTAGCCCTCATGCCGGGCCATGCTGACATTCGATATTTCCAGCGTCATGCTGTTGTTGCTCAGCTGGGACAAGGAGTTGTTCGGATGCTGCAGCCACCATTCGATGGGCACATACTCCTCCACGGCGTGACACTGCAGCCGCAATGTGCCACCAGTGGGCACATACAGTGTGGCATTCTGGAAGGCGGGCAGCAGTTGCGTTGCCGTCGCACCCAGCAGCCCGCTGTCGTGCGGCTCGACACGCACCTGCCACACGAACTGACGGTGGCTCCTGCTGGCATACTGGTTCTGGGCCACGCATCTGTAACGGATAATGTTTCACACACATTAATTGGCATGGACTGTGGGCACAATTAGGCCAGCCACTCGGCCGGTGCGTGGTGTTAATTAATGCACTCTGGTTAGTTTAGGCAGCACACTAGACCAAGGGGATACTCTGAAGGGGTTGCTGATCAGTTGATGGATTGTGGTCAAGGTGTTGATATGCCACAACAGTAGCAGCAGGCAATTATAAATTGCACCTCAAAGCAAATGAGATGCGGTTCGGGCCTGGACAAGAAATGGGACCTTGTCGTACATATACGACTGAACACGAGCTATTCGTGTTTAACAAAACAACAGTTTCGTGTGTGCTTAAGCATATTAAATTAAAATAGTTTCATTAAATTGCAAATTAGATGTTGAGATGCGTCTGTGGACTAGACATTTGGGCAATTGAACAAGAAGAATCTGGACTAGAGTCCCAGGCTAACCATAGTTTCTGGTGCAATAACTGCTATTAAAATAATATCAATTATAAAACCCCTCTAATTAACCCGACATCAGTTATGTTTGTTCACATTCCATATCTAAACTTACTTGTATCTGCCAGCCTGTTCCAGTCGCAGTTGTCGCAGTACAAGCGTGCCGTTGCTTAGAACAAAAGCGCTGCGGGGGATAAAAGATTGAAAAAAAAAAAACAAATCTTATTGCTGGTTTGCAATTAAAAAAACAAATCCAATCTTGTCAAGCGTTAGTGAAGCCACCAAGCCAGCAGTCGTCGTGCTATAGCAAGCATATATGATCAAGATCGAACCGCTGCTCGCTCGATGTCACAACACCGATCTTTACTCGCCTGCTGTCATTCGCCAGGGACTCGTTGCCAAAGTACCAGGAGACGCGCGCGGCGGGCACGCTGAAAAAGGGACAGCTGAGCACTAGTGGCCGCTGCTCCAGACCGCTTATGTTGGCACTCTGCTGCTGGCCAACAATCAAACGTTTCAGGACTGCAAGAAAGAAGGGTTTAACTATGGTGAGGTGGGAGAGGACTGCGTATATACGCACCTGGATATTCGACCGTGATGCTGTCGGATATGACTTTCATCTCATCCGACTCAATTAGACAGTGATAAACGCCGTTGGCGCGCTCATTGGGCGGCAGACGCAGCGTTCCATTCTTATAAATGAAGAACTCATTCTTGCGTATGGTCAGGTGTTCAATGGCCTCATCGTTGCGGTACCAGCTGCAGTATATAGGAAGGCCGTCTAAGGTGAAGCAAAGTGGTCAATTTAAGCGTTCAAATGTGCCAGAGTAACTAGCTGTGGTCAACATACCCTGATAGTAGTCATAGGGATATATGATGGGATTGCATTGCAGTAAATAGGTTGCATGTGGATTGGTTATGGCCAGCCTTGTGACGGCGTGCTTCTTGATCTGTAGATACGGCTTCAATATTGTTGAGTTTTTCGATTGTGTGGCGGCAGCAACTGCAAAGAAAAATGAACAATGAGCCTGAATTGCACAACAAGCAAGTGCGAACATTCCAGTCGGTTGCAACCGACTACGCGATACTTGTCCACTGCCAGCTTAGAGGAGGCTGTGTGCGAAGAAAACTTAGTCACTTAGGGCTAGACGAAGATATAGATATTAATTGCCATGCCTCCAGACATGCTATCTGAATACTTAATCTCCAGATTATCATTCACTTATTTTAGTTTGTTTACTTTTTGCAATATACTCTCTTCATTTTTAATATATACTCTCACTCTGTGAATTAGTGTTTCAGGCCGAAAGTACTCTTTTCACTTTGTGAACGAGCATTTAAAATGTCTCTGATAATCTAGTACACTTTGGGCAGACAATAAACAATGAGAAAAACATCAAAACATTATTTATTCTCGGACATAATCTATTGGCTGTTATAAATTTCACGCTTTTCACTTAACCACGCCGTTGACTCGGCTGCCCTTATGGAATTTATGCTTTTGCTCGCACAACCTTTTTTTTGTGGTTGTCCAATCCTTGGCCAAGAATGCCAAATCGCAAAACGCCGTGCTGGGCGCGGCTTTTGATTTTGCTGGTGCCTCTGTTTCTGGCGGTGGCTTTGACTGTGATTCTCTGGTACGCAGCCAAGGTGTAAGCGTGTTAATTAATTTCTTTGCTATTCTTTGTCGTTGGCATTGCTACGCTTTAAAGTCGCCTCGCTGTTTACTGATAAACGGCAAAATTCCAGGCAAGTAGCACTCACAGTGCGTATACTTAATATTGCATAATGATACACCTTTTGTGCAGCATAGTAAGTAGTATATACATATATACATGAAAGTGTGTTTGCAACCGACTGGCTTTTGCATACGACCATCCTCTGTCGTCTATCGTCGAAACATCTATTAGTTCGCTCTGACTGTTGCATTCCGAGAATTTTCTAGTGTCGGAGCTGAAGTGGCTGGTGAAAAATGGTGGAAGGCAAACCGTTGCGATGTTCCCCAATAACAAATCGCCAAGCATTAGTCAAATGCGTTGAAATTTATGCTAAAAATGCAATCAACTAGCGTTCCGCTCCAGCTACGGCCACCCAAGTGGCAGCCAGCCACAGGGCGCACTGGCTTGTGGCCAGGCCAACTGGGCTAACGAGCCAGTTGTAACTGGGAAGACGACTGATTCGCTGAGTTCTGAGGAATACTGTGAATTTGTTTCTATTTTTGATAAATGTACTGAAATAAATAAGATAATTGCTGAACAGCCGCATAGAATGCAGCCAGGGTTTTGATCAAAATGCGAGTGGCGACGCAGCCCGCTGATATGTTGCATGTTTGTACGCAATGTGTTGCAATTTTTATTGCTGTAATTACACGCAATGCACATGCGGCAATTTGACGCATGAAAATTCCTTGGACCTGCCAATGTGATGGCTGAAACAGCCAAATGCCATGTCAGCAACAGCAACAGTAGCTGCAGCAGCAACAGCCGCGCTAAATGTGGCAACTTTACAGAACATGCAGCTAAAGCCGTGTGGGGACGGGAGGCGGGGGCGTGGCTTTGCATGTGCAACCAAAACGTAATTGTTATGGCATAATTGTTTCAATGGCAGGGCGTTTAATTGCGCTTTAGAAACTGCTGCCCCACTGTCAAAGTTCAGCGCATATATGTTCTCTACCCTTGCCGCGGGTATTATAGTATGTCAAAAAAGTATGTAAAGCAAAGAAGGCAGCCTTACATCCATCAGCTGCCTCTGCTTGTTTCTCAGCTATAGGCTATACAATTTTTCTTAAGTAACCTGCATGGAACTTATTGCTGTAGCACATATCTGCAAAGCCTCAAGCAATATGTCCACAAGGGTATTTATTCGTCGGCGTGTTAAGAAGTCATTCTTGTAATACTTTATTTTTTTTTTTTTTTTGGATGTCATTGCCTGCCACACCTAACTGCCATTTTTCATACCTGAAAAGGGCGGTGTCAACAGCAGCGCGCCGACAATCATTTGCAGCGAGAGGGACGGTAGGGGTAATGCCTGTAATATTGAATTTAAATTGCAACCGTTTTACTCGACTAACAGTCGACTACACAGTTTGGGCTGATTGCGCTCTCGCCAGTGCACAGTGGTGCAATCATTTATGTGATACCATCTAGATGCCAGCTATCAGCGGGACAAGCACTTTTCATGCTACCAATTGGTGGCCATAACTCAGCAGCTGGCAACAAGATGGACAATCTCAATGATTGAACTGTCAGGACAATCAGTTTTTGTGCGTCGATTGGCCCTACCGTTATATGCAATCTTCCAATATAATTCCAGGTCATTTATTTTATAATCTGCTCCCCATCTGGGCAAATTCAAAGCCAAAGCCAAAGCAATGCAAAAATTCTTGCAGTTGCACTGCAAGTCAACTCACTGGGCAAGAATGTTTCCCAGAATCGTGCTCGAATGCTGTTTGACAACAAACAAACACACACACAAGCACACACACACACACACACACACACACACACACACACACACACACACACACACACACACACACACACCAGAAGCACATAGCAGCCAGTTACTAAGTTGTAGCAAGTTGCACGTTAATGCTGGACGCTGTGGGGTTTGGTGGGGGCAACTTGCACAAATTTGCATAGTTGAACGCACGTCGAAGGCAGCAGCGCATTCCATGCAGCAACTGTTGCTGCAGTCGATGATGAATGCAACTGCAACTGCAACAGCAGCAGCGGCGGCCAAAGCGGCGGCGGCGGCGGCGGCGGCGGCAGCAGCGGCACATAAATTGCTGACTTGCTGCGCAGCGTTGCGCTTATCAAATGGCAACATCTTGTGCATAGATAAGTGAGGCCCGGCAACTGCATTGAACGGCAACGGCAACGCCAACATTTGCTTCCCTCAATGGAATTTCACAAATTCAAATTGCCTGGCATCCTTTAAATGCCCCAAGAGCAGCAGCAGCGGCTGTTCCCAGCCGCAGTTGGCTCGCATCAGATTCAGATTCAGGCAGAGATTCAGATTCAGATTCAGGTCCAGGCTCAGCTGCAGCATAGCGGCCACAGCTGTTGGCACACTTTTGCGGCAGCATCATGGCAACATTGTATGCAGCGCGCATAAGAGATAATTTATCGCCTAATGACGTGCTGCTCTAAGGTTGCGCCACGTTGTTATAAAATGCGGCAATAAAACGCAGCAGCCACCAAAAAACAACAAAAAAAAAAAAACCATCAACATTAGAGAAAATAAAATAAAATTATAATGAAATTTTAATGCCACAGGAGCCCAAGAGCAGCGCCTACAGCAACTGTGCGGCTTGCTACTCGCATCTGCTCCTGCACCCCCGCTCACCCGCACAAGCCTAACGGAATGGGCCACTCTTTGGCGCTGCGGCCTGTCGCTTTGGGGGCGCTCAACGAGAATTTATGAATGTGCAAATGTATACGACAATTTCGCGCATAAATGTAAGCTACTGCCCAGTTGCCCCGCTGCCCGGGCAGCCACGAGATGCTGCCGCACAGCAGCAGCAGCAGCAGCAATAGTGTCTGCACACCCACCGCAACTCTGCCGCAAACTTAATCTGGGCGCGAGGGGGAGATGGAAGGGGTCTCGTAGCTTGGCATGGCAATCGAAGATGCGTGTGCACATTCCATAGCATTCCGCGCAAGCATGTGGGAAGTTCAACGGTTGCACTGCAAGTATCTTGTATCTCAAGTTGGAGCCGCATCTATTGATTGCTAGCACCACACAGTTCATTGGCGCGCGCGCCCGCTTCCAGCCAGTGCCCACATCTTATAGTCTGAGGATTGTGGCTTCCAATTGGCGTCGCTTTGCTGCTGCCTGCTGCTGCTTGCAGTGTTTTTATACCCTTGCAAAGGGTATTCAAATTTATTGGCGTAATTTGTAACAGATCGAAGAAAACAAGTCTCAAGTGTATTAGAATTATTCTTAATACATATGTCTGTTTCTTAAGCCGAGCTTGTTTTCTTTTAAGAACCTATGCCTGGTAAAAGCCTTTTGGGCTATTCGGATCTTAGCTTAAAAGCTAACAACATTTGCGTGTACATTACATGCTTTAATTTCTATCGAAATAATCAGTGGAATAATTAAATTATTGCATATGAAGCTCTTTTGGCTTTATAGAAATCTTGGCAAAAGAAAGACACTTACTAGACATAAATCTTATTATGGTCCTTATATTGATGCAAAACTTTATATGAATCAAATTAATGTATGTAAATTGTACAGTTTTTTTAGCCTTTTTGTATAATTATTACCAGCGAGGGTATTTATTATTCGGCAGTTAAAGTTACCTCCGCTTTCCTGTTTTTGTTGCGGGCATCTACGATAGTTGCCGCCGTTTATTTGGGTTAGCAGCTCAAATAGTTTTACGTGCGTTTTTCAATGCAATTTCCAAATGCCGCGAGAAATTTATGAGAAAGTCTCTAGTACGCCCACCCCACTGTAATTGGTGGTGTATAATGCCCATTGTTTGCCTAGTGCCTTTTGCCTGGCAGCTCAATTGATTACTTCAGTGTATGCGTATGTCCGTGTGAGTGTGTAATTGAGTGGTTGAGAATGCTCGAAATTCTGCTAGCTGCGCTACGAACTAGCTAAAAGCGCTTACCCGACAGACACACATAGCTAAACAAACCCAACCGAAATCCGGGAGGCACCACACACACACACGCACACACATATATGCATAGCATGCCAGGGTGCCAGAGTGGGTTGTGGGTTTGGGATTTCTGGCGATTGAACCACTTTAAACAATGGCGGGCATTTACTTTGCAAAAGTCAAAGATAAATTGCCTTTTAAACTACAAGCTTCGTTTGGTTAGTTGGTTTTTGGCAAAAGTCCTGAGCTCTGTTTGTTTGCAACACCCCACACACTCACACTCACAGACAAACACACACATACACACGCACACACATATGCAAATCAATTGACATATTTGTTTAACTTTTGGCGCAGCAAACAATTGGAATAAATTGTCTTTAGCAATTTGCATTGGCAGGTCATCGAATTTGGGGTAGGCAGAAAAGCGTGTTATCTAAAATAATGCCGAAGGGCTGGCAATTATGTTGTATTTGTTGCCAGAATTTGGCTGCTGCAAATGGTGCCAGAAACTAATCCTGTCCAAATGGTTTTCATAATGGCAGCTAAGATCTTTATTCGGTATTAGTTGCTGCAAATCACACTATTTTCCATTTGCCATTTGCCACAAAATGTAACCGAAATATAAGCGTCTGTTTATTATTCCCATCAATTGGCTAGCGCGTAAATAAACTGAAAAAAATCGCCCAATAATTGGCCATTTCGCGAATGCCGTACAAATACCTTCCGATTGCAAATCATAACTGCATTGGCCGATTGTCACAACAGCGGATAACCAAAATACAATATGCTGTGCCATAAACGAATTCATTTCCGTTGAATTTTGGCAGCAATACGCCGCCGTCTCTCTCACACTCAAACTCCTTTAATAAATCATATTGCAATATTTCCGTTCAATATTTTGCTCTGGCGACGTAAACAAACAATAACAAATTGAAATACAGAGAGAAACAAAATATACAACAGTTCAAAGGTTTTTTGTTTTGGTTTTGGTTTTATTTTATTGTTTTTCTTCTTTTTTTTTTTTTTGTCTCCAGCCACATTGTATGCTAAATGGCATTGGTAAATTGGGGAATGTTGAAAATGCGTTTCGACTGCTCCTCCTGCTCTCGTGCATTTTTAAATGGGTTAAACGTAAACCGTTTACCAATGACTCAATACAACTTCCTGGAATCGAGCGACACAGACGCAGGCAGAAGGCGGACCCACGGGCGGGCAACACGACACATGGAAGCAGAGCACAGCTCAACAGAGCTGTACGTAGATGAAGAGGGAGAGAGAGAGAGAGAGAGAGAGAGGGAGGGACTACGTGCATTAAACCGAAATAAATAAATAAACCGCTGAAAAAGTGCTGAACACTGGCCACGGGTATGGATGGTCAATAGTCAATGGCCAAATAGCAGAAAATAACAATGTTGCCAATAGCCAACGAACCAAACAACAGCAGCTGCAACAACAAACAAGACCGTTGCAGACGGATGCACTGCTCGACTAAAAGACATCCTGTATTCAGAAGCAAGCAAGTCGTTCTAGTATGCCACCAAACACTCACATACATAGGAATATTTAAACCTCCCTTGACCCACGATATGGGAAATACGCTCTTAAATAACTTTGATATCTTTGTCCGATCTATTTACAAATTTTATAGCTCAGAGCTGAGAGCCAAACGTCTGTATACAGACAAAACACAAACATATCTGATAGTTTGAAATAATATTTTTAATTTTTTAGGGAACGGGAGAAGGTTCTTCATATGTATATACTATGCGAAAACCTTCATACCAAATTTGCTTCTTTCAACTTCGAGTTTGGATTTAGGAAAATGCTCCATTCCGCTTATAAATGCATTCACAAAATCGCACATACACGCACATCGCTTGCCAAATCTCAAATGTGTGTAAATCCAAAAGCTCAGTTGAGGCAACATATCAAATCTTATGTTTATAGTTCTTATAAGCCCCGAGATATGCTTAACAAACGTTAAGATTTTTATCGATTTCTTTAAATAGAGATAGAGATAGCTTCGAATCTTAAACTCTTATTGTATCTAAGACCGAAGCGCTTATCCGGGGGGCAGACAGATATGTTCGTCATCCGGATAATGAATATATAACTGTATCGAATATTGGAATTGGAGACGACTCCTTTTGCCTGTTACATACATTTGCTAAAAAACATTATACCCTTTTCAGACATTTTCAGTGGGTTCAGGGTATAACAATGGTCAAGCCAAGTAAAAAAGTGAACCGAAAAGAAATTATAAAAATGTTTCATTTCAAGCAGAGTAAATATTGAAAGACCACACTCACTCATTCCCTCGCTCTCTCTCTCTCTCTCCATCTCTCTCTCTCCCTCTGCCTCTATCTCTCTCTCACATACACATATCAGCAATGAAGGCAACTATGCGAAAACGACTATGGCTCCAGCTACGGTTTCGGTGGCTTATGGCCACGATGACCAACTTGGGCAAGCTCGGACTGCACTTGGCCCAACGGAAGCCAAGCGAATTTTCGTCAGCTACGCAGCAAGTGAGCAGCCACCAGCAGCTCAAAAGCCGCAACCAGCTGCACTCAGCAAATTTCTGGTAAAGGTGGGCGTGCACGTTGTCGTGGGCGCACGCTTGGGTACAGGGTCCAGCTGATTCGAGCGGTTTACAATGCCCAAGTGCTGAGTAGGGACAACGTCCGGCAACCGTCAACACAATCACGAGAACCCGAACCATGCACAGTGGAGCAGATCCATTTTTTTTTTCTTAAACTGAACTGAGCTGGAGACTTACGACTATAAGACTTTCGGTAAAAGCTTTAAACGAAAAGAATTGAGATTTAATAACACAATAGCACTATAACAATGGCCTGGAATGGGAAGCCGCATCAGTTCAGTTCGACTGTTGTACCAAGAACAGCAAACTGTGGATAGTTTAAAAAATATTCTCAAGTAAATTGTGCACTTTACGATATAAGTATTTATATGAACAATTTCTTAACCAATCTGTCTTGTTGTTATTAATAGCAGCTGCTTATATTTCTTTTAAAAATACTTAATACCAGATGTAAGTCAATACATATCGAAATAAAGTATAAGCTTAAACATGTTCATGACTGGCTCCATGGGGAAGACTATCGAAGTAGGAACATTAATGATGAATATGTAGATATGATAATTATACAAGGAATTAACAATGGATTATTCATGGAACAGCTTAATATCTTTGTTAATATTCACTCCAGCTTAAGTTCATTTGTAGCCATATATTTAACCCAGAGGAATACATTTCAAGCTCACTGTACACTGTAATTATCAGTGAGGACTACACATCTATGATTTCTTAACCGTCGCTCGCTTGGCATTGCCGTTGGCCCATTTGGGATATTGTCCCACATCCCATCAACGTTCCCGTGTTGTTGGCAGAGCTCAGAAAGCGCGCTCTCGCTTCCGATTATTATGCATCATTTAACAGGCAACATTGTTGCAGTCAATGACTAGAGCATGGGGTTTTGGCACCCGCAACCCCCTTAATGCCTGTGGCTGTGCCCGGGACTCGGTTGGTACCCCTGCCTCTGTCGTTCACGATGACGGTGCCTATGCCTGCCCCCGTTCCTGCCCCTGTCCCTGTGCCTGTGTCAGTGCCACGGCAGCAACTTGACGATAGTCGAAAGAGGCAACGTCACGAACAGCGACAACGTCGAACGTGCCGCAAAATGTTTTACTGAATGCGAATTGCAAGAAAAATTATTGTTATTATGAGTTGCTAATTGAATGGAGTTGGACGGGGTATGGACACACAGAGGGGGGGGCAGGAACGCATCGAAATGTTGCTGCCACTGAGTGGCCACAGTTGTGGGGCGTACACTGTGACAAATGGCTGAGTGACAACGTGCTTGTGATTGATATTTACAATGCTTTCGCATTAGCCAACTGACAATAATGTTAAATGACAAGGCTTTGCTTTGGTACAACAGTGAACTGTCAAATAACCAAAAGGGCCAATCAAGCAGCTTTATCAGACATCAGCCGCATGCCGAAAACGATTCTCGCGGTGTAGTGCCTCGACTAACTGTACAAATGTAAATAAATGTAAAATGCGAAAACTTCCTCTACCTTCTTTTTTGCGGTCAACCACATGACGCCCACCTACCCCTTCCCCACCATAGCCATTATGGTAGCGCATGTAATCACAGTTTTCGCAGTGCTCCTTCGGGCTGCTGTGGAGCGGTCTCATGTATGTTACTGCCAAGTTGTCAATGTCAAGCTCATACATGATTCTCGATACTCAACATGCTAAGCTAAAAAGCATACAACAGTTACAGCAATTGCAGTAACAGCAACAACAACTGCGGCAACTGCTGCAGAAGCACCAAAAATGTTGCTGAGAAAATGCCATGCGCATAATTTACGAACAAAGATTCTCAAAATGTTGGACAAACAACGTCTGCAGGTGAAATCTATTTGCATTTATCGTTGAGCTGGAAAATTGCAAGCTAAACTGGCAGTTGTGTAAATGGAGGGAAATGGTAAAATGAGCTGCCAAGCAGTGTGTTGCATTCAACAAACGGCAATCGATGAACAAATTGTGCTCAATACACAGCTTTAAATGCATTTTAAGTCAGCAACAGAACAATGAGCATATTTGTTAAAAGGCTCGATTTGAGTGTCAGCAGCAGATTTGGATAATTAGTTTGCAGAGTGCAGCATGTGCTGCCACTGCTGCCACAAAATGTGGCAGCCAACACGTTTAATGGTTTTCCATTTACTTAAAGAGGCATTAGTGCGTAAGCATGCCGTAATCTCGAACAGCCAAAAGGGGAGAGCACTAGCTGCCAACAGCTGGCCAATCCTGATGACTGACCAGACCAACCGACCGACCAACCAACCAACTAACCAGACACTCAGCCAGTCAAGCGACGGCACTGGGATGCGTTGTACTTGTTAATTGCAGCGGAAGCACTCAATTAAAAGCGCGTGAAACGTGAAACGCCACCTGCGTGTGCCGTGTGCGTGTGTCTGTGTGTGTGTGTGTGTGTGCCGTGTGTGTATGTGTTTATATAGCGGCTGTCATTTAACGACTGGGACTGGGACTGGGACTGGGACTGCAATGTGCAAATTAAGGCCACAGGAAACAAACAAATGCGGCGTAATCAAAAAGCGGTAAATAGCTGATACTGTAAATAGTTTATAGCCTATGCATAAAACTGCAAATTGCCATCAAGCAAGCGAAACTAAACCACATTAAACCAAACCAAACCAACAGCAACAGCAACAGCAACTGCAACAGCAACAGCAACCCCAACCGAAACCCCAACCCCCAGCTAAACCTCAGATCAATTTAACCAAACAGCAACTGTTTGTCAATGTTTGAAGAGACTAATTAGCTGCCAGATGCCAGTTGCCAGTTGCCAGTTTAAATATAAATGAGTTGCACTTCCTTTGGCTATTTTAAACTAGTTGAGTAAACAAAAGTGATTGTAAATTGATAGCATATGTATTTTGTTATTATTTATAATTAATTAAAGTTCCACAAACTGTTTATTGACGATTTAGAAATGCACTCGCTGCATAATTACGACCCGAGTCTTGAGGTCCAATTTTTGCTTGACTCAGGACACCAAGTTGAACCAGTTGCCCAAAAATCAATTCTACCGGAACCTAAACTAAACCTATAGGAACCTAGGAAAAAGGTTCTGAATGAAGTTAAAATTTGGTCAGAAATTTGTATATGAAAGTACGTACGGCAAAGCATAAACTCGTGGCCTGCCAAACCGTAAACCTCGTTTGCTGCTCTGGAAATATTATTTTCAGAACAGTCAGCTAGTCATTTTCTACATAATTCCAAAGTTATAAAGAAATGTTGTATGCTATTTTCGTTTCCAGGTGGCCAACTTTGCGCAAAATTTGTTATAATTTTATAAAAATAAACAGATAAGCAGAAAACGTGGGCAAGGGTCGGTAGATATTGCATTTCATATGTGCTCAGTTAAGATTAGTTACACTATCGGAATACTTGTGAACAAAATATACTTGCATACATATATGTAGATAGATTACATGTCATTTGAATTTGATATTTTATCAAATTTTAAACTTAAAAGAACGCATTGAGGTACACACAACACGTTTAAAGTTCATCAACCTCGATTGGCGCATCTCAGTTCGAGTGGTTATCTCAGTCATATCTACAATAAATGTCATTTTTAAAAATGATTGATAAGCTGGGATCTTAAATACGCAACTCGGTGATCAAATACAGGCTCATTCATCAATGTTGCGCTCTTGACTTTGGCTTGGTGCACGTCAGGCTGCAGGATATTGCAGCCGGAACTAACCAGAGGCACCACGAGTGGCAAAAAAAAAATAAAAAAAAATAACGTTGGGCCATAGAGCAGGGCGGAACGCGCGTTGCAGCCGTTGTTGATGGTGTTGAAGCGGCTGTCGTGACATCATAAGGCAAAATGTCAGCAGTTTTATTATCGGGCACACGCACAAATTGTCGCCTTTGTCGCCAAGGCAGAAGCTGCGGCTGGAGCTGGCCCGGCAACAGCAACAGCTGTTTTTGTTGTTGCTGCTGCTGCTTGGGGGTTATATATGAATACATATATGTATATGCTTGAATAATATATGTATGTGTATGTACATTCGCACAGTGTGTCGCATAAATAATGCAGTTCATTATGTCATTTAGCGGCACGTTGCGTGCACTGCGACATTGCAACACTGCGACACACTGGACGCAGCTGAGCAGATGACGCCAAGTATTCAGTTTGAGTTCCCTGATCTTAAGCGGATCACATGCCACAGCAGAAGCAGGTTGTTGTTGCTGTTGTGGTTGTTGTCGTTGCTGCGCACCATGCGCGGAAATGAAGTTGTCAATGAGCCACTTCCACAATTTATGAGCGATGCTGCCGCTGCTGCGGACACCGCCTGCCAAGATCTTAATTATGACTTGAGTAATGTGGAATAAACGATAAAGCGTGCACACGCAAATACACTGCAAGAAATGGCCCGTTCAGTCCTACGGCCAGCTGCCATTCAGCTGGACAATCAACTTCATAAATCAAGCCGAGTCCAAGTATGGCAATGGGATTAAGACTTGAAATCGGAATGCCAAAAACCAACGAAAAGTCATAAAAATGTCAAATAAAAAATGTGCAAACATTTTTGTGCATTTGCCAAATTTGCACAATTTAATTGTAGCAACAATAACAGAAAGAAAAAAATTGCTCCAAATTTATGATTATTTTATTGCAGTTCATGTCCATGTGCAGGTCCAAGTCCATATTCATGTCTTGGCATGGGACCAACGTAACCAAAAATGCCATTTAATTCGCGCATTTCTAGAGCAGAACAAAATGCAAAAGATTTATAGATTGTTTGTGTCAAATCAATTCGCTGGAAACTCTGGCTGGATTATGGGCCACGTCTCGCCCAGAAAGCCTGCACATTAGATCTGGCTCTGTGAGCCGAACAAAGCTCTGGCATTAACGAAATTTTCATCAGACTTTTTCATTGAGTGTGGAAATTTGATTGTAGCAAATCAATTAACGGCTTTCAGAGTGCACGAAGGGGGGTGTACAGCTCCGTCGGAGGTCTGATTCCTGCTATTTGGCGCGTTGTTTGCTGTCGGGCAATCAGCAGTAATCAACGTGTCCGGGTGTGGGCGGAGTGGTCAGACGGTTGAGCTGCTGTTGACTGTGAGTCTTGCGCCCAGACATTGCGTCGCACGTCTGAGTGCGCAGGGAGGGCAACAACAGGACGCGGCGCAAATGGCGGGCACGTGAGTGTCGTCGTCTCTATCGTCAGGATTTAATCGATTATACGATTTAATTGAACTAAAAAAGCTTAATAAGCAATAAAAGCGCACACATGCATAGACACACACGTAGAGCTCTACTCTGCTCCTATGCAAGCAAACAAATTAAAAGTAACACTTAAAATTACACCACGTCGACGTTGGCTAATGAAAGCAGTCAAGTGAGTGGCCCTGCTCTCTAGTCCCGCCACTCTATCCATTGCAATTGCAGAATGGCAATAAAATTTTATTTTCCACAAAATGAAATTTTGTGAACCGTTGAAAACCACTTGCCACATGCTTGGCCAACAACAATCACAACAAATATAGGAACATATATGCGGCCAGTACAGAATCTTTACAAGTACTTGAAACGGAGCCATTGAAAATGTTTTGGTCGAGCGTGCGCAGTCTAGATGCCCTGTAGAAGTTGTTGATATTATAAGAACATGTTTTTTTAACGCAGAATACTGCATGTGTACTCCAAGGTACACATGAGTACTCATTAGTTAGCGTAAGTACTCATAAGTCACTATTTGTGTTCACACATACTCATTAGAAAATAGTTAATTGGTTTCAGAGTAACCAATTTTTTTTAGAGTTTTCTAATATGTGTTGGACTAGAGAATCAAAATTTACTATTAAAATTGATAACTTTTGTTGCAGTTGAACCGAACACCTCTTGATTGTTAGTTCGACGTTCAGACCCCTAATCCATACAGGCAAATACAACTAAAATTAAAAGTATTTTTTTTGGAACTATGCTCTGAAAAATCACTAAAATCTATTTTGCAGATCGGCTGTCAGTTGCTCCAAGCACCATCTTTATATCTTGTAACTGAGCAAGATGCATGCTAAATCCATATCTTATATCTATAGGGTATAAAAACAAGAACATCCAAAAAGAAGTCAGTTTCTGCTTTCAGGGCGGGCGCAACATTTGGTCAAAGTTTAAATGCCGTTAAACGTATTCATTTATCAAATTTTAATTTTATTATGTATTTCGCTTTTCAAGTTAAGTGTGTTGTTGTCTGTGTATCTGTGTGTGTGTGTGTGTGTGTGTGAATGCTTTTTTGCAGCAGTCAGGCAGCAGGCGAGCGAGGAAATTTTTATAGTCAGCATTAAGAGCTTAAAAGCGATTTGCTTCGAAATGGCAGAGTGATTATAGCCATGTTGCTATGGCAGCTGAGCAAAACAGCTATAGAAAATGTTCTGAATAGCAATAGCCATCAGCTCTGTGCTTATATATGTAAAATATATATTTGTTTTATATGTATGTGTACATAAGCAGCTTGGCCGTGCGTGAGGCTTGTGTGGAAAATCAATTAAATTGCAATTTAAACACTGAGCAAGCAGTTTGAATATTTTGGGTTAACTGCATAAATACAAATATAAATTGAATTAACACAATTTAATGTGGTTATTTAACACATAACGCTTACTAATTGCGTATAAACAGCAAATCATTCATTTACTTTATTATTAATTTATCTGGCACTTATACAAATTGTCAATTACGCATTCATTGAACTGAACATTATCAAAATAAGCTCCAATGATACTAGCTGAAAATATTACCTTAAATATTCAATCTGGAAAATCGCATCCGAAATTAATATGTCTTATTTAGAATTAGAAGGTTTTCAATTTAACTCCATTTATTACATATAGCTTGAACATTGTATTATGTACTTTAAGAAAAAAAATGAAAATAAAACGGCTAAGAAAATCATTTGAAATTTTTTGCAGTTTGCAAAGTTTTAAATTGTTAGTAGGCTCTAATAAGGCTTGGAATTTTAAAAGGCTTTCCCATCTGTTTATTTAAACATTTTTCAATTTGTAGTTTGAAAAAGCTTATTGAGAAAAAAACACAGCTGAAAATGCAAAATGTTTAAATAGGTACAAATTATCGCTGATTAATACACAGTTATATATAAATTCATATTACTAATGCACATATTAATTGATTGTTACTTTCATTTAACTGAGGTGTGGCTTGTGTCATTGCGATTTCAACAATGGCAAGTAAAAATTGAGTTAATTTTATAATAATCCCAACGTTTTATTAGGTAAACAAATGCTTATCTAAGACAATAAATTCCTTTGTTTTTAGGCTAAACAATTTCCATGAAATTAGACGAAAATTTGTTCCGCTGCCAGCTGATATGCCATGACAAATACATTGAAAAATTATACGAAATAAAGTTCAATGAACGCGATGGCTGTGTGGGGATTTATAGACGATGACGATGACGAAGGCAACTGGCGTTGAGTGCTTTAAATTTCGACAAACAAACACAGACGGGCAGACAAACAAATGTTTGTGTGCTTGTTTCTTTCTGTGCGAGGGTGTGTGAGCGCGCGCTTTCTAACATCTAACATATGCGAAATTTGTACGACATGTACGATGCGGCGTATGCGTAATATGCAATTTGTTCTACGGCTGCTAGCAAATTGCAGCGCACACAATATCAACATGCACAGCAGACACACACATATATATATTACACGGAGAACATATTGCCTGGCTGGCAATTTGTTATTGTTGTTGCTTTTATTTGTAATGCGATAGTCGATTCGACTGTTGACAACAACACACAAACAAAATAAAAACACCTTTTTTCACATTTAATGGCACTCATTAACCGCTGGTAATTGGAATTGCAGTTGCGAGTGCGCCAGCAGCAGTCAAGCGTTGTTTAAACAAATTAATGTTTAATAATAAAAGGCAAGAGCGGCATGAAAATTGCATTTATGTCCAGGCTGCTGTTATAAGTAATATTGTTAGCAGGTTTTACCCCACTGGCCGCAAGTAAATAATGCAATTATACAAAAAATTCAATAATAATATTGTCAACATAATGAAACACAGGACCCAAAGCCCCTACGCAATGGAGGAGACAGAACAAAAACAACAATGACACGAAAGGCTTAATGCGCACACATAATTGAGCGCACCGAGAGTGAGTGCATAGAGTTCGCGGGAGTCCTGGTAAAAGGAGTCCTCTTCTTATGCACGGGCACATTATTAAATGCGCATGTAAAAAACCAAAAATCAATAAAACTCACTAACGATGGGGCTGATACGAGTGGGTGCCATCCATACGTTTAGGTTACGGGGCAATAGATACCGATAGACGTGGCGCTGGCAACTTGTTCCGAGGCGGAAATGGCGTGCAAAGTGAAGCGGATGCGAGTGTTTGGGAAAATGGGAGCAAAAACGCACCATCGCATCCCCTTCGCCCAGGAGCCATCGCCCCCTAACGTTACTCTGGGGCTGCAGTTGAATAACCTCTTCGTTGACTGCGCTGCTTGTATCTATCTGTGCTGCTCCGGTTGCTCCCTCGCTAGGATCACATACGCCCAGCCAGGCACACACGGCGTAGCATACACACACACACACACATAGAGAGACAGAGATTATTAAGCATGAGGCCCAGTCAGGCATTGCCCATATGAGGCTTTGGCGCTGGCTACTTCATTACGGTGCGTGTTGAGTTAACACAAACACTGCAACGCCCACCAGCGCCAGCACCAGCACCAGCAGCACCAGCAGCAGCAGCAGCAGTGCCAGTGCCAGAGCCAGTGCCGGCTAACCGGCGCAAACAGTTAAAGGAATGGGGGCGTGGCAGTAAGTCAGTTAATATAGCAGCTAGTTGGCTGCCCGTTTGGCATATGAAAAAGTGGCAGAAAAACAGCTCGCAGCCCTACAAAATAAAACACAACGTAAGCGCCTTTCAGGCTTTTTAGTTCAGCAACAACAGCAACATCAACATTGAGGACAACAACACAGGCAATAAGCAGCAGCAATGAGAGCGCTTGGTAAAAAGGAGTAAAATTAACACGTGGTTTGAGGTTGACACTCGCTCGATTTGCCGCTGAGCTGCCTCGGCTTTTATATATGTATATACACACTTATATATATATATATATCTCATTATGGCCTTAACTGTATGTAGCTGTAATTATGTGTGCGTGGGTATGTGATATTTACGCATTTTCGCCCTGTTTGTGTCGCCGTTGAGCTAATGAAAAGCGGAAATGAAACTTTTGTATTAAACAAGTATACGTTGTTGCGCTGCTTTGCTATATACGCACAACCTCCCCGCCCTCCCTGCTTCCCACCACCCCAACGACCAGTCGACCTGCTTTTGCCAGTATGTGAGGGCGTGTTTGTTTGCCTGCCTGCCTGCCTGCCTGCCTGCGTGTCTGACAGCCGAGTGCAGTTTACAAATTAAAAATAAAAACAACGCGCCCAGACATATTCAGATTGCGTATACGCAGCGTTCACCCCACCAAATTGACTACCCTTCCGCCCATTGTCTTTATAATGCGCACGGATTAAATGAAGTCCTATTAAAATAAAGTAATTCCAGCCGCGGCGCCACAAAAACAATTCCGCACCTACGTGGCATGGGCCGCCTTTTGTTTCCGCCCGCGGCTAGAAACTAAATTTTAAAAGGCGCTGCGCCAGTGACTGGTAAATGTGTAAATGCGCTTAGTCTTTTTTTTACCAAAAAAAAGGAGGGTACAAAAAGAAAGCCAAGAGCAACTGCGTGTTGATGCGCACACAAAAAAAATCCAGAAAAAGGGACAACACACACAGTAAAGATATATAAACGTGCTTGAGAACGGGCCACTTGCGGGTGGGCTAGCTTTACAAAAGGTTCAAAAATATGAAAAAATAAAAAGAAACAAGAAGTTGTGGACTTCGGCACGCCGGAGTTTTAACACACTTTGGCTTGGCTCGTTCCTATGGGAGCCATGTAATATAGAAGTCTGGTCTGATACGATTTTTCGGATGAATATGGTAAGAAAGTAGTCGAGTTCGTATTTGCTGAGTTCCATTATCCATTGCTGAGTATCGTATCCAAGCTAAGAAATTCTCGGCTATTAATACTGTTCCAGAATATATATATCTTAAGAGAAGACGTTCTCTTTTATGGATTACACAAAGTGTGACAGAATTATAGTACCCTCGACAAGAGTATAACAGGAAAAAAAAGGAATTGCTGAAATTTTTATGCAAATAACATTTCATTTAGTTGGCTGGGATATTTGCTTAAAAATGTGCAGTGCGAGCAAATATTAAACGAAAACTAAATAAAAATTAATTGAATTAAGCGTACCGTCGCTCCGGTTGAGCCACAGCAGCAAAAAGAATTAAAATAATAATAAAAAATAAAAAAGCTAACACAAAAGATAAGAAAAAAACTTTTGTAATCATGTGCAGCAGAGTGAAAATGTTTCGTTTGCACAAAATCTGCGCAGGAATCATGAAAAACTGCAAAAGGATGTAAAAGTTTTATAAGATTTAAAGTTGTGGCTGGCTGCGATATGCACGCCTGATATGAAGAGTATATGTACAGCAGCAAAGCGAAATGCAAATAAGTTGCGAAGAGTTTACAAAATTATATAAATAAACAAACACATATATCTCAAGAATTTCAAAAGCCAAAAATTAGTTGATTTAAAACTTTTGAATTGTGAAAGAGGGAGTTGAAAAAACGATGCATAAACTAAAACAAATTATGCCCACGTCATTGCAATCTCAACAGCTTGTTATCCAGTTCCAGAGAACACAGACTCCAGCCAAAGGTAGCAATTGCATGTGTTGCAGCATTGCAAATGACGCCATCTTGACAGAGACAACAGCTAAACACAACCACATAAACAACACACACACACACACATACACACAATCTGTCTACCCAGGTGGCTATGTATAAGTATATTTGTATGCCTGTTTATTTGTATATGTGTGTAGGTTTGGGCAGACGCATTGCCAGACAAATGCGCGTCAAGTTGACTGCATGTCTCGAGGCAAGTCATTCACATTCGTCATCAACGAAGCCAGGCCAAGAGCCAGACAGCCGCAACAGCTCTCTGCAGTTACAGCTGCTGCTGCTGTTGCGGCTGCTGCTGCTGCCAAGGTGCCAAACAGCAACACCCACTCACAGCTGGAGTCGTTCACCGGTGCAGCATTTGGAAGCCAGCCTGCTAGTCAGCCAGTTCCCAGTAGCAACATCATCGCTGTTATTAATCTAACGCAATGCACACAGACACACACACACACACACACACAGCCCACGCCCTCATTTCCAGGTGGCAGTTGTAGCTTTAAGTTACGGCTGCTGTGGCGCGTATTTTGGTAGCCACTGTGCATGCTCGTGTGTCGTTGGCAAATGAGTTTTTGCCCAAATGAGTCTATGGCCAATAAATTGGTAGGGGTATTGTGGGTACCAAACTACGTGTAACTTTGGGCGTACTTAAATTGCCGTTTAAGCATTTTTTATGAGCATAATTTATCAAAGTTACGTTAATAATTTCATAACCATGGCCAAACACACACACACACACACACAAACACACAAGGCACAACTTTTATGTGGGCTGCTGTTAGTGACATCAAAATAAAGCATAAAAAATAAAGTATTGCAATTTAATTTGCATAAATTGAGCCAGCAAGCGGACCTACCTAGCAGCGCACACAAAACAAAATACCAGCAAAATACCAAAAAGCCAAAATAATTTCATGGCTTACATCTAACACTGCAGCCAGAACTGAACAACAACAACAACAACAACAATATCAGCGGCAGCAAGGACAACAGAAAGGGTTCTCATGGCAATTTCAGTTTTGTGCTCATTTTGCTGGCATTAAATTTTGCATACTAGCCCCGGCAAACGAGTAGAAAGTGGAAAGTGGAAAGCACATCATTTGAAGCATTATGTTAAAATATGCGACTTCTTCCATAGCAGCTGCTCTGCTCTGGGTGTTGCGGCGGCACCTTATTTTGCCAAGAATTTGCTGCTTTGAAAGTTTTTTGAGAAATTTCATTATTAAAAATCATGTTTTGGACTGTCGAGTGCAGGGCACTGATAAGCACGAAAACTGAGTCAAAGCCAACAGAGCCAGCGGCTGCAGCTGGCATCATTAACTTCAAGCACAAGCATTTAACTCCTGCTCATAATAGTCTTATCATATTTATTTTAAAGTACATACTTTTCTTCTCTTTTTTGCTGCATAAAATTCCGACTCATCTGCATAAATCGAAAGCTGCTTAACAAAAAAAAAAAAAAACCGAGATTCAACCAGTGAAACGGTTCTAGAAAAGTCAAGTTAAACTTTAGATTTGCGAGCGGTTTCCATGGCACCAGGAGCAAAGGTTGGGCGCGCTGCTTATTTACATTATTCGTTATGAAAATGAAATTCCCAAAGGGGATAATCCCAATTGTAAGGCGCTTAAGCGCACAATATAAACTCCTTTAGGGATTGCGTATGCATAGAACTAATTAAATACTTCAAACATGGCATGGCTCAAGGACAATTACTACGATAACAGTTTGATATTACTACAAGCCGTATCTATATGTATATGCACACATAAGTCCAACTGCGACTTGCCATTGGCCATTAATCTAGGTATGCAGGCATCATCTCGACAGCATCTTAATTAAGAACATGTCAAATTTATCTCTGCACAACAAGCATTTACTCGGTATTAGTAATCCAAACACTAGACAAATTGCAAACGCCTTCTCCAAACCCAATACCATAGACTCACAGAGCCGGCAGTTGCTTTTGATTCGGTCAGTTGGCAGTTTTTCGTTAGTTTTTCGTGGTGTTTACGAAGAGCTAATGAATGATTCACTCACCTAAACGGGTGTTGGGGATCAGCAACTCACAGCAACGGGTAACACATCAAACCGCTGTTGCAAAAGTAAACTGTTATGGGGCATGTTCAGTCGTTGTGTGCAGCAAAAATTGAATTGAACTGCCAACTGCAAATTGTGAACTATGAGCTGCAATGCCCTGGAGGTAAAAGGTTTACGTTTACATTTTTGACTGTGCTTCGCAGAGAGTTTCTGTGCAGGGGGGGCTTTGATTTTGCTGCTAATATTCGTAACAATGAAAGTTCATTGGCCTACACAAACACAGGCACACATGCACACGTATATGTGCATGTATTGAATGCATTTACTCTCATTCTCTTTACCCTCCTGCACTCCGGCCACCCCCCTGCGTTGCAGCACAGGCACGACACTTATGAGCACATCAAAATGCAAGCATTCACCGAAACCTATCCTAATAAATTTGTGCTTGATGCGCTTTCATGATGTTACCTGCCCCGACAACGACTCCCTTCCTGGTCTTTGTTTTTGCCGCTGTGTTTGCTACCCTTACGCAGGCATTATAACGAAATGCCACACACACACACACATAACAAATACACACAGGCACACACCACAGGAAAAGTTTCATTGCAATGCGACATTTGAGCTTCAACACTCGACGTCTGAAGTCTGTTACGTTGCGGCTGCTGTTGCCGTTGCTGGTGGTGTTGCTATTCCTGCTGCGGTTGCTGCCACACCTATGCCAGCAACTGTTCCTGCCCATGGTGCTGGTCTTGTTACGTCAGGCGAAGGGTTGCAAGACTCGCATTGCATTTGGCTGAAGCCCGCAGCGCTAGCGGGCGGTTAACACAATGGTGCTTATGTATTATATAACATTCTGAATGCGTATGTGCGTGCCTGTGAATATGTATGCATCTGTCTCCATCTCTGTCTCCCTCTCTCTCTCTCTCTCTCTCTCTCTCTCTCTATCTGTCTATTTGTATATGTATTGGTGCGTGTGATCCGGAATCCTTATGAATCCTTTTGCATTGTCAATTTTTGTGCGACTGCTGCGTCGCTTCACTTAATAAACAAACGACGGGGCCGACTCGGGCCGCGCCAGACCAACGAGAACGAGAATACAATCCAAAGCCCAGCCATCTGTCATAGATACTGTCAGTTTATATTGATTTTCGTTCTGTTTTTACGTCCATTTCGGCATTCAGCCGAGACCAAACAGCTCCGAGGACGACCACCAGCAGCGAGAATACGGACAAAAATTTGCAACAATGAAGTCGTCATTGTCGATCCTCTTCCCGCTCGCTCCGCTGTGTCTTCTTTTACCTGAATATTTACCTTCGACTTGTAAATAATACAAAATGCAAATACAAATGTGGATGAGCCAAGCCAAACCAAGCCAAACCACTTTCAACGCATTAACGTCACTTTAGTTACACACACACACACACACACACACACAATCGAACAAACACCAACACAGAAGCACTTGGGAACTAAAGGACAGCGGTACGCCGGGTCGTATACGCGATATGGGCAGACAGCCAATGCAGCTAAAAGCAACGTCAACTTGCCTGGCAGCTCCATTTCAATGCAAACAATGGCTAATAGTGCTAAAACTTACTCCCACAATACTCGCATACACATACACACACACACACACACACACACACACACACACACGCACGCACACACACTAGCGCGCACACATTGGCATTGTCAATATTTGCAACAGTCAACGATGACGCTGCCACCGACGACGTCACTCAGTGGCAACTTAAGCTAACAACAATCAAACAACAACAACTACAACCACAACAACAACAACAACATTAGCTAACACACGCAGCCAGCCAACATGTTGAACAACATATTGAACAAATGCATTTCAATAAGCCAACGACAGCCGCTGACGCCGCCAACCAACAGCCAACAACCAACAACCGCCAACCGCAACAACAGCAACAGCAGCAGCAGCAACAATCAACACAACAGCCACAAAGCGACTGCCTGGCTAAATTTGATAGAGTAGGAGAGTCTTAAAACGAGAGAGTAAGAGAGAGAGAGAGAGAGAGAGCGAGACACAGAGGTAAGGCTGTAACAGGCAGGTTCAAAGTACGTACGCTTAAAAATGGGCTGGAACCGAACCCAAAGCCAGCGACTTAAACTTCAAGCTGGAAGCTGTGTGTTTTTGTATGTGTGTGTGTGTGTGTGTGTTTGTTGTGCATGGCACCATGATCGAGATCCAAGGGCCCTTCCACGTTTTATGCGTTCTGCACGCTTCAACTTCAATTGTTTGCATTAAAATTGCACTTCAACTTCGATAGCTGCAGCAGCTAAAAAAGCAGTCGCAAAACTCAAGCGTGGCTAAAATAGCTTGGTAAAAATTGTTTGACAACATGAAATGAAAACGCAAAGCGAGCAAAAATGAGAAGCAACCAGCAGCAGCCAGAAGGCAGAAGGATTTGCTCTGGCTGTGGTTTTGCTTGTAGCTGATGCTGAAGTTGATGCTAAGTAAATATGCAAATAAAAATAACAACAAGACGACAAGTTGGCAGCACAACACGAACAACAACAGCAGCAACAACAACAACAACTTCAAGCAGTCAAGTCAGCGTGACATGATGAGTAAATGATACAAAAACTATGAACGGAGCCCAGACTGAAGATTGTGAGAAACCAGCGCAATGGAGTTTTCTGAAGTACTCGTAAAACAAAATGTAGAGCAACAGTTGCTAAGCGTCTGCCATTTTTGTGTTGCAGCTAAACAAATAAACATTTTGCATAATTTGTGGATTAAAATTATGTAAGAGAATGTAAGAAAATGAGAGAGAAATAGCGAGAGAGACAGAGAGAGAGAGCTTATCAAATACAGAGCTCGCAACTTTACTTGAAAGTTCAAACTTTACGCCCTAAAGTTACGCTAGTATTAAAAAAAATAAATAAATAAATAAAAAGTTCATATTGTATTACTACACAACAAATTTACAATCTGGAGAAATAACAAAACAGTTTTACGAGCTATTTTGAGCAGGTTTCTAATTAGTAATTGTCAAACTCAGCTCGCAGCTGCGACAGTTTTTATGCTCTGCCGATACCCAAGGCAAAAATAATATATTTGCTCTGTAAAGTATTCGTTTTCATAAACAACTTGATAAATTCAATTTTATTTGATAATATTATTTTGATAAATACAATTTTGTATGCCTGCAAACATAGCAGGAAAAGCGCTGCAGAAAGTAAAAGTACGCAACTTAATCCATAGAACCACAGCATTTGATATTAGATATTATATTTACTACGAATCAATCTAAGCTTAGTGGAATTTAAAGTCAAATTTACTAAAAAGGTTATCAAGAATCAACAATAACAGGCAATATTTATTTAATCTAACACACAATACATAATTTTGTGGAAAATTGATAGCCATTTGACGAAATGGAAAGCTCAGCAAATTGATTTAGTTTTTGAATCTTTAATTTAAACTTCAGATTTCATACACATATTGTCAACGTGATCAATATCAAAAGAGCGAAAAATATTTACCAAGGATATAAACATTTTGATTGTGTCACAAAAAGTGGTTCGGCATGTTGTTGATGTTGTGAATGTAACTAAGGGCCATTTATCTTGTTCAACTTCTGACACTGGCAAACTACTGGCATCTGATTTTCAGCATTGACTTCTGCTGCGTCTTGGCCCTGTCTCTGGAGCTGCATGATGTCAAAGCGGAAGCACTTCACACAAATCCAAAGGAAGTCAATGTATACAATTTTAAGCGTTTCATAGAGCCAAAAACTTTTGGCCATGACAACTTCCCCCTGTTCCGGCGTCAAACTCTGTATAAAGCAGTTCTATCAGTTCTGTCTCTAGCTCGCGCTCTCTCTTTCTCTCTCTCTCTCTCTCTCGCTCTGTCTCTCTCTCTTTGTCCATGTGTCTCCCTCCATCTTATTCTAGCAATCTCTGGCAAACTTTTACTAACTGCTTGAAATTATGAAAGTTTTTCCCTCAATGCATTTGGCTATTGCCAAGATGCTGTTGAACAGTGTTAACGTTTTGCATTCTGTGTCCGCTGCAATGTAATCCAATCAAACTTCATTATTATAATGCCGTCAACTGAGGCGCACACAATGCAATAGAAAGGCAGACACACCGAGTGACAGTGGGTGGGGCAGGGTGGCGAGACGACAGTCTCTGGCAAAAGTTAAAGAAAATATTGCGTTACACTGTGCAAATCGAATTTGTGATGCAGTCGCTCGCTTCATGGAAGACTGCTGCAAGTGGATTAAGCAAAAGGCCACAACAACAACAACTGTTGCCAAGGCGTACAACAAAAGGCCAGAACAACACGCAGCAACTGGCAGGCTTTAAACAATAGCAAAATGAATAACACGCTGAGGATGTGCTCATGATGACGTTGGCGACGCGTCGACCATGGCCTACGACAACGTGATTTTCAGTAAGTTTTGAACCGCCTCAGTCTGTGCGAGTGTATGCGTGTATGTGCGTGTGTGTGTGTGTGTGTGTGCTGGTGGTCGTCTGTCAATTGAATGTCTGCTGCGGCGACGTCATCAACAACAATGCGGCTGCAACTTTGCTGCCGTCTCCGTTGCAACTCCATTAACCCTAAGCAGCCGTATAAAACTTCGCATGCTTCTCTCCCCCTCTCTGTCTCTCTCGCTCTCTTGCTCTCTCCTTCTCTATGTCGCTTATTACGTGCAATCCCCCTCTCTGTGCTCTTGGTGATTTACGTTGCTTTGAAGCATGACGTCAAATTGTAGCCGACAAATACAACAACAACAACAACAACAACAACCGCAACAACAACGTCAACCAACACCAACAACAGCAGCGTGCAAAAATGCTTAACAAATAAGTAAGAAACGCAACAAAACAATGACAGAGTATGCCCCTAGCTGTGTGTGAGAGTAAACGCGAGCGTGTGTATGTGTGTGTGCGCGTGGGTGTTGCACTCACACAACCAAACTTTAGTACTTTAAGCACAACGAACGTCTTTCATAGAGAGCCTCAACTCTGAGAATGCGTCTTCAGTGAGAGAGAGCTCCGCTTTTTGGCAGTTCTTTCTTATGGTTTCCTCGAGCAGCGAAGGAGGGCGAGGCCGGGTGGTGCACAAAGCAGAATGTAAAAGAAAAGCAGAGGAAGGGTTTTATTGCCTTATCGAATTTTATGGCTTTATTGATGCCTGTAATGGGTAGGCGTGGCCAAGTAACGTAGTTTCCATTGAAATTGACAAAGCAATCGCTTCTTGAACTGCAACACAATATACTGGCTAGATATTGGCAAACAAAAGATAACAATATTTAAAAGAAAAGAAAAACACTTTTAAAAGACTGCTTAAAGCAACGAAACATAAACAAGTTAGAGATACTTTAACGAAAGTGGTCAGCTAGAAGATATACATTAAAAATTTAAAGTTAAACCAGAGAGAATCGATGGATAGATCGTTCAAACAGTAGAGTATATAACCATAATTTATAGATACACAGGCTACGCATGTAATACATAGCAATAAGCTTGATAATGTTGACTATATTAACAAGTTTGAGCTCTCTAGTCGAACCTTTTTCAACCAAACCCACTTACAAGAAAGTGCGACGCGATAAGCTCTAGGCATCTTAAAGGTGCTTCTTTTCTTAAGATCTATTTCTTTTACACTATTATTATTATATTATATTATTATTAAGTTTTGTTTTCCTATTCATAATTACCAAATTTTCTTAAATCAAATTTTATAAACAAAACACTGAAGACAGACAAAATATTACAGCAATTCGCACTAAAACTCTTGACAGCAAAGAAATGTTCTTTGCTGAACAGAAAGAAGAAGTTAAGAAAATCCAAAAGTTATTGTAAAACAGCCTCTTAAATATAAACAACAAAGAAAATAATTAATGCTAGCAAATTGAATGAGCTTGCATTTCAAATTTTTGGATAAGCAAACAATTCGAAAACAAAGAGACATGCTTGCCACACAAAAGGAATGACAACAATGACGAAATAATTGAAAAATATAGAAATTAATTACATGTATATTTTTAAAAAACAATTTAACACATATATATTTTGTACTGCGTACTGCAAACGGAACAAAGGCTGGCAGCTCGCACATGCCAAAGGCTTGCACAGATCCTACGAGGACCCGAACCGAGCCAGACAAATGGCATTTGCATGCGAGCACAAACAATGGCACATCGTTAACATACTCTGGCAAGGCTCGAGCTACAGCTACAGCTTCAAATTTTAGTCGACATTTTGGCAACGCACAAACATGATTTTGTTTTCGCTATTCGCTTCCTTTTTTTGCCCGCTTAACGGCATTTGCCTTTGTCGGGGCCGTTTGGTCCTTTGGTCCTTTGGCCCCGGCGAAGGGGCTGCGGCCACGCTTAATGAAGCAACCCTTAGAATTTGGCACGTTTCGTTGGCTGCCAACGAAAAGGAAAACGAAATGAAATTTTACTGGGAAAGTGCAATGAACTCGGCGCATTTATACAAATTATCGGCGTAATTTTTTATTCCATTCAATTTATATATTTTTATTGTTTTTTTTTTCTCGCTCTCTCTCTCTCTCGCTCTCTCTCTGTCTGGTTTCATGCATTATGAATGCGTTGAAACGATGGCAAATTAATCATGTGAATCGCCATTAAATTCTCATAAAAAAAAATAGCATACACATTTCTAACTACAGCTGGCTGTGAGTCAACAGCAGGCAAAGACTTAATTTGCATAAACACAATCCAAATCTTATGCATGCCAAATCTTGCGTAATCAGCGTGCGAGATTTCTTCCTGTCTGCCCGTCTCGGGGGCAGCGCCTGAACCTGTTTCTAATGGTGGGAACTTTCATTAACAAATTGCATAGCCAGTAAAAAGCTAAAGAGCCAAACGAAACCGGCCGGCAAATGGTGCTGCAAATTTGTATATGCAAACGACGACTGGGCAATGGTTGTGGGCTGAGGGGGCGGGTCACAATGACTCGGACGCGCGGCAACTGTGAACCGGACGCTGGCAATTTGACCGAGTTAAAATATGCGCCGCTGACGCTTATGTTAATTTTTTCGCTATACGTTACCAAAAAAAAAAAATAAATAATAATAAAAAAAGGAGCTATTAAAATTCTATAAAAACGCCAAAATGCTCGTCACGTTTACCCGACGGCAGCTGCAAAAAATATATGTATGAAAAAAACAGAAATAAAAATAAAAGGAAAACCCGGCAAAAGCTAAACACACTTTTTTGCCTCTGTTAATTGCAGTTGCAGGGCCAGAAATGGAAATAGCCTAATATTGTCGAATTTACGTTGCAAACAAACCCTCAAAACGACTGTCAGTGTATGTGAGTATGCAAGAGTGTGTGTGTGGCAGTGTGTGTGTGGCAGTGTGTGTGTGTGTGTGTGCCTGCAGTTCCCTCCTGTACTTTATTCATTAACATTATCTACCCTTTGTAATCTTAGAAGTTGTTTTTTTGGCATATCCAGTTTGTCTGCGCCTCGCGTGTGTGTGTGTGTGTGTGTGTGTGTGTGTGTGCATGTGGTTGTGTGTTGAGAATTCATTTCATTAAAATCAAATTAACTTGTGATAAATGTGGCAAAATATATCATAAGATATATATGTATGTATTTATTGTGCGCGCAAACTCCTATAGATATTGCCATATTCTTATACATATATGTGTTTCATATATCTACACATTTATAGAATATATGTATTTATATGTAGACAGAGGGCTGCTCTGGCTTGCCAAACAATGAAGGTTCTATTTGATATTTATCTGCATTTCAGTTTTGGTACGTTAAAGGCACAGCAGCTCTCCAGTTGCTCCCCACGAACCCCTTGCTGAGCAAATAAAATGCCATATCTGATTATGTAGAGCATATAAAACGAAAGGGCAGCAGCGTTGAGCCAAACGTGGGTGCCGGGTTCGAATGGTCAGCAGCAAAAGCAGCAGGGTGGAAACAAAAAAAAAAAAGAATAAGAAGAAGAAGTAAGAGAATACGGTAGGAGACGCCTGCAATATTAGCGGAGACATCATGGAGTAGATAAAGTAATGGCCGGTGCAGTAAAAGCAGTTTGCCCTGGGTAGCTTGTCACAGATAACTCGATGAATTGTAATGTTGCCATGGTGATGTTTGGCAGCGTCATCAATATCAGTGAATGCGATAAATAAGTTGAATCGAATGATAGCTAAGGCAACTTTTTCCTGAAGGCAATCAAATAGTATCGACAGCACAGTAATTATCCATATACTTATACATATATGGAAAGTAATTGTTTGGCCAGTTTTCTTCGGAATCTTAGCACCAGAAGGTGGTTCCACAATCTTTGAATTGTAACTTAAAAGAGCTGTCAACGCGCATATCCAAGCAGTTAACATCTAGTTGCTGCGAACTGTCAACTTTTTGACAAACTTTTAGGAACTCATCCATTCGCCTGGGCAAAAGTTGTGACCAAGTTCTGTTTCCTGTCACAGCTCAGCGAAATGTAATTGAAATGATTTATAAACTTTTTCTAGCTTACGAAATGAACACTTTCCCACAGACACAGGGAAGAGATGAAGCCGGACAAGCAGACAAACAGACAGAGAGAGAGAGAGATAGAGAAAGATATGCAGACGTCGTTGCTGCTAAGGAAGACATTACGCATACGACGCGTTGTACATGCGCCAAACCCTTGGCCAGGCATTCCAAAAATAACAACCCTTGGCGCGTTTCGGCTGCTTAAAATGCAATTGCCGAAATGCAAAAAAGTTAAAATGCCAGCCATTTCGCTGCTCGCTCGCACTTTATCATATCAATTTCAAGAAGGCCACCAAAAAAATGCGAAAATAAACAGCTTAAGACATAAAGGAAGCGGCATAACTATGGCAAATAACTTGAAACGCAAAAGCATAATTACAATTTGGGAAACACTTTACGCAGATCACACAAATTTAAGGACAGCAAGGGTCGTGCTTGCCACCAGGGTGCAGCAACAGCAGCCCCCCCTCGAAAGCAGAGGACAAACCCTTCACAATTTGAAGCGACAACCAACTTAGGCAACAACGAACAACAACAACGACAACATTGACGCTAGCGTGAAGTAAAACTGCCAGTTAAGACAGCTGAGCCCGTTCCCCAGACTCGGCCGCCGAGCAGAACGGAGCTGAGCTGAGCTGAGTCTCGTGCCATGAGTACAACTTGAATTATGGGCGTCCTGTCTGTTTGCCTGAGTGTTTATGTGTGTGTGCATGCTGTGAGATGAATGAGCCAAGGGAAGGAGTATTGAGTATTTCCATAAGGAAATACAAGCAGTAACAGCAACGGAGTCGAGCGTATCAAGAAGCCGTTCCCTGTTCAAGCTCAAACTTATGCAAAATGACAGCCAGGCTACAGCCGGCCTCTAGCTGCAGTTGTTGTTGTAGCTATACACATAAACACACACACACACGCAAATGCAGCTGGTCGGAAGCGCTAATGATGACGATGATGTACTGCAGGACGTGTTGGTCTTTTGCTCTCTGCTCGAGTTCAAGACCAAATTAAAATCAGCCAGAAAGACAGAGAGGAGCCAATGCAATTCTGGCTGCGACATGATAATTTTATGTTTTTACGTAATTATGTTAATAGATGGATGCTGGTCCCGTCTCTACCAAACTGTAAAATTATATCAAAGTGTTAATTATGTTGATAGAGCAACATAGGGCCAGGCCGGGCCAAGCCAAGCCAATGGCCACGAGCAACTTTTCAGAGTTTATGATGCTGCTACTGGCAGCTGCCACGCGCAGTAATCTACACGTAGTAAAAAAAATGAGTAATAGTGTTCCGATTGGGAGTGCCCGACTAAGCGTTACCCTGGCAAAACACACATTCAAACTTATTTCCATATGCAAAGGCCAGAATTAAACTAAATTAACATGAAAGCACACTTGAAGTGTCTGCAGATAAAGTTGAAAAATTACGATCACAATCGCTCTTTGTATAAAAAATATTTATTTATTTAAATTATTTGTACTCCAGCATGCTACACACATATTTTAACAATCGCATTATGCCCGTTTTTTAGAATTTTATATGTCCACAGGGTATTTCAGAAAATAAACTCAGCTCCAATCACCTGAGCCACATGTGTGCGCATAAATTTTGCGCCGCATGCGGCACGACATACACCAAAAAAAAAAAACAGAGAAAAAAATATATTAAAAAAAATGCTTTTATGATTTGTCGCAAATTACTTTAGAAAAGTTTGGTGTTCGACAAACAACAATAAATCATTGACTTGAGAGTTCGGGCACATTTGTTACACATATGTAAGAGTTCAATGGCGCGCTGTGGCATGTGGTGCGTCAGTGGCAGAAAATTTAATTAACAAATGGCTGGCAGACCGACAAATGCAAATCAAACGCTTCATTAAACAGACAACAGGTAGTCGCCTACCTGTGGGTAACTGTGTACTAAACATGTGTCTTACCTTTGATTTATGACAGCTTATTAAAGCGACAAACGTTGCTTTACATCAAATTGATTAACTGCTTGAGTTTATCGAAAGAAACTCAACGCACAGCAGTTGTTTACATGTTCAGCATAAGCATTGCCTAAAACAATTCGACGAACTTGTTGAAATGCCAGAACTTGAGAAGATTTAATAAACGTAAACAAAATATAGCCTGAGGCACTTCGATGTTAATGTGCCGTCTTTGTATCTCTAATCATAATTATAAGCTACCCTGAATAACGTTCGTTTCAGGGGATCTTTGCTTTAAATGCTGCTGACGTTCAACAAATTCTTGGAAAACAATGCCATAATTAATAGTTTATTGGTAGCCCAAAGGCATATACACACTGTACTATAGAGATTTAACACATCGAACTATCAACATTTAAATAATTAAGTTTTCAAAAGCCACATAAAATTAAATACCCAACTATTTTTATGCACTTCACGAGGCAAATGAGTTCCAGCTTATCTGGCTAAGGCCAAATAAAAATTGTACACGCGCTGATAACCTTCGGCTGAAATAGCTCTCGAAATTGTAGCTTTCAGACCAGTGTGGGCTACTCGAGACAAATAGCCTGGCAATTTATATGTTTCCGTTGCCAGGACACACATATTAAATGCGAGCAGCGTCTTAAGTTTCTATGACAACTAAATTGTGTTAGCGAAAACGAAACAAAAAGTAAAAAATGATGCTAAAGCCAGCTTATATAATAAAACTTGTCATACAAGTATCTGCATAGCTCAGCCTACACACTGATAGGTGGGTGTAGTTTTTGAAAGCGAAAAAGAAACTTTTACTAACTGACAACGGACGCCCTGAGCGATTGTCGTCGCAAATCAACAAGTGTTTGGTCGAAACGGATGGCAGCACAGAAAATTAATTAAATGCAAATGCACAGACCATAAATGTATCAAATGATACGAAGCTTGCATAATGGTCCTGTCGAACGCAACATTCATTACGTATATCGCACTCTGGCCAGGACAGCTCACTTATTAAGTAAGCGGGCATTAAACCGCTTGCATAAATCACTGGCATATCCAGCATATATCCAGAGGTCATTAATTATTGGCGAAGAATATCCTCAATACGGATACGAAACGAATATGTAGCAAATTGTGTTGAATATATTTTTTCTTCTTATTGCTCACATTATTCAATTATAGCTGGCATTTCCAATTTAAAAAATGTTTTAAATGTAATATTTCTCATTGAACAACGACAAATGAATGCTCTTGCAATTATATAAAATAATCGAATTATTTCCAAATAATTATTTAATATTGTCAGCTTTGATATTTAACTAAAGACTTTGTCACAACCATCTAATGTGTTATTCACATGTGGGATTCAATTAAAGTAAATCTTAATTTTCGCCTCTTGAATTTAATAATTTAAAACATATTTATACCACACGGATGTTGATCTAAATAATATTTATTTAATAAATCCTAATACTTCCTTTCTACTAAAAAACGAGATATTAAGCATATCTTCGGATAAGATTTAATACCCTTGTAGACATTTCCCTTTTGAAGATATGAGACAATAGTCTGAGTTTTATTAAAATTTGTTGAAAATAGAATATTTTGCCATTTAGGATATTCCACCGATCTTGCCTATGGCAGCTATATGAGCTATATATTAGTGGTCCGATTGTTGTTGATGCTGATCTAAAATGTATATCTTTTATGGAGTCGGGCGTGTCTTCTTTTCTGCAAAATTCTAATACCCTCAACTCAATGATAATATGCTTTGCCAGATGTAAATATAAAACATACACATAACTCAGCGCAACATGGCATTATTTTCGCTGCGTGACACATGAAGTGACAAAATTAGAATTCCCTTCGTCAAAGGGCATAGGCGGACAACAGTTCGATGCGCAAACAAAGTACAATTGAATCATATACACACTGAGTGCGACTGCCAGTGCTACTGTGTCCCTCAACACCCCGTTTGGGGCTGTGTTGTCCGGGATATATGCGCCTGTGTGTATGTGCCTGTGTCGCTTTCAGCACTCTCCGGGGGCAATATGACAATTAGTTACCAAAGCAACAACAGAAATACCTACAAATGACAGCAAATACACAGGAGACAGTCTAGAGCGGGGCAGGAGGCAGAAGGCAGAGGGCACACACCGCATAACATGGCCGCATGGCAGCCATTTTGATGTCAGGACTAAACAGGCGACAGGCGGCAGGCACAGTGTGTAAGCAGGTGGCGGCGATTCTAGAATATGACAGGGATCAGGAGGCAGGAACCAGGGTGGACGGGTACGGATACCATCGCCATCACAATGGCACGTGCAGTTGATTTTTCAGCGAGGGCAGCAGGCCTCGCCGGAGCCAGCGTTAGCTAGCGTTTAATTAGAAAATACGTATACGCCGCCTGGTACGTGCCGTGCCACTGACGGGCAAAGTTGTTTGCACGATTCCTGTCAGCCAATTCATCAATTTTACTTTTACATTTTCACTGTTTTTCGAACTGCCGGTGCCCAATACGATTATGACTACATCATAACTCGCAGCCAGCTTGTTTTTCATTTTTCATTTGTTAAAGGCCCAGCAAATGTTACCAAATTGCTGCAACATGTTTTTTCCACTAACGATTTGACGTTTGCTGGCGCTTCGAAATTTGCCTAATAAACATAAATTATGGCAAACTTCAAAACTAATTAGTAGAGTTATTTATTACAATTACCTGTCAGCCAGCTAGAATTGAGTGCCATGCAGTACACACAAGCACACACACTCACACACACACACACACACACACACGCTCACAATCTGATCTGAGACCAGTCGTGCACTCGGCACCTTGTAACTATTCGAAAACTATGCTAATTTGTGCGTTTGCATCTAGTTTAAATGTCAAATGGGCGGCACAGTGGGACAACAAACAAATACCAATTTTACTCATATAAAATATATACAGCATGCTCACTGGAAAATATGTAGTATTAGTTTTCCTTTTAAGCTTTAAATCAAACGATTAAGCTTCTTTGTATCGAAAGATACAAGCTTTTCGAGGCCTGAAACCAATCTAAGCCAAACTTTAATGCTGGACCTTTCAGCAAGGATGTAAAACTTTCATGTGCTTTCCACATTCTATATCTTCCCAAATGCATGCCATTTAATAATAGTTTTAGCTTAAATTTTAGCTTTTTTGTAAAAATAAAATTAATAAGTTATTATTTAATTAAGTTTTCTATTAGAAGTTAAAGCTTGCACAGCAACAAAGTTTAGTATTTTTTGATGAAAGAAGTCTAGTGGAAGCAGGTGCAATAAATAACTGCTTAGCTTTAACATTAAGCGTCGAAGATAAACTAATCCATTACATATAATTTAATAGCCGCAAACTTTTCAGAACATTAAGCACAACTGCGAAAAACTACAAATACAGTGTTTTGGGCGGATCAAAGTTCAAATTTGCTTTGGCACACGGTAACATTAAAAAACAAAAACTAAAAAAATAGAGAAAAAAAATATGGCGTTAAGCTGTAATGTTAATTAAAACTTTGTCTCAAGCTCCCCATTTCTATGCCCTCGCATTAATCTGAAACTGTGCGTTGGCGTTGAGGCAGGCAACTAATTTGCTACAGAGTTAATCACGTTATTGAAATGAAATCCAATTCGTGGCATTATAACGAAATTCAAATCATATCGCATTTTATGCAAATGAGCAGCAAGTGAGCTAATTGTGTATTAATTGAATAATCATAAGCAGTACATGTGTAATAGTCGGATAATGCCTAGCCCAGGCAGCATATATATACATATATATATATACATAGATACAGCTAACAATAAAATGGTAAACAAATTGGCATACAGTCAATAATGAAGTGAACTATGCTGATAAACTGCCAATATCAAGTTGCCTGCGCAAAATATACAAACAACATACGTTGCAAATGCCTCTATTTCGCTCTGCTCCAAGCTCCTCCTCTCTTGCTCCCTCTCTGCCTTTCTCTCTCTCTCTCGCTCTATGCCTTAAAAGCAAACATCAATTTGCATAAACAATTAATCATGCAAAGCGCGAAACGTGCACCAAATGCTAAAACCTAAATATAGATGCAAAATAAAACAAAAATAATTAAAAGAAAAAAAACAGAATAAAACAAAAAAAAAAGCTCACCAGAAACTGGAGAACTTGGGAATAATGACAAAAAGAGTCAGTTCCAGAAACTGTAGCAGGTAAGCTTCGACACACAGAAAGAACGCTACGGCCAGAAATTCATAGAAACTGCCTTTTTATTATTCGGTTTATTTTGATACCCTTAGTCCATTGAAAACATTTAAAAAGGGTATAATGATTGCGGGCAAGTGGAGGTAACAGACAAAAGGAACTTGCTCGAACTCAGAGTCGAGAGACTTGAAATTTGGAACATAGGAACATCAAGATTATATCAAATCATAGATAGGGATTGAACTTCGTTCAATAGAAATTAAATTTTCTATTGTACTACTATAGAATTAATTAAAGCATCCATCAGGGCCCCCCCGGAAGTGCCTTCTACCTTGGTTTAGCAGGAGACCAATCTCTCTTTAGATCTATTAAGCACGGTACCGGGCTTTACACCGCAACTTCACATCGAGCAATTGCTCTACCTGTATTTGGGTGTTAAATTATATCAAATTTCGATTACATATATATAGATTATAAAGAAATAGATTACTCTAAGTGAAGCTCAATTGATTTCTTCTCGTCGCCGTAATCAGGGTATATCCTAGTCGGGTGCACCATAGTGAAACCCTATTACATGTTTTTTTTTTACTATTTTCTTTTTTAGTTTTTAATGCTGCCACTGCCGCATATGATTCAATTTTGTTTTCAGTCAAACAACTTGGCGAACTGAATAGCAGCGAGGAGCCTGCTTGGAGCTGGCTAGTTGGCCATAAACGTGGCCCAAAAGAATGCAGTCCGAAAACCAGTTTGGCGTACAGCCTGTGTCTCAAGCACAACAACGTGCAGCGTTTATTTATTATTTTTTTTTCTGCTCAGCTACAACAACAAGTGAACCAAATTCTTTTTAACGAGCTTGCGCCAACATTTGATCCCCTCCTATCTCCCTCCGCCCCCTCCAAAAATGTGGGCAAAGCCAAGGGTGCGCTCAACGCTCTACGCTCTACGCTCTGTGGCTGCCAAAATAAAAAAAAATATAAAAAAACCAAAAAAGGCAGCTATGGCAATCCAAGCCAAGAAGTGTTAAAGCCAAGCCAAGTTGCTTCACTTTTTGCCTGTTCGTATCCATGTCCGTGCTCATATCTCGTGTCAATTTGCAAGCTGACGTTTTTTGTTTCAGTTTTTCTTTTTTTTTTTGTTTTTGTTCTCCTCTGTTCAGCATTTATTTAATGCTTTTTTAGTTGAGTTTTGGTTTTTGTGTTATGCCAATTTTTGTTTTATTCGGCATATTTAATTGCTGGCGGGCACACCCTTTGCACACACCTCGTGACGGAGTTTTTCTTTTCATATTTCCTTTTTTATTTTGCACTTTAATTTTTTTTTTTTTTTTTTTTGGCTGATTTCAACGCTTGGTTAGGTTTCTAAAAAATGCCCAAGATACATGCAATCTGTTGAGCCTGGCCACTTAAAAATAAATGTAATTATATATTTATGAAATTAACTTAATTATGCTAAATGCATTTTATAATGTATTTAGTTGTCCAGCGCCTCCGACAATTTCTGGGGTTTGTCCGCAGAGCGGGGCATATAAATTAATAAATTATATTAATGTGCAGCTTACTTTGTATTCGGGAAATTTGCATTCATTAATTTCACACAGAGCAGATATCCGCTCGTCAAAAATAGGCAACAATTTATCTGTAATTTTTGTTTTTATATAAATGCACTGAAATAAGCCGCTTTACTTTTAATAGGATATTAAGTCCACGTATTGAAATGGGAAAACATCTTTTTTTCGCCCTCCAATCGCACAATAAATGATGTATAAAATTACACTTTTGCTTGGGCAGCCATTAAAGATAGGTTGAGCTATATTTATAGCAATAAAAGATATTTGATTTTTCTTAGCCCCAAGCAGAGTCAATTTTTCGCTTAGTTATTTACAAAATGTTGTACTCTTTTTGTAGGTTTCTTAAACATGAACACCGAATCACTTGAATCTTTTTCAAGCTGCGCCCAGTGCTTCGATTATTTGGCAGACCTCGACTGTTGTATGCGCATTAAAAGGGGCACATGGTACGCATGTTGCATGGAAAAACTTATAGCTTGCAACATGGGAACAACAACAACAACAAAATGAAATAAGATCAGACTGAATGAAATGGCAGAAAAATGTTTTCAATTTGGTTATTTTCACGGTTTTTGATTTGCACCGTGTCGGACAAATGCGACACTCCATTTTTGTCAATTGATTCGCCTGTCTGGGTCTTTCAAATACGCATTAATTTCATTTATTGCAATCATCATTGTCGCAGCGACATGGCAACCATGGAGAGTAGTGTAAACACCAGCACGAAAGTTAGAACGATAGAAGAAGAAAACTTTCTGTGTGTGTGTGTGTGTGTGTGTGTGTGGGTGGGTGTAGATGCCACTGGCAAGGAGCAACTAAACTGGGGCAAGCAGCGAGTGGCAGGGGCAAGGCAGACGTTAGCTACTCGGAGCATGCCTAGGCACTGATTGTGTTGATTACGCTGACCCACTTTGCCTGCCAAGACTCAGGCAGCCAGTGGGCGGTGGGCGGTGGGCTGTAGGCGGTAGGCGGGCCACTGGCAGTCGAATTCAATGAACTCGAAACCTACTGATAATACGCGCAATAAAAATAACAATAATAATAGTAGTAATAATGTTGTTTTCAAATGACAGCAACGCCAGCCAAAGAAGGAACACACAACAGACTGTCACTCAAAACTGTGCGACTCGTGGTCCATGCTAACTATTCCTGTACATATATATATATATCTACATTTGTATGGATATATGTGTGTTATCTTGGCGGACACAAACAAACTACTTGAAAGTCGCGCTTATTTTTAGAGACAGTCGCCGAAACTGTCTTTTTTTTTCGTTGGGCCTCAATCTTGAATGACTTTGCAGAATATATTTGAACATAACAAGGACAAGTATTGAACAAAAAATAATAATAATAATATTTTCGATACGATCGTATCAAATAGTTCAGTTATTTTCCATTGGCAACTTTATGAGCATTATAGTGTCTGCTGTGGCTATTATGTGCCGCTCCCCCTGACCCCTCTCCCGACACCTAAACTGCCAATAATGTGCGTCATTCTAATGCGAATAATATCGAGTAAAGAGAAAAAAAAAAACGAAAAACAAAAAAGCACGAAAAACAACCAGACAAAACTACTCCAATTCGGCTTACACATGGTTCTACTTCTAATGGACTTTATTTGTACTTGCCACTGTTACCAAAATCAAGTGGTTGACTGTGACGAGCGGGGGGTTGGGCGACGGGGCTTGGGCTGAAATGTTTTTTGTGTTGATTGTGTTTATGCGAACAAAGCGGACACTGACCAGGTATAAATACCCACATACATATAATATCAATATGTTTATATATAAATAGGTAGCATCGGAAGGCAGTTACATGAGAAAGCAACACTGTCGAAATTGGGCAGATATTAACATATGTGCGTATGCCTGCACATACATATAAATATATGTACATCTGTAGGCAGTTGAACGTGTAAAGGCTTATTATGTCTTGAAATAGATTGATTGCTTGTGAACAGCTTTGTGTCTGCAATCAATAAATTATAGGGTATACACTTTCAGGTGTTACAAATAAATTACAAATAAATGAACGTTGCGTAAAACAAGCAATTATTATTTGCTTTAACGTGAGTTGATTAAAAATAATAATAATGTTAAAAAAATTAAAAAAATAATATTTATCATAATAATGAAAAAAATTGTTTTCTAGTTTAAGTTTTTAATCACTTTTCAACTAACTTAGTTAATAAATAATTTTCTAGTAAACTTCAAATTTTGGAGAAGCGCTGTTTTTTGGATTAAATTGATTTCATATCCAAATTAAACACCTAATTGTATATTATATAATTAAAACGTGATATTTTAGTTGGGAAAAAACCTTAAGAAATGGGAGAATGCAGCGTCAGACTCAGTTAGCTGGGCAGTTTTGGACTTCCAAGAAGTTTTCTATGGCCTTTTAAGGCTGCAATATATAAAAGCATCTTAATTAGGCGTGCCGCTCTACTAATTCAAAAAGTTTGAAAACTTTTCTAATGTGGCGCCCCGGCCACTTAAAATTCTGCCAACTAACTTCTAATAATAATAATAATTTTAATTGCCAAACGGCAGCACTTGCGCATTATGCCACAAACGCAGTGCGGAGTTCACAACTCAAGAAGTTGGCGCAAATGGCGGCGGCAAATAAAAAATAATAATAAAAATAATGAAATAAAACCAAACATCATGCTGACTAAGGTGGATTTTTCCATGTGTTGTTTTTCTTGCGCCCACTTTGCCTGCCGACCGAAATGAGAAAAAAAAAACCAAGCTTTCCATTGAGTCGACGCGTCGTTACGATTCGTTTTGCAGATGACGTACCCGAATCACTGGGCAGCTAATGGGCTTACGAACGGACCAAAAAATAATATAAACAGCCTACTTTACTCAATATATAACAAGAGAATTATATGATGTGCTTCGAAATATCATTTATGCAAGGGTTAAGAAAAGAATATGTTAAATTAATTCATTTAGATTCTTTAGCTAGAGAAAATGTTAGGTAAAAGAAAATGTTAAAGTGAGTATTATTATATTCCAATTTTTTAATATATATATTTGAACTCCAATTAGATACATATTACATGTGTTTTGACCACGCCCAAAACCCACAACCCCCACTTAAGTATTATTGAAATAAGTAATAATAAAATACACACAACGCTTCCACATTCATCTCATTCTTTGCGAATAATAACCAACTACAACACTATTGCTGCTGTAGTTGAACCAGCGATTTCTCGCCTGTTAGTCCGAACCCTAAGCTATGCAAAGCATTAACGTGACGTTTCTTTGTTAACTTTATAGCTATAATTTCATTTTTATCAATATGATGGATTTTGCATAGTAGTAAATAACTATATAAACATTAAGGAATAACTATATAATATACCCCATGCTGATAATCATTTGTCGTGTCGCACAGGCTGAAATGCTTTTGCCAGCATTTGGAAATTGATATGATGAGGCCATTAAGACATTTGTTAGCAAGTTCAGTGATTTCAAAGAAAATGGAAATTTTCTTTTTTAGCAACTGGGAAAGCTGCCTGGGAAACGACAGTTGCCGGCTTTAAATATGCCCAAACCAAAAAAAAATAAAGAGACAAACATCCTTAGAGGTATTCACGCTTGTGTTGCCCACATTGCGAGCGCTTAAATTGAAATTAAATAATGCCGCACAGTGTGCCCTGTCAGAGCTGTCAGCAGAGTGAGAGGGTGAGAGGGTGAGAGGGTTCTGGGCCAACGCAACTGTCTAATTGAACTAATAGAATTTGTTTTTTTATTCACACCCGCACGCGTCAGATAAGAGCAGCTTTCGGGTATTTTTGCCGGGGCATGGTCCGGCCGTGCTGCGGGCTGCACGGAAAAATATGCTTTGAATGGTCGTTCTACCCCGCATCCGGCCGCTGTTCGCTGTTCGCATTAAAAATTATGATTCTTCTTGCCACATTTTTACAGAGGGCAGCGGCGAAAGGCGAAATGCTGCCAAATGTAATCATTGCTGCTTTTAGCTGGGTGCCAAACGCCCGAGGCGCCGCTCCATGCCGTACCTAACTGATTTCCGGGAATTGCTACACACCAACACACACTCACACACACACAAACAGGTTTATCGTGTCCTTTTTAAACTTCAACTGCGATTGGTTGCTGCGGGGCCAAGTGCCGAAGATGTAGTCCTGGCGACCAGCAGCGGGCAATCAGTTTAAGCTGTCGAGAACTCTCAGAGGAGGATATAAAGCGAAAAAATTGCTAGCAATAATGTGTTGCAGGCAATTCGGAACATGCATGTACATGTTTGTAAGGCCACTTTAATCAGAGCATATATACTAAACCACACACACGCACACGCACACGCGCACACACACACACACACACGCACAGACGCACACCCAAAATCATTGAACCTCGAGGCGAGGCTTAAAAGCCGCAAAGGCGCCACGAGCCAGCGTTGCTAGTAGAAAGATCCCAAGACCCAAAATGACAATCCCTCACATAAACCAAGGAACCACTTGGTGGTCTCTGCCGCGCCTGCGGCTCTTCTTGGAGGCAGCTGTGGCAGCAGCATAAGGTCGTCATAGGCACACTCGAGCAGTCAAGAGCAGCGCCAAATGTCGACGCATTTGTGGCAAGGGCAGAACCGATTTGCTATTTGTGTAGTGAACGGCAGCAGCCGGAGCAGGAGGAGGAGGAGGAGAGAGATGTTGAGGAACAGCAACATCGGGAAGGTGGAGTTGGGGAGGCACTCAACTTGTTATTTCAACTGTTTGTTGTTTCGTTTTGTTGTAGTTGTGGCAGCCACGTAATGCTGCTTGAGATGTCAAATAGCAAAGCGGCAGGCAGCAACAACTGCAAAAACAGGAAGCACTTGAAAATTGAAATCAAGCGCTGGGCGCCACCAACGCAACAGCAACAACAACAATAGCCACAAATAATAATAATTCTGCTTACCGAAAAAAAAAAGAAAACAGAAAAAAAAAACAAAAACAAAACATTAGCAACAAAAGCCAGGCAGCTGAGCCCAAAGGTCCTCCAACGCAATTTGCATATGAATATGGAGGGCTCAGAGGCAGCTTTTGTGTTGCTACGCGGCACGCGGCTTGCAACAACAGTCACAATCAACAACAACAACAGCAACAACAGTAAATGATATGTTGTTTTCTATATGAATAAACCAACAAAAACAACAAGAAAGAGTCATGATGTGAAAGCTGCTGTGCCAATAGCTTATGTTGTAGTTATTTGCCGCCGGTAAAAACAAAAACAATAAATAAATATGTGATCTAGTCGAGAGTGTAAGCCGAAAAGATACCCCTTAAAATTACGCATAGTGTAACTTATACATAAGTTTAATGATTCAAAGTATGAATTGAGTAGTATACGCAAAACCTCAAATAGATTTGATATGCGTGCGATATAGTAATGAGCAGCTCTTTGCCATTCATGACAGCAAAAGATCGTATTATTCCCAATACTGAGTTTTAAATTTGGGAAGTCTTGTTTAGGCCTCTGATATATATGAAATATTAGAAACACTGATGTACCTATTGCTTTAGCATTACTATAACTTTTGACTTGTCTAATGTCTGACTTAGTTAATAGCCCTCTCTTAAAAAATGCTTTGTGCTTGAACAACAACAGGGCCAAATATGCAACCTTTTTAGTCACACTTTATTTGCTTATATACCAAATCTGGTCAGAGCTTGTTTTGCTTTGTCCACGATACGACTGCTATAACTTATTCTTTGATCAAAGAAAGATAAAATCTATTTGTTAGATAAGTATGAAGGTGAGAAGCTACGACTATAGTTTGTCTAAGATCGCACAGATCTGATCTGGCAATGTTTTCCAAATATGCCCTATGCCCTATTTAAGAGGCCGCATCGAGTTGTCAGCTCGAGTTTCTATAGGGTATACGAAAATCTTTAACTGTTGTTTTGTGCTGTTGCTGTGCTCCCAGGTTGCCTGTCAATGGTGGGCGCTAGATGGCGCCACACGCCAGTGCTAAATTGAATAAAGGGCCTCCCAGGACAGACAGGAAGCTACACAACAACCTACACCGACACCCACTCACACACACTCAAACACACACACACATGTGAGTGCCTGAATGTAAGGGCCCAAAAGTTATGTAGTGTACTCGACGCTACCTTCCTTTATGGGCGCTTGTTTTTCTAGCCGTTTCCCTTGACTTTTTTCACTTTTTGGGTTGCTTTGAATTTAATGGAAAATTTATTGACGACATGCCGCTTAGTCGTTTGACTTGGACTTGGACTTTTGCCACACAGCATTTCCTCCTCCCTAAACTAAGCTATTGCTGTTTTATCATGTGTGCAAAAGTTTTCCCATTGGGGTTTTATGAACTGGCACATGCCCTGCATCCTGCACTTGACTGAACTAAGAGCTGCCCACGTATCTTGTGCGGGTGTGTGGCACAATAAGGGCATTATGTGAAATTGTTTGCATTGATTGATTGTTAAATACTTTTAGCAATGCTGTGGGTAATTTGACAATGCTCAAATCTTCAAAGTAAACATGAAAATGTTGACAAAAGGGTCGTGAGAACAAGCACAAGCTTCGGCAAGCGGAGATTGTGTAGAAATTGTGCTGCTTACCAAGTTGTTCACTTACCATAAATTAGAGTTATAATTTCGCTTAGCCAAATCAACGACGCAATAAGCTCGCAATGGCACACACACATGCGAAAGGGCTATTCCAAGTCAAAGAGCGTAGCAGAACGGATCAACCCCCAAGGGAAGCACACAAGCCAAGGGTGGCTGGCTGGCTGTAGCCAAAAAAAAACTTTTCTCGCGTGTTTTACCAACTTTAATATTTTATACTGGCGATTTTCTTTATGGGCTTCGGCCCACCGCCGCACCCCCCTTCAAGTACTCACAGAACTCAACAAGTTCCAGGGTTTTTGGCTAAGGACACGCCCGCACATTTGGCCATTAGTTTATGATTATTGGAGTTTGGCAAGGGTTTCTTAGAGTTCACAGCAGTTACTCACCTGTTGTCGGCAACTTGGTCAGCGTCGGTTGTCCATTGTCATCGCTCAGCAGCAGCAGCAGAATTTCAATTATTATAATGACAAAAATGCGTCGATTGTAAAACAAAAACATTGCAATCTGGCGTTAATTTCCGTTGGTTTTTCCAGTTTCCAATCGCAATCGCAATCGCTATTATCTCTTTTCTGGTTGTATTTTTATAAAGAACTCGATTTCCTGCTCGTTGTTTTCAATAACTTTGTTACTTTCAAATGTTCTTCTTAAGTGCATCTTCTAATTGTTACTTGCATTTTATGCGCACACACACACGCACACATTTACATTGTTCATGTGCGCGCTTTTACGACTCTTCTCTGTCTTTTGAATCTGAAACTTAACTAACAAATTTGATATTCTGCGTTTTCACACACACACACACACACACACACACACATCAAATGGCGAATCGCTGTGCTACGATACGCACACAAAAGTATGCTAATATATTTTAGCTACGTTGAAACATGCATAAATATTTTACGCGTGCAACAGTGCGTATACGTTATTTGCTTAACAGGCCGCAAAACCCTGGCGCCAATATCAATTTATGATTTGACGTCAGCGTTGCGTATGGAGAAATTGATGGCATTTGGCTCTAGTCTATCGTAAGTTGAGAGTTGGCTAGTCAAAGTAGAAAATCCCGAAACTAAATGGAATAAAGTCAAACCGAATTTGAAATATGCGTTAAACTATACAAAAGTAGGCGTAAGAAATATATATGCTTGCAATAATTTTAACTAGTTTGTAGTTCTATAAGTTCAAAATTAAACCAACAAATGTTAACAAAACATCTGATAAAAGAACCTAATGATATGCAAAGTAATATTGCGAGCAGAAATTCGAGAGGAATAAATAGTTGAAAATAAATACATTTAACTGACAAAAACACATTGAAAATGTATTTTAATATAATTATTATGCTATTAATATCAATTAAATTGAAGAAGAAAATAACACACAGTTTTTCGAGACGAATGAGTGTTGTTATTGGGAATAGTTAATAATTCCTACTTTAATTCTGCGGAACATATTATTAGTTTTGCAATTCGGATCCTCTACTAACTTGTTGCACCTAGTGGAGCATTTGCCAAGGTACTTTTGAAAAGTATAACAAATCTGCAGAATTGAGCCCAATCTATATGCGCGCATTATTTACTGCATTAGCGATGCGTCGCGTAACTCAGCTTGATGTTCTTCGCTTGGTGCTGGCTTTCAACTGTTTGATGTGTGTTGGATTTGGGGTATGGCAAGCTTTGCTTAAGCTTCACCCACTGCTGCCACTTCATTATCATCATCGGAGTGATGCTGCGGTGACGTCTCTGATGATGCCATGACAGCCCGGGTACATTTCAATTTCAGAACCAATGCTAAAGACAACAAGTACCCGAAATGCGCGTGTATCTAGCACGGAGTGCACGAATTTGCGCGGCAAAGAAAAAAAATAAAATATAAGAAGCAGAAAGCGTCGCATAAATGAATGCTAAAATATATTTGGGCAACGCTGACATTGCTATTACTGTTGTTGTTGTTGTTATTGTTGTTGTTGTTGTTGTTGCTACAACTACTATCAAAGGCTTTGCGAAGAGAGAGGAAAAAAGTACAAATAAAGCAGATGGCGTCGTCAGCAGCGACGGCAACTGCGGCTGCGACGCTGACGTAGCAGCCGCTTTCAACGTTTTTTACATACATACATACTTATACTTATTTGTGTGCATGTGTGTGTGTGTGTATATTACATTAGCTTCTGCAACGGAAATATTTTGGGCTATTGTTTAACTTTTCTCTGCATAAAATAGTATATTTTTTTAATTTAGGGCAAAAATGCACAGCGACAATTTCAAATTGTGTGTATGGTTTTTTTTTTCTTTTGTAGATTTCCGTGCCCAAATTTAATATTGGTTTTTATTGCGTAAAGTTTGCTCATTGTTTAAAACTTGTATTTATTGCCATTGCCAACGCATTTGTGTATTTGAAAAAGTTTTTAACAAAACGCAAACAACGTTTTTCGCCGTGGTTTTTCGCTGCCGGCGGCAACTGCAAACAACAACAACAACAATTGCCACGCTCAATTGAGAGATAAGGAAGAAGCGCAACGGAAATCATATCGGGGTAGTTGAGTATTATATAAAACAAATTTGACTATGCGAAATACACACACTCACACACACACACACAAGCGCTCGCACGCACACGCACACGCACACACATGCACATGGTTAAAAGTTTGTTTTGTGATGTGGCTGCGGATGCCGGTCAAAATTGAACGACGACGCAAATTTCGATTTCCTCGAAATTCTACCTTGTTGTGCCTTCTATTATGGTTATTCTTCGCGTTCTTGTTTCTTCATCATCGCCATTCACATGCTTCATCATGAGCATTAGCCGTCATATACATTTTATACATTTGTTTGCAAAACGACAACAGCAGCAGCAGCAGCAGCAGCGGCAGCGGCAGCGGCGGCGACGGCGACAGCGACAGCGCAGCTTACTAAGCTTTTTCTGAGCATCCACATTCGCATCAGCAACAGCAGCCCACTCTCACTTTGGTTCTGGTCCTCTGCTGATGTTAACGCCAACGCCGACGTCGCACAGTGTTTTTCAGGCAACAAAAAAGGAAAAACTCTACTTTGGCAATGTTTACATAGGATTATTTGCTATCGTAGCTTCCAAGTTAAGCCTAATGATACTAAATACTTCTAGAAAGCTTCATAAATTTTTTTCAATTGAAATTAGAATATACATAAGTTAAATATGAGTTATTCTGATTTTAATTAAATTATAATTCAAAGAGCTGGCACAAATATTTGATAGTCTGCAATTGCAATGCATCAAAAATATTTAATTTATGGACTTGCTATTGCTTTCTCTAAGTTAAAGTTGATGTATTTTACGTTGAATATTTAACGTTCAAGCAAAAATATATGTACATATGTACGTTTGGTTCTATTATTTCTTAATCAATTTGTTACACTGTGCGACGTTGCTGCTGTTTTGCTCCTTGTTTTTGCTACGCTTTCGCTTTGTGTTTGTACGCCGAGCTTTGGCTTTGGCTTTGCCTGCTTGCCTGCCTGCCTGCCTGCTACAACTGCCGCTGTTGCTTTCATGGCCTTGTGTGGCTGTTGCTGTTGCTGTTCTTCTTGTTGTTGTTGTTGTTGTTGTTGTTGTTGTTGTTGTTTTTGTTATTGCCCAGTATGTCACTGTGTGCGTGCGTGTGCTTTTTTGTTCGACAGCAGCCTTTGTGGCCTGGCCGAAGAACTACTACTGTACTTGGCGGCTTTCGCAGCCGCAGCCGCAGCAGCAGCAGCAGCAGCGACAGCGGCACAGAGCACACAGTCGTGTGCTTTATTGCGTTTTATATCCTTTTTTGTTTGGCATCTTTAGCTCGTGCGTTCATCGCTGTTTGTTTGCATGGAATTTCTCATTTTAAAATATTCATTTTAATATTTATGCCTATCGGCCTACCCCTACACAAACACAGCCACACGCACAGGCACATTGATGGCGACGATGACATCGGCACGCACTTGATTTCTTTGTTGTGATGCCTTATTATGTCATAATTTATTTGCAGCAGGACACAAAAATCAACAATGCCGGAATTTGCAGCAGCAGCAGCAGCAGCCAATAATGAATCACATTTCATTTGATTTGCAGCATAAAAACATAAAAACATAGCCCATGTGTCTCTTTTTAACTCTCTTACACTCTATTTCTCTCTCTCTCTCATTCTCTCTATGCGTGTGAGTGTGTGCGTACGCACTGCACCGGCTTTTGTTGCCGCCATCGTCGCTGCCTGCGCCCCCGCTCACTGCTGACGCCATAGCTTTGCTTTGTTACTACCTTTGTTGTGTTTTTTGCATTTCCGCTTTATGTTTGTATTTCGCTGGCTCAGCCTATCAATGCTTTTTTATTTGTAATTTTTGCACACACACACACACACACACACTCTCACGCACGCCTTAGCATTCGGCGACATCAGCGTCGACCGCTGCCGCCGCATAAATCAACAAATTACAATTATTTTCACTGTCGCTCTCGGAATTATTTTGCGCTTTTTGTTGTTATTATTTAGCATTTTTGTTTGTTGCTTTATGGCACTCTGCGCGTGCAATAACAAGAAGATACACACGCACACAGATACGAATATTCGTCAGCGCCAGTCGAAGCGCCGCTTGAATATTTACAACGCTGCACTGAGAATTAAAATGCGAACTCGACTCGCGACATCGCCAGCGAGCAGCAAACACGTCCAAACAGTTTGTACGCCATTCGTGTACTGGGAGCTTTGGTCCGAACTGGCGCTGGCACTAACATGTTCGCACACGGACACACACACACACGCGCATAGAGAGCAGTCATACAGATACTCGTAAGCTTGCGTTTGCCGGCGACGTCGACGTTGACGCCAACTTTTGTTTTTGTTTGCGCTGCAAAAAGAAGAAACAAAATTCAATGGCAGCGTCAAAAGCTCGCCACCATGAATGAAAGTTTGCCATAAGCGAAACGGAAGAAAAACGATGCACAAAATAAACTGACAGAACTTTTAACGTTGCAAGCGTTGTTAGGCCTGGCGTTGCCATCGTATATAAAAAAAATCCAAGAAAACTAGATATTATTATTTTATACGGTTTTGTGCTTAACACAAACCATGGACCTTAAGAAATGTATTATTTAAGAAGAATTAAAGTGGCTAATTAATCAAAATATATCATATGATCTTAAAAAATGTCGCGAAGTGTGCGGGCAACTTATTTTAATTACAGATAAATAAGTGTTTAGGTAAATAACTAGCAACAGCAACAGTTTTGTTTTATTTAGTCTTAATAAGGCGGTCACACCATTCTAAATAATGGAAAGTATCGATATTTCATACGCACTGCTTGAATTTCACAGCACTCACTGCGCTAATGTAGCAGCCAGCTTTTTGCTATGCAAGCTTAAAGCGGTCTTTTTGAAAGAAAAAACCTTCAGGCCGAATTTTATTAACACCAAATATAAGATTTAATGTACTTAGTTTTAAAAAAATTACCATGTGATAAAGTTTTGCTTTATTGGGCGCTCACACTACATAGAATTCATGCACTGATTTTTACATTTGTGTTTATTAATAATTACTTCAATTGTTTGACTGTGGATTGATTTTGAATATGGTGTCAGATTGTTTAATGGTATTTATAGGTAACTAATCCGTCTCCGATCGGGGCGAGCGTGTTGATTGCTTCTTGGACTTTTTATGCTTACGCTTTTTGGCGTCATGGCTGTTGCCGCGACTTTCGCGTCTGACGCGACTGCCCGATGGATCGTCCTGGTCGTGTTCTTCCTCCTGCAGCTTCTTTAGTGTCTCCGCCTTCAGGCGCTCCAGTTCATTCAGCTCGCGAGTGGTGCGTTCCTTCTCAAGTTCATCCTGCCGCTGCTTTTCAGCGCGTCGCTCCTCCTCCTTGGCAATTTCCTTGCGCATATGCTCCTTGAGCAGCAGTGCGGCCTCTACCCGCTTTTGCATTTTCTCGCGAGCTGCTTTATCCTTATCCTCGGATTCCGAGCCAGGCACGGCCGAGGAAACCTTTGGCGGACTTCGTTCCCGCGAGCGACGCTCTTGGGAGCGCTGGCCCCGTCGCGGCCGGCTGGTGCTGCGCGAGCCGCTGTGCCGCCGGCCACGACTACGACTGCGTCTTCGCTCTGGCGATCCATGGCGCTTGCGACTGGGTGAGTCTCGTCTCTTACGGTCCGGTGAATCTCGCCGCTTGCGCTCCGGCGACTCTTGCCGCTTCCTAACGGGTGACTCTTGCCGTTTCCTAACGGGCGACTCTTGTCGCTTCCTAATCGGTGACTCGTGTCGTTTTTTTTCTGGTGACTCTTGCCGCTTTCGAACCGGCGACTCTTGGTGTCTGCGACTTGGCGACTCCTGACGTCTGCGCTCGGGCGATTCCTGGCGGCGCCCACGACTGCGGGAGCGTCGCTGGCGTTCCCTGGACCGGCGGCGCTCCACAGGCGAGCCGCGGGTGCGTATGGGCGAGAGCGGAAAGCGGTTGCGGTATTCGTTGTCCGGAGACCGTTGACGTCGATCTCGATCGGCGAAGGGATTGCGACGATTGCGGTTAAACTGATTCTGACTCATATTGTTGTTAGTATTATTACTATTATTATTATTATTGTTATTATTGCCCTGGCGTCGCGGAGGCGAGCGCTGCTGGCGACGAGCCGGAGAACGTCTGCGTTGAGCGGAACGGGATCGACTCCTGTGCCGATTGCGTGAACTGGAACGTTCTCGACTGCGCTTAGATTTTTCTCGCTCGCGGATTTTGTCTTCTGCGTTCTTGCGTTCATCTCGCTTGTGGCGACTTTCTGCTGGCGGTTCGGCCACCTTTGGGCGTTCATGCTCCTTTGCAGAGGACGCCTTGGACTCGCTGTGCTTTTGAGCTGACTTGCTGAGCTCCGGCTCAGGCTCACTATCCGTCTGCTGTTCGTAATCCAGGGCGTTCATATCAACGGATTTGCGCCGCTTTGGGGGAGCTTCGTCTTTGGGTTTTTCCTTTTCGCGCTCCTTCTCGTGACTTTCCTTTGCCTTGCCGCGTTCTGACTCTTTCTGCGAATGGGATGTGCCCTGCTTGGCATTGCTGCCGCTCGACTGTTTCTGTTTCGAGGGCGACTTCTCGGGCGTCACCTTGCCGCCGTAGGTGCTAGCGTGTGACAGCTCAAAGAAGGACTTTTTAGGATCCTTGGAGGCCTCCTCGTGCCGCTTCTTGCGCTCCTGCTCACGACGCCTCACCTCCTCGTCGCGCATCTTGTTCTCCTCCTCCATGCGCTCCAGATCCGACAGCTTGATGGTGCGCTTCTGCGCATGCTTCCAATGCGGCGGCGTTATGCTCTTCGATCGACTGCGCGATGGCGTGCGAAAGCGCTGTGAATTAAAACAATTTTTATTAACATATTCTATAGACTGGAGGCTACATTTTTTTTGGTGGGATTTATGTGTTGCTTACAAAGACGCCACGCCCCTTGACAATGCGTCCGCTGCGCGAGGTGGGCACCTGTTTTTTTGACCAGCCAAAGGCGTTACGGTTACGCTCTCTGCCTCTGTCGCGATCATCACGCTCCCGCTCCCGCTCCCGATCACGATCACGATCGCGATCGTGCTCGCGTTCACGCTGACGTGCATCACGAGATATTTCACGGCCACCGCGGCCATCCTCACGGGAACGTGATCTTTCGGCGCGCATTAGGAATTTATTCGAAACCTGCATAAAATAGAGATCAGAACAATTTCAGAGGGCAATCTCCCAAAAGGAACTTCGATGCGGTGTCAAAGCAAATCAGTCCGGGAATCCAATTTAATGATATGATATCTTCTTTAGTTATATATCTCGAACTGAATTTATACCTCTGGTATCTCGCTGGGATCAATTTTTGTTAGCGTAACCAACGGATGTATCTCGCCCTCCTCTTCCGAGTAATTCTGGCGTCCATTACCGCGGGCAGCACGTCCCGTGTCGCTGCTGTAGTAGTTAATCATAATGTTTGACTTTGGAAACGCATTTCACTTGGGAATTAACGTACTTTTCACTGCCGCTCGAATTGGACTCCTTGCGCGAACGCTTCTTCTTTAGCTTATCCTTGCGCTGCTTGACCGCAATCTCATCATTGTCGCTAGCCGATTCCTCCGATGCCGTGGAACGCTTTCTGCGTTTCTTCTCCTTTTTTGCTGCTAAACATTGGGGCAAGAAGTTCAGATACATGACTGACTGTTGGATGGAGCTGTGACTCACCCTTTGTTTGCTTGACCAACTCGCCACAGTTGGCTATGGCCGCATCCTGCAATGGGCGCGAATTGCGATCAATGGGCAGATCCTCTAACTGACGCACCAAATCCTGACCCGATAAAACATGACCGAATACAACATGGATACTGCAAGTTGAAAAGCAAGACAAATATTAATGGATAATTGAAACACTTTTCATTAGATGTTTAAATTAATTAATAAAAAAAAACTTACTTGTCCAAGTGTGGCGCAGGCTGTGTTGTACTACAATGAAAAACAGAAGAGAAGAAAAATATTCTTTACACATTGCAAACTTGTTCAGGTTGTTGTTTGGTTGTTGGTAGCGATTTGTTGTAGTTTTCTACTGTTGTTGTTGTTGTTGTTGAGTTGCTGCTGAGCTGTTGTTGCTGTTGCTGCTGTTGTTGTTGTCGTTGTTGTTGGAGAATTGGTGGAGACAATGTTTGTGCAAACAGCAAACTAAAAGGTATCAACTCGAAGTCGACGACAACTCGAAGTGCGACAACTGAGGCCCGTCTGGCTACGGCTACGGGTCATCTCATCTCTTGGGGTCATCTCATCGATTGGGCTGCCGTCCGAGCGCCCGAGTCCGGGTACAGCTGTTAGCCACAAACTCTTTTATTGCGGCTGCGACTGTCAAGGTTGCAGCTGTTGCTGCTGTTGCCAAGGAGAGCCGAGTGAAGGAAGACGGCTTCAGCAATGCCAAGGTGCACCCACTGACAGACACACAAACAGGACACACACACAGACACACGCACACACACACTACGTGCGTACGTATGCAGAGGCCGGCGTTGGGTTGAAGAGAGGGGAGTGAGTCGGTGTCGGTGTCGATGTCGATGTCGGTGGGTGCTCAGTCCGCTGGTCAGAGATATTGCATACACTCGCTATACGGCAATAGATCAATGAACAACAACAGAATTTAAAATATAGATAAACAAAGTACAAAGCAAAATAATTATGTATTCATGAATTCATGTTGTTTGGCTGCAAGAGAAACTTTTACTTTAACTTATACACATGGCTTAAACAGGCAGGATAACATAGCTCAAGCCCAAAACAAGGGCGCCACAACGAGCCCACTTACATAAAGAACTGCGAGCCGTTTGTGTTCTTGCCGCGATTTGCCATCGACAGCAGAAAGGGACGATCGTGCTTCTTGTCGAAACATTCGTCTGTAACAGAGTTTGAAAAGTTAATATTAATATTATTGATAAACTACTAAAAACTAATATTAAATAATTAATGGAATAAAGAGAAATCTAATAATAAAGTATTCCCTTTGTATACCCGCTATAACGGCTTTTTCTTCCAAATAAGCCAAAGGATTGCATTTTTTATAGCTAACAAAGTGGCCGGAAACAGCCAAGTTAGCTATTTATGAAGTCTCAGTAAAGAGTGCTACCAACCCTGTTTATTGACAATTTGTGCACAGTAAGTTAACATTAAATTTAGCTACTTTTTTGAAGCGGCAGTTGGTAACACTGGCTGCAAGACTCAGAATAAGCCTGATGCCCTTGAAGAGTGGTTATTTTAATGGTTATTTTTTGTTGCAGCTACAGATAACTGAAAGCCTGACAGTTGTATGTCATGTTGTGGATAATTTCTACAATCGCATCGTACACCGTTAGATGTAATTATTTGTTAGCACTTTGTATGTATGCATGCATACATACACACACGAGACACATGCATATAAGCAGCACTCACACACACACACACGGACAGGGAGAAAACTTACCCTCGAATGTGCCGCCATAAATTGATTCGCCGCCGGTACCGTTGCCTGCACTAAAATCGCCCGCCTGCACCATAAAGTCCTTGACCACACGATGGAATATGACACCTTTATAGTGTAGTCGTTTGCCGGTGACAAGACCGGTGCCCTTTTCGCCCGTACACAGAGCTCGAAAATTTTCAACCGTTTTGGGCGCAACATCGCTAAACAGCTCGAACACGATGCGACCGACACTCAAGCCGCCGAGCGTTATATCAAAAAAACAACGCGGTCGCGTTGCACTCGCGTCCCGCTTATTAACCGTCATATTTTCAACTAAATGCAATCGATTTGTGTATATTTATTGATAAGTTTTCACGTTGCACAACTTTTTCTTTTGCTTTTTTCTCTCTTCTGTGATGAACCCTGCGCTTGCAAACTATCAGGGCTGCCAAACAATATACAGAAATATTTATCAGCCAGGGCTGCAATCGGTGTTTATGTGATGCGCGACACAGTTCTTACAGTTCCTAGTTCGTCGTGCCTGAACAACTAGTTCCAAGCATTTGGAAACTTTATAAAGCAGATGTTTATATTTATATACATATTTCTTCTTATCAGGAGCTAACTGCCAGTTTATCTGCAGCTATTCCGAACAGCAAATAAATCTTCATTAATTTATGGATACACAAATATTTATATATTATATATATTTCAATTGCACAGACACAAATAAATATTTTGTTTTTACAGCACAAAATTACGAACAAAGATCTAAAAAATGCAATTGTGCTCGTTATAGATATAGATATATATATATATAATTGTTCAGCTTAGACTAAATATATATGTTTTAACGCTCCGGCAAAGAGTCCGTCCTAAGCGGTCAATAAAATGGAATTGTTTTCGTTCGGGATTCGTGTGGGATTTGTCCCGTCTACTCGACGGTCACCGACTTGGCCAGGTTGCGTGGACAATCGACATCGCAGCCGCGCAGCACGGCAATGTGGTAGGAGAGCAGCTGCATGGGTATGACGGTGAGGATGCCCTGCAGGCAGTCCACGGTGCGTGGTATTTGGAGGGAGCGCGTCGAGAAGGCCATGGTCTCGGTGTCGCCTTCCTCGCAAATGATGATGGGTCGTCCCTTGCGCGATGTCACCTGCTGCAGTGCGTTCATGCACTTGTTGTATACCGGATCGCGCAGCACTATCATCAGCACGGGCATCTCATCATCCACGAGCGCCAGCGGGCCATGCTTCAGCTCGCCAGCCAATATGCCCTCGCTGTGCATGTAGGTCAGCTCCTTGACCTTCAGTGCGCCCTCCAGGCAGGTGGCAAAGTTGAAGCCGCGCCCCATGATCAGCAGCGACTTGTGCAAGTACAGCTCCTTGGCCAGCAGCTGCACCTGCGAGTTCAGCTGCAGTACGGTGCGTATATGCTTGTCCAGCTGCGAGAGGCCGGCGATGATCTCCAGCCGGCGCTGCTGCAGCGACAACCGATCCTCGGACATGACCAGGGCGAACATCACCAGCGAAATGAACTGTGAGGTGTACGCTTTGGTGGAGGCCACGCCTATCTCCGGGCCCGCATTGATGTGCACGCCGCAGTGCGACTCCCGACAGATGCTGCTGCCCACCGTATTGGTGATGCCCACGATCAGTGCACCGCGCTGCTTGCAGTAACGCAGCGCCATCAGTGTGTCCGCCGTCTCGCCCGATTGCGAGATGAAGAAGCAGACATCATCCCGGTAAATGGGCGTGTTGCGATCAAGGAAATCGGATGCCAGCTCCACCATGACGGGCAGTTCCGTAAGCTCCTCCAGCAGCTGGCGTGTGGCCACTGCGCTGTGGTAGGAGGTGCCACAGGCTATGAGCATGAGGCGCCTGCAGCGCTTGATCTCTGGTATGTACTCCTTGATGCCGCCCAGGACCACGGTTTGCGTATCGAAGCGAACGCGTCCGCGCATGGTGTTGACCACCGATTCGGGCTGCTCAAAGATCTCCTTGAGCATAAAGTAGTCGTAGTTGCCCTTCATAATCTGCTGTATTTCCATTTTAAGCGTGATTATCTCGCGTGCGTGCGGATCATCCGATGATTTATTGAGGCGATGTATGCTGAGAGTTCCATCCCGCTTGACGGCAGCCACATCGTCGTCCTCCAAATAGATGACGCGATTGGTGTGCTCAATGACAGCCGAGGCGTCCGAGGCAAAGAAATACTCGACCTCCTTGTGCTCCAGCGGCTGGAACTCGGCGCTGACATCCACGTTGAGCGTGCGACCGCTGGGCAGCAGCTGGAACTGCGTCTGGCCGTGCGGACGATGCGCCTTGGTGTACAGTATGGGCACATGGTCTGTGGCCAGCTTTGTCTTCGCCTTGATGCCCACCAGCAGCGGGGAGCCGCGTCGCGAGGCCACGCATTCGCCGGGAAAATGCTTGGACTTCAGGGCAATGGCAAAGGCGCCCTCGATTTGCTGTATGGCCTGCTCGACGAGCTCGCCAAACGTGTAGCCGGGATGCGACTGCCACAGATGATGCACCAGCTTGGCAATCACCTCAGTGTCCGTATCCGATTCAAAGACATAGCCGCGCTTCTCCAGCAGCGTCTTCACGTCCTTGTAGTTCGTTATGATGCCATTGTGCACCACCACAAAGCTGTTCTCCACATCCGAGCGCTGCGGATGCGAATTCAACTCGGAGGGCACGCCGTGCGTGGCCCAGCGCGTGTGCGCAATGCCAATGTGTATGTCCACGGGCTGATCATAGCCCGCGCCCTGGCACTGCTCCGCAATGGCATCCTCGAGCACTTTGACTTTGCCAGTGCGCTTCACCAGAAGAATATCGTTGGTATCGTTGGGCGAATCGATCGCCAGGCCCGTGGAATCATAGCCGCGATACTCGAGACGCTTCAGTCCCTGCACCAGCAGCTCCAGCACCTGCTGACGCGACTTTGGCGTCAGATAGTTTAGATAAGCGAAGATTCCGCACATTGCTTGGATGATTGAATTGGTTCTACTTGTTGCTTAATGTTTGGGCCACGTCTACGTCGCTCTGCTTCTTAATATAAACTGCGTCGACAATGCGATTTCGTGGAATTTTTTCTTTGAATGATAAATTGTCGGCCGCACACACACCCGCATACACATATGGACACACACACAAACACACACACACACCCGCAACCGTAATCAAGCGGCAGCAGCTGACGTGCGCAATGTAAACAAAAAGCGTTGCATTCGCTGGCTGTTGTTGGTTTTGCCATGGGGCGTAGAAGTGAACGCTAATTAATACTAACAGCTTTTATGGAGTGGCTTACGCAGTTCTCGCACCTGTCCAATATTAAAGACAACGCGAAAAAAACTGTATTTAATTTGATTTTAAAAACAACGCTAAAGAACAGCGGCCATTTGCAGCGTTGCCATCTGTTCAGTAAAATGCATTGCCTGTGAATGACAAGCAGCTTATCGATATGTTTTGCACGAGCACGATATTAACAACAACCCTGCTCTTTTCCTTTTCGACCGCGACGGGTAAAAAACCACATGTCTTGCTCGGTATCCGAGAATTTGTAAAATTATGCTGCATAGTGCTGTTAAAACATAAACAAGTGCTTCGTGTCAAATAGTAACTGAATAATATTGCAATTTGTGACAATCTGTGTGTAATAATTCCATTCGAGCCAATTCGTAACCAACAAAAAACGTTCTAACTACCAACCCACCAGCGCGTGAGTGAGCGAGCGAGAGCGATTGATTACGAGTGCGAAGAGTACGGAAACCGCAAAGCAAAGCATACGAAATAAAAACAACAACAACAACAACAGCAGCAAAGCATACGTGAAACGTTAGCAAAGCAACGAGCAAAGCAAAAAGTCGAATTGTGTATTAAATTTTGTTGTTGCTACCGTGTTGTTTTCGTCTACCTGCCGTCACGATACACGTACACACATATTGTGATTTAAGTTCTAGGTGCGTATTTTTTGTTTATTAAAAAAAAATATATATATCAATACATTTGTGTGAGTGGGCGTGCTGATAAATGTGTCCATTTGAAATTTGAGATTGGAGAATATAGTGCAGCAGTCGTTGGCAAGCTGCATAAACAGCTGTTCCCTTTCCAGGGATGCAATAAATGCAATCGTTGTTGTTGCATAACCATGGCTGCGGCTTCTGCTATGTTGCCTTTGGCAATTCTTTCTTAACAAAATATGTTTACAGTTTTTGCAATTCATTAAGCTTTTTTTTGTGTACCTTATTTTGCTGTTGTATTTGGTATTGCGTCGTATTCAAAATTATGTTGCTAGTCGCATAGCTGGACATTTTTAAACAAGTTGGCAGCACCGCAACTAAGCGCTTGTTGCTTTTTGCGCTGCTGCTTCGTACTAGTGTGGGGGGCATTCGCGACTGTGACTGCTGCTTCGCCGCGCCTTAACCTCACTTGTAACACTGTGTGGCTGCATAATATTATACTTCAGTTGCGTTTTGCTATCAATTTAATGTGCCTCATTAGCAGCGTATAATGCACCATTTCTGAGGCGAAAAACAGCGCAAAGTGACGACGTCGAAAATAGCGCAGTTAATCCATTTCTAAAGAAGCTTGAAAATTACAAAATTCAAGCTGTGATTTTGTATGTGTTTGTGTTGCAGCAGCAGCCGCAGCAGCAGCAGCAGCAGCCAGCATCAGGCGTGGCGTGGCGCGGGCAGGGGGGTTATGGCCCATTGCTAGTGCAAACGTAAGCCGCATGCAGGTGATTTCCTCTTGAAGTTTTTTTCTTACTCTCTGCTTCGCTCTTGTAAAGGTCGATGTGCAAATATGTGTGTATGCCTGTGTGTGTGTGTGTCTGTGTGTGTGTGGTATGGAAGAAAAACAAATACATTAATGTTATTTTTTTACGCTTTGCAAATTTACAGTTACAGCAGCTCGTTTGTTCGAACTCGTTGATATAATTATTGTCTGGCAAGGAAGCACCAAAGAGTTTCCCCATCCATCAAAAAGAACGACCGAAGAGCAACCGCAGCCGAGCCGCAATCTGGAGTAGCGCAACGAGAGCTGCCTACTCAGAGAATAGCAGCAGTAGCAGCAGCAGCAGCACAAGCAGTAGGAACAACAAGATTCAACATGTCCAGCAGCAGCAGCAAGGATGATGCCTCTGCATCGAATGCCGGCGCCGCTGCCGTTGCCGTTGCAGCTGCCACAGCCAATGCTGCAACTGCATCATATGCGAATGTTGTCCAGAATCTGGATAGCAAGAAGGCAGTTGCTGCAGTCGCCGCCGCCGATGCTGTGGACAACAAGGAGAATCAACCGAATTTGAAAACTCTCAAATCGTGGAGTGAGGAAACCGCTGCCGCTGAGGCCGCCGTCGAGGATTTGCCCAATGTGGGCGAGAAACGTGCCGCCGCTGGCGGCGACAATACTGCTGAGAATTCATCTGAATTGGACGACAATAATGACTTTCTGCCGGTGCTATCATCGCATCATCGGCGTGACCGTAAAAAGGCACGCAAGGATAAGCCGACAACGCGCGAATTTCGTGACAAGCAGCAACCGCCAGCTGCTGGCAGTGGCCCTGGTCCGGTTCAGGGTCAGGGACAGGGTCAGGGCCAGAAACTGGCGCCTGGTCGGCGTCCGCCCGGCGGCAACGAAGCCGACGGCCGCAAGCAATTGGGACGTCCCCGAGCGCCACGCGGCAACAGTCCACGTAAACTGACGGCTGTGCCGGGCACCAGCGGCAATGGCAACGGCAACGGCAATGGCAAGACCCAAAAGGAACGCAAGGCTGATACCTCACCCTGCGCCAGTCTGGAGGCTAGCAACAACAGTGGCAACGAGGCCAAATCCGGCGATCCCGATGCCCAGACAGTCGCCTCGACTGCAGCAGCGCCAGCTGCGCCCCAGCCAAAACGCTTCGTTGCAGCGCCGCCGCCAAAGGTTAACGCCTGGAAGGTAAGTCGATTCTCAAATTATGCCACACATAATCCTGAATTGTAACGCAGCATTGTCGATCCTTTCGAGAAATGTTTCAATCATTTTTGTGTTAAACCAAATAACAAGAATAATGAACATCTTTGATGCAACATTTAAGATTCTTTAAGCAGACTATATTTTTTAAGAAATGGTAGAATGTTAAAACATTTCTGGATAATTCCAATTTTTGAGCACTTCCAATTGAAATTTTTTAACAGAATTTTAGTTCTTTAAATATGCTAAAATATTCCTTATTATGCTTGGCATATTTTTTTTTGATACTTTTGAAGTGTAAGAACAGTTGTCATTTTGCATGTCCACATGCTTGAAAAATGACGGCATATTTGTGTGTAGGTACACGAAATCAAAACAAAGAGCGATAGAGAGAGAGGGTTGGAGGGAGGGAGGTAGGCAAGCGAATGCCCATAAACGACATTGTTTTTGTGTTGTTTGTTGATCTGTTGGTAAACAAATATGCGTAGAATGGCATAAATGTAGCTAGAGAGAGAGGGAGACAGAGAGAGAGAGAGAGCAAAGCATAACAACTGATGAACACAACTGCAAAACGAAGACAGCAAACAGACACAAAACATGAGCATGGAAACACGTTTTCTGCTACATTATTATTATTATTTTTATTATTATTGTTATTGTTATTGTTTTTGTTGCTGTTGTTGTTAATTTGATATTTATCCAAACAAATTGATATTGCATTATTGATAGCTGCATTAATTGTTTTTATCATATTGCATAATATGGCATAGAAACATATCGTTAAAAGCACGCGAAAGCAGAAACAAAAGAACACAAATATTGGCATTTGTGTTTTGTCTTGTTTTTTTTGCGTGTTATGCAATATACGAAAAACGCGAGGCCAACGCCGGCAAATTGAGACGTCAAACCCCATGAAAAGTACGCCCACAAAAACAATAACAACAACAACACGAAGAAGACGAAGAAGAAGAACAACAACAGCGCGAGTCGTGCTCGCAATCGGTTGTTGTCTTTTGTGCTGTCTGTTCGCATGCAGCAAATAATTCGATTGCTTTATTACATTGTGTCCTCTTTGTTTTATATATATACATATATATTTTGAATTTCATTGCTTTTTGTGTTTTTGTATTTATCAAACGGCAAGCGAGAGAAAACGTAAAAAAATGTACAGTTAAAAATAAATGTCAAGGTCAGCAGCGCTGGTATCGTTGACGCCGGCTGCGGCGTCAACGTCAGCAATTGTAGTTTGTTGTTGTTTATCCAACACAAAAACGTGGAGAAAGAGCAAACGGCAAAAATTTATGATTTGGCTTCTACGAGCGAAAGAAGTGCAGCAACAGCAGAAACTAAAATAAAAAAAGTGTTCAAAAAAGGTGTGGCAAATGTTTGCATTTGCTTTCTGTATGTGTGTGTGTGTGTATGTGTGTGCCTGTATCATACAATACATATATAGACAATCTCTCCAAACGAAATCAAAGCAGAAATGTATTTCTCTCTCCTTTTGATACATGAAATGAAATAGAATCATTCTGTCCAACAATCAAAATTTAATAATTTATTAACAATGGCAAATAATGTTAATTTCTTGAACCTCCCTCGCACTTTTTTGGCCTACAATATGCAAATAGTATCATGCAAATTAAGCTAATTAAAGAAGCTTGAAATAAATAAAAACACATTCGCTCTGTTGCCGAGGTGAACACCTTCTTCATAGCAAGAACAACAACAGTTACTCTCGCTTTTGTTTCCGTTTGTTGTTGCTATCTTTGGCTGTCACACAGGTTTTTGGCTTCTCGCTGTGGCGGGTGTTCTTGTTTTTAACTACCCACCGACGTCGCGTCAAATCAGCCGCTGCACCGAAACGAAACGCAGCGCTGTGCTGCGAATCCAAATCAGAAAGTAAAGCGACCAGTTGACGTGTGCCAGTACAGACGTTCGCAACGGTCGCGTCTGTCAGTAGCTTGTTTATTTATTTTATTTGGAAAACTCTCAACAACATTTTTAGCCACATATGACAATCCAATAAAATACTAAATTAAAAACAAACTAACAAATAAACGGTCACCCTAATTCGTTAACTATTCAAATTGGGCAGCACGTGTGTTTGCGTCGTGGTTCTCTGAATTCACCACACTTGTGTGTCGTGGTGAATTGTAAATTCGCTCTGATTAATATGTTGTAAATACACATTCAGAATAATAAACACAAAGAGGCAAATATAAACGTGCATATGAGTACTTGTTGAACGCTCTCCCTGTCTCTCTCTCTCTCTCTCTCTCTGTTGTGTGCGTGTGTGTGTGTGTGTTCATTCAAATGGTATACCGTAAAGACAACCTGCTGCGCTAACACTAACACACGTACAAGCAACTGCATTAGTATGTGTATAAACAGAACTGTTTTAAATTAGAACAAATTCGCCGGCGCAACGAGCAATAATTAACAACTACAACGAGGAATAGCAACAACAAAAACAACAACAACAAACATGAAAACGAAAGTAAATATGCAAAGAACTTTAATAATTTACTGAGTTCAAAATTCAACACCTTTATTTAAATAAATGAGTCCTTTGTAGGAATAACTAATTTATTATCAAAATCGCAAGACTATATCATTAAAAGGACATAGGAAAGATGCTTAGATCTAAATTTAGTTTCTTGATGATGATCAACTTTTTGGTTTATCAGGATATCTTCTCTATGCTTCTTACAAATAAGCTCAAGTCTATTAACATCGGACAACTTTATTGCATAGCTCTAGATGAAGAATCGTTCGAAAACTGAGTTTTTGTATGGAAAATGTATCATAATCATAAATGTATATCTTTGAGATAAACATATTTATTTGTTGTCTTTCTGAAATACCCTTAACTTCTTTAGTAGATCTTCTCAATGGGTGTCCGTTCTAGAGGGTTTTGATTGTTTATATTTATATCTTTTAAATTGTTGAATATTCTTTTCTATAAAAGCTGAAAATCAACTTAATTGTAAGCAAAATTCTTTCGAATATGCACATTTTCAGATATCCCCTGTCAGTATTAAAGCGATAAGTTTTTGGTTCGATTCGCAGTACGATTTGTTACGGATCGTTGACGAAGGTTTTAATTACCGAACGCTGACAAACATGTTTATAATGTGCACATTCCCTACTTTTTATCTAATTTACGTTTCACAGTGCTTTGCTTTTAGTTTTCCATTTTCATTTTCCCTATATCTGGTTCCATATATCCATTAAGTTGGGGGGTTTTTTTTTTTGCTTATCTGTGTACGCAGACTTTTGTTTTCGTCAAGCTGTTCGCCTTAAGTAGATGCTTCTTTCTTTCTTTCATTGCATCCGGGTTGTATATTTAATTCTCTTTTGTTTCCTTGTGCATATTATTATATGTACATATATGCTTAATTGTTATTAATCTTTACACATGCTTGCCAAAGATTTCATTAAATAATACGATTTAATCTTTTAATTCAACGCAAATGGAAATTCCAATCACTTTGGAAAGGTCTTCTGGAACTTGGGACTAACTTGATGTTCCGTTTCCTGCAATTGGGTAAAAAGTAAATCTAACTTATTTAAAAGAAGGAACATGACTTCTCCAAATACAATAATATATTTATGCTTTGGTTTGAAGTCGAGCTTTGACTTATTAGAAATTTTACACTTTCAGTAAGAAAGAAGTATCGCATCTGTAAATATTATATTATATTGTGTATATCCATAAGCTTTAAATCGCTATCGTTATCTTTATAATAGGTTCTCTACGAATGAGAAGTAAAATTTAGTTATAGCTTGTATCTGCTTTTCAAACATCCAGTTAGTCAATAATAAATATTCTCCAGTAGGAAGCGGAATGCGCAGCATTTCAGGGCTTACGTACAGATTACTTATCAGTTGTGGACCCTGAATAACATAATAAATGTGTTTAACTAAGAGTTTTTTCATAGATGACAGCCTACCTGGAAGGGACAATGGTGATATAGGTTTGAAACCGTTCTGATTAATCCAAAAACTAGATTAATAGTCGGATTGTTGCGCCTGCGTAAATATGCGCAGAAGTCAATGGTTACGTTTACCAACCAGGGCTTATAACCGTTTGCTTTCTTTAGAATTTGCGTATTTATGTGCAACACTGTCACAGGATGCAACAGAGTTGCATTCAGATTAACAGTAATATTATTACGCTGTACGACGCGTAAACGGCACTCGTGAAACACAATCCACGACTTGTTGTGGGAATCGCAGACCACATTTGTGAACTTGAAGTTTGACGCATCCTGAAAGTAGTGCGAACTGAAATCTAATTATTATTATTATTAGTCAACTTTATTGTTTACCAAATTGGATAGCAACATCAACAGCAGCAGCACAGAAAATATTGTCAAAATTGTGTCCATGACGTTTTATAGCCAACTGTTTGACTATTGGCTATTTCAATTGGAATAGGCCTAATAAATAGTAGTTCCCAATTGGCCTTTGATTTCTGCTCACCATTATTTTTGCATTAGTACAGAATCAAAATATCAATAAAATAAAATTGTTTGTATTTGAGTTTATTTACACGATGATATCAATATCTATAAATAACAAAATCACATTTGACAGAACGAAGAAGGTTCGGAGCTACCTTCTATAGCTTAGTTTCTATTCCGATCTCTGAATCCAGAGTATATAAATTCGTAACTATCTAACCAGGCTCGTTCTTCAGCCTGTTCGACTATCCGTCCGTTCGTATCAAACACAAAAAAAGTAATCGATAAATTTATGCGATCGAAAAGAATATCGAATATCGATATACATATCCATAATATCAAAATTGGCATGTAACAGTCTCCCTCTGCCTCATTTGCGTTAGGAATACAGAATATTTCAATTTTGAATACCCTGCACTTAACTTCCAGAGTTAAAAAATCTTGTTTATGAGAGTATACTTGCGCTTCTGTATTGCCCTAGAAATCTTCATTAAGTCTCGACAATAAATCGTGTTTTGTTGAGGAAAGCTTGAATGTTTTAAACGGGCAGCCCTTAGCGGAGTTTAGTTAGGGTATGTTCTAGTCAGGCACTCCCGACTAGAGCAAATCTAAAGTTGCGAAATTGCTTGTCAGATGCCTTAGTAACCCGCCATATAAAATTAACTACGACCTACTTTATAGTGAAAACGCCTTTTAGAGCGAACGCGCAATACTCTCACTTATTACTCTCAAGGTCGCGTAATTTGCGATGATTAATTCCGTAACACCTTTTTCCTTTTGTTCTGATAACAATTGGTGTATTTATAAGTTGTTTACTTTCAAAAGTAATAAAATAAGTCTGTCATGTCTACGATATTGATAGGTATTGTTATTAGTGATGGGTGCACGATTATCGGAAACAAACTAGTTATGCGCAGGCACGAGGACGATCTACTTTTCAAGTCTCTAGTTCGTACGGGTTCTGAGATCCTTGACGGATGACGGACATGGAGTATATATGGTATATACTTTTATGGGAACTGAGATGCTTCCTTCTGTCTGTTATTTGTCGATAACATTATACCATTTTTTACGGCTTTTCAATAGGTTCAGGTTAGAAAAACAGAAGCTACTATAGCTTACCTTAGCTAAGACGCTTTGCTTACTAAACAAACTAATTGGGCGAGCTTTTATACTTAGTATAATTACTCTGTTATCAACTCTATCACTTGTTGTTCATTCCAATCAGAACTCGTATCTAACACATGAATGTTTTTCGAATTTTGAAACTAGAACCAAATATCTCTAGGGCCGCTCTCTTGGGGGTTTGTCTAAATGTGGCCTAGCTACGCCGTAGAATGGAGCCCATCGTTAGAATAACACCAAAACAAACACCATAATCGCAACAGTATACACCTACACACACACACACACACCTACACACACTCACACACATGCGTCTCGTTGCCTTGTGCTGGCTCCAGTTCGTCAACTTGTTGTTATCAATTTTCTAATTGCGTAAAATCCAATAATAATAAAAAAAAAACGCTTAAAATAGCAAATAGAAAAAGTAAAAAGCAAAAATACACATAAATTTATTTGCGTTCAAAGCTGACCTTTTTGTATTGCTATATTCATACTCTTGCAGAGGGTATTATGATTTTGTCGTTAAACCTGCAACGCCCAGAAGGAGACAGCTCCGACCCCATAGAGCATATATATATATTCTTGATCAGTATCAACAGCCGAGTCGATATAGCCATGTCCGTCTGTCTGTTTTTATGCGAACTAGTCTCTCAGTTTTAAAGTTGTTTTTGTGAAACTTTGCAGAAGTGTCTCTTCGGAACTAGCTGTATCGGACTATATCATATAGCTGCCATAGGAACGATCAATCGAAAAGTAGGCTCTTGCATGGAAAACTTTTTTGTTTTTCGAAATATCTTGACCAAACTCGGAATTTATTATTTATACTATGCTGCCCATATATATGCAAAATCCAATTAAGATCGGACCACTTTATCATATAGCTGCCATAGGAACGATCGGCCGAAAAGTAGCTTCTTGTATGAAAAAGTTTTTTGTTTATCAAGACATCTTGACCAAACAAGGGTTTAATTATTTCTACTATGCTCCTCATATATATGCAAAATCCTTTTAAGATCGGACTATTATATCATATAGCTGCCATAGGAACTATTGGTCGAAAAGTAGGTTCTAGTATGCACAACTTTTTTGATTATCAAGGTATCTTGACCAAACTCGCCATTTAGAGTTTTCACTATGTTCTCCACATTTATGCAAAATCTTATTTACAACGGACCTTTATATCATATAGCTGTCATAGGAACGATCGGTCGAAAAGTAGGTTCTTGCATGGAAAACTTTTTTGTTTTTCAAGATATCTTAACTATACTCGAAATTAACTGTTTTCCCTGTGCCTCTTAGATACAGATACTAATGTCTACAAGGGTATTAAATCTTCGGTATACCAAAGATAGACCCTTCTTTTCGCTTTATATAGAAGTTAGTTCTTAGCATATTTATTTGTCAGCCTGTGTTGATAAGACTTGTTTGGCTCGGTCGAATAGCTTGGAAACCTGTTTAGCTGGTCGGTAGCCCCGCCACTGACACACGCCTCTCGCTCTGAAATATGCATAATTGTTGATTTGACTTGGAGCACGTTTCCCAGCTCAGAAATAAGCACTTTGGCGGCCGGCATTTCGCACCGCTCGATCGGTCACTGGCTGCCATCTATTTCAATTTACTAGAACGTAGAAGACCCTCAACTGCCTTCGCTCTACACCCCCGCCCCCTAGCGGGGGGGTCAGTGTGAAAAATGTACTAGAGAATGTGGGTATATTTGCACGATTTCTTGCTGCAACTGTCTGTTGTATATTTTTATACGATTTGCAGCGTCGCGGTCGGCGCTGACTGCGACGTTAACTGTTGACTAGTTTGGGTATATTTAAATTGTTCTATTGCATTTGAATCGTCTCAGTCGTCTGTCAGCGATCGTTCGTTGTGGAGCTATACAAAGAAACGTATCATCTATATATGTACATATATACAAAAATATAATTACATTTGCAACTTTATTGCGTATTAATTGTGATTTGCTATTTCTTTCAACTCAAGAGGCAAGTTCATGTTTTGTTTTGCAAATATTCTCAAGGCTTTTCAAATCTAATGGGAAAATCGAAAATCGACTAAAGTATCTACGATGATTAATGCACATGAGATTTCTCGTTTCATATAGTTTTGTGCTTTTCTAATTAATGACCTTGAATTATCAGCAAATACTACGTACAATCATCATATTCGAATCTAAGTGCAAACGTATTTTATTTTTATACATTTTATTTTTATATGGCAAATACGTCAGTGCCGGGGGGTTCATATGTCTTTAAACAGATTAGAGCAATAAATGTACATACATATATTTGTTTGCTTTTAGTAAATGTACAAAAGTACGTGTACTTACAAGTATATACTTTTATTTAACAAGCAGCACGCTGATAGCACGTGGGCTTGGGAAAATGTTTGAGTGGAAAATTACTTGCCCCGATTCTAAACGAGTCATGACTCATATCGAGTCCTGCATTTGGGGCTGAGTCATGGAAAACCTTGAATGTGGAGGATTTGCTCTAAATTTGGCTACGTGCTGGGTTCCGCACTAATATAAAGATTTCTAGGCTAGACACATACAACACAAAGATCCCATTTTAATGCATTTTCTTAAATATATTCAAAAATCACTTTTTATAAATGAATTTTGGTATGCAATATGTATGTGCATATATATTTACATATGCATGCATGTATGTACATATATGAAAGAAAAAACAACGCGCAATTCATTCTCTCTTTCTCTCCCTCTCACCTTCTCTCTCGCTCCGTTTTTTCTCTTGTTAATTCGGTGTCTTGCATGGCGAGTTTTCCACCACCCGTGGTTGCTGCGTCTGTGGCCTACGTGCCGAAAATCACATGTTGTTTATTTTGCTGTTTTTCGCTTTACAGTTACAAACTTGTGTGAGCGAAACAAAAATGTTTACGTTTACTGCCAAGTGTTGTTTTGACTTCAGTTGGCTCACCTGTTAATTATTTTGTTTTTATAAGTAAAGCCCCAAAAAAAAAATACACAACCAAAATATATGCATAGTATACAAAAAACGAATTAAACAACAAATGGAACGCACGTAGTACACTCATACATTCATACACAAAAAAAAAGAAGGAAAACGTGTATCCATCTATTATACAGGGTGCTCTATAGCCTGCGCTGACTCTCGCTGCCTTGGCTCCGGCAAATTGCGCTCTCGCTCTCGCTCTCACGCATAAAACAACCGGCGCATCGGCTGTTTTTTGTTTTGTTATTTTGAATCGGTTTTATGTTCAATCTTTGTTGCTTTGTGAAACCAGTTGGTCTTGTTGTTGTTGCCGTCGCTGCTGCCTGGCCCTCTTTGTCGTATGCGAGCGCTGCTGCTGTTGCTGTTGTTTTTGTTGTCATCTTCGTTGTGTTCGCTTTTGCTCACGTAGTCAAGGCGTGCACAGCGTACGCGCGGCAGCAGAGACGCGAGCAGCGGCAGAGCTGTTGTCATTGCTTTTGGTTGAATTGTAGCGCACAGAATTCAACTGGCAGTTAAAGAGAACGGACGCGTTTTAAGAAAAAGTCTTCCACACCAATTAAAGATAAACAGTGAACGGTCATTTGTTTAAACAAATTGTGAGAGTGAGAGCAGCAAGCAACAACAATTGAAGCAATTTAAATGCATGTGTATTGTGGGAACAGCAAAACAAACACAGTGTGCGATAAGACATATACGAAAAGAGCTGCAAGCGGCTAAATTAAATTATTTGTATGTCAGTGTTGTTGGCTTTTATATTTATGGAAAATTTTACGCATTTCTGAAAAGCTTAAGGTAATTTCCTTCGCAAGATGTACAATATATATGTATATATATATATATATATATATATATATATGTGTGTGTGTTTGCGCACATCATTTCTATAGCATGTTTTTGTCTGTATCTCGCTAATGCGTGCCACGAACCGAACCGTATCGTATCTGGGTTAGGGACACTCCCCAAGCCGAATGGCTGCCTGCCTTGGCTTTGTTGTTGTTGTTGTTGCATGTGACATTAGGTTCTAGGTTAGGTTTGGATTTGAGTAAAAAAAAAAGAAATGAAATGAAACAACGTTGAATTGATTTTTCAATCGTCTCTATGACGCACATTATACAAAACACAAAACACAAATGTTTAGCACTTTTCAATAATAGTAAACGTATTAAACTTTTATTTTTTTTTAAATAAATTTCTTTCATGCAGATATCAACAAAACAAGTGGGCAGCCCAAAAGCTGGCAGCTCGCCATTGGACAAACGCGTCTTGCAACCAAAGGTGCAACAACAACAGCAGCAGCAGCAGCAGCAATCGAAACAGACTGTCGGCAGCAACAATAATAATAATAATAATACCAATCAGGGCGCACAAAACAGCAACAAAAAGACACAGCAGCAGCAGCAGCAACAACAACAACAACAACAACAACAGCAAGCAGCGACACAGCCTACAATAAAAACCACAACAACAACAACAACAGCAGCAGGAGCAGCAGCAACAGCAACAGCAACAACAAGCGTCGCCGCTTCAACGAATGGTGAGTAAACGTGTTCTCTCGGCTCGGTCGCTCTTTCTCTCTGTTTATTTTTCGTCTCTCGGCGCAACTGCGTCGGATATACGATATGACGTGATGTTGTGATTGGCCTGATTCAAAATAATTCTTATATTAACAATACTTTCCATTGTACCATACAGTTGATGCCACTATTGCGGATGCGCTTGCCAGTGCAGTGGTAAAGGACAAAAAGAAGGTCAATCAAAAGGTAAAGCAATTCAGCCATGCTCAATTGTTGCCTGTTTTACAACTATTTTTCAATTCTCGTTTGCAGGCTAGCGATTTTAGCAACGTTGGTGAGTGGCCCACGCTTATCGGAGGGGTTTCGGCCAGTGGCAAAGCCACCGTTAACGAACCCAAACGTAGCTCAACAAAGAAACAGGCAGTGGCCAAAGGAACATCGACCGCTACAACAACCCAACCCGCAGCAACAGTAAACACAGCATCAGCAGCCACAGGAGCTGCCACAAAAGAAGGCAGCGCAGAGCCAAGCGTTGCCCCAGTTTCCAGCAGCACCAGCAGCAATAGCAGCCAAGCTAATAACGCCAGCACAGCCAGCACGAGTCATGATGCCAAAAGCCAGCGAGACGCCGAGCAATCCACTGGCAGCGCAACTGTCCCAGCTGCTGGCGCCCTTGCCGGAGCTGCCATTAACAAGAAAATACCCAAGCACAAGTGGCGTCCGCTGCAAATCGATCTGGCCAAGTCTAGCCGTCCCAAGCCTATTGGCGGCCGGCCCAATCGCCGGTTCAGCGATGATGCGTACGAGCAGCGGCGCCCGCCACGTGCATACAATGAGCGCGGCGTCCCAGCAGGCGCCAGAGGTGCTGAGGGCCAGTCAGGAGGCACAACTGAATCGCGGCCACATGGTGGCCGCTATGCGTACAACGCACGCACGTCTGCTGCGCCCGAGCGCGTGGATTCCTGGCGTAGCAGCGGCCCCAGTGCCGCTGTCTACGATGAGCAGCGCTCAGGCACAGGAGCAGAAGGAGCAGCAAGTGTCGCGTCAGCGCCAGGGGCTGGCGGGTTGCGTGGCCCACGCCGCTTCCGGACGCCGTATCGGGGCGGCCGGCAGGGGCGCGGTGGATTCACAAGACCGGGACCAGGTCGTCCAACTAATCGCATACCACGCCATCTGTTAGCTTCCGGCGAGTACGTCAACTATTTGCCGGCGGACGCAGCCGGCGCAGATTCCTCGCAATCCTATGTCCTCATGGGCACACACTATTTCGGCAATGTGCCGGCTGCCTACATTGAAATGGACGCCACTAGCGTCAAGGAGGCCATCAAGAAGCAAGTGTAAGTACTTGTTGTAGTCCAGCCCAAAACTCTTCTAGTCAGTGTATTCTGTGATAAATATAACTAAACTTAAATATATAATCTTAACCTATCATAAAAGTGTGATATTAAGTGCATAAACGTCCTTGAGTTACTTCGATGTCAGTGTGTGCATAGAATTTCCCTAATCTAAATATTTTATATAAAACTGTTTATTCTGACTGACTGATAGCTAGCCGCAATTGTGGAAAATTCGTGAAAATTTTTGAACTAACAATACGATCACGAGTTTCACACTTTTTAGAATATAGACAAATTGGTTGGAGTGTGAGGCTTAAGTTTGCATGGAATGTGAGATCGTTTCGCAAAGAATTCTATACGTGCTTCACCGAAGAAGCAAAGTTCAGCTCAGGGGTGAAAACTGGGCGAACAGCTCTTGATTGCAACCATTTCTATTTTCAAGATCCGATCCGATTGTAAAAAATTGTAATTTTCCACGGGGAAAACTATTGAAGCAGTAGTGTCAATAATTTGAAATTGGAAACTTGTTCTGCTATCATAATATAAGTATTAATTAATATGACGTCGACCCATTTGCACATGGACTGTTCTACGCTATCCTTTGTGACGTTCTTCACAAGCGTTTTGACTAACTTGGTTTCTATTGCACCCTTTCCCGCAGTGAATACTATTTTAGCGCCGATAATCTCACAGGCGACTTCTTTTTGCGCCGCAAAATGGACCCAGAGGGTTATATACCGGTCACCCTGATCGCCTCGTTCCATCGCGTCCTGGCGCTTACAACAGATGTGGCATTAATTGTCAACGCCATTAAGGACTCGGACAAGCTGGATCTGTTTGAGGGCTATAAGGTCCGCACAAAGACAACGCCCACCATTTGGCCCATCAGCGATGCCCTTGACGCCAAGGGTCAGCTACTCACTGATAATGCGGACAAGTCGCAGTTGCAGGATCAGGAACAGCAACAGCAGTCAGAGAAGCAGGTGGAGAAGCCAGATAAGCAGACTGAATCGGTAACAGAGGCTGTGATGCCGGAGGTACCATTGCCATCATCGCCACCACCAGCCATATTGACCTCAGCTATGGCCACGAAGCCATTGAGCAGCATACCGCCGCCGCCGGTGCCGCGTAATTCGCAGAATCTGGTGCCAAAAATGCTGCTGGAGAAGCAGCGACCCACAATGTCGGGCATGAACTCGGTGAATGCCATCAGTGCACTTACCCAGCGCGTGGAGGGGGTTGGTGGCCAGAAGGCTGGTGTTGGTGCTGCGGCTGAGCTAGCCGATCATCTGAGCGGTCTGGCCGAGAGTGTCAAGCCAAAGGGCAGCTCGACGCCGGAGAAGCGAACGACGGCATTGGCAGCTGGGACTGTTGAAGGTGATGGGGTAGCAGCTGCTTTGGTGGCAGAGCCTGAGGGCATGTGGAAAGAGGTAAAGAGACGCTCCAAAACAAACGCTTTAAAAGAAAACGCTACTAAATCTATCAACAACAACAACAACAACACGTCCACGACAACACAACAGCAAACGCTTTCACAAACGCTCAAAAACAATAACAATAACAATGTCAAAAATGTCAAACCCAATAAAAACAACAACAACAACAACAACAACCACACTGTTACCGCAAACGCCACCACGACCACGTCAATGTCCACCACGTCCAAGTCCTCGTCTGCATCCAACGCCACATCCAACGCCTCATCAGCCAGCAACACATCCATCGCTGCCTCTGTTACCACCAACGCCACAACCACCACCACCACCTCCTCCACTGCCACAAAAATCAACAATAAGAAATCATCTTCTGGCAACGCTGCTTACACGACCAACTCCCAATCCTCCTCCAAAACAGCTGCTGCTGCGCCATCCGCTCAGTGCCATGCCGAAAAGGAAGAACTAGACTTTCAATTTGACGAGGAGCTAATGGACCCCATACCCGCCACTGGACGCATCAACAACTTTACCGAAAACTTTGACGACGACGACGAATCTGATTACGAATTTGCTGACCGCGACATCAACAAGCTGCTCATTGTCGCCCAGGTGGGACGTGCGCCCAAACATGATGGCTATGATCGCACCGCTGATTACACCTCTCGCACGAAAATCACACAGGATTTGGAGAACATAATCAATGATGGGCTGGCCAACTATGAAGAGGATTTGTGGACTACCACCAATGTGGTGCCCAACAATGACTATCGCACCGTCAATGTCATTTCTCAGGCGGACTTTGAGAAGCTAGCGGTCAGCAAGAGAACAGCAAACCAGCTGCAAGCGCAAAAGCAACCGCCACCGCCGCCGCCAAGCTATGTGGACGAACCGGAACATGATGCCGATAGCACTCTAGTGGATGCTGATGCAACGCTCAATTCCACACTGAACTCCACGTTGAAGTCTCGCCGTGCGCGCTTCTATGCCGCACCAAATTCGCATTCAATTGATCCGCGCACACCAAGAAAACGCAAATTGCGTCACACCGCCAATCCGCCAGTCGAAGCCCACGTGGGTTGGCTCTTGGACACCGTTGAACATCGACCTCGTACCACCTCGATGGGTTCATCGACGGGCACATCGCCCACCACATCGTCCTATGGTTCATTTGGATCATCAGTGCCGCAATCGTTGCCCGTTTTCCAGCATCCATCGCATGCGCTGCTCAAGGAGAACAACTTTACACAGCAGGCATATCACAAGTATCATTCACGCTGCCTGAAGGAGCGTCGTCGCCTCGGCTATGGCCAATCGCAGGAAATGAACACCCTCTATCGGTTCTGGTCCTTCTTCCTGCGCGAGAACTTTAACAAGAGCATGTACAATGAGTTCCGTGCTCTGGCGCTGGAGGATGCGGGCAACGGTTTCCGCTATGGTCTGGAGTGCCTATTCCGTTTCTTTTCGTACGGCCTGGAAAAGAAGTTCCGCCCGAATGTCTATCAGGACTTCCAGGACGAGACTATTGCCGATTATGAGACAGGTAATTAACGAATATATAATCAATATATATATGTTTAATTATATTAATACCCATTTGTCCGCTAGGTCAACTTTATGGCCTGGAGAAGTTCTGGGCCTTCCTAAAGTACTATAAGAACGGCGAGAAATTGGAAGTGCAGCCCAAGTTGGCCGAATATTTGAAGAGCTTCAAGAATATTGAGGACTTCCGCGTTGTGGAGCCAGAGATCAATGAAATGCTACAGGGAGTTGGCAGCCTGACTCCCGGTCGTCAGCTCAACAGACTGCGCAGCGTTTCCGAAAGCGACGGCACCGCTGTGATCACCGCCGGTGGTCGTCGTCTGAATACCACAATCACCAATCGCAGTGATTATGTGGGTCGCCTGCTGCAGCAACAGCATCAACAGCAACAGCAGCAGCAGCAACAACAACAGCATCATCAACATCAGCATCAGCCAGGCAGCGGCTATGGCGGCTATGGTCAGCAGCAGAATCGTCGACGCACTGGCTCCTTTGGCAGCAGCACTGTGCGCATTCGCAGCGGCTCTCTAGGCAATAAGCCACAGGTGGCAAATCGCAATTATCAGCAGGGCTCACAGCACGAGCTGCGCCGCGGCGGTAGCAATTCCGGTCTGGCGCCACACAAGCAGCGCCAACAGCAGCAGCAACAGCAGCAGCAGCAACAACAACAACAACAGCAACAGCACAAGGCAAAGCAACAGGTAGCCTCACAGATCGGAGCACAGTTAAGTGCAGCACGCGCCAGCAACTCCACTACAGGGCCGGTAGCAGCAGCACCCACCTCGTCGTCAGCGTTGGCGGCAACAGCAGCTGGAGTGTCAACTTCCTCCTCGTCATCGTCAAAGAAGTAATTCGCAATAACGCAGCCACACATATGAATTAAGATTAATTATGACTTACAATTAGCTTGGAGCTTGGATTTGGATCTTCTGTGTCCAACTGCTCTTCTCTCTTTTGTTTATTCTTATTATTCTTTATTTTTTTTTTAGTAGTATTCGAGTGAAGCGTTATGTGGGGACATCCGTTAGCGTTAGCCTAATTAAGTTAAATTTGAAATTTGTTTATTGCAATTGCTTCGAGTTGGTTTAGTAGTTATGAATAATTGTTTATATTGTTTTTCTCTCTTTCTCCCACATCTAACTGAAACGATTGCTTATGAAATGCTCAATGTTTGTTGTTAGTACACATTCACATCCACACAAACACAAAGACCACACCCACAACAACAACAACAACAACTAAAACCACACATATTCATATACACAGGCAATCTGTGCTCTGTGCCCAGTGCCAATCAGCTATGAACTAAATTATCTTCAATTTTCATACAAAATTTGTGTTGATTGTTCATATTTGAATATATATATATATATATATATATATATATATATATAACAACAAAGAAATTTCCTACTGAAGCAGCGTTGATAATTGAACGTTATGCCATTAACTGTTGTACTATATACGATAAAGATAAAGCTAAAGATATAACGATAAATAACCCTACTATAATTACCAAAACGACAATGTAAACGAAATTAATATACAGAAACCAAATGATCTTAATGCAAATTAATTTTGTACATTAAATATTCGAAATGTGCATCCGCAAAAGTACATTCAAGTTATATTAATATATATATATATATATACACCACCACCATATATATACACATATATATATATATATATAGATAGATACATCCATATGTATATTCTATATATAGCAAATGCATAACAAATATTTCTTGTGTGGCCCAGGCGCAAATTTAATGTTATTGTATAAAAAGCTGCGTTTCTTATCCTTAAACCTATACCTATCGAGGCAAGCGGGCGCCACTGCCAGCGAATTTTAGTAATTTAGGCATTTAAAATGTATCCGAAATGCAATTTTCAATCTGAAATATCTGAGGAGAAACCAAAAATCCGAATCAATTCTGATTGATTTTCATTTTCTTTTGAGCATTGCACTGCCCCTTCACAAGTTTCCCCAGTTCATAAAGCTGTCAATTGGCAACATAATTCGGAATTTTATATATATATATATATTTTTTTTGTTTAAACCCGCCAAGCATTTAAACGTTTATGTTCATAACCGTAAACCCTTTTCTACTTTTAAGTTATTGCACTTGTTACATTTATTTGAAATACTAGAAAAACTGAAAGAAAAAAAAATCTTCAAAATTATGAAAAAATATTTTCAAGTCAAAAAAAAAGTTTAAAACGTTAAAAACGAAAAAAAAAAAAACAAAAAATAAAGCAAATCGATGCAAACGAAGAAAAAAAAAAACAAAGCAGATAACTAAAACCCAACAATAACAAAATGTGTTTTGCATAGCTATTAGATTTAGATTTAAACATATGTGAGAAATCAAACGTAAGCTTACTACTGATAATTACCTATATACGATATACATATGACTAAAGCGTAACTATCATTTGAAAATATAAGTGTAAAATCCACGGTGAAGTCTTTGCTTGATGCTCAGTTTGCAAAACTGCAGATCAGCTTCAGCATATGGAATATTAAATCCCAAAATCCAATATGAACTAATCCCAAATCCATTAGTCTCCTTGGTTTCTGCTACGCTCATCTAACAATAAGCAACCAAATAAGTAAAAGTGCAAACATTTGTCATTACACATGCATATATAATTATTTCTTTTAAACATTAGTTATTTGTAAATATCTTTTCTGCTTTTAAATTGTCACTCCGTAATTGTAAACACACACACACACACGCACGCACACACACAAAACACACGAACACCTCACACATGCTTTCCCTTGAGCTTATATATATATATATATATATTTATATATGTATGTATAACAATATTGACAACATTTTTAATGACATTTTCAATCAGAATTCGGCTGTTGCATACCTCGTAAATGTATATTAATTTGCGGTCCAAAATGTTTTAATTTCTTTTCCACACTGAAGTGCGCAAATATGTTGAGTTTTTGATTATATATATATATAAATATATATATCTTTTTATGATTATTAACTAAATGGGACACATTTTAGACTTTTTGTGGTATCCCTTTAAGTTTTCAATTTTTTATATAATATACATACTACAATAATTCTATGATACCTTTATATACAAACTACGAAATGATGCAAAACCCAAGTAAACGCAAAAAATCTAATAATTAATTTTGTAAGTTACTTAAATGAAAATACGAGAAAACAAGAAAAATAGAACGAAAAAAGATTATTGTGAAAAACGTGATAGTTTAAACCATAAAGATTAATATTTACTATTATTATATAAATAATTAATTATAAAGTATAATGCAGAAAAAAAAAACAAAAAATTTATAAACTAACGTAACAAAAAAATTATAAAAATTTTTTAAAATTAACAAAAAAATGTTAAAAGTAAATTGAGTAGAAAAACTAAAACAAAAAAAAAAAAATGAATAAAAAAAAAAAACTTGAAAAAACTCAACAGCTGCAGCTTTTCGAAGTGCGAGGCGCAAATTGGACCCGTGCAAACAAGTTAAATACCCTGAAGCTTTTCCCAGTGGTCGGAAAATGGATTTTTGGGCCAGCCGTGCACTGCTTTGTTTGATACCAAATAACGGCAATTGTGCAGCTCTTGTTGCACAGAAATTGCACTAGAGGGCGCCACAGTTCGGCCACAAAATGTTGCCGCAGCATGTTGCCATTGAGTAGCTGACCCCAAACAGAATCTGCAAAGGACAACAAACCGATGCATAACTAACGGCATAAACATAAACATAAACGTAAATATAAACTTAATAAACTCGACACACAAATCGACCTTTTGAGTAATTAACCCCTTTTTGAAGTTATGCGCCATTTGTCAAGCGAGCAACAAATTGCATACCAAGGAGCAACACACACGCACACACACACACACACATACCCTACGCCTGCTCCAGCCTTCTCTACGGCTTACACACACACGCACGCACACACCTTATGCTGTTGGCTTTGTCGGCTCGGCTCTAGCGTTGGGTGTCACAGATTAACGCCTTACTTGAATTATGGGCCAGCAGGAAAGCCTGGCCAGGCCGACCCCTGCGACCGGGCCAAACTACTCGACAAATCCGAACAGAAACAAAAAGTCGACGCGTGGAAAAATCATGTATAAAACATAAGAGCGACAAACACGCACACACATCTACTGGGTGGGAGGGGGTCTATCGGAGCTGGCTCAAAGGCACGCAAGACTCTGGTGCAGGAGGCCATAACACCTACCATATGTACGTCGCCAGATGCCAGGCCCAGAACGGAGCCAGCGTGTGAGGCGTTTAAAAATTGAAAACCAATTTCGTAGCGATTTAAAACACGATGCCATTCGATTGGGTGGCGTTGGGCCTGGCACATGTGTGTGTGTGTGCCGGCTCATTGTGTGACTTTTCACACTTCCCTGGCCCGCCACTTGGGCTCAGTGTTTAGATTGTGTTACCAATATTTATGGCTCAGTGGGGATACGCGCGACTTTTGGCTGGCGTGACTGCAGCTCAGGATCGGGGCCAAGTCTAATCGCCTGACCCCTTGGCGCAGCTTTTAGCTCTAAACTGGATCTTATGTGTGGAAGCGAGCGACTTTCTGGTGAGTGTGCATGTATGGTTGTTTAATTTAATGGGCGTTTAACCCGTGACTTGCCTTTGAACTTTAGTTGCACTGAGAACAGGAGGGGCACATCGTCTCATGATGGATATGTCTATGGCGCAACGATGCAATTTATTGGCACTTCATTTCATAATCAGTTTGCTGCACTCGCCTCGGGTCCAATCATAGCTGGATATTAAGTAGCTGCTTGTCCGCCGGCGGGAGTAATTTGTCCAGCTGGGCAGCTGTGCACAAACTATGCATACGTACATATACATATGCATAATTATGAAAGTAACGAGGCTGCAGGGTAGCTAAAGACGATTATGCACCTGACGCACCTGTAAGCAAAGAGCAGGTAATAATATTACGTGTGAAATACATATATTTATAGCCTGTCCAGCAAGATATGCCCCTGCTCATTGCTGGGAAAGGTCAACAACGATTTTAATAGGGGTAAAGCTTGGTGGAGAAGGCGTGCTATAAACTATTAATTTTTTAAAGTTGAAGAAGCCTGCTGGAGCGGGCTGGCAACCGAAAATTCGGATTCCAACTTAAACTTTGTAAGGCAAAAAGTAGAAATTGCTTCTGAATTGACTCAATACGATTCCGGCTGTAGTTATACTGCGTAGACCAGAAACAAGAACGGTATTTAAGGCTTCTCCATACTTGCAAATGAAATATTTCCAAAACCCCGTCTTAGCATGCCCCTTTTATCGCAAGAAGTAGCTACAGCTCTCTCTCTCTCTTATGGTCTTGGCTGTGCGTTGATCATCAATCAGTCAGTCAGTCAATCAGCCAATCAGTCAAGCAGTTTTACATATATACAATATGTGTATATATATATTCTTGAAAAAGTTAGTAATAAATTATCATTGGCTCAGTTCGTGGCTGTCGCCTTAAGGTTTGGTTCGTGAACCAGGTGTTTCATATGGCTGAACCTAGGTTCTGGTACCTTTTCATTTTTAACACCCCAACGAGGGGGAAGACAACAAATCTGGCTGTCGCACTGTCTTACTTTAACTCTTTTCTAAAGTATCGCTTCTTAGGCAGAGTATGAGGAAAGTTTTCGCATGCCAAGGGCTGTTTTGGTTATGGAGTCCTTGGATATTATGCTTGAATAGAAAATTAATTAATGCTATTCGTGCATGCGTGTATGCATAAGCCTAATTGGCTGGGTAGCTCTGATTTCAGAGGTAAATCTCCATATTTGGATAATCCTCACAATTGGCAGCGTCATTTGCGCAGCCCTCGATACCCGAAGACCGCAGCACCAACAATTTGCACATGGGCTTATCGCCATTATTTTCAGAGACCAAAAATATTTTGGCGTATTCACATTTTTGCCTTGGCACACCGAGTAATTAGTTTGGTCGAGCCCGGGGAAAATTTGTCACCGCAGCATGGAGCGGCATTAGGAAGCCCCGCTATCAGAGCCATGCGCTCAACTGATTCAATGGATTTTTGGCTGCATCTACGTTATTTCAAATAATTAAATTGAATATTTCATAAAATTGTTTCAGATGCGCTGTGAACTCCTCCACACAAGGCATCTGTGTGTGTGTGTGTGTGTGTGTGTGTGTGGGCTGCCCAAAAACTAATTATATTTTAGGGTTTCAATGCTCGCGGCTTAGGCTATGAGTTTTGCCAAGGTAAATAACCAATGCAGTCAATAAATATTGGCAATTTTATTGGCTGCTTTTGCTTTGACAGTTATTTGGCTTAATGAAATTGATATGGGCCTGCCTGAAATATTTACAAAAAAAAAAACAAAAAAAAACAAAATAATAATAAAAATTGTGCATAGTATAGATTTATATCAAATATTATATTTCGCTTGAGGAAGTACAGTTGGCAATCAAAGGTAAATGAATGTGCGAATATTCATTTATTTATTTGAAGATATGAGAAGAAAACATTTATTAAGACTAGTTTCTAGTTTATTGACACAAACATGCGTGTTTGTCATGACTGATTGACTGGCTGACTGATTGACTGATTGACTGGCTGACTGACTCATTTGGATACTGCATTCTACGGTATTTAAATTTTGTGCTCAGGGTGTTTAGACTGGAATTTGGGATGAATCTTTTTCTCTGACAAACTCATTTTCTAATACTTTTGTACACATTCAATGAATTCACACTTATCGCAACAATTACCTCTGCAGCCTGCAACTTACCTTAAACCCAACTGACCATAAGTCTGCAAGGGTATTTAATCTTCGGCGTCTCCGCCCAACTTGTGTTTACTCTTCTGTAGCTGAAGCGACATTCAAAGTGCTTATATATGTCATATAGATCAGCAGAAACAGCTGTTCTTGCAATTGAAGTGAGTTAATCTGTGTACTTGGGGCTCTTAGAGGCTAAGGTGTCTTGAAATTGACGCTTATATGGCAATTAAAATACATTTAAATACAGGCGAGCGCACACAGTTAACTGCTCAAGTTGACAAATTGTCACTAAGAGAGAGATAGAGAGAGAGATGTCGCCTGAGACAGGGGGAGAGAAGGTATAGAGCTGAAATGAAATTAATGACATGTTTGCCCAACTCAGGGACATTAACGCAGCTTCTGCCGATAACCTTGCGTCCACACACAGACAACAGCAACAGCAACAGAAACAACAAAAACAACAACAGCAGCAACAACAACAACCATGCGCATACAAAATTGGTCCAAGTACAAACAGGAAACGGAAGTGCGTCAGTGCTTGGACATGGCTATCTCTGTCGCACTAGCCGTGTGCGTGTGTGTGCGAGTCAAGGGATTTATTAAAATGTCAAGCTGGCCAGGATCAATGGCTAACACACACACACACACACACACACTCACACACACACGCACACTTGCAATTAGACTTATACAAATGCCGTATTATTTCCACATTTTTGTTGTACACATTTATCTGGCAGTCCAGAAATGCAGGAATTGCGTTTCCCAACTACCCAACGCCCGTGTGTGCATGTGTGTGTATCTGTGTGTGACAATTAGATAAATACCAAGACACGCACAACGCTGTGTCTGGGGGCTGCTTGGGTTTTTTTTTTTTTTTTTGCTTCATTGGCATTTTTCTACACTTTGGCTCCCGTTCAGCTAAGCTGCCAACGTTGTGGTCATTCTTTGTGCCTTTGCCTGTGCATGAGTCTGTGTGTGTGCGTGCGCGTGTGTGTGTGTGTGTGTATGTGTCCTAAGTCCTGTCAAGTTGCTGCCATTGTTGTCGCTGCCGCTGCTGTTGTTGTCTGATAGTTGTAATTGGCCAACTAAAATCATGTGACAAATTAACAGCGCAAAATTTATTGCCTGCCCGCCGCCTTAAGCTGTTGATGAAGAATTATTGTGTGCGTTCCATTGGACTCTTCCAGTTGCGACTTGTCCAGACCGCACACATGTCAGCATGAGACAGCGTTTAAATATTGGCATCAGCCAAGCGCAAGGATTGTCCAGGACTTGTAGCTGAAGCACTTTGTTCAGCTGCTTACCTTAGGCTATTTTGTGCATTCAACTTTTGGCGTTTTACTTATTTCTTGCATTAAAATTTGATTTACTAAGGTAAATGGTTATTTGTAACTTTTCTATTTGTTGCAAGCTTATAATATTTAAAATGACAACATTTCATTACATACCAAATTATATAGCTCTCACAAGAAACCAATTTGAAGCTAACATCACACATAACACGATATCACATTTTTCGTGATAAAAAATGTACACATGTACATACAGTAAAAACTCTATTGTGCGGACAGCGACAGTGGGTTGATTTGTGTCTGATTCAAAATGCTTTGGATGCGATGCATCTTCTAGACGAGCTCTTTCACTTGTTTCAACAGTAGCAGCCAAGTTGATATTATATTTTGGTCAAGCGCAGGCAATTTGCATACACACACACGCTCACTCTCTCAAACACACAAACACTCAAACACACGCACACAACCAAACACATTTATGTCTGCATATATTTGTTGTGCATATTATACTCACCATGGCCAGCGCATGCATTAGGAATATTGTTGTTTCTGCTGCTGTTGCTGAAAACATTAATTAATGCGCCTGCAGCCAAATGATGCCATTTGGTATGAGAAGTGCGCCAGAAGTGCGCAGACGATGGATTTGTTGCAAGCTGTTTAGGGGCGTGTGCCTGCAGGCGTGCCGGAAATGCATTCGACCGTTCAGCATGCGTGCATGTCTTATGCACAATGGCATTTAAGATGTGTGTGCGCCCAAAAAACATTTCGCTGCACACACACACACACACACACTCACACATGGAAGCACACATGCACACACCTGGTTGGGTAACATGTTCCTGTTTCAATTGCTGCAGGCGGCGCCAGTGCCGGAGCAAACTACAATACACACACAGCAAAACTAAAAGCGTCATGTTTTTGTACGCTCCACTGCGAAACGGAAAAACAACAACAAGGACGGCAACTGGACAAACAACAGAATCTGCAGCAGCTGCCGCAATTAAGCACACAAAAACCAAAAACGCTCCGAGCATTTCCGGCAGACCCTTGGTCTACCTTATGCAGCTGCAGCGCCAGCTTAACCCGAACTGCTGCCGTTGCGGACTTCCGCAATTAAATTAAAATGACCCAAAAATAAAATTAAGTCCCTTATTTGGCATACACGGCAACGTCATAGGCTTAAGGAGTTCCGTGACACTGATTTGTCGCATTTTAATTAGCCCTTCGTTCTGGCCAGCATTGATTGCCATCTGTTCGGGCCCTGCTGTACAGCACTTGTGCTCTCAGGCGGCGTCTTCTTTTTAGCCAACTGATTTGCCTGCTCCTTGCTTAGACTCGACTACGCCTGGCAGCAGCTTCGCCTGACAGCGTTGCATCTGTAATGAAAGTGGTGCTCGAGCAAAATGGAAAATTTATTGCGCTGACAGTTATGGGTCCATAACAATAATAAAAACAGCAGCAACAGCAGCAGTGGGGGCGGCGGCGGCGGCGCGTCTGGCAGCAGCAACAGGGAGCCGCATCCGCAATTCGCGTCCTGGCGTTGATGATGATGGCAATGATGGTGCTGATAGCCGACGATGCTACTTCAAAGTCAACTTCAATTGCTGCGCCCGGCAGCCGAGGACATTCATTGGTTTGCGCGCCAGCCTGGTCGCAAGTCCTGCCCAGCCTGGGCCCAGGCACTCCCGTTGCCAGTCCTAGAACGCGGCACGCCTGCATTGCCTGGGACTGCAGTCCTGCTGCCGCTAAGTGCGTTTCGGAGTGCCCTTTTTGTGCGGCGCTCATCAGTGTCGCATTTGGTTAATGGCAAAAAAAGAATAGTGGCGCCTGTCATAAATGTGTTGCGACTGCCATGGCGCTGGCAGCCCGATGCCGTTTATATTGACAGCCTGTCGGCCATTTGTGCCAATGCCGAATAGACGCCTCTATTGGCCATGTCGCCACAGTGGGCGAAATGTGCGATCACGTACGATTGAATAGACATTTTGCATACTTCTATTATCTATATTACGAAATTATTGGAGATGGAAAATGGTATCAAAGTTTTCAGGGATATTGAGTGAATAGATAAAGCATATTGTTTTTTTTTTTTTTAATAAACTATACTATACGAAATTCTTTTTGCTTACAAGTTTGCCTATTAAATAAATACCAAGAGTCCTGCGCATAAAAATTGTCAGGGTTTTAGTATTTATTGGCTATTTTTCAATTTAAAAATGATTTAAAGTAAGAGAGAATTAAGAGAATTTATTAAAAAAGATTTAATTGTGAGCTAGCATATTTTGGCTTGCACAATTTTAATTATATTTTTTTTAAAATAATTTTCTTATATATTTTTAAGATTATAAAGTGTACAAACGAATTAATTTAAGTAGATTTAATAGTGAGTTACAGTATTTTTTAAGGTTTTCAAGTTGTTTAATACAATTTTCAACTAGTTTGTCATTTTGTTCCATTGTGTGCGCAAGGCTCTACATGTTACGTATACGCCGCGGTTGCCATGTTAATTAGCATTTGCCATTTGCCCAGTTGCACTTAGCTTTACTTAAAGTCCAATAAGTTGCAGCAATTCTTCAAGAGACAGAACAAAAAAAACACACTTTCAATTATGTTGCTTTATTATTCCAATTAATTAACAATTTGTTTGATTTATTTTAAATTTATTGTTGCTTTTTTGTGTGAATGATAAGAAATATAAATATTGCAAATTTGTAAATGGTTTGAGCCGGCAACCAGCTGCTTGCTAATCGGACGATTAGATACCTAAGTGATTTAGAATTATAGTCACGTTTTAAAATTATCACTTTAAGCACAGGGAAACCCTAATTCCGTTCTTTATTCACAAGCCAGGCAGTCATTCGGTCGGGACAAATATTTTATATACAATGAGATAAGTTATCAAATTATCAATTCAGTTCGTCATCGAGAAATATCAGCTTATTTAACTATTTACTTTGCCTACATTTTTGTTATTTATCTTTTGATTATTCTTTTTCTTTTTCTTGTTCTATTTTAGATGGCTCGCAGGATAACTGAAAATCACCTTTGCTCAGTGCAAACGTCCAAACATTGACCCATTTTCTTTGTACAAACTGCGCTATATAGTATTTTAAACATTTTTATTGTGCAACCTAATGGGCGTTTCGTTGCGGAGCCCTTTGACTGAACACGCATGCACACGCATACACTCAGGCTTTCTTTATGGAATAAGTATGTACGGTAAGTGCATCCCACTCAGATGTTATTATTGTTGTTGTTATTCTTTTTACGGCTGCTCAAAAGGTAAACTAGCCAAACAATACAATCAATACTCACACACACACAGATCGGACTAGTGTGTGTGTGTGTGTGTGTTAGCTTAGCGCTTAAATAGAATTCTTAAGTGTGGCACAATCGCGCGCTATTTCTTCAGCCATAACACGCACACACCCATACAACCGCATGGCAGTGGGGGATGGCTTAAATGGCTAATAAAATAGCATATTTAAAGATTTTTAAACATGCTTCGCTTTAAATTGACGCTCGCTGTGCGTGCTCTGTGTCTGTGTTTCTGTGCTGTTTATTCCATGTTTATTGGCTAGCTGATCTTTGTGCTAGTTGGATAGTTGAAATCATGGCCACGTGCACACAGCATACGAGATTATGAATTATAGTTTCCTTGCGCTTAGCTGTCCGTTTGCCTTGTCCAAATTTTATTTATTTTTTCTTGTGCCGGGCAAGTCTCAGGATTTACGAGTTCGCCTAATTGCGTGCGACAATAAATTTTGCAACTGTAGGGATATGCTTAAAATATTTGAAACTCTGCGTTTCTTAATTTCTTTATATATATATATATATTATTTTGCTGGCGCCTTCGTTTTATCTGGCTGCAAAAATGAGTTTTTATTTATGCGACAAATTGCAGAATAAAGTGCAGTCCAATATCGAAACGGATATTGAGCAATGTTCATGGCTGGGAAAAATGATTTAATATTAAAATGAAAACTGTGCGTTCGCTGTGTAGTTTAAGCCTTGCGATGTTGTAAAATATGCAGCGTGCATAGTTTTTTGTTAATATCTATACATTTTGCAATATCCTTTAATTTTTTTTGCATGATTTCAGTGGGTTCATTAGCAGTTCTCGACTGATTTTCGCAATTACAATTTTAATTGATATGCAGCTACGATATTCGCAAAATGTTTGCCATACTAGGCATTATTTTTCAAAAAACCAATCGCAGGTTATTTCATTGATGAGCAGTTATTGCATTTCATTTGTGTACCTCTTGCAATGGATTTTGTGAATTTTAAAGAATGTCTGTAACATTTCGCCAAATTCATTCATAATTAATATGAAAATACGATCCTTGAAATTGAAATTTCGTTCTGCGTAACACACACACATAATTAATATGAAAATACGATCCTTGAAATTGAAATTTCGTTCTGTGCAACACACAGTCCTTCTCCCTACCTTCTATGCCACTGAAAGGGTCTGTGATAAATTATAATTAAATAAAATATCATGACTCCTTTCCGTATGGTTTTAAAATGATAATCTCTTGTGTCCGACTATATAAAATAATTAGTAGTGTGGAGTATTATGTATTGCTTAACAGTTTTATTCTCATATTTTTTAATGTTCTTGTCAAGTAGTTTGTCCTATAGAATACACAGATAAAGCATCTCTTACTTTTTGGATGCCTACGTTTCATTCTTCCAAAATTGAAACGAAAAATATGGGATAAGAATATATTACCGCTGCGATATAAAGGATTAAAAACATGTTTTTAACATACCCTTCTTTGCGATTCTCATAAATTTAAGTACGTCAGGTTTTCATGCTTTGATTTTAGGCTTATCGTCACAGGTTGTCTTAGGAGTCAAATATCCTATATTATTGTTGTTGGTGTTTGTTTCCATCCTTCAATTCCTTCCTTTTTCTCTGCTCCTACTCATATCAATTTTTTCTTATGCTTTTAAAAACGCCCTTCTTCTTCTAATAACTATTATTTTATATACAAATATCTATCCATATATTATGCCCGATCGTAAAGATAGGTAATTGATTTGGTTTGTTGGATGTGCTCGTGCGCATCTTGAGATCAGCTGCTTGAGCTTTTGGGTCTTGTTGGATTATACAAAGTTCCAATTCTTGTCGCAGTTATTTCTGCATTCAACATCTCACGCTCCGCCTCGTCAAGCTGGTCGCTTGAGTGCACCTCGAACTGTCTCTGCAAATTCGCATTTACAAACACAAGCGCAACTGTGGGCCACACCCCTTTTTCTGGGCACCCTGTGTTAGTTTCGCATGTTTGTTACACGTTTAAATGTCAAATACGCAACGCTAAACACAATTCCTAAGCAAATCGCACAAAATGCAGCACATAAAAATGTCAAAGTTGTGCCGCAGCTTTCTGTTTGCCACTCGCCCCCTCGCTGCCGCCCTGCTGCCTGTCCTAGTCAGGCATTGTCTGTGTGAGAAATGTAAATTTTATCTTTGGCAAAGTAACTTTTACAATTTCATTATGTTTCATTTGCATTAAATGCGTGTGCAGCGCGACCGCGTTGCATGCAAATTTCCCACGCCCTGGTTGCCATTGGAGCGCATTGCAATTGGGCGTGTGTGTATGTGTGTGCGAGCGTAAGTGTGTGTGAGTGTGTGTTAGTGTGAGTTCGTCGTTTTGCTGATAACCGCATTGCACTCCTGGCTGCGCAATCTACGACTTGCCGCTGATCCTTTGGCTGCAGGAGCAACTTTTTGATTGCCCCCCGTCTCGGCCACCCTTCGCCTATTGTAATAACAGCAGCGTATTATTATTTTGGCTGCTACTGTTAACAGTTTGTCTTGTTGTTTTCGTTGTGTGTGCTGCAACTGAATGATTTCTCATGCTGCGGCGACCTTGTCGATTTTGATGGCTGCCATTGTGGAGCAAAAGTTTGTCCTTTGTTTGTGCCAGAAGACTTCGGGTCCCAAAAATACATAATACAATTGACATTCGCATTAGAGCTGCTTGTTATTGCGATTTCTTGAAGCGGCAATGCATATTTTCGCCTTTGCTAATGGCAAATTTCTGTACGCGTGCGACGTTCGGGGAGTGCGGCACCTTTTCCTTTCATTTCTCTTTTTCTTACAGATTACGCATACGCAGCGTTGACTTAGAGCCCATTTAAAATTCTCTTTCAAGTGAGCAGAGCACACTAAACATAATTAACATATGCTTTTTGCGCCTTTGCGAGCATTTTAAGGTTCCATATTCCCCTTACCGTTGGCTAATAATTTAATTGGGCCATGCGCAGTGCGTGCGTATGGCGGCAGTTAATGCGACAGTGCCAAAGGCGGCAAAAAACTAAAACAGTTTTTCTTCGTTTGGTTTAATGAGAATCTAGCGCCAGGACCAAAGGCAAGGCCAAAGGAAAGGGTATAAAAGCACAGGACAGTGAAATGTGAAGCCAACGACAAACATAACTTTGAATTGCACGTAGTTATGTTGAGTCCTGTATGCACGCGTATCTGTGTGTGTGTAAATATATTTGTCCTTATTTATCGCGCAAAGCGCATGAATAATAATTAGCCTCAGGCCAAGGGCAAAAATGCTTGGGGTGTAGAGATGGTTGTAGTACCCACGACAACTTGAACTTAATTTGTGCACTCGCTGACTATCTAACCCATTGTAAATTCCGTCTTTCACACCTGTTACACGCAATTATCCGGCCACATGCAAAGAAACTTTTCGGGCGGACTGCAGTCGGAGCCCCATCTTTGACAGCGCTTCATTTCCGCTGCCAGAGTGAAGCTGGCACGGAAGGAAATGAGTCTCGGATTAGGACACCAGTCGCAGGATAGAAACTAAGAGAGTGGGAATAATTTCAGTGAAAGGCGCTGCGGGTGACCAACCGGTGGCGGCTGTCAGAGTGCTGTATAAGTAGTTTGGGGCTAAGTGCTAGCAACATTGGAGCCGTGGAGACGTGCAGTAACTGCCACACGCACTGATTGCCACTGAAATGCATGTGAAATTAACCTCGAGCGCTGTTCGGTTTAATTTGCACTTGACGCTGCCGGCGGAAGAACTTCTGCGCGGGCTTGTAATGCATGCCAATGGAAGTCGATGCAGCTGGAACGGCAACGGCAACGGCAACGGCAACAGCTGCGTCTCAAATGGAATTTTCTTTAGCTTATTTGCTGGCTGGCTGACGGCTGATGGCCTGGACCGTCACGTGGACACGCCACCTGCTTCGGCTGCCGCATACGGAGTTAACTTTGTCTGCATTTCGTTGCGGAAGTTGAAAGCTGTCAAATGTAGCACGAGCGACTTTGGTGCGTAATCGTATTTGATATGCGAATGGGCGGCGCTTTGGTAAGCTTGAAGCACACCCATCCTAAGCACGCTAATGAAAATGTCGCTTAGGCTATTCAGCTTGCTTTTATTATTCTGCAAGAAAATCTGACGTTAATTGTGGTTGTACCACAATAAGTGAAAAGAGCATACGATCTGAACGCCAAAAATATCGAGATATCAGGAACAATATGACGAGAGCTAAGCAATGATAGCGAGTGATCAATCAGGTCGATGACGGTAGGGGTTGCACTATGAGAGTGACCGGAAAGACGGGAGTAAAACGTCGATTCCAAAGGCTCAGAGTAGGGTTCTTCTTGCAAAAAGCAAAGAAAGAGAGCAAATTTTAAGTTAAATGAGAAAGTAAGGATATGTTGTCAAAAGCGATGGCGAGAGCAACATCATAAATCGAATTCAATCGCATTTGGCCTTGAATCTGCTAATGTTACGGCTTCTATGGGCAGTTACATTTTATAATGCCAATGACAATATTTATATGTTTTTAAGGTATTTCAGATTAAGTGACAGATTAATTTGCATAATATATTTATTTTGTAATTCGAAGCCTCTCATAATCAGCTTAACAGCCCAAAACCAATTCAGGTATATTGAGTGCACAGTCGCAACGCATTCCTAACAGGAGCATGATTTATACTTATTAAATTGTTAATGGAATATACTATATTCAATTCAACTCATTATAGAGTGCATGCAGTTGGAAAGTTCGCACCAGTATGAGCTATACCATTCGGTCAAACAATCTGTCCATATGCCGATTGAGCTGCTCGACGCATTAACGAAAATCAACATTTAAATTGCAAATTATGCGCGTAGACAGAAAAAAGTCTGATTGGTAAGCCCCAATGCTGGGCCTGAGCTGGGGACCTGTACTGGATGTTTGGCATTGCCAGCTATTATCCTTACGTATATAATATATACGCCCACGTTCGATTTACAGAGCTGCAATTGTGCTGTTTGGGGGTTAACTTTAAATTAAATACCCTACTTACAAATAAAATGGAACATGAATGGAAGTGGAATGGTTTCACAGCAACCACCTGCTCGACTCTCGGGATGCTATTTCTTATAGGCCAAGCAATCCAACAAATCGACCTCTGATAAAGGCAAACCTAAGGCAGTTTTAATCTACGCGGGTCGGCTTAAGGTGTGTGAGATTTAAAATGATCTCTTGATGGATTGTTTTAGAGTTTAAATTGGCTTAAAGAGAGCTAGTTTTTTCCTGATTATTCCTAGTTACTGTTTTAATATTAAAAAGTTGTTCTTCATAAAGAACAAACTTGGGCTGATATCATGATAGCTCAGCTAGGCTAAACATTAATAAATGGGTTACATATGTCTTGTTAAATATAAAACAAGTTGTGGTAGGGTATTGAAAGAAATGTTCATGGCCATTAATGGGCGACATTTGGTTTGATGGGTTGATTTTTATTATTATTTGTATTTCTGCCAATGCGCATAAGTGCAATAAAAATGCAAAAGAGAATTCGAATTGATTACATTCACACACAGGCATACGCATACGCACATATCACACACACAATGGCGAAAAATGACAAAAAATTATTCATTAACACATGCGTAAAACGCAGAAGAACATTGCCATAAATAAATAATTGATGAATTGCAGATGAATTTTCATATTTTATGATGTTTAAGTAGTGGGCCCAGCTGGAGTGTGGGTAGGCGCTTTCGACACAGCCAGCTGTGCAATAATATTATGTTAAAATATACGATTTCGATTCGGGTATTTTTTACGACTGAATGCTCTGTGCCGGCTAGCCAGGGCTAGCCCACAATCGGTTGCTACTTTGTCGTACAACGGTGCGTATGAAAATTGATTGTTGCTTTATTTATGATGCACGCACTCGCAAAGTAGACATAAAAAATTAACACAAACATAAAATGCAATCATGCAGCTCAGTTGGGTCTACCAACTCGCGTCTGTCGCGGTCGGCTCAGCATTTGTCCATTTGCTTGATTTGCTTTTACGTGCACCCAGAGACAACCACTGATGGCGTCGAGGCCATATCGGGCTCCCGTTTCGTGCCTCTCGTGTTGCCTTGGCCAAGCAATAAAACGCGTCAAACTTTGGCACTAACGAGCGTCGATTTTACGATCTCGCTGGCCACCCTCTTGGCCTGGCCTGGCACAGTCCTGCGACAATGCCCCACCCGCCGTTGCGTGGAGAACACAGCTGTTTGCTGTCTATCGGTCTCCCCTGTGCTTACATGCCGAACGCTTAATGATTTGTTATGTGGTTTTTATGCCTCTTATGTGCATTGTGTGAGCCGGTAAAGTCTGTCAAGCAAATAGGTTGGTGGTTGCACAAATAAGTAAAGATGTGTGCCGCACCGAACGCGGAGTAAAAATTAAAAATCAATTTTAACCAATAAAATGGAGTTTTTTTCGATCGCTTTTTTTGCTTAAATAGCAAACTTCCGCTTAAAGCATAAGACTATTAACCCTACTTGATTCGAGAAATGATTTGGATCCTGACACTGATTTACAACTGCAAGTTGAATGGCCACAATTGCCACAGCGTGCAAAATATGTAATTAAACTTAATGAGTGTGAAATGCTCAAATACTTTACAAAATTACAGAGCGAACTTGGCTGCTGCTGCAAATGCCATCAGGCAAATCAGCTCATTCATTTGTCAATAAAACGACAATGGGCCCGACTCGAGTGCACTTGCAGCAGCGACAACAGGGACTAAAACAAAGGCGCACAAGCTACCCATCATTGCCACTCCTCTAACGAACCTAAACATAATTGCTTTTGAATTGTTATGAAGTCTGGAGCTGGCCTGTTTGAGCGTAAATGGGACTGTGGCAAGGAATAAGATAGAGCCGTGCGGACTGAAGATTTAATGCCCTTGCAGTTGGTAAATTTAAGTTATAGTACACTCTTGTTAAACAACATTCTATATTTCATACAAGCATTAATTTGCTTTTTACTTATATAATAGTCAGTTCTGGGTTAATAAGTTGTCTGATTGAAAAACTAAAAAATCGTAAGGTTTATAGATATATCTTACGTTTTTTTATACTTATTATAATAGAAATAATAATAATAATTTATTACAATAATAATAATAACAAATTAAAATAAGAATATTAATGTTAATATTATTACTATTCTTATTTTTTGAATTTGTTATTATTATATATATGTTGTTATTTCAATATTTGTATAGTAGAATATGCCCTGGGACTGCAACCTAATAACTCACAACTGTTGTTGCATACTCTAAATTTTAAAATTTCTGACGAAATGCATTTCATTAGTGCTTGATTTAAGCAATGTGCTCAACAATGCCCGCCTAATCCCTGTCAGCTTTTTCTGATATCAACTTCGTTGGCTCTTTAAGTAATTGGTAGCTCAGCAGGCTATTTGATTTTAATGTATTTTAAAATATTAAATTCAACAGCAAAATACAAATTTTAAGTGCAAAAAAAAAAATAAAAACAAAAAAAAAAAAGATTTAAACATGGATGATTGTGAGTACGATCCACAAGAACAGGCGCACAAAATGGCGTACAATTTCATGAAGGAAGCCATACAAAACGCGGGCTACTACTACAGATGTCGAGCGCCGGTCCATGTAAGTGTGCCGGAAATATCGACGCCGTCGTCGTTGCCTCAGTTCATTCTGGATGCACAAATTGATCGATATCTGCGACGCCGCAAGCATCGAATGTTGCGCGAACATTTGCATTATTAAAATTGAAACGAAACAAAGAGGAGGAGGCGGAGTAGTAGGAGGAGGAGCAGGTCGCTGCATGGATGAAAGCGCGGAAAACCGACCGTTTTAATTATGCTAAACTTAGTTGGTTATTAAATTTTTTGGCAAAATGTGCATAATGAGAATGCATTTCGTTATTTTTGATGCTTGCCGGCTGCCTGGTTTATATTTAATGTGTGATCATCAGTTATTGTTGCTGTGCATGTGTGTGCATCTCTGTGTGTGTGTGTGTGTCTGTGTGTGTGTGTGTGGTTGCTGCACTTTGTTTTGGGTCGGTGCTCGGTGCTGATGTTGTTTTTGTGTGCGCGATTTGCGCTTTAAAACGATTATGAGTGTTGTTATTGTTCATATTGCAGCGCTAAGTGCACGCACCTAACAAATGATACATACATACACTTGCATCACATATTTACGCACAAACAGGCACAAGCGGCAACTCATCTTGTTGCTATACCCTGTCGTAAGGGGTTGCATAGGGCATGTTATGCTAATCGAAGTGCTATAAATCTATTTCGATAGTCGATAGTTGGCATCGTTAATACTAACGATACTGAGCAGTAGCAGCTAATGGGAATAGTTGATGTGCTAACTTAAACTTTCTTTCTGTTGTACGAAGTCTTGAATTTGGTTTTTAATTCCTAAAGAGAATTTTTGGCTTTTTGCTATCTTAACACTTGACACTTGAAATTTTCTAAAATATCAGGAAACACAGGGTAGCGCCCAGTGAGGCCTCGGCATGACCTGTTATGCTTTTTAACTTTTGTTGCTTAACATTTCAGGTTTTATTATTTTTTTGCTGTCCATTCGTCTGCTCAGCCGTTCGTGCATTTGTTTTGATTGTTCCATTTTCACATTATTTTATACATTTTTGCCAGCAACGCGCGTTTAATTAAGTATAAGAGAATTATGCAGTACATTGTTTTTGGTAGTTGGAATAATATTTGTGTTCGTTTCGACCGGTGAGTTTTAAGTAACATTTTGGTTACTGTAACCTTTGGAGCTTTGCTGTGTTTATATTATTTGCTTACTATTATTTTACGTTTTAGGACTTATGGCACAGTTTCCAATATGAAAAACAAATTTGATAGTATTACAAAATTGCGATACTAGCGGAGTGATAATTTTAATTAATATTTGAATTTAGAGATATGATAGCGGACTGAGTGAGAACTGTGGATTGCAACGAGCGCATCTGTTTTAATTAATAAATATATTTAAAGACTTGTGCATTCATTTTCAAAATTTTTTTCCACAATATAAATTGGATGATAATAATGCGTACACAGTAAAATGGCATATAAAATAATATTCTAACTATCTCTTCCTATAAGTAGATATAATTCTATAAACATTGTCCTAACTGGTTGACTCACTGACTGACTGGGCGGTAGTTAAGTATTTATTTTCACTTTTTTGTAAAAAGAAAAGTATTTCCTATCTTATCTCTTAAATTGACAGCTCTTTAAACTGTACATATAAACGTAACCCTATTAACTCGACGACCGGTCGTACTTTCCATTCGCTAATCTAAATTAATGCCCCTCACTCACAGAGGCCACAGTCGGAGTTTTATCATTCAATTAAAAAAAAGGAAACGCGTGCATACGAAATGTGCGAAATTAAAACGGAGCATTTTCACACTATATCCCCGCCTCCCACAACAATTTCTGGTTGAATAAGTGAATTCGCAGTTTTAAAAATGCTCGACGTGCAGTTATCCTGTAGCCGTAGTGAATATCCTTGGGATTGATAAAAGTCGTAAAAGGCATTTTATTCAGATTAGATTTTCTCTGTGACGATTTTGTAAAGGAGAGTTTCGGGCTGCTGCTATATGATATAAACTAGCTACTGAAAGTCTACCTTCAAGAGTCTGTTACATACATTTCAAAAGAAAATTACCGCCTTTCTCCATTTCGTTTGAAGTAAAGGGTATCGAAACAGGAAAAGTGAACGCATTGGTGAAACAATTTGCGCGCCGCCAACGAAATAATGAAGTGTTTAGTTGATTATCTGAACGCATGGGCTCGGGCAAACGGTTGAGCTCTACAATCCGCAATTCCAATTGCAAAAGCCCATTCACCTAATGGGCACCCAAGTCGAATGCAATCAGACAACGTTGGGTTTGTTTTGCTATTTTGGGTAGACAGGCTGTTGGGTCTGTCCATAATGCGCAAATAAACAGTCAACAACTTGGCTATAAAAACTCTTAAAATTACCTCAAGTTCGTTTTCGGGCACGCAACAGCCTTCGTCGTAGGTTCAGAGTAGGGGCAGCGGATACGGATATCTAGGGTGTTCCACGCATTGTTCAACGTGCGCCTTTTTGTGCTGCATACTTTTTGGGGCAACGCAGTTTGCAATTGATAACCGAAAATGTTGTTATCCTTGTTCTGTGTTTCGTGCACGGCTACCATATTTCAACTGCAAATCAAACAGAGGCCAGCTAAACGGTAAGGCGTGTGCGTGGGCGTAGGCGCAGAGCCCGTTTAGGTGCATTTGGCAAGTTGCAATGTTGCAAGTTTGTTTGCTCGATAGCTTAATTAAATTTGATTAGATGTGTTTTGCGTTTGCTTGCCGGCAATTAGTTACTTTTGCATGGAAATTAATGGGCATGTTGAGCTAATTGGCTAATTGATTGATGACTGGCAGACAGACAGACAGACAGACAGATAGACAGACAGCGCGGCTGAGTATGGCTTAATTGCATTTAAGTTACACTCGAAATCGGAATCCAAACTGTTGCGTAGTTCATCAAAAATGCACAAGCTGAGGGCCAGTTATGTTTATCTTTGAGTGCTGCCAACTGTTGTGAAGTCTTTTTTTTTTATTTTATTTTATTTTTTTTTTTGTTGCCGGCACGCAGATTCCTTGCTGCAGCGTCCATCAGATTGGCAGCGCCTGCATAATGCATACAGAAATAACCTTGGTCCGAGATGCACCGGGAGAAGAACTGTGCATTGTTTGCAAAGAACAACTTTGCTTTTCCCGTCTCTTGGGTGGTTTGCTCTGTGCCCGTACGCGGATGGCGGGCCAGGGAGCAGGACGCTTGAAAAGTGCTAAAGTTTGGACTGCGCGCATGAAATTTCTACTTTAGTTGTGTACTGTTGTACATATTTTGAGTTGTTGTTGCTGTTTCCTTTGTATACCCTTCCAGCAGGTACTATGAATGCAGCAAGCATCTCTCTTTCCGCAAGGTATATACACATTTGCTGAGTCAATACCAAAGCCGAGTCGATAGAGAAATGTCTGTATGTTTGAACTTGATTATATATTCTTCGCTTAAATGCTGGCAGTGCACAGGGAAAAATTGTGGAGACTGGTTATAGCTAAGTATATAAAAAAATTTGGCTTGAAATGTACATCTTATGTTGCTACTCAAGTTAGGTACTTAATCAAGTACTTACTAAATAAGAATTCGAAAATTTAAAGCTTAGTTCTTCAGTCTAATCAGAATAAATAGTTACTAATAACATTATTGACACCATGAAGATATTTTATTTTAGTTTCCGGCCAGCTTCTTTAAGCTAAGAAAAAGTATTCTTCTTTCTGCAAGGGTATTCAATATTTGGCACTCCAAGGTTAGCGGTTCCAACGTGTTATTCTTTGTTTTCATCCGCCCCTTCGACACACCTCCTCAGCACTTCAGCCCTTGGCGCGTGCTCATTTCGAGTAGTTGAAATTATTTTATAGTATAAAACTTTAGATTTTTTTTTTTCAACTTTGGCTCATTCGCCCGCTCGCTTGCTGCTATTTTGCTTTTGCTGGTGTTGGGCTCTGCCGCGCCCAGTTGGCTTCTCCGCAGCGCCTTTTTTGTATTTTAGCATATTTATATTTTAATAAGCATTCTTGCAGCTGCGCTCCGGCGCCTGTTTCAATGCTGCGCGTAATTTTACTGCAATTTCTGACAGTTTTAGAAAATCATGGTGAGCAGAAGTTATGAACCCGTGAATGCGTCTGTCAGTTGCAACTGGCGGCAAGGCAGGCGAATGGCTGGCAGGCAACGTGGCGTATGATTGTTATTAATTTCGCATTATGTAGAAATAAGCAGGCGCTGTTTTTTGCAATAAGCAATAAGTGTCAGCCCAAATGATATTTAGTGTCAGCCTCGAGCCGAGTGGGGAGAACGGCTAAGAGAGCGCTCAACGCCAGATAGCAGACAGAAATATAAGTATCTCTTCAAGAAATTGTAATAAATGTTTATGCGCCAATTACACGCATAGCTGGAGCATCATTTACCAATTACTATACATAAGACTAGTTGTGCACTCAGCATAGCTTATCCCAGTTTAAGCTCATTAATTCGTAATCATCGTTGCAAATATCTTTTTAATAATTATCTAGTCATCGTTCACGGCAATTCGATATGCTTCGTTTGTTGTTGTAATAAATGAAAATTCAATTAAAACGATGTCTCCATAAATATTTAAGCTAAAATAGAACAAAGACTAAGGCGTCATACACACTCATCATACATTATTTTCGTTGATACGCAGCTTATTGTCATTTTGCCACAATTGTTAACCATTTACACTTCAATACATTGTGGCTGGCAGCTAGGGTATAGACATCTGTGTGTGTGTGCCAGCCAGATATTGTTTATGTCATCTGTGTGCGTTAGCATTGTATGACATTGTGTTTTGTAACAAAATATAATCATAAACGTATTTTAATCGCGCCAAACCGTGTCTGGCACGTACTTGCCAACAACAACCGCACACACACACACACACACACACACACACACACACAGACAGACACACACCCAGACATGCCGCTAACAATGTTGGCAACGCTGACAGCAGAGACTGTTATAATAATTCAATAGACAGCCATTCCCCACTAATATAGTAAATTTGTTGCGAATCGCTGCGACCTGCCAAATCTATTGATCATTTGTGTGTGTGTGTGTGTGTGTGTGTGAAACTCTGTGTGTGAGTGCCAAGAAATTGATTTTGTTATCCAAGCACGTCATATACAACTATTGTCTATTGAATTAAATTGTTTTCATTACAAATGGCAGCCAAAATGAAATTTGTGTGCCTGCCACAATGTGAACAGCCAGGAAAATGTAACAATAGTCAACAACGGCTTCAAAGTGACGCATGAAAATGTTGAGCCACGTAAACAGAAATCAAATTCTGCCCATTTTTTATAATATAAAATAATTGAAAAGTTAAACATAAATTATATGCTTTTTCAAACGAGAAGACGAAAAGCTTGCGCAAGAAGGTTTGAAACCATTCAAGAGCAAATATTAAATTTCAAATGAATGGAGGCTGAAATATTTAAGGAAGATATAGTTCTTCAATATCAATACTTCGATCGATTCTATTGGTTATAATATACAATATACTTTACAGAAAAGGAAACTGGTAATTGCTTGCTAAAAATTTAATGAGTTCTTTTGATGCAGGCAAACAGCTTAACGTGAATACACTTTATGTTTATATTTCCCACATATATTTTATTCTCAGAGTTTCTTTTGTTTAAATTGCTGAGTTAGCTATCTTTTAAATCAAGCCGCACCGCTAACCACCAAACTTTGTCACACATCATTGGAACAAGTTGTCTGCCATTTTTTAGCTGCAACCATTTTTGAACAATCAGGTGCGTTGTGTCTTCAACCTGAGGAGTTCATAAAATGCAACATCAGCACTGCTTAAAGTTGGCGCCCAGACATTTTGTCAGCAGCTGAAGCATGTGGCAGGAACTCTTGACTGCTTGGCTTGCCTGGCTGCTATGGTTGATTGGTGGCTGGCTGACCCCCAGTCACGTGTGGGGCAAAATCAAAACGATTTGTGGCTGCTGCCTTTACACCGGGTGCGTTTGAATCTTTTGTTTGTTGGCGCGTGTGGAACGTCGTGAATGCGCGTAAATTACGTCTGACAAGTGACGTCTACGGCGGCAATGGCTGATTGATGTGCTCGCCTATGCAGCGACTGCAACTTTTGCCAAGGGCCCAGAATCCCAAACGGAGCGCTGCACGCATGACAGCTGCCATGTGCCCGGGCTAGTTGGTTGGCTGCCTGCCTGGCTGCCTGCTGGGCTTGGCTGGGCTGGGCTGGGCTGTAAACCACAGCAGATGCAGTTGCTCCACTGACATGTGTGCGATGCCAAGCCGTGCCATGGTTTGCGTTTATCCCTGTCACCTTTTAGTTTTCGGCGTTGACAAGCGCATACAGTTGACAAGGCTGCGCTTAACGGCAAGTGCATTTATCTCAGCCGGCCCAGGAGGCGGATGGTGGGTGGCGGTGCCCAGAGCGAATGCCTTTTGAATAACTTGCCATATTAGCGTTTCCGTTTCCGTTTCCGTATCCTTTCGACTCAGTTCAGTTGAGTGGAGTTCAGCTGAGTTCAGTTGCGCTTGGCTCAGCTCAGCGCTCGTCCCTCTGTGGGTATTTGTCAAAAGGATTTTGCTGTGATTTAGCAACTGGCCCAAATTTCACGCCCGCCAACGAACGCCTCTGACGGACAACCCGACAAGCACTCGCTGTTCTGCAATGTCTGTGTGAGATAGGATTAGCACGCATTGCCCCACATATACGTTGCCACATTGAGCTGCTCCGTCCTGAGCCGCTGCAAATTAGCTGCCTAATTGTTTGCCAAAGCCGCAACTTTTGGGGCGCTTCTCAGCGAGCGGCGTTTGCTTTGCTGCCCTATCCCACTGTCGCACTGCCGCTTGCCAAATGACAGTTGAATAATGTGCGCTCCATAAGCAATTAACGCGCCTACAGGGCTTACACACATACACATGGACACATCTGTGTGTACATGTGTGCCTACAAATTGAGTCAATAATTTGGCTCTGCCGCATTCTACGGTCGCAGGCACATTGTGCATAATAAATAAACGCCATGAAATACGCGACTTAACACGCAATCTGCTCGGCTCTCGCTCGCTCTCTCTTTCACTGAGCTTAAGCGTGTGTATGTGTGTGTGTGTTTGTGAGTGAGTGTGTATGCGCCACATGACACCACCTTGACTCATTAATTACGCACTGGCATTTTTATTTTCATTGCATACTTTCATACAATTTATTATAACAATGCGAAGAGGCAGCAGCAAACAGAAAAAACAAGTAAAAGTGCTCAAGTTGAGAGTATTCGACTATGAGATACCCTTTACTAGCTGTCGTATATACATGTATAGAAGTAAACATGCCTCAAGCTGCACAGTTTATGCTGGGGTTGTGCATCTTTATCGCTCACTCTGAGGAAAATGGTTTCTTGAATAATCCCAGAAGGAGGGAATGAAATATTTTAGATCTGTCTACACGAGAGACTACAAAATCAATTTGGTCCCTCCAGTTCATAGAAGCCCTAAGACATGCACACATGATCTAATCTGAAAATCGTCATTTATTGATCTTTGGGTTCATTGCATTCTTGATGTTGGCCAAGAATATGTAAATGTTAAGGGTTTGCTTCGTCTGTCTTTAACATACAAATAGACTAAACAATTAATACCCATTTTCAATGAATACAGGGTATAAAAATTACTGTTGAAGTACAAATTGCCTTTTTTTTTTTTTGTTCACATGCATTTGTGTGAGTTATTGATAGAGAGACACGCACAGATGGAATTGCGGCGAACAGGACAAGCCACAAAATGAAACGTTCGCCTCGTCCTTTTCAGCACTCGGCTCTCAGCTGGTGCTTATTTGCATAGTTGCCGCAACCTTCATTGGCTGACGCTAGCCCTCAATTGGTTGTTGAGCTTTGGGGTATCACAGCTTTATAATTTCATTTGTTGTGCTTCAGACAAGACATTTGTTTATAAAGGGATAGACTAAATAAGTTTAGATTTTTGTATGTCGAAACAGGAATACAAAGATATTTAAGTATCAATATAAAGAATCTATATTAAAAAAAGTTTCATGAGTTGGGATTATCTTTGATTTTTGCTATATTCTCGTTTTTTTATTATTCACAAAGTTTTTAATTTTATCATAATGAATTCAATAATATTGTGATCATAAAAGGAGCTTAACTTTTTGTTTAGCTTATATTTAACATTAATTTTTGTGTTAAGTCTTTTACCACAAAAATATTTAAATTAATGCCAAGTCTATTTTAAACAATTCATTTGAAAGCCTCATTTTGTTGAATTTTTTTGTTTCTTGATTTTAAGTAGCGAATTACAGTTTCGTTGGAGCTGTAGTTGCACAAAATAAATATTGCTTTTTTACTTTGGTTTAAATTTTTTTTGTGCTGGGATTGCTTCTGTTGTTGTTTTTATTGTTGCTGCTGCAGTGTGTGGTCGTATTTTCCCCAAAGAATCTGACGCACTTATCGCAAATTACTTTGGCAGTTGCAACTGTGCTGCTTTTGTATATAAATTTAACAATTTACCCATACACGTGCATGCATGCGTACATGGCATGCACATGGGATTGTAAATTACATAAACACACACACAAGCACACACACACACGCAGCCATTTACACAAAGAGTATTTTGTTATTGCTGCAGGCAAATGAATTGAATTCGTAGATACTCGTACTTTGAGAACCCTAAATGAGACGTCAGTGGGCAGGCAACGTGCTACAACAAAAATGTGCAAAGTTTTTGGCCAACAACGGCGTACAGCATGGCGTATGTGTAATATTCCTTTGGCGCATATGTCCGTGCGAATCGCTCGACAAAACTTGATCAACAGTAACAACAACAACAAGATAACCAAAATGCCCGAGAAGTTGGTCAATGCAAATGTAACAAGCTACAACTGCAGCTGCAACAATGTGCGGCAAGTTTGTTGGTGCTGCTGTTGTTGCTGCTGCTGCCACAATTAGCCGCATGGCTCATTAAGAGCGCGCGACAAATTTTTTAAAGCATGGCTTGCAGGCGCAGCGATTGTCAATTAACCGTTGTTTGGGGCGTTTCAATGGCGCTCTTAATGGCCGCTCAACTGCTGGTGGTGCTGCCGCTGGTGTTGCAACACTCGTAAGTTATTGTTGTATGTCCGCTTGCATAAGATGTTAACGCGCACTTAATGCCACTTAAAAGTATACATAAATCGTGAGGCTCCTGGCAAAAAAGGGCACAAACGAATGATGGAGGAAGGGCAAGGGAAAATGTGGAAACGATGAGTATGGCAACTGTTGCCCGCCGGTCACTTGTCCACTTACATGGCTACTTACAACGCTGCTCAAGCATATGCAGATGACCATGTTTTCAACCCCAACCAAATCCTATCCACTCGCCCTGCCCGCCGTCGGTCGCAACGCCGCCTGTCGACAGCAGCTGCATGCAGCGCAGCAGCAACTGTGACTGCGGCACGCAATTAAGTGCATTTAATTAATTATTGTTGATAAAATAATATTTTTGCAATTTATTGTGCATTCGTCGACCGTTGGACTGAGTGGGCCGTTTTTTTTTTTTTTTTTTTTTTTTTTTTGGTTTATTTATGCATATGTGAGCGCCCATAAATAACACAAACGGGGCCGCTTGCATGCGCTTTTCCATACTTTTGCGCTGACGTTATCTCAGCCCTCCGCCAGCAGCTGACCAGCGCTGCGATATCGCTGCCGTGGCAGCGACATTGACTATCGATGCCAGCAACAACGTCGGCCGTGCCAGATCAATTCGAATAACAATAATTTCTTCCGGTCGAATGACAACGCACGACGCACAGATACATAGACGGACAGACAGATGGACCGAAGGACAGACGTTCAGACGGTCAGACAGGCAGGATGACAGCGGGGCAGAGATGCCTATAGGCGACTGCATTTGCATACCGGATGCGCATAAGTATACAAGGATTGACAGGATGTGTGGGCCGTGCACTCGCATTGTTTGCTGCCATCATGGCCATTTTGATGAGCGCCACAGCGGGCAAGCGTTGCGGCCCATTGGTAATTTGTTTTGCATTCGGCTCTGTACTTATCGAGTTAAATGCAAACATTTTTATTGTGAACTCAACTAAAAACGGGAGAGAAGAGCTGTTATACAATTTAAATAATACGAATACCATAGCTTACTTTACAAAGAGTTCATCAGATTGATTTGATTCTTTTCTAGTGGTTGGGAGGAGGGTGCTCTAATTTTGTTATAAACGCATAGAAGGAACCATCTCCAGTCTAATAAAGTGTTTATGTTTTAGTTCAGCATTAAAAGTCGAGTTGATATAGCCATGTCCGTGTGTTCGTATGTCCATTGTCTGTTTTTATTCGAGCTAGTTTCTTAGTTGTTAAGCTATCGTCTTGAAACTTTACAACTGTAGGTCCGTCATTCAGTTGCAGGTAGCAAATTTTTATTTAATTCTTTTGAGTCCTACTTGCTGTTTTGTTTTTAGAGATGTGATAATGTGTGGTACAGTAGGGACATTTAGTTGGCAAATCTACGGAGCATTAAACATAATTTTCCACTAATTTTGTGATCCGCCATATAAGGTTTACAAATCGTTTTGTTCTCAATTAATAAAAATAATATTTTATTGAGCAATTTGTCAGAACAATAGTTTGATGTTTCTGTTGTTGTTGTTGTTGTTGTGATATCTCTCGATTATTGTTAATCATTTTTAGTTCACCTGCATAGCAGCATGCTGGCTGCCCATTAATATAAATAATTTCAATATATTTTGCTCTGTACCATAAATTATGCTTAATGTGTAGTGAGTCGCACTAAAAAGCAAACCATTGTTAATAATGCTTTATTATATTGCCAATAAAATGCCAGGCCAAAACTGAATGTTATCTCATCATGATGTACGAGTGTATAAAATCGTATAACGAATTTATATTTATACGCGCAGAATTGGATGTTGAGTGCGATGAATCCTTTAATGTGCCAGCACCTTTTATTCATGCACGTTCGTTTTTTCACTGAGCTCAGGTTTATTGTGAAAAACTATCGCAATTTATAAAAACTGCCGTTTGCCCTAACTGCCAGCTATTTTATTTTTATATCAGCAAGCGAAAAGCTTTGGTCATCGGGGGCTGGGCTTATGCGGTTGCTGGTGCCGAGAGGCGCACAATCAGCCAGAAACATGACATAAAGACAGGTAAAAATGCGTTTGCCAAGAGTGCTAGACATTAAAATACCCTAATTGTAGCCAATTACACATATATCTTATATGGCGAAATGCATTTTTGGCAAGATCTCTAATTATAGACTTTCGAGCTAATTTAGGCAGATGTACACACAAAACCAGACTTAGCTAATCTAACTGCGGCTGCACGAGCTCGCAGAAGACCTAATATACCCTACATAATACTTTATTATACCTAAAGTTTGCACGGCATCTAGCCAAACAATATTGAATGCATAAAGCAATCAAGTATTCAAAGGATTATATCTATAAAAAAAGTGTTAGTTACCATGTAAAATTAAATTGAAAGTGTCAAAGTTGCTAAATGCAAACGAAGATGAGTTTCGAATAGAATAGAAAATAAATTAATGGATTCATTATTTTTTAGCTAACTACACTTTTAAAGACTGTTTCGATTTTGGGACATGGTACAGCAACCCAAATTAGCATAGAGCCTTGGCCTGAAATAACAAGGATTATATGAGTGCAAGAAAAACAGCAACTACTTAGCCAAAGGGCTTATCAGGCTACAGTCACTGCCGCTACCACTGCCACAGATGCTGCTGTTGCTGCTCTTTTTCTTGTTATGGTTACAGACAAAGCGCCTGCTAATCCTGCATATAGCTGGAAGCAAGACGGCGCTCAAATCGAGCCTCAATGCTGCCGTTGAGTTCTTCAAAAATTGCCAGCTAATAATGCAAACGATAAGAGCGGCAACAGTCCGAGATGAGGCGCAAATTGTGCATAATTATGGGGCGTGCCAGGGGATACCCGTCTAAAGCGGCACAATTAGCGGGTTTAGTGGAGCAAACTTTGCGGCCGAGCCATAAATTGGCGGCCACAATGCCTGCAGGCGCCCAGATAGAGCGCCAAATGTCAGCTGTCAGTTGTTCTGGCTGTTGTACTCGTTATAGTTGTTGTCGTTGCTGTTGCTGTTGCTGTTGCCATTTTGTGGTTACGCCTGGTCGAGTCAGGCAGCTGATTTCGTTTCGTTTGGCGCTGTTTTCATTCCGCTTGATGTCGCTTGCCAGGCATATTTCTTTAATGAATTTAATCGCGCGTAATAAACCGTCGCAGGCTCAATGTACAAGGCTCTTATAAAAGCTCTACTCACACACACACACACATCAATATACACACGCACACACACATTCGTACACACAGCAACTACGGTTGCCCTGTTCCGGGGCCGCTTATATTGTTTGCTTGGAGTCTTTGTGGTCGTTTGACGTTGATAAGCATTCTGATTTATTGACAAACAAACTGTATACCCATGCAGCTGTGTGTGTGTGTGTGTGTGTGTGTATTTTGCTGGCATTTATTTAAATTTATATATTTATTTATGGCCGCTGCAAATACACACACAACATTGCAGTCGAATAGACGAACTGGGAGACATGCGCTTCGCTCCGATGTCGCGCTTAAACACACATTTCAGCTTCGACTTTTTGTATGCATTTGCTCGGCTGCACTTCCGCTCGCATTCAATAATTTAAACTTCCTGCATAAACCGGAAATGGCAAATAAAATGCAGCGTCATTCAGATGCACAGCGAAAAAATGTGTGTCAAAAACGTGAATTTCGTTTATAATCGTAATTAAATTTTAGAGCTGCGCGCTAAAATATTTTTTTAAGTGCAGCATTTTTGAGTATGGAAGCAGTTTAGTGACAGACTTAAAAGCCATTTACTTTTCTGTCCCTTCAAAATATGCGCAATAATAAAATCGAATGCAATACTTTGTTGGAGCTTAGAAAAATGTATTGCCCTCAAAGGCAGAATAAAAGCAACACTATAAATTAAGGTAACAAAGTATTTCACACGAGACAACAAAGAAAGGGTAAAATTATGATAAAAAATGACAGAAAACGAGTGAGTCAATGTATTCTCGACTTAGTTTTACCTTGTGAATAGTTGTTCTTGAATAATTTGATTTATTGTAATGTACCGTTTAATAATAAATCCATATCATACGGTCTGATCTTGTACAGTATTCTTTCAGCTTAATGCAGTACAGCTTACTCTCAGATTCATTATTCCGCACTCGTATGCATATTCATCTTAAATTCGTTTTTATACCCTTTACCCAGAAATGGGCTTAAAGGGTATTGTGAGACTGGGCAAATAGGCGTAAGTGGCAAAAGGGGTTTTTAATCATGGCATTCAGAATCGATGAATCCACCATGGATTTAGGGAAAGGCTAGTATTGCGCGAAAAGTGTTTTATGTTTATCAATAACGTATATATATAATAGCATAAAGGAGTAGCGCGCAGGGTATTTAGTAGTCGCCGACCTGTTATAATTGAGCCTGTTACAAAAGCTGCATTCTTTAGCTGCTTAAATTGAGGATTTTAATGAAACTGATCGCATTTGATTTTCTTTTCGACGTTTGACAGTGCAGTTTGTGTGTTGTGTGTGTTTGTGCTTGGCTTTAATTTCATCGTGCTTTTTTGGCGACTGCAACTGCACGGGAATCACATAAATTACGTGATTTTCGCATACGCTTCTTTGGTCCAAATCCGTGCATAAAAGTCGTTGCAAAAAAATGCTATACATATTTTTTTTGTGCACAAGCACACGCACACACTCGTACATTGAATGACCATGAATTACATAAAAAGCCGCAAATACCGAAGTCAAAATGCGTTGGCCCAAAGCATTGTTGCTGTTGCCATCGCTGACTGCAAAGCATACCAATGCGAATGCAGCCGATGTAACTATAACCCATTGCCCATGTTGTCCTTGCAACAAAAAATACAACAAATAGCACAAAAAAACTATAGCAAAAATAATAAAAATAAATGCAAATATGTATTGCAATCCTTTAGGCGCACGGAACATAATGAAACGAAAATGCTACTGTGGCAGCTACAGCCACAGTCGTGGCAAGGACGGCTTGGACAGCCTGGCCCCAAATGCACAATGCGGCGTTCACAGCCGAAGCCATTCGCCATCTGTCCCCTTGCCGCCTACCAAATGCCATCTACCGTCTCTCGACGGCTTGCCGAATAAGGAAAATAAATAAAAACATGCAAATATTTCTTTGGCCAACATTTTAACAGCCTCCGCCTGCAATCTTCCCGTTTGCCAACCAATTCGCAGCAATTTTCATACAAAAATGTTTTTATTTATTCTCTGCAGGGCCGCGTGCTGGTACGGTCTCCGGGTCCAGGCCTGGTGCTGGTCGTGTGCCTGATCCTTGTGGTCGCTGCTTGATTTATATTGATGAATGTCCGTTTGTTCGTTAGTTCCGTCTTCACAGACTGCCAAAGAGATTTACTTGCTGGACGGGTGCATGCGGCCCGGGGGGGAGGGGGCGTGGTAGTTACTTTACACATTGCCTTTGTTGCTGCACTCCCATATACAGCTACACATACAAACACGCATGCTCATGCACATACACACACACTTGCTTATGTTCGGAGCCAGAAATTATTGCATACTTTACGGAAATTAACCGCATTTCCATTTCTTGCACGCATGCAGAACGACCACAGTCCCACTGCCCCCGCCGCTCTGCCACGCCCCTTACACCTACCAACTCGAACATTTCCCTTTTGCATATATACAATTTTAATGACTTTATTTTTATGCTTGCATACAATATTTTAATACCCTAGCAAAGGGTAATTAATATTTTTACATAAAGTTGATATTTTATTTATAGTCTTATTACGTGTTATTTTAGTTTTCAATTTTTTGTAATCGTGTAAATTTTGTTCGGAATGTATCTTTTATGTCTGGCACCTAAAAAGTAACTGCTGCACAAATAATTTAAATATCGTGGGAATAACTGAATAATTGATAAACAAAAAATCTGCGGCTTTTGTACATGCTCCTAATATAATTAAGCCAACGTAAATGTATTTTTCAATTATTGCAAATATAATCGGTTTTTTATTGTATTGGCAAACCCTGTACAATAACAATTTGTATTTAAATGTGTTTTAGGCATTTAACAATAGATTCTGTTGTGCTTATTTCGGTTGTATTGAAAACATTAAAGTTATTTTTTGTTGTTGCAATTCTAAAATAAATATTGTACATGAAATTATTATAGATTTGTTAATAGCTACTAATAAGCAGCCTAGGCACATCGTAGACCTGTAATAATACAATGCATTTTAAATAATTTGTATATATAGTATGATGAGGTTTTATTTGCAAATTGGAAAGATGATTCCAAATGTTGTTTGCTTTAATCAGAATTTAGGATTGCATATGCTTAAGAGCATCTAGTTTTCGCCTTAGTACGATTGTTATATTATATCTTGTTACTATGGCGCTTTTACCGCCTGGGTTTCCCCCCTTTTTCCACAATATCATGTGAAGTGCGTGCAGGTTAAGCGAGCTGTGGAGTGGCATTCGCCGGGCGCGCACATTCCAACATATTTCTTTGTGACATTTTCCTTGTGCATTATTAATCAACTGGGAGTATTTATAATTTATGTTGACATGCACTTATTTATAAAATTCACAACACATTCGGAGAAATGGCAGTGAGGGAACATCATTAACAGCGCCGACTTGGATATTTAAGTGGATATTTTCTATGGGGCGTAGCATTTCCGGCAAAAGGCTTGACGTCAGCGAAAAGTGTTGAATATTTAATGCAAATTGCATATTACTCGCATTTTGAACGCAACTTCGCAAGACTTGAATGGCTAAAAAGGTCACGCAATAACAACCAACTTTTAACCCTTCAGTCTGTACCGATTTTCTTCTCAATAGCTGAGATTTCTTTCACTCCTATTATTTCTCCAATTGCTTGAGTTTTTCCTCCTGTTTACCCTGCGCGAAAACGTGTGGATTATATGGAGTTGACGAAGTTGTGAACATGTTTGCAATGGGTAGAAGGATGAAGCTACTGTATCTTTAATCCAATGAGCTTCCAAAACTTATACGATGATCTTACTGTGAACTTGCATCAGGGTTGCACTCCAAAAATAAATTGATCTTGGTTTAGCTGATGTTTTGAAACAACTTCCTGAACTCTTGTTCGGTTTATGAATCTGCCCTTTCGCAAATAGGTTTTGATTCAAACAAATCATGTATCGCAAATTATAGAAGTATACCAAAAACGTACATATTTGTATAAGACACATCTACAGGATATCTTCTAGTCAGACACTTGCCACATATATATATATATATATATATTGCAAACTTCTAATGAAAGTAGTTTTGTTCTTGACTGGCCCCAAACAAAGAGTCTTTGGCTAGGGCTGCGTGAAGCACGTAGCAAATAGAATCTCATTTCCGCTGCTCCACAGCTGGGCGAAGAAATTCGCATGCAAATCGTGGCAAGGTGCAAAATGAAATGAAAGCCAAAGATAACGTAAAGAAGAGGGACTAACAAAGGCTTTTAGCTGGGGTGACTAAGCCGCAAAATAAGTGAAGTCATGTGGAAACAACACTTGTGGCTACGATTTGATGCAAGCGCTTTAAGGCGTAAAGGGCATCATATAGCCATTTCCCGGAATTATTTCCGTCAATGAAAAGACACCTGTCCGGACATGCAATTTGAGCGCTGTCCCAGTAATATTCTATTGCTGACAATTTGCAAGTAGTTGATTGCAATCATGGGACAGAACAATTTTGATTGGACATAGCTGCCTCTGCTGCAGCAGCGAGTACAAATACTCAATTTCAATGGCAATTTTTCATAAAGTTCAAGCGCAAAATGCTCTATCCAGATACGAATGTGAATACGGATGTGGATGCGGATGCGGATGTGGATGCAAATGCGGATGCCAATTGGCACGCTCCGGCGCAACATGCCATGTGCGTAACCTATTTCAAACAGAGCGACAGCAAGAGAGCTAGCGGGTGCAAGAGAACAAGCAAATCGAGCTGTCGCCTGTCGGCTGCACAATACAAAACAATTTGCTGGCGTTGCCACCGCGCATTGCTCGGCTACTGTCAGTCTTTCAGTCAGTCTATAAAATCCACACACATAGCGCAATTGCATATAAAACGCAGAGTAATACTTGTTACTGGCGCGTCTAATATTAACAATGGCAGAAGTGTTGCAGCAGCACCAGCAGCAGCAGCAACTGCAGCCGCCAGCAGTCAGCTGGCAATTTAATGTAACAAGCATATTGACTGCTGACAAATAGCATTGCATGTCAATTCATCAAAAAATAGAAGAGAGAAAAAAAAAAAACAAGAGTGCTCTAGTCGACAGTGCACGGCCAGGAAATACCCTGAACCTGTCTCCGTGTCAAGTCAACCTTCTACTAAACTCTGTGACCTTTTTCATTTCCTTAATTTTTATAGGTGGAGAATGCATCTAAAAATTAGAATATTCTTAATTTTGATATACCATACGAGAATCTGAGTCCGGACATGGCTATGTTGACCCAGCTCTCGCTTCCTTCTGCCTGGCACAAAACTACCCTATTTATTTATTTATTTGAGGGTATATAAAAATATATATTGAAAAAACTGCGCAAAACTATTGACACAGAGATGAGGAGCAGCTAGGAGGCCAACAGTTGCTGATCCTGGCACGCACTTGCCATTGCTGGCTCAGCAGCAGCGGATGACTGCAAATTTGCTTAGCTGCCAAACAAGCTTCGATTGCTGCGAGTGTGTATGAGACTTTTACAAATTGTTTTGAAATGAAATTCAAGCGCCATTTGGGAGCTGTGTGTACTCTGTGTGCACTGCCTTGTGGTTGCTACAAGTTCCCTCAAGTATTGTTGCTTGGATATTTGCAATTGAAAATTTACTTTCGCTACGCAAATGATCAGCGGGTAGAGCAGATGCATGTCAATAGATGACTTATCCCCCACATTAAAGCAACTGACCTGTTCGACTCCGATTTCGAACTCTAGCTTTGAAGCCTTATTCTATATTTAAATGTTTGGGCAATTTAATATGCATGTCTTTCATTTTTTATTCAATCTACTCAAAAGACGAATTTCTAAATTAATATGTATAGTTTATTTTTTATACCGTAACATAACATCGTCACATCGATAAATATCGATTTAAAGACATGGTTTATAAGCATAAATTTATTAAGCGTGCCCATACCCTACACTTGAATCGGTTTGAGTTATGCCTTGTACGTCGCTTATCTATACTATCTTAGGCTGATTTTTACATATTTCCCTAATTAAAATTCACGCTCTTCAAGCGTTAATTTCTTCAAGATATTGTAAGGCTGTAGTACATAATCCCAGTGCACTCCTACCTTGCTCAACATTCTGGTTCATTCCTCTATTCCCTTTACAACAAATTGGCTCAATTATTGCCGTTTGCACCGCTTTCCCGCAACGCACCGAGGGCCGACTTTATTTTGCCGGCAAGGTATAAAAACTTTATTAAAAACTTTGTGCCCAAGCCTTTTTCGGAGCCTTCCCTGTTTTATTACACGTTGTCTGCTGCCTTTGGGTCCCGACTTGTGTTTTATATATACATATTTATATAATATACACGCACATTTAGGCAGCGCACTGCACTCCAGGGGCGCCGAAGAAATCAAATTAAGAAAATTTCCTTTCTGGCAAAACTTTTGTGCCTGTTTAGAGTTTTGTAATACTTCAACGCTTCGGCGTCTGCGTCTCCTAGATGCCTCCATGTTACTTGTTTTTGGCGTTGGCCTTAGCCCCATGTGGTTACTTCAAAAATGCTAAATGGTCCCAAAGCAATTGCAACCGCAACAGCAGAAACAACTGCAAAAACAGCAACAGGGGAAGACATCAGTTGGCTTTAAAATCCAGAAAAGGCCAATAAAAATTTCAGCCCAAAGTACTCGTTTGCCTAATAAAAAAAACTGGGCTAAGTCATCCGCAAGTCAGTTATTTAATCCTTAGCAGAGCGTATACATTTTTTGTTGTTTAATATGTAACGCTTTGAAGAAAATTTTCGTGTTTCATGAATTTGATGTACAAATGCCTTTTTTTCGTCTCAAGAACTCAAGTCGTATTCAAAGCCTTTTTTAATTTTTTGTATTTCTTAATCGTTGATAAATCACGTTTGCTTTTACTTATACTACTCACTTATACGCCTCCGGTCGAAATGATTCGATCAAAATTTCAAAAAATTCCCAAACGCGCTTAGTCATGCCCTACAGTTTTCGACAATATATTCTTGAGTAAAATTGTTTATAACTCCACAACGAACAATGAAAGCGTTTAACAATATATTTTAATGCCTAAAGAAGATTAAATACTCTTTGTCTAGTATATTGGCTTATATAAAAGAATATATCTGATTGTTTAAATTGTAAGCCTAGATCACGAGTCGGCTTAATAATCAGTTACAAACAACTATTTTGCACGTTCGACTTAAATGCCTTGAAGCGTATTCAAGTTTCGACAACTTGACTTTATTTCTCGTACTTACATCTTCCAGAGGTCTTTTTGTTTTGCTGATGGTTTGCTAAGGCTTATACAAACATTTATAGATGGAGCTTTCCAAATCTTGGAATGTTAGGCAGTTAAAATTCCAAGCTGAGTCGGATAGTTAGAAATAAAGATAATTTCTATTAAGCAAAAAGTAATTTTGTACATATGTTGCTTATTGTTATTAGCTCGATTACCTTTATTTACTTCTGATTAACTTAAAGTTGGTATATCTATTACCGAAACCTTTTTATGCAGTTCACTATTCAGTCTTTATGGTCTCGCACACATTTTCAAGGTCAAGTGGTTGGCTTATGTGCTTTTGGCCGTTGGCCGTTACTGCTGTTTTTGTTTGGCCATATCCCCTTTCGGGTTCAATAATGTCATAGAGCGTGTCGCAGGCCAGGCGCCAAAATTTATGACCAAATTGTTGACCTGGAGCCTTTGCGCCCGAGCCATTGAATCTGCGACCAGGCAGCGTAGCACGTGCCGAGCCCAGGAAAATAATTTAGCCAAAAACATGAGAAGCTTGCCGTATAAATTATGCACACACAACAACAATACACGAGATGCTCGAAGGTATTGTCTAAGCGACCTGCCCACAAATGCAGCGCTGGCCACAACATCAGCACCAAAAGGAAAAAAAAATATAGACAACAACAATGAGAATATCAGCAACAACAGCAACATCGAGAACAGACATTACTCACCGCTTGGCCTTTTATTTTATTGTATTTTATCTTTTGGATTACTTTTTGCCATGACCACAACAGATAAACTCGAGCATCTTGGTCGAAACGCAGAGTAGTGGGAAAAGCAAATAAGAAAGGAAAATGCTGAAGCTATTGTTGCATACTCGTCTTGGCTTGGGCTTGGTCTTGGGCCGCCCTGAGGGCTACAAGACAACGGCAATGGGTCCTAACAATTGCGCATGTTAACATACTTGTAAGTAGTTTTTCCACTTTGCCATGTTATTCCACCAACACACCACCACCACCACCACCGGCTCTGAGGGCCAACAAATACCCATGGCAAAGACCACTTGCGCATTTGTTTTGGCCACCAACTAGCCGCCAGCGGTTGCCATTGTTTTTGTAATTATCTGCACGTTATTTGTGGGTCAATAAAACTTGATATTTGTTGTTTGACCAACGTTTAACGCTCTCTCGCGATACGATTTATGGCATAAGCGGGGGCTAATTCTGAATGCCGCTTAACATGCAAACAGATTAACGTAGCCTTTGCCATTATCAAGAGCTGTACAAGTTTTCAACAACAAAACTACTTAGCCTATAAATAAATTTAAAGGATTGCCGCAGCCTGAAATATTCAAGTTATTCAGGACCAGTGCTGAATAATGATTATGTTTCACTGTTGATAAATATCTCAATTCAGTGTTGGAAACACAACTAAATATTTAGTGTTGAAGAGCACTCAAAACGTCAAAAGTTCTAAAAATACGTATTTAGAATGAAAAATTTTGATTTTGCTTCTAAAGCATTATGTATTTTAAAACAGGAGTGCACAAGTAGTATTCGGCGAATTGCTTAAAATAAAATCATATATTTTAGTTTTTCGTGAAGCATTATGAACTTTAATTCTGGTAAGTTGTGAAAACCTTTTAGTGGTGTTCAGCGAATGTTTTTTTAATCTGTTCTTATGGCCTGCATATATAATATGTTAATGTGTCTCGACCATTTATCATGGCGCCTTTGTTTTTTTTTTGGTTTAGATAATTAACACATGCCCAAAGCTGATTTATTTATTTGAGTTTATGTTGCTCCATTGCCTGTTGTTATAGTATACCGCTTCGGCGGTAATTGTAGCCGCTGTCAATGGCTCGCTTGGCACACAAATTTATAAGTAATTTGCTTTGTAGGCGGGGATCTGGACGAGGCAAACAGACAGTGTACCTTGTTAATACCCTATGGCAACGGTATAAAGGGATCGTCCAAATATTGACTTTGTTAAGAGCGAGTTCATTTTATTCAAGTCTTTTCACCAAGACCTTACCTGTAAAATTGCCTCAGGTGATCCTTTTATTTTAAAAAATTAATTTCAATTGCGTGCAGCCCTCCTCCGCGTTCATGTGAGAGTAGAAATTTGAAGCCAATTAAATTTGATTATATGTTTAATAATTTGTTGCTCCCTCTGCCTTAACATTTAGCAGCAATTACAGGGTATATTAGTGCCGCCCACTCTTATAGCTTGTTCTTGGGTGCTTTGTTTTGGTTTTGTGGCAATCATTAATGATAAATTACCAGTATTTGGTGTTCAATTATTTAATGAAGTGGCCAACGCGTTGGATCCGGCTTTATTGCGCGCTCCGAAGAGGTGCTATCAAATTTCAAGCAATTTAATTGTATTGTTTTATGCCAGCCTTATATTTGGGCAAATTTGTTTGACTAACAAATTTAGATGAGTAATGAAATACATTGCTGCTTCTTTCCACTTGACCTATCCCCACATTAATAACAGACATTTAATAATGATTTTAGAATATATTTACATTGCTTGTGCTGTTAAAAGTAAATAAATAAATATAAAATGGTTAGACATTTGACGTTTAGTGCCGTAAATTGAGTGTGTATCGCGAGTTTACTTCGATAAGTGGGAAATTTTAATCTACCCTCGATATTAGTATGTAGAAGTTTGAAATTTGTGTACCATAATCAGTAAAATATTTGTATTTTTCTTAGATTGCTCGGCAAACTCGAAGCTGGAAAAGGAGCGTACTTAACAAAACCTAGGAGTTGGCCAAAAATTAATCTGACCAAAGCAAAAACAATGGGCAAACAACAAATTGTAAGGCACGAAATACCAATTGTACTAATATAAGGTAAGACAAGTAAAACTTATTGTTTACTATTGTCGACCATTTAATACCCTTATTAACATTTTGTCTAAAAGGGTGTATATGTTAAAGCCAAAGTGAAGTTCGGATTGGCTTAAACCAGAATTGTTCCCTTTTTCATGCAAAACCTTAATTGAAGCTTTCTAGCTATGGCCAAAATATCAAAAAAGTGTGTGTGCAACTTATTTTTTGTTTCAGCCGACTTTGACCTATGCAACATTTCTAAAGATTCATGAAATCAGGAGACAAGTTTTTACAGAAACAGGTTATAATAGTTTTGTGCTCTTCTATGCGTTACAAGTTTCATGCAAGAACTCTAATACTCTTTACAAGGGTATAAAAATGCAGATAGTAGAGAAGTAGGCAAATCTACGGCATGTGAGTGAGGCAACGTCAATTGTTTAAAAGTGAAAATTCGATTTTGTGGTAAGGCGGAGTCGACAAAAACAACAACAGCAGACAAATGGCATGCAAAATAAAGAGCAAAAAAATTGTGCTTTTTATAGGGTGTGTGAGTGTGTCTGTGTGTGAGTGTTGCCTTTTAGTTTGAAAAGGCTGTTATTGTTGCAGTTGCTGTTGTTGTTATTGCTGTTGCCTCGGCATGCTGATGCTTTGTGTCAATGGGTGGACAGTTAGTTGTATGCATGTGTTTGTGCGCGTATCTGTGTTGATGTGGCCAAAAAATATACACAACAATCGTGCAAGCAACACACTCACAAGCACACAACAACAAAGGGAGCAGAGTTGGGCTGGAATCGTCAAAGACACAGCCAGCTGTTGAACCCTGGATGAGGCAGCATCATGCTGCATGTACAAAAAAAAAACAAGAGGGAAGGATGCAAAATCTAGCATTGGGCAGGTGGAGCAGGAGCAGTAGCAGGACTAACAAGAAACGTAACGATAACGAAAAACAAACTTTAAAAATTGGATTCTTCATTTGCATCGGCAAATCCAATCAAGCCAACGTAAAGACCCCGGCCAGACACATGCACAACATAAAGTCGATGCAGAGCCATGGACCAGGCGGCAGACGTGGTCCAAAAGCTTGCAAAACCCCACGCGGTTCGGTATAAAAGTTGGCCACGGCACCAGCACATGCAGACAAAAAGAAAGAAAAAGAGAGAGCAGCGACAGAGAAAGAGAATGCGAGGTAGTGAGGCAGGTACGTGTATGAAACGTACAATAAATGAAAGGTGTGCGCCGCATGTTTGGCCATATAGTTGACCATTGCTTATGGCTTAGCTAGCATGCTCAGCCTTCCTGCTGCTTTCTGGTGTGTCCGGATGAAAATTGGTAGCGATTTGTATTGCATTGGCCAGCACAAAAGAGGCTGCCATTGTTCCGATTGCCGAGTGCTCCTCAAAAGTTTTGCCGGCGGCACTTCATCATCCCCTTGCACTTCATTCGCTGCCCGCTGCTTCTTGATGCTGTGGCATTGCAAAATTTCTTATTTGTATGCTTGGCTTACCTGCCGTTATCCATCTGCCTTGTGTCTTCATCAACTGGGCCTGTATTAAGTCGCTTGTTGGTAGCCTTCGCCGCCGTCACAGCCTGTCTCTCACTTACGCTTTGTCACTGTATTCGATTTGTTGCTGTTGTGGTTTTGGCTGCACACATATACATATGCACACACACGCACACACACACGTAACATATGGAGAGAGAGAAGGGCAAACAAAAGCCGTAGCATACTTGTTGGGGCCGCTCGCTTCGGTTATTGATTGCAGGCATACGTTTGCCATTTTATTACAAGACCCAAAAATGGTCAACGAAAAAATGCAGCAGCATTGTTTTTTGGCCACGTTAATTGCCAGCGAAACCAAACATTTGCGTCAGCCCAACCGCAGGCAGCGATGCTAGCCGCAGCCCCACCATCAGCGTCAACGTCGACATCGACATGGACGACAACATCAACCGCCACTTAAATTGCCCAAACCGCGACAAGTGTCCGGCTGCGACTGCTGCCATGGTTGCGGCCAGCCATAGACACGGCCCGTTGAAGCGCACAAGAAAACCATTCATTAGCGCTTATCAAGCCCCAACCTCAATGGCCATTTGATTTTGCGCTTAACCTAAACTACACGACCTTTCTGCTTTTCTTTTCCTTTTTTTTTTTTTTAGTCCAACATATTACAAACGCTTAGGCTGGCCGCGCGGCAATCGCTGACGTTTATTGTAAATGGTTGTCCAATGAAAATTGTTGTGGCCTATCAACGTCAACGCGGCCTGCATGGTGTGGGCCATGTCCTAGGAGGTGTCCTGTGTCATTAGTGCGAGGAAAAAAAATTCTCGCGCGAGCCGTGAAAAAATAACTGGCAGTTTTATCGGCCTATACACAACGTCTGTTGGCTGTTGCCACGCTTTAGTTTAATTGGCACTTGACAGTGTGGCCAACAGGCTGCTGGCATTGCCGGTGCTATCAATCAAATTGGCTCCTTCAACTGTGGTCATTGGAACATGTGTGCCAGATTATAAAAGATTTGCTTATTGGATTTAATGTGAATTCTTAACAAAAGAATTGCATAATAATTGATGTGATATTGAACTTTAATACACGTGGCAAAAATATTGTATGCTCCTTCTATTTGAATAGAATGTATTACATTTGATTTCAACTAGTTAAAAACAGCACACATTGATTGTAGACATTAAAAACCAACCAACCATACTAAAAGACAATCGATAAGGAATGAAAAGTGTGACTTATTAAAGGAGACAAGCCTAACCCAATAAAGTATATTTATCATTGACCAACAGCCGAGTCAATAAGCCTATGCTCGTCCGTCCGTTTCTATAGATCTTCAGTTTTGGCCTCCTTAGCGCGCTGTAGCATAGTAATAGTTGGTCAAAAAGTTAGTCTATGAAGATATCTTGTCCAATCTAAGCGTATATTGGTTTCTGTATCTTACTATTCACAAGCAAACACTTAGCAACGTCAAACTACTATTTCTTATATATACTATAATATACATATCTTAAGATATCTTAACTAAACCTTTTATTTTATATTCCTATTATGCGAAATGAGTTACGATTACAATCGAAGTTATGTATCATATAGCTGTATAGCGATAGTAGGTAAAACACCAGTTTTTGTACTTACAAATATTCTGCTCGTCTATTGGTGCTGATCAAGAATATATATACTTTATGGGGTCAGATATGCTTCCTTCTGCCTGTTACATACACTTGGATTTTGCACAAATACAATATATACCCATTTTTATTGGGTTCAGGGTATAAAAACAAATAGAATTGATTTTAGAAATATATTATTAAGAGACTTGAAATTAACACTTCCCGAAAATTCTCCAAATTCGCAAATAATTGCTACATTTTTTTTCATTTTAAGTTCCAAGTCATTTTTTTTTTGAGCTGAGCCCTTATAGCCATGTCCATCTGGTCTACTTTCATATTTATTAATGGGAGACTATTTTTATATGCAGCTAGCAATTGTAGGAGATAATTGATGGCCGAAATGGTGTCCCAGGTAACATTAATTGCCATCATTTTCTGCCATAGGCTAATTGCATTCACACTTTTTCTCTCATTCTCTATGTGCGTTTCACTCTGTCTATCTCTGATTTGGTCGTTAAAGCAAACAGTAAACATTCGCTAAGCTGGCCACATGCTGCCTGTCAACATTTCTTTACATTTTGCAAACGGTTTGACTGTACCAGAATATGTATTTGCATATGTATAAGTATTTACCTGGCACATTTGTAGCACTTGTGTGTGTTTGCCTCGTTGTGCTGGATGACAACGAAGATGCTAGCAACAAATGTTGTTGTTGCTGCTGTTGTTGTTGTCGCTTTATTGCCGTGCAAACAATAAAATTTATGCTCAAGCGCGCATCATTCCCTGCCTGTCTGCCATGCATATTTACACACACACACACACACACTCGCACACGTGACTGATGTCCATTGTGACGGGGCTTGTTGTTGCTGTTGTAGGAGAGTGGCTAATGTTTCATTAGATTGCACCATCGCTCCCAGGGACATGGACTAACCTAACCAAAAGGAGGCAGACATCATCAGCGTCAGCGTGATTTCAAATAATAATTAAAACCCGACGAATGTTGTTTGATGTTTTCATGTCGCACACAAGCACAAACTGTGTGTATGTGTGTGTGTGTGCTTGTGTGCATTTTCCAGGCAATAGATTAAAGTCAGCACATGCAAAGCCCCAAAACGTATACTAATGGGCAGCTACGTAGAGCCCATGACTGACCAACAGACTGTGCGACTGTCGTTGGCTGCCTGACGATCTAAATGAGCGTTGCTCTGGGCTGCGAGGATAACGCGACGGCAGCACACAAAGTGGTCGTCCTGGTTGCTGTATTAATCCTGACAGCCATTGCTGCCAAAATTCTGTGTTATTTGAATAATTGAAAGGCACACACACACACACACATGCTGACTGTTGAGCGGAATGCCTGCAACGCTATCGGCGCCAAGGACCCACGGCAAAGGGAATTATGCATACGTATTTGTATGTCTAATGTCCTGGTGCACAACGTCCAACGGATTTATAACTGATTTCTGGTGATTTAGTTGGCTCACAAAATGCAATGAGACGAGGCTCAGTTTCTGCTCCGCTACTTTTGGACCCAACCAGGCCACTTGCTATGCAAAATGTCCCGCACATGCAATGACGAACCGAATCTCATTTGTGCAGCCTGACAGCGCTAGCAACCGGAGGCTGCACCTTAAACGGATGCAGAAATTTATCTAAAACTGTGGCACAAGGACGCGTAAAAGTTAATTGAATTGCTATCGAAGCATATTCAATCAATTTAAATTAGTTCTGCGGTTCTGCCGCACAAAGCATTAAGCCTTGGGGCGCTCGTTGCCAGTTTCCAGTTGCCAACCGCGCGTTGTTGGCCGTGTTAATTAGATGCGTCTGCTCAGCCAAGCAAATGGCAAAAGTTTTCAGCTTTCAGCTTGCGTTTTCCTTTGCCTGTCAACGATAAGAAATTGGGCGTAGCTGGAAAGATGCCCACCTCCTTCCACATTAATCAATTATTGCCAAGCAATTTATTGCAGTGTTTTGTGGGCGACTGTCAGTTAAATATTTATTAAAAAATTCATGAGAAATGTTAACGTTAATCGAACCGGCTTGAGGCGGTTGTTTCACCCTGACTCTCGCAAGAAGTTGCCAATATTATTGCCTAATATCACAAGCCGACAGATGTCAGCCAGTTGACAGTGTCAAATTCCAATCAAAATGCAAATTAATAATAAACACAAATGGCTTGACATTTGCCTGAACTACGTTTTGATTAAATTGCATCCCAGATATTCGATTAGCTTCAAAGAAAATGAACTGCCTGTCATTGCCCACGGTCACCAACCATTTCTGATTAGTGTTTACTGAGAAAGCGATCTCTACCATCAAAATGCTCTGTCAAGATGGGCACCATTTATTAATTAATATAGGCTATGAAAGACAGCCTATGCTCGCATTTGCTTGCAAACATATATCCATACAACAATCCGTTTGTATCTGTCCGTCTGTCTGTTTCTATGCAAACTACTCTTCTAGCTTTGAGGCCATTGTAATAAAACAGTGCATACATCTGTTCTTTTTTGCGGGCAGTACCTATATTGATGCAGGCCAGATTTCACCACAATATCGTATAGCTGCCGCAGGAACGTTCGGTCGGTCGGAAAGCAGGTTCCTGTATGGATTTAGCCTCTTTACATATGAACCAATGCCTTTCCAACGTTGGTCTACCTTATCATATAGACCTACAGGACGAATGGGTCGTAGAATGAGTTTTTGCTTGACAGAATTTTGTGTTTTTCTAGATATCTTCACAAAAGTCAGCAATTACGCGGTTCACTATTCTTCTTACATGTCTGTAATCCCGACAGGCACAACAAAGGTATTTAGTCTTCGGCGTGTTTCTTGTTATTAGCTTATATTTCATTTGCGGTCTTAAATTCAAACAGTTAACCCATTCAAACATTAGTCCTAAGCACTTTACTATGCAGATACTTTTGTTTTATTTAAAATTAGATTTAACTTGTATTATTCATCAGTTTTTCAGAGTTCACTTAATTTTTAGCTACAGCTTGCAGCTGTTTTTATAATATGCATGTGCTAAAAAGCCATGAAAGTGCGTCCCATGAAGCGATTCTACCTAGTGCTATCAGCCGTAAAAAGTTTTAACAAAATTTTTCATAAAAACTCCGAGTGCAGTTCCAAGCTCGGTTAATAAGGTAAACACTGGCAGCAAAGTGCCAGCAGTGCTTCCCTGTGATACGCTAATCAGCACGAATCTGTTGCCACTTTGCCACTACCGATGCGTAAAACAAAATCCAGCGGTGCGAAGCCAAAGCAAATCAAGCGCTGAAAAATGCACAGTCAAAGCAAAGTTGCTGGCAGTGGATGATGGGGTGAGGGGTTAGCTGGTGGTGTGCTTTGTGCATATGTCCCCATCTCGGGGAGTTTTGATCTAGTTAAGGCAGAAGGAAAATCAAATTTTCGTCTATGTGAACGCAGCAGGGACGACGACGTGTTGGGCGGCTGACAACCAACCAACTGCCATGTGCGAAAATTTTTAATACATCAACTCAAAGGCGAACCACAATGCCAGCCCACACACGCAACCCCGACCCGCGCCGGCAGTGTCTGCCCACAGCAAAGTGCAGCCCCAAATGAAATGCATAAATAAACCCTTTCACTGTCTGGCTGGCTTGGCACAAAAAAGTCGCTGCACCCGCAACATAATCATATTCAGCATTGCGTTTGAATATCTATATATATACGTATTAACTGTATTTGTCTGTATGTGTAAGTGCTGGCTGGTATTTCCCGGCCTTGCCCGGTTAACGCCTAATGTATTTAGACATTAATTTCTCGCCAGGTGAAAATTTAAAGCTACCAGTATTTTCTTGAACGCCGTCTTAAGTTATATTTACATATATATTTATAAATTAGTTGGGCGTCTTTCGAACTTAACATTAAAACTTGGTAGTTACGTTTTCCGCCCATCTTCGTTTATACAAGCTTTGAGCCATTTCCATTAAAAAATGGGTGGATTTTGCGAAAAGAGTGAAACACGTCTCATTTGAATTTCCATGAAAATCCTTGGAAATGAAAGTGAACCTGAAACTTAACAAATCTTTTACCCCAAATTCTACCGAGAAGTGGGGTTTTTTAAAACTTCGTAAGGGCCGATCTACTGTTAAACAAAAAATAGAGGTTTTCCCCGACTTTTCCACACTACTGGGTTGAATTTCCCAAAAGCTCGTCTTGGGGTGCACCTTAATACCAAAGTATATAAAGCTAACTACGGTAAAAATGTCAGCTCCCTAGCTATGGGTTGTTCACAGGTTTGAATAATTTTATATATGGAGAGATACGTATATGTTGCCTGTGTCTGACGCAAATGTATATGCAAGACTTTCGAGCACCAACAATGCAGGCGCACACAAACAATTTAAATATAAATAATTTGTTTACTCATGCTCATGCTCATTGTTCATCCTCATTTGTTGCCATTGTCTTTGTTGTTGTCTGTTTGGTTGCTGCTACTGCTGCTGCTGCCGCCTCATACATAATAAAGTGTCTGGGCAATCATTTGATGCCTGGGCTGACCGTCGACTGGTCGTGTCAGTGAGTCGCGTTTCAAGCGGCGCGGGGGCATGACTTGTGTCCGTTGCTGGCCACACAACCACCTAAATAATTTAGTTATACTGAGGCCGGTTGCCGCTACAGTGTGTGGCTGACCAGTCAGCAGCCAGCTATTCAGTGCGTTTTTTGTATTAAACGAAATGTTAATGAGCCGCCCGAGGTCCAAATGAAGCCAGTATTCAACAATTTGCGGCAACAACATAGGCAATACGTGTTCCCTTTTTATATGCAAACAAATATTAAAGCATTTTGGTTAAAAGTTAAGTAATTAACAAACTGATTCTATAATAAATAAATGAAATTTACATTTGATGAACAGAATAGGTTGCGACGCCTTTTTTTGGTATTCTGCCATATTTTATCGGCTATAATTAAAAATAACCATCGATAGATTTGAATTTATATATTAAGATAGAACCCATAAGCTGATTACTGCTAAGATCAGAACTTTAATTACAATATTCTTATCGCTGTCTATTCTCCAATCTATCTATCATTTAAATGCCTTTGTATCGTTTTGTGAGTAATCATATACTCTATTTGCTCAGGTATTTGATTTTTGCCATTCAAGTGCGCAACATTTAATTTAAAGTAAGAGTATTCAAATTTTTGTCTCTTTCATATTATTACCTTCTTTTCTTAATAACAAAAATAACTGCAGAGTTTTTCTATTTAAAATTTCCTGATAATTTTGTATAGTAATGTGCAGCTGCTGCTTGGTTAACCTTCTTTGAATTCCAGAAACCTTTAGTTGATTTGTTGCAATATTTGAGGGTATCATATAAATAATTGTTTGACTTTTTTTATTTGAATTGTGTGCAGCTTCCACTTTTTTCTCCCACTTATTCTGCTTCTTGTGTCCCGACACACCCACATACAGACACATGTGTGTGTTGTATTTGAATCTGTCGTGTTGCTGCCGTCATAGCCGTCATTGTTTGATGGCTTCCGGTGTTTCTGTAGCTGCTGCAAGTGCCGCATATCCTACTAGCTACTTAGGTTTCCCATATACTGACGCTTCCTGTTGCCATTGTCTCCTTTATCTCCCTCAAGCTTCTTCTGAATAGATTCCAAATTTGTTATTTTCTGTTGCTGCAGATGCTGTCCTTGATGCTAAATGTAACGCATTGTTGTCAGCCTTTTTGTGTGCTGCACTCGCAAATGCAAACATGAAAATTGCATAATCCACGCATTGCGATTTATGACTTTTGCAGAGAGCTGAGTGATGGCAGGACAAGCGAATGTTAAGGAAATAACGCAAAAGAACTGCGAAATGCAACATCCACCGAGATGTCTGTCATTTCTTGGCAACACCATTCGCCGTTTTATGAAAATACATTTTTCATGTGCTTTCATGTCTTTTGTCTTTTTTTTTTTCTGAGCATTTTTAATGGCATCCATGAAGCGTGTCGGAGCGGCAAGCTGGGGCCCCAAGCAGCCGCAAGTACACATTATCGTTAACATTAAGAGCAGCTCCTGAGGTCAATCAGCAATTAACTGTGCAAATTGATGAACGCAAATGCGGTGGCAGGCAGAAAGTGCACTTGTACTGACGTCGCCCCAAAGCACCCGCTTACTTGGCCGCTATCTCAATTAGCAGGCTATGCAATCGCAACAATTGTAACCGCGAGCGGCGTTCATTTGAAAACCACCATAAACAGCAGAGCTCTACAACTCTGACCATAATCAGAATCGGAACTAGAGCAAGGTACTCGTCTGCACTTTAAGTGCATAATTAATTTGATATCCGTGAAATACGCGCAAGCTGCACTTGAAATGAACCTAAGTAAGCGCAATGCCAAAAGTGCAGCTCAAGTGGCGATCCTTGAAGTGCTCTATTTCTGGTGTCCTTTTCGGCATGCTTTGTTTTTAAGATATTCCAGCTCTTTATGGTGCGCATAAATTTCGTGACACTTTTTTGTGCTATTTTACGAGACAGTCCATTAAAATGGGGGCACACACTGCAAAGACGCGCGCGCTCACAGCCACCCTGGGGCCACATGTGGCAGCAGCCCGAAGACAGTGGCAGACGCGGACGCTGCAAATAAAATGAAATACATAAATTTTGCAACGATTTGAGGGACCGCATTTTATAATTGAATCACGTACAACATTTTCGCAGCAACGCGGAAATAGAAAATAAGTTTGCCACTGATATAAATTAGAATCTTAAGGGATTGCCAATGCTGGGCTGCTGTCTTAGCTCCAGTTAGTCAATAACTGAGAAAAAGCCGCTCAGTGCTTAAAGAGGGCTTTTGCTTGTCCTTAAAGTGCAGTGGCTCTACTCTTAAGATTTATAAACTTTTTTGTTTTTGTAATTCTTGCATTTCATTTTTTGTTTGCTGCAGCAACTTTTGCTGCGCATTTTTCATGTCCTGCACTGAGAAAAGTTGTATGCGCGCATTTCCGTTTTCGTTTATTAGAGCAACCTTTTGATTTACTTTGCCAGTGGCCGAAACAAATGCCAAACAAACTACTTACTAGCTGCGCCCTAGCCGAAGCCAATGAAGAATGAACAGCATGCGAGTTGTATTCGGTGCATGCAAACTTTTTTTGGTATACAAGCTCTCACACACTCGCATGTCCTGCCGCCATTTTGTATCAGTGTGTGCACACTCCATTGAGCATCAATGATGCGTGCAAAATGCAACGGCAACAATTTTTTGGCATTTTTTTTTAAATGGTAATTTTTTCGCTGGTGCCTCATCTCTGCTGCTTGTTGTTATTTTACAACCACCAGAATACATTGTAAACTCTTTGGCATCGCTTGTTGTGTTCTGTTTCGTTTCCACATACATTTCCCTTGTTGTTGTTATCTGCTGGCCTTGTCCCTATAAAAATGCATTGACTTTAGCAAGTGTAAAAATCAAAATTATTGACAGATCCGCTTTTTATTCAAAAATTGGCGAGTGGTTAGATCTGGGTAGGAGAGTGTGTTTTTCCATGTCATAGAATTCATTTGTGTGGCGTTAATTTCGAATGAGTTCTCTTTATAATGATCATCATATCAAGGTATGTTCAGCATCGAGAGTGCTTCTAAAAAGCATTGCATAAAATGTAAATAACTTTTATTCGTTTTGGGCACCCTTATAAAACTGGATAACAATAAGAATATTAAGTTACAATATATTTAAAAATAGCTGGTCATTAAGTAAACATACCAGACACATGTAAAAATCAATTTTATTATTAATTATAGTTTATATACCTGTTAGTTGATTTCATTAAATTCATGTAGTCAATACTTTTTATTGTACATGTCGAGTCGATGGCCTTAGAAGCTAGCACGTTCTTTTGTCGTTGTGAATATTGTTCCGAGCTTCTGACGCCTTCGGCTTGACAATAACAACCATACCCAAGTCTAAAAGTTGAGCCGGGACGCTTGTTAGTTATTTGCCCCATTGACTTGGCCAATTGGGCAAATGCTAAGTCATAAATTTGGCTTATCTATGTTTTAAAAATGCATTTTATTGGCTTGCAGTCAGGTATTAGAAAATTTGCAGTACAGGGAGCAACATTTGCCCAATTATAAGCATGTATGATAAAAATAGCTTTAGAAACATAGTTGGTTGCATGCATAATTAATGTGAATTTATTTTTAAATTGATGATTCAACGATTAGCCCAACTAAGTATCAATGTATTTAACAAATCAATTTGTTGTTCGATTTCCAGCATATTGTTAAGGATCCTGCTTGTTGCAGGCTTAACTTGGCCGGCCATCAGTCCTGCCAGCCTCTGTCAGCCCCTGTTTGCGAGTTGACTCATCTATTTAGCTAAATAAATATGTTGTAATGTTTGCTTTCTTGCAGTGAAAGTCAAGTAGGAGCAGCAGCAACAACGGCAACAACAACTTGAACAACCGTGGCCAGGAGTCGTTGACTAAGCTTAACAGGCCAGCTTGCGGTGTTTTCTGATGCTGCCGCTGCTGCTACTGCTGCTGTTGTTGTTGGGCTTCATCTCATGTTTTACGTCCCTGGTTGTGTCCCCGTCTGAGGTTAGGGGCTGCTTTGCGGCATTTTGCCGAGATTTGTCGAAAATTTATGCGCTACCTTAGAGAATTTATGAGTTGCAGTGGAGTGAATTATTTTATCATACGCATGCAGCAACAAGCACACACAAATTTACAGCTGTGTGCTTGTCTATGTGTATGTGTGTGTGTGTGTACATACATGTTGCTATGCATGCCACAAACAAGTTACAGCTATATACTAGCACAGCGTTCTCCAGCCCTTTAGTCGCTGCACACAGTTTAAGCTTCTAATTTCACATGCAAAAGTCTGCACTAAGCTGGCATTTTAATCTTGGCCAAGTGGCATTCGCCTCGCACCTACCAAAAGTGGGCATGGTCATGGGCATGTAAGTAGTTAAGCGCTCACACTGACGAATTGCCTACGCACTAAATAATAGCAGGCAGCTGCACCGACTCGGTAAGTGCAGGACGTCAAAAGGCAAAAGATTTTTACCACTACAGGGATTTTAGTTGTTGTTCGAACAATGTTCTTGCATTGTTGTTGTTGTTGTTGCTGTTGTTATAGTTGCTGTTGTTGTTGTTGCATGTTGCTGTTGCATGTTGCTGTTGCACTAAGTCGATCTCTAGTCTTGTCAAACAGCTGCTCCTGCTGTTGCGTTTGCTTTTGTTCTAAAGCCTAATGCATGACTGCTGATTGTGGCTTGCACGGGATAACAACCAGGAGCAGGTGCCGGGCATCCTTAAACCGCTTTACTCTGGCCATCTGCATAGCCATAGTTTTCATTACGCCTATGCTTGGTTTTAAGCTAATCGATATGCATATTGAAAACATTCGCACATCCGCAGCCCACCGATTGGCTTTCAACTTTATTTGAAGCTGCATTAAGCCTGGTTACACAACAAAAGTGAATTCAAAATAATAATACTTCTTGGACATTTAATATGAGGTGAATACGAATAAAGCTGTGCAGACTATTTTTTTGAAACCCTGTATGCAACTGTCCGCTGTCCGTTTCCAGGCAATGGAATTTAATTAAAAAACTCATTGCCTGGTGATAATCAAAAAAGGTATGGGTGTTGCGGAGCTTAAGAAATTTAACGCGCGTGCTATCCATTAGTTAAAATGCTGCTTTGATGAGGGCAATTATAGCAGGAGCGGGGTGATGCGTGCGGGCAGTGGCCCATAGGAATAGGTAACTCTTTGAAAATATCTGCATAATTTAATTAAAATGCCAGCACAAACAGCATAACATGCTGTCCGTCTGAGTGTGTGCTAGCCGGCTGCTTTGATGCATTCGTTGACATAATTAACCGTATCAATCACTCTGCCTTGTTTTCATGCATTAGAAAGTAATGAAAAGTTTAATTAGGTATTCGCTTCAAGATTGTCATGGTAAAAGTTTTAAACAAAGTATCTAGTAAATATTTTAAAGCAAAAGTTATTTTTGTGGTATCTTTTGAAAAAAACTATTTCTACTTCTATTCTTCTGTTTCTTATTAGTGTTCATAATGCGCCGAATATAAAAATTGACTCTAATAGGTCGCAAACAAACCTTATCCTCTCTGAAATTATTGGGTTTAAAATTAAACATTTTTGCGAGAGGCCCAGCTCGAAGGTATAAGTAGTTCGCCAGATCGCCATTTAGTTTTTAGATCAAATTTAGTTTTAAAAAATATGTGTGAAAATATGTGTAAATTGAAATGGATATTTTAGACATAGTTGAGTAAGTGCAAGGCACTAGTATTTCTCGTACAATACAAAAAGATGGTGTAGCAGATGTTATCTAGCCTTCATTATTCGTTTCTTTGCTACCAACTATCTCGAAGAGCATCTATAATTGTCTATAATATTGTCTTTTCTTAGTTATCGCAGAATACTAAACAGCAAGCTATCGATGGAAACTTGCTTCAATGGTAAACATAAATTTTCTTAAAAGCCATTCAATGCATTACAAATTACAAACACATTACAAAAATATATTGAGCCGATATGTTATCGATACTTTTATTGGATTTGCATAAGGCACATAAACAATATTAATTAATCCATGTTTGTGTTTTACTTTTCTAAAAGTTATAGCGTTTCAAAGGATATTTTGCCCACACATTTTCACCATCAGTTTAAGCTTACGGCGTCCACAAGGACCAAATTTAGTTTGCTGTTGCTTCTAAGCTACGCGCAGCCCTAATCGGCAAAATTTGGTTGGCAAGCCACATTGTTAACGCAAACTACTAACTTGGCTGCCGGCATTCTGGGCATGTTACTTTCTTATTGCTGCCATATTTAATGAAATAAGCCGCGCCAAGTATATTATAAGTAAGTCCCCTGTTACGGCTACGCCCTGACGCGTGTGTTATCCGCTGAAGTTGCCAAAAACTGCCGCAGGCCAAGCAACAGCTACATGATGTACATATGCAGCTCTCTTGAAAAGTGGGCGTGGCTGCTGTACCTGCGCCTTCACTGAGCCAGTTACAATGCCGAAAGTCATACTGCGGCATGTTTTCGCTGGCTCCTGCTGCTGCGGCTGTCGTTTTGCAAAAATACCTCGTTTGTAGTTCATTAAATGCTGCTCATTAGCCGAAAACTTGCGCAGCATGTTTGCTGTTAGGACCAAAGCCTGGAAGCCTTGACAAGCTTTTAACGGCAGCCTTAATTAGATAATATTTCTCCAAAGAGCAAATGAATATCATGTGGACAGTTTGTTTGCACAGGTCGCATCACATTTCGAAAGTAGCAATCACATCAAATATTATGCTTGAATTTAAACAACATCACAAAACTCAATCAAATAATATAGCAACACACAAACACACACGCACATACAGATTGAAACGACAACGACTGCAGCTGACAGTTGGCAGATACCTCACAGACCGTTTCTCATCTAGTCAAATAATGTGATGCAATGCTTCGGCCTTTTTGTGAAGCCTAGAACAACAAAATCCCAAAAGCGACTAAGTGTGTGTGTGGATGTGTGTGTGTGTGTGTACTGGACAGACAAACAGCTTAAAGTCTTAATGAACATTACATACATACATATGTATATATGATGGCCATGCAGCAGCCATCAACGTGCTAGCTGCTCATCATCATGGTAGCTAAAATCGTATTTGATGCCGAGAAGCAGCTGCGTCTATGGCCGTCCTCATCGAAAACAAACAGAGCGCTTTGGAAGGCCTCAACCATTTGAAGATTACTAACAGGCTAGGTAGCAATTACTGTTTGTTTATGCATTTGTTAACATTGCTGGTTGTAGCCATGGTTTTTGTTGCTGTTGTTGTTGTTGCTGCTGCTGCTGCTGCCTCGGCTATGAAGTAAAATTGAAATTCATAATTCAATTGGATTTGTGTTTAGCTGCACACAACCAAACAACGAACAACAAACGAAATTTTGCAATGCTTTTTGGGACACGGGGGTTGTGGGCGGCTGGTAAATACAGCTGTCGGCTGTATATAACCCAATGTGTGTGTTAATTGAATGCAATTTTTGTTTTACTTAATGGCAGCAACAGCAATAGCAGCAGCAGCAGCAACAGCAGTCATAGCAACATCTGCCCCAAAAAACAATGCAATGCTACTGCATCAATTTCAATTCCGTTTGCTTTGATACTTTGTGCAGGCAGACGGCAAAAGTATTTGGAAAATGGAATGCAAAGATTCAGCTCAATTCGTCTTTATGCTGTCATCGTTGTCGTCCATTTGCTGACATTTTCTTTAAAAAACATAAATCATTGCATGCTGCAGTGTGTTATAAGTGAAACTAGGCACAACTACAAAGTCAGCTGCAATAAACATCTAGGCAGCTGTGCGTGTGTATGTGTGTGTGTGTGTGTGTGTGTGTATGTGCACACATGAAAATCAAAGAAGGGATATTATTATTTTGTGAATACAGCAAAAAGCGATAGCAGCAGTAAAAAGAGGAGAGGCCAACGAGGCAACGTACAAATCAATGGCAGCAGCAATACGAACCCCATCTCAATACTTTTACTACTTGTCCCGTTTCTGAGAGTTTGTGTGCGTGTGTGTGCTGGCAAGCTGCAATAAATCTGCTGGGGTAGTCATAAATATTGATTTCGAAATTGTCTCCATGAGTGTGTATGTGTACGCGTGCGTTGGCAAGCTCAACCCAACGCCAGTGTCCAGCCTCGTTTAGATTTGTCGCCTATATTAGCTGCCGAAATGAAAATCGTTTTCCAATCGCATTCTTTTGTCTTTTACCTTTTTACTCTACCTCATATGATAGTTGGTGTTGTTGTTGCTTCATTTTGTGGGGACTCTGTCTTCGATTGAAGTGTAATTTGCAGCTGCCATGCCTTGTCGTTGTTATTGTTGTGCCGACAAACGTTCTCCGCTCTTATGACCTAACCATTGTGGGTATATTACGACTACCAAATCGTTTGTGATTATGTCAAAGATCTTAGTTAAATATAACAAAATAACATATAGATCAATAAGAATCTAACTTAAATCTAGGTGCAAGTGCTCGTTAATGATACAAATAATTCTCTAGCTTTAGCTTCTTTTTAAACTACTTCAAATTTAAAAAAAAAAAATTATTCCATAGACTATGCCTATTTTTTACGAGCCCCCAATAATTTTTTTTGTAATATGATATAACCGATTTCTATGCCTTGACATAGTTGAATATGGAGATTCGCTCTACCTTTGCATTTGGCAACTAGTTGACAATTTCCCTGTTGATTTTCCCCAATTTTCACCGATTTCTAATATGAATGTCGTATGTGTTGAACTTAATATTTTCAGTTGGTTTTCGCATTTGATGCTTTCGCCATTGACTGTTTGCTTGATGGCTTCATCTCTGCTTCTACAGCTGCAGATTGGCAGCCAGTTTCCAATTTATGGTCCGTCACTGGCTTAAGAATTATGGCCAATGGGATTCGGTTATGCCAACTGTCAGCTCGCGTACAGTTACCCATATTGGGGTACCGACATCGAGTGAGGGAGTGAACGAAGTCTGAAATTGATATTAAAGCCATCAGTCAAAGCGCAATTGGACTCACCCCTCCGAGTGAAAAGAGTCTCCTTCTGAATAAGCTTAAATCAGGCATGGGCTCGTATGCTTTGGCTTTGAGTCTAACTTTTGGCCAGGAATTGTTACATTGCCCTCATAGACTGTTTAGTGGGCTTTCACTTGTGCGTCATGTGATGGCAACGGCTAATCTCGTCCATCGGGACAGCAGTAGCCCCATTAAAAATGCCTTTGTCTATGCCTCCGACACAGCTTTGATCTCGGTTCCGGCCTCATCTCTTGCCCAACTTGTCCACTTTTCCAACTAGCTGTACGCATGCAAGCGTTTTGTGTGTGTGTGCGTGCGTCGGTTATGTCAAAAATGTCATCATACTCATCATTGGACGTTGTCTCGTTTTGCATTCCTCTGGGACCGACTCGTTCGTGAACGTCATAAAGGCCAATGGCATGATAAAAGTTCTCCTTTGTTTAATGGAATTTTATTGCCCCAAAAATGAAATGATACTTGTCGCAAATTTTATTTCTGGCTTTGAAATCGATTCAGAAGTGTGAGCATCAGCATTATATAATGGCCTCATCAATAAAAACAGATTTGTGAGTACCCCTATTTATTTATTTGTTCACATCGACAGCTTTCCTCGTTTCCAACCAAAGGTTAAAAATTGATAACAAAATTATCGTCTTTGTCCTACTTTTGGTACGTTTTTTCTTTATTCAGCTGAAACAAGATTTTTTATATATGTTTATTTTTGGTTAATTTTTATTTATATTTAATATTATTTCGGGACTATATCTACTTGTATATTCCATCGAATTTGCGCACATTTCCAATAATCTTTTTTGCTGCATGACTCAGTTATGTGCAATGAAATTTGCTTTCATTAAGCATAGGCATGGGATAAATTTTCGAGATAGGGTGTATATATTATAATGTCTTTGACTATGGTGCTTGTGTTTGTCTGTGTGTGTGTGTGTGTCCGCATTGTTTTAAATATTGGCACAAAATCAAATTAACTGCTATTTGTCAATAAATAACTTGCATACAAAGGCAAACTTTATTAAAATTCACCACAGAACGTTGTAGTTTCCGGTTTCAATTACGCAATAAATTTTCGGTACTACACCCGCATGGACAAAGGCGTAGATAGATACGAATTGTGGGAGAGGTGGTGTGGGGTGAAGGTTGGGGGATTGGTGGGAATCGCCAACACTATGACACGAGTCCGAACGCAGCAATATTGAAATTTAAAGCCCCATTGGCAACTTGTCACAATTCACAACCTGTCCGGCAGAAGCTGGACGAGCCGACAGCTGCGCAAAATATGAGCCAATATAAAACCAATAAAGCACAACTAGCAAATGGCCAGGAGCAACGGCAACAAGGACATGCCAAGACATGTACATGCTAGCATAACAATATCAAATCGCTCTAAAACGGAAGTGTGGTTTTGGCGCCATATTAAAACTTGCACATGGTAGGTGCTACATACAGACACACACAGCTAAGCCGAGTACATGGATGTGTGGGAAGTTATCAATGACAGCTTGAATTATTATAAACGTAACACGGAACTAAATTATGAATTGCATTAGGCAATCGAAAGCCGCCGACCGAGCCAGTCATAAACATTAATAACCAATATGCCAGGAGTCGACCCAGGCAGAAGGCAGGCCGCAGACAGGTCAAAAGACAAGCGTGTGAAGCGCATAAACAAGCTGTGAAAGGTTATGGCCATAGAGGGGGAGAAGGCGGAATCTATGTAGTTGCCAGCAAAGCCACTATTGCAATTTATGGCAAGCGTAGCAAAGGCAGCGCAAAGTTTTCTTCTTTTTTTTTTTTATTCACCTTGGCACTAACTTGGCTAACGCCACTCTTTGGCCTGGCGATGATGCATTGAAGCGGGATTTAAAGTTTAAAAGGTTTCGCGGCTTGCCCCAGGCCCAGGTCTGACAGGCATTTGGCGTTTTGGCGCATAATAAATTCGAACTGTAGACACATGGTTTAATTTATCATCAAATGGCTGCAATCAGTTCGCGGCCTAGTGAAAGCCGTGGAATTTATTGGCCTGAGTTATGGCTCAAACTGTGTGGAACGGTGTGGATTTGTGGCCTGTAGTTTATTTGTTATTACGGCGCAGATTGACTTTTTAATTATTGTGCGATTGATGGAAATATTGGTTAAAATGGATATGTTGTAGCTTGAGAAGCTTTGGCCTTGCCGCCTATTCATTTAAAAATTCCATTATGTGTCTGTCTATTTGCTTTAATTTGGTTATTCATTGGCAATTACTCCTAGATGGCCAACACAAAAACATATTTATTTTATATTTACATATGCGTTGCCCGCTGCTCTCTGCTCAATGCCTGCCGCTTCTTTGGCAAATGGTATTTATAAGAATTGTAATTGAATTGGCAATATAAATATGCATGCCATTTAATTACCACACACATACACACATGCATATATACACAACACAAAAGTGTACTGGTTTACAGCTCAGCTGGTTTGCAGCTCAGATTCAAGTTTAATTACATTTTATTTCCTTGAATTTTATGGCTTTATATGAAATAATTGTCAAATGATCTACCGCAAAGTTCACAAAATAAAACAAAAGTTGTAAATGCAACTCTTATCAGGTTGCTCGATAACATGTGGGGATAACGTGGCGTATACGTAACATATAAAAACCCAGAGCCAAATCATTGCGCTGGCAATGAAAAGCACTTTGAAATTGGCCATGACTCGGCTGCCTGGAATCACAGATAGCTCCCAAGCACATTCATAATTTTAAGCATTAGATAAACACATGAGGGGACTTATAGGGTGCAGGGGGTTTGGTTGTTAGGGGAGTGAAGGAGTTTCAGACTAAGCATGACGCTGCCGCTCTGTTGATAATCATAAAAGGATACGCTTCGATAGGCAGCAGCAGCAGCAGTCGATGCCTTCAAATCAGGCAGAAAAACGCTGTCGTGTCTGACTAGCTATTGCTGTATAGTGTATGTATTCGTGGGTGAGTGTTTGTGTATGTGTGTGTGTGCCACATTTCATTACGTTCAACAAGACGCTGCTCGGCACTTGAAGCACGTAACAAGTTTAAATTGCGCTCGTTGACTGTTGACTGCCGTGCGGAAGATGTCGATGTCGATGGCGATGCCGATGCTGATGCCAAAGCCGCTGCCGTTGCTGAGGCCGTGGCTGCTGCTGCTGTTGCTGCTGCTGCTGCTGGCCGAGTCATGGCCCAGTCTCAATCGAAGCAGAAAAGTGTATTTATATGTAACGGAAATGATGCTGCACTTGTGCGCCGCCTTTTAGCAAATGATCAGTAATGCGATATGGCCGGGGCACGGGGCGGCACGTCAGGGGTCAAACGGGTTGCTTGCCCAGGGAATGAGCATTCAATTTCTTATACTTATAAATGTGCTCCTGATTTTCCGCGCTTATAAATGCTTATGATAGTCATAGCCAAATGCCTGCCCGCTTCCTGCCGATGCCACTCTTCTTTCCAAGGCAATTGTGTGGCTTGCGATAAGCGCTATTTTATCGCTAATTGTAAGTGAAGCGTAAAGTCGCTGCTATAAATGCCTGCAAAGAACCTGAAAGTAAATAAAGATATGTGTAACGTGCTCAAGTGCCAATTGCCTGGGCATTAGCATTACTTTTTATGTGCCCGAATTGATGTGTGCGTTGTGTGTGATTCGACAACAATTTGGCACCTGAGAGTTGCTGTCGACTTTGTTGCATTTTACGATTTACCACAAATTAAATTATCTGGAGCAGTACAGCTGGGTATTATAAATATTTATAAATGTTGTATTTCTTGCCTAACAGTCGACACACGGCATTTACATTTATTGTAATAGTCAAAAGTTTGCTTGCTTCATATCAAAGTCATGTATGCTGTCAAGCGTTAAAGGTTCGCACACCTGCAAATACACACATACCACCATAACACACATCCAGGCGAACAAACACACAGCCAGTCGCAGCTAGACAGATATGCATATTAATGCTGCGTATACTTTATATTTTCAGCTGCTGCAAATGTTGTAATGTAAGCGCCGTTGCTCAAGTCAAATATTTGAGCAGCGGGCACACAAATGTGTAACCAACACGCTATTTGCTTGAGGCAACCTCTACAAATACACACACACACACACACACACACACACACACACGTAGAAAGTGAGAGAGGGTATGTGCATGTGTGAGCAAAACACATGTGACGCCGTGCAAATAAAAATCTTGGTAAAAGCGGAAAAAAAGGTGAAACGTGTATTAAATAATTCCTTTGTCGAGCACATTTTAATCGTGCCGCAGCAACAGCAAACAAAGCAAGGTTTCAGGCGGCTGCAAAACTGCCCGGCGGACAAAACAAATAAGCCCAACCTCAATGCTTTTGACCGCCACGTTGTCAGCGGCACACTAAAAATATAAAACCAGATACAACAGGAGTACTAACAAAAAAAAAAAAGAAACACAAACTCAAAAAACTGCGAACCTTGTAAAAATGCACAACTGCGGCCAGCGAAATGTGTTGTTGTTGTTGTTGTGGCACTAGTTGTTGTTGTTGTGTCCACGTACGCGAGTCCTTCAAGCGATGGCACGAGTTTTGGTCTATGGCGGCGCATGACAACTAAGCGGAACTGGGCGCAGACCAGGGTAAGCCCAGGCAAATGGATGAGAGCGGTGCAACGGTTTGACAAGCGCGTGAAGAAAAATTTCTGCATGTGTGCGCCAAAAGGATCCAAAATAACGCAAACACACAACCATTTCACACACATGCACAAATGTTGAAATTGTGAAAACAAATAAAACGGGCAGATTACTCCTTTGGCTCTCGCTGACTGTGCGAAAGGTTGTGTGTGTGCGCGTGTGTGTGTGTGTGTGCTTTATAACTGCTACGTGTGTTGTGCGCTTGTTGCGGCCTTGCAGGCATCAGCAACGGCTAAAGCAACGCCATCTTTTTATTTATTTATTGTTTTTGTCTGTGTTGCTGCATTGGTGTTATTAGTGGCCATTGTTATTGTTGTTGTTGTTATTATTATTGCTGCTGCCTTTGTTGTAATAAAGTACAGCACACGTCGAGGACATTTCTATGGCAGCAGCTGGCATATCACTCAAATATTTGTATATTCATATATTCATCAATGTATATGCAGATTTTTGAAATATGCGCAGGCAAAAGATTTCCATATTTTAATTTCAAATAATTTTACTATCACATTAATGTGGCTCGATTAGAATTTAAATATTTCAGCTTGATCGTGGTAACTATATTATATACATGTATCCGATTATCAATAGGTGAAAATAGTGTTATGGTTTTGTGCAATTGCAAGTAACTGGCAGAAGGAGGCTTCTCCGACCTCATTCAGCACCAATAGCCGTATCGATCTAGTCTTGTGTGTCCATTTGTCTACATGCATCTATCTCAGATGCTATAAGAGAAAGGAAATATGAATACTGGGCGTGCGCAGATCAAATTTTTTCAATCGTCGATAATCTGACTCGTTCTATTGAAAACTATTAAAATCGTTATCATATATTAGAGCTTGAGACAGTTTCTCGCATTCTTCCTCACTCGTACTCTCTCGCTTATCTTATCGTTTATTCCCTAAAATATTTGCTTTTCTATGTTATTTGCACGAACTTTATTAAGTCCTGCAGATTTTGATTTTCGTAGTATAGGAAAAAGAACAACGCTAAGGCACATCAATCTTCCGAGAATATCTTCCATTTTATCGTAAAGTGACTTAATCGCATACAAATTTCATTGAATATAAATATATTAATTGTTAGCTTGTTTTTATGAGCTTGTTTTTATGTATTTATGAGTTTATACTATGTATTGAAAGTCAAGCGGGTGGTATGCAGTGGCAAAATATCCTTCTGATTTCCCAGGATGTAATTAATTTGAATAAATTGTTGCAAGCCGCCTTTGTGCCTAACCTTTGAATACATTTCATAAGTTGCAGTGAGTTTCATGTGAAATTGTCAATTTCAAAATAAATAAATGCATATAAAATAACGACTGAATATTAGAGTTTATGCTTGTTGTTTCTGGTGTGGCGTTTACTTAATTCTCAATTTCGGATTAATTTTTTCCACAACTTCAACAAACACAAATAGAACAATTAATACTTACACAAGTGCGTTCAGGGAATTCTTTGCATAACAAATTAAATGTAAGTGCCACAAAACCAAATAAAATAGTTATAGACTCAATGAGCTGGTGGCTGCGAGGCAACGTGACACCTGAGCTTGTACAGCAGCCACCACAACAAAAGCTCGGCCACAACAAGTAGCGCATAACAGGCAGTCAAAAGTAGCAACAACAGCTACAATAACAATTGCCAACACATTTGTTGGCTTCTCATTAAAGATTCAGTTTGGTTTCATGGGAGAATTAAATCTTGACATGTCAGTTGCGAGTCGACAGAAAATTGCCACAGCCGCTGCTTGACACGAACAACATAATTTTATGGGAATTTATGCAGTGCACTTGTCAGTGTGCGGGTCAGTGTGTGGGCCAGTGTGTGGGCCAGTGTGACCAACTTAAAGTTGAAATTTAAATTTATCAAAAACAGCCCTCGACCGACCCGCAGCCGACCGTCAAGTCGGCCACACAAACAGCCCCTCTTCTACTAATGTTAAGTGGTTGCTTTTAGTTTGTTGTCTAATGCATATTTTATGCGACAACCTGTGATTTGTTGCCGTTTTAGTTGTTTGGTTGTTGTTTGGGAGCTGAGCAAATGAATTTTGGTGTTTTGTCTGCGGTAAATCGAAGCCAACGTCAATTGTTGCTCGGCTTTATACTCGACTGCCTCTTGCCGATTTATATCTTAAGGATATTTGCCAAACTGTTGCATTACATCCGCAACCATTGAACCACAAGTCAAAGGAATTCGACTTTTTTTGTATTATTAATGTCCTTTGCATTCGTCTTGCTTTGTGTATATATTTTTCAGTGGTTGCTTTTGGAATTTTAATAAATCATTGCGCATGAGATGCGTAACACGAGGCGCCTCGAAATGTTATCAAATCAAATGAATGCGAACGAATGCCTGCCTGCCTGAGTGAGTGACTCGAATATGCCTGAATGCTAAGAAAGAAATGCAAAGAAACGAAATTACGGACTCTTAGCTGCTTGGTTGCGTTGCCAGCGGCTCATTCGCAAATAAATAATTTTTAAAATGCTCCCAAAACATTTGCTGGATGCGTTGTAAATCAAAAATGCCAACGCATTGGCAAAATATTAGGGCATTCGTCTCGGCTTGAGGGGTGACGTTTAACACAGCATCAAATATGCAAATTGTAAATTGTAAATGGTAAATTGTTTGCCTTTTGTTGTTGCTGCTGTTGCTTTCACTTATTGTGAATTTGCTGCGTGCTGCGCCATAAATTTTTTCGATGTGAAAAATTCTTCGTTACAAACATTTTTATCTGAGGCATGAAGCCTTGCTTTTGTCGAATGGCGTCTGATTACCAGGTCGCATAGTGAAGCACTTATCAGAGCGCATAAATCAGCAAAATCACGAGCCAACAAATGTTCTTCAAACTCACGATGATGACGGTGGAATATGAGCCCGTCAACATGCCGGTAAACGCGCTAGTGAACTTCTCTTATGCTAGAAATCGGAAGAGGCAATACCGCTTCTATTGTTTTAATACTTTTAAAATACTGAAGTCTTTTCTGTAGAAATGAAGTTCGTTAAAATTGGGCGAATTGAAACGATATGCGAAATTAAAAGACACTTTTGGTACTCATTTGCTTATTTCTTACCTGAAATATTGCCAAATGAAAGGCTGTCATTGGTAATTGGCAGAATTATCATAGGTGCTAAAATATTGATTAGCATGCAATCGGCTTCTATGAACAACATTTATTACGCTTGAATTAAAACAATTAAAATTTGGTCAAAGTACAGTTTTCTAAATTTACAAACAATTGTTTATTGGTTCTAAAAGACAGAAAACCCATATATCAAGTATCATTAAAGCTGAAAGTCTCTAAAATAATTGTGTCTATTAAAAATTCAATTAATATTCATGCATGCCATGCATCGAATTCAAGCTCCTGAAATATACAGTCTGCTGTCAACTAACTGTTGAGGCCGAAGTGTAACCTAAATCTGCCACAGTTACGACCAGCAGATGCCTACTTTTTATTTTCAGGGCTTTTGTTTCTGCCAATACATATATGGGAGACGCAATATAAACTTTCAATTTTTAAAGCATGAGTCAGCAGTTTATATGATAAATGATGTATTATTTTACTGCTGAAGCTGCGACACAGCTAGCGCAGAATGTGTGCAATTTATACAGACATTATGTAGCCGCAACATTAACCCCAAGTGTAAGAAAGCGTGTGTTTTGGTGCCTCAACATTGTTTAATTTACAATTTGCGCATTAACTTTGTCACATAATTCTAATTAGCGCTTTTAATTTGTTTATGGGGCACTTTGCACCGTTACCTAAAATTATTGCTGGCTAAAATTGCGCTGGGAACAGCTTAAATATCACCACCGCGCTGGACGCTGCCAAGTGCTCCACATTAACGGGGCAATGGAGCCGCCATCGGAGGCGGCCACTATTTTTACGAGTCAGCTGGCAGGAAAGTCGCCCAGCCAGGGGTGCTGGCTGCCATGACAAAGTCATTAAATGCGACGCAAATTAGATTTATTGTGCGCCACTGCACCTGCCAGGTGCTGATGTTCCTACTGCTACTGCTTTGTGGGCTGCGGATGGGTTGGCTTGGATGTGGGTGCTCTGCTCCCATCCTCTTGCCTGCAGCTGTGCTGGCCGTTCTGCGGTCGTCCGTTTGACCGCCAGGGACATCGTTAAGGGTTTTTCGTCTCCGCCCTTGGCACTCTGCTGCCCCTTTGCTTAACAATAAATTTACATTAGACTGTTACATATTTGCACTGTTTGCTGCGCGCATTTCAAAATCAGCCTGGCTCTGGCAGGCAACGGGCAGCAGGATATTAGGAAGGTGGGACAGCTTTTTAACGTGGCACAAATGTGCGCGCACACATGTAAGTGGCGGCAGCGCGGTACGCATTCAACGTTAACTAGCAAAATGATATGCAAATAAGAATAAATCCGTCACTCGTTGACGTTGTTGCCAGGACCAGCCACAAGCCTCAATGTCACTCTCCTTAATAGCTGCATTTGTTTTCGCTTTACGTTCACTTTGCTTTCTTGTTTAAGGGCCAAATAATAAGGAAATTGAAAAATACAATTTTAAGGAGAAAACTTGTAATCCTTTGGGCATAGGCCTTGTAAATTCTTTAATTCTTTCTACATTTTCTTATGTTCTTGCTCAAATTTGGTATTAAATCTTTATTCAGTTGGAAAATCTAAATAAAATCTAAAGTTTTGAAAGGAATTAGTTAAAATTCTTTAGACATTTCTCTTTAAAATAAACTTTTCATGAAATAAATAAAGTCTTAAGATAGCAGTAGAAAAATGCCTGAAATTAAATGAAATGTTTGCTATTATTTTCAAAGAGATTTTTTGTATTTGGATAAATCAATTTGTATATATGGAATATTATCTCTGATTTGTTCTTGTTATGCATTTCCATTGAGTTCATGCTGTTGCTGCCTTTGTTTTCGTGCTCGCACTGAATTTGGAGAGAAATCTAATGTCATAACTAACGTCATTTCATTTAAGCAAATATCACGACCTAAACAAAAGCCATTGGATGCAACTGCTGTGCGGTGGCAGGCTCTACGTTAGAGCGTAGACTTTGGCATTTTTAGGGTTGGGTCGGGGTGGCAGCCCCCTAATGAAACAAGAAACAGCAGGCGGAGCAGCAGCAAACAAAACACACACAGACACACAAACACACACACATACACAAACACACATACATACATACAGTTCTCGTGTAGAACGTGCAAAGCGAGACAAATTGCTGAAAACGTCTGTTCCTGCTGCTACTTCGCTGAGTCGCCATTCCATTTCGGTGGGCAGGTGTCAGGAGCTGGTAGCTGGGAGCTGGCAGTTAGGCGCTGAGGCAGCAGGAGCGTTCAAGTTTTCGCATAAACAAAAGCAAATATTGCGCACTTGTGCAATTTATATTGCAAAACAATTGTCATTAGAAAATGCCGCACGAACAAAAACGGCGCAGACAAAAGGAGCCCAGAGCCCAGGCCGAAACTCACCAAGGACTCGGAGTCGGGCTCAGGCACAACTGCAACTGTCACATGTGAACCAAGGAGCAACAGCAACAGCAACAGCAACAGCAGCGGCAGCAGCATTTTATGGTACAGCTTAAGTGCTTCAAAAATTCCACGTAATGCACTCAAAGCAACGTCTGCCCAGTCTTTGGCTTTCCCCCAGAGAGCTGCCCCTTTGCCATAACTCCCCGCCGAAAACAGACGGCAAATAAGAAAACGTGCGAGCTGCGGCGCAAATTAAAGTTGCTGGTTGGGCAGGAAGCCGGATTCTGTACTGGGTCCTGCGATGACTCCTCAGCTGCTGACAGAGCAATGTGTTTCAAGCAAGTCGCTGCATTCTGTGTTGTGTCCTTCTCACCCCTCCGGTCGTTGTCCCTTTCCCCTCTTTTCATACGCTGTCATTCGTCGCCGGTCGTCGCCGCTTTTTCATCTTTGTACGCCGTGCGGCATTTTCCTTATATAGGTTTTTTGTGTGTGCGATTTTCACACACTCTCCCTAACACGCACACAAACACACACACACACACACACACACACACACACACATACACTTTTTGTTCATTAGTGGATAATGAACAATTGCAGCATTATGACAGCAGCAGCAGTAGCACTAGTAGCAGCAGTTGGCCTGCTGCTGCAGTTGGCCAGTTTTTGCTCACCTCTAGCTATCTAGTTGCAAGCATTTTTATTAAAATTCCTTGCGAGGACCATTAATTTTCCTGCTCCTGCAACTCGCTATTTGTTCTATTTTTTTTTCTTTGCTCTCGTTTGGGCTTGGAGATGTTTTGTTCGTTCGCCTGCCGGGCTGGTGTTTATTGCAGTTAATTCTTGGCAGTTTCGACGCTTCAACCATTTGCCTTGGGAACTGCCTCCTGTTTGATCTAGTTGGGCATTGCTTATACCCTGTAAGAAAAGGCTTATTGGTAGTGAGCAATGATTGTCTTTATGGTAAGCCGAGTGTTGTCTCTCTGCAATTTCTGCCTGCCGATGATATTTTTATAGATACATTACAGGAAACTATATATTGACTTATTTCATACGCATTATTCAGCTTCATTATTACAGAAATACAATTGGATCGCCTCACTTATATATGAAATAAAAACAACATTTTTCAAGACTGACAAATATAAAATATAAATAATTTTCCCAATTTACAGTCAAAAGAACAAATATATTTTAAATTTTTTCGATATTTTTTATATTAATTTTTTTAAGAATGCGAATATATAGTATCTCAAGTAGATGGATTTCACTCGAATTTTATATCTTTGCTATTCTCACTCGAGCTACAGCTTTAAACAAACTTTATTGCGTTCAAGTTATTGATCACAAGAAATTTTTGAATTATTAATAATATCACTAGGTCGATCAAAATGGTATCACTTTTAACGCTTATTCAGTTTTCACAGGTCAAAAGACTGTGATCCATCCAACCCACATATTAAAGTCGCATGCAAATTGCCATCTATTTTGCGTATTGTATAATCAAAGTTTTGTTGGCACATTAAACAACCTCTGCCACTGGCAATTAATTTGGCTTAGTTGAGTTTAGTGCACTTCCGTTGCACACGGCGGCCATTTTGTTGCTGCGCCGGATGAACAACAGGCAGACAGACACATAGACAGACAGAGAGACAGACAGACAGACAAAATGGACAGACACGAGGCTGCAAATTCATGAGTGCTCAAAAGCAGCTTTAGTTTTTATTACCATTAAAAGCGGATGCGTAGTTGCGACGCCCCAAAAACAAAATATCCCACATAACTCAAATACATAAACACAAACGCAAAAGCTCGATATACATAGGTATGCATGTGAGTGTGTGTGGGTATTAGTGTATTTGTTAGATGGACTCTTGCTGTGCCGCATTGTGTGGCACGTTGCTAGCTGCATTTTGACAATGGTCTTTGCTGGCAACACCTGAAATGAAATCCAGCCATGACCCCATTGACAATGACATCGACAACGACAACAACTGTTTTGAAAGGCAAAACTGAAATCAACTAACAACATTAACAGCGCCCCGAAATTTTAGCGACAGAGAAGCTTACAGGGTCGGCTCAACCCAGAGATTGGGGATGAGGCTCGACAAGCCAGACAATAAGCGCGCTTTGGCGTTGCTGATAGCTGAAGGCTGGTTGCTAGTCTCACTGGTCTCACTGGTGGCTCTGGTGGCTCTGGTGGTTATTGCATATGCACACACGCAATGCATGCGACAGGGTAAAATAGACAAAGCGTCGCCGCATGCAACGCGTGGGGGGGAGAGGCGGGGAACGAACGTATTAAGGTACTCCCGTGGCGTTGTCCTAGTCATTCACCATGACAGTGGGTGGCGGACAGTCCGGAGTGTCGGTTAGGGTATCAAACGGTGGGGCTACTGAAGATTGGGCCTTTGGCGCTTTAGCAGAGTCACATATGCTCCTAACGATAATAGTTTTCTGCGTAATTTGTTCGCAATTTTAGTGAAGAGTCGCGCGGATATCGCGCTGACAAAACTTAGCCACACGCATTTGGTGTGGCATCCTGGCAGCACTGTGTATAATTTAGTACTCCCGACCAGGCGTGGATCGGGATAAGCCTGAAGCTGGGGCGCTCTTTTGCACGCTGACACTTTTCGCTCCGACTCGTTAAAATTCATTTTAATTTGTAGTTGTAGTTGTTTGCCAGGGCAGTGCCGCTGGCCATGAAGACGGGCCAGCAGTGAGACAGACAGCGCGAATGTTGAATGCTGAACAGTCACAGAGACAGAGACGGAGACAGCGACACAGACAGAGACAGAGCGTGGGCGAGCAAACAGGATGGCGCACGTGTCTCTGAAGCCGCATCCTGCGTAGCTTTATAAACAATTTTGAATTTTGCGGTTACGCGAAAATTAATGGACGCCTCGCTTTTGTGCGGTTTTTGGTTGCGTTGCCAGACGACCGAGCACATGGCGCATGGCTGCGGGGCAAGCAACGCGTGCCACATCGTTTGCTTTTAGCGCTGGCGACGATGGCGGCTAAATTTTAACATTTTGTCATTAGTGTTTGCATTCTAGAAACGAGATTGTTGTTTGTCGTTGTGGTTGCGGCAAGAAATTGCAGCGTAATGGCAGAATGAGCGAGCAGCGCCTGCCTGTAACATCATGCGCATATCAAGGAGCTGGCTTATTTATGACTAACGCCAGCATCCAGCAATCAATTAAACCAATAACAGCCAAGCTAAGCTAAGCAAAGGCCAACAAAAACCCGTCAAGTGCTGGCCAAAATACAACACATATCCAACGAACCCATCCACACACACAAACACACACGTACAAGTATGGCGAAAAGTTTGCTGCAAGTTGCCAATGATTGTCAGGCAGTCGCATGTGTGTTATGAATAAGCCAAGAAACTTTTGCCTTAGTACTGCCACTGCCCGCCACCACTGCCACTGTTATCATCACAGTGCAACGCTTCCAGCCAGCTAAGGAGCCTCTCGCTGTTGCCGGAGCCAGCGAGTGAGCGCGGTTAATAAAACAGACAAACACTCAAACTTTTGCTATAAAAATATCTGGCTGGATAAGCTTGAGCGGGTTTGAGGGCTTTTTTTTTTCAAGTTGCCAGCGTTGTTTGCTTGCTAAACAAGTGCTATTAAAAGAGCATAAAGGTGAAAGGTGGGCGTAGCTGAAAACACTCGTAGCGCGCAGTGTCAGTCGTAAAGGGTCTTCCCCATTTGCCTTTGTACTACATAGCTGCTGTGTAATAAGCCCCGACCAAATTTAAATGCAGTACACAGCGCCTGCAGTCGCTGAATGCTTTCGATACCCTCTATTCAAAATTGAAATGGATGTTATTGTGTTTGGCCCATCTATAAATTGCTGTGCATTTTGCGTGTGCAGAAAATAATTTAGCTAGATTCTATTTTCATTTAATGAATTTTATTTTTATTTGATTTCGTAGTTTGTCAGAGAAAAATATTTCTCTCGACAAAGAGGTATTCCAAAGTTCAGCATGCTTTGAACTGTTTGCGCTTTTTTTTTCATTTTATTTTATTTAATATACTTATAAAGAAACTTAGGTGCACTTTTGTAGTTGGCCTCTTGGCAAGCTTTTTAATGCGCCACAAAAAAAGCAAAGGTAAAAACAAAACAGTTAAATTTTAAAAGCTTAGTTTCATAAGGCTTTGTATTTTGCAATGCTGAATAATAAAAATATATTAGCTACTGAAAAATGCCACTGATGCCAGCGTAAAGCTGAAACTTCCTCAATAAACAACTCTGGCTATCAACTTAATAAATAATGAGAATCTTCTGGTGAAAATCATAAAAAATGAAAGAAAGGGATGGAGGTAAATAATTATTAAAAAAAAAAATGTTATATTTGTAATCAAAAAAATGAGGCGTGTTTTACATACTTTTTCAACTTTCCTTTAAAAATTCAATTGACTTGCTGGTATCCTTCAGCAAAAATAAATAAGCTACCTTTTTCTGAAAATTGAACACTTCATGAATTTCTCATATAAAATCATGGGATCCGATTGAAAACCTTATATAAACTTTTGTCTTATATTTTGGAACTTTATGCACTATATGCGTTTCAATCTAATGGGATGTGCAATGGGGCGTATGAGCAGCATATGCATTTAATGTTGATGGATTATATACGCGCTGTGCTTGCAGCTGTCTATTTGCTTAATTTTAGTTTTAAACTTGACTTTTTGTTTGTTAGCATTCGAAATGGCATAATGGCTCAATGACAAAAGCGACAGTGGCGACCCCAAAGTGCAAAATGCAGTAAAATATTGAAATTGTACAGTTTTCCGTTGAGCAATGATGCGTAATGGCAGTCAAGTTTTTGTTGCTGACAGCGAATGACGCTGCAAGCGAGTTGAAAGGTGCACTCAAACACACACATGCACACAGACGCATGTATACATGTATGTGCAGTGAGATTTTGATTCTACGTGACCAGAATGCGGCAGTTGCGTTTGGCGTTCTTCTGGCCAATGCATCTGCTCGCCGGCGAAGCGAGTCAAGTGGAAACGCGACATGTGCATATAGAAATGCAGACAGACATACACAGTTGTACCTATGAAATGTATTTGTATATATAAGTATATACCATATCATATCTGATGGTCTTTAAGGGGCTTAGTCTCTGGAAAGCAGCTTTGCTTGTTCGGTATACAACTTGTGTTCTTTTCATAATAAAAATTCTGACATAACTGATTGAAATTAAATGAGTTTTCATGGGTTTCACTCTTAATATTGTCTCCCTTACTGCCATTAATCCTCGAGTGTCCTTGCATAAGTGTTGCATACTTTTCAGCGCTTTCATATGCTTCAATCAACGAACAATAAAGACTTTAATAATCACTCACCTCTGCTTTTTGGCTGCCCGTTGCAATTGGTATCCCATTAATGTTAACAAAAAAACTGCAATCAATTTATATTTTTATTTTTGATTAACATTTTCCATTTTATTTGATTATTTCTCTCCTGCTTTTCCGCATTTCGCTATGCATATATTAACTGGTTTGCCTGCACACCTTCAGTGGATTGGTGTGTATGAGGGTGTGTATTTGTGTGTGTGTGTGTGTTCGTGTTTGTAAATATGGATCTATCCTGGGGGTGTTGCGTTCGATTTGATTGGATTGAAAGGCTCCCAACATAATTATGACATTCTGCTTTCACGCTGTTCATAATTGTTTGTGTTTTACTCTTTTTCTATTTTAACTGCTGCTAATTTCAATGCAATTACGTGTGCGTGTGCGTGTGCGTGTGCTTGTGTTTGTGTGTGTTCATGCGGCTGTTGTCATTTTCAACATATTTCTGTTGTTTTATGCAGCTTTGTTTAATCTCTGGCATGTTTTTTTTACATTTAAATTTATATATTTATTTATTTCTGTTTGGATGAGTGTTCATGTGTTTAATTTGCTTTTATCAAGCACACATACATACATTTATAGACGTTCTTTAATTGTAGGCATTTATGTTTTTTTTTTTCTTTTTTCCATAATATACACATATATATTTATATGTACATACACACAACATTGAATCATTTTTTTATATGTATATGCATTTTGCTTAAACCGTAACTATGTATACATAATTAATTTTATTTATGCTAAACACATAGGCATATCTCATATTATAGGTAATAGTTTTATAAAGATTCTTGCTTCACTCCAGGCCATCTTTGTTCATTTTTTTGCTTAGAATTTTCCTTTATTCTCCAACATTTTTCAACATACATATGTTTAGCTGCTAATCAATTTGTTTGTTTGTTTTTTATATATTTTTCTCCCGTGTTGCCTCATTTTTCCTTTTATCGGTATCATAGTTATGTTTTATAGTGTATTTAATGTGTTTTCTTTTAAATTATGCATAGCTTGTTGCTTTGTTTAGCAGACAGTTTTCTTGTTTGCTCAAATAACATTTAGTATATATGTATGTATATAAGTATATATAGATTTGTATATATATGTAAAGTTATGCATACACTGCTGCACAGTTTTGCCATTGGCTCTCAAAAAACACGTTTTGCCAAGTTTAAAAAATAAATCAGTTTACTTTGTCAATAGCATCGTTTACTCTCATCGCATTAAATCACAACTTAGAGAAATTAGACGCACTTCCTGTTGGGCTCTCCACATCCTCCAATATAGTGGGCTAATTTGAGTTTTTGTTTCGTTTTGCGTTTTTTGTAAAAAATAGTTTACAATTTTGATGTTTTCCATTTTCATTTTCATATTCATTTTCGTTTTTGTTTTTAATTTTTGCCTTTTTAGTTTGTTATTTTTGTAAATACCATAAATAATTGTGTTTCGTTAACAGTTAGCATATAGATTTTATAGTTACAATTACAATCTTAACTAAACATTGACTAAACTTTGTAATTTGCTCTTACTACACGTTCCAGCTGATGTCAGTGACACTGCATAAATTTGTATGTATTATTTTTCTGTTTTGGATTTGTTCACGTATTTATTCTCATTCGCTTTCTCTAAATATTTCACTATTTCGCCTCATTCAGCTTCTCTTTGCTTAAAGATTTAAATTTTTTTTCACATTTACATTACACAGATACATCAATAGGTTTCTATAATTATGCCCTCATATCAAGTGCTGCTTACTTAAGTAGTTGTAGCTAGTCATGGGTACATCTACATGCATTTTATATTAATAAATTGATTTTTTTTTAGGTTTTCTTTTGGTTTGTGTTGCTTTATCACTATGTTTTTTACCTTTGTATGTGCACATTTTCTACTTTTTTGACTTGTGTTTACATTTAACTATTTTGAAGGTAATTATGTTTATTCTTTTTTTTTTTGTAAATATTTATATTAATTTTTTTCTCAACTTTATTTATTTGATTTTCTTTATAATTTTGGTTCCATTGCTCGATATTTAAAATCATTACAGCTTTGGGGTGAACCTATCGAAGCAAATGAAGTTCGAACTAACTTTAAATTAGGCACATCTATTAAATGAGCTCTCGTTAAATCTAATTACTCATGACATGCTTCTAGGGGCAAAAGGTGGTGTCTGCTTAGCTCAGTAATAACAGTTCGATATCAATATATAAAAAATATTTTGAAATTATGAAAACAATTTAAATGAATCAGTTTGAAATTTCAGTCAATAAAATGTTGCGATAGCTTTGCTAAAATAATTTTTTACCCCGAATACAAATTTCTAACTTTGCTTCTACTGACACCAATACCTCGAAAACTCTGCGAGTGGAACCGAAAGGGCTATCAGTGATTTGTGCACTACAACATACAAAAAAAACCTTTGACCCTTGACTTTAGCACCGGCTCTATTCTAACTCTGGTAGGTATACCTACTGCTATATGTGTACCATATGTGTAGTTGCTGAATTGGCCCCCGACTAAAGGAGGTTTTTTATTGCTACATATCGGCGCTCTCTGACTGCGAGAATATAGACACAAATAACACACATACGTATATTTTCATTTATTTAAATCATTTTGTTTTGTGAATTCAATTAGAAGTTGTACATATTATGGTTATTAGCTATTGCACATTTGGCCTTTCTGCTGTTGCTGTTGGTGTTGCTATCGCTGTTGCTTATGCTCTTTATACTTAAACTACGTTTGCCTTCAACAAATTGGATATTGAGTTAATGGGCGTTTATTTTATATATATATTCTATACATAGATATTTTATATGGTTTGCTTGAATTCATATCTGATGTGATAATCTTCGATCTGCTTGTTCCTTTCAAATCTATCCTGCTTCTCGTTACTCGCTACTCGCTACTTTCATCTCGCTACTCGTTAAGCTACATTTCTCTAATTTAAACCGAGGGTGTGAAATAAAATTTGTCACTTTTGCATTTCAATCTTTGTACAATTCGGGGATGCCATAAACTTCATTTACTTGGTTTATTGGTGGTTGTTGTTGTTGTTGTGGTTGTTGTTGCTGGGCTTGAAGTTGCAGGTGCTGCTCGTTGTTGGGCAACTGTTGGTGCATCCAGTGTGGCTGCGCATAATACAACTGTGGGGCAAAGTGCGTTGCTTGTTGTTGTTGTTGCTGTTGTTGCAGCTGCAACTGTTGTTGCTGTTGTTGCAGCTGCTGCTGCTGCTGCTGCTGTTGCTGTTGCTGTAATTGTTGTAATTCGTATATCTGCGGCTGCTGGTGGTGGAGTTGTTGAACGTGGTGGTGCTGCGATTGGTGTTGTAGTTGGTAGCGCGGCTCCTTCACGTAATCGGCGCACGGTGGCTGCTCCTGCTGCTGCTGTTGCTGCTGCTGTGTGGGATACATGGCCACCGCTCATGGCAGCTACACCAGCAAACTAGGTGCTAGCCACTCATCCTCCGCCAGCTGCAATTGCTACAAGCTAAGTATCAGACGTACACACTACAGTCTGCCCCGAGACTTACCTGTGGACTGACCTGGAACTGTTGCATGGGATAGGCCACAACGCCAGCTGCCTGAGGCAGCGCGCCGCCAACGCTCTGAGTAATCTGTGGCGCTGCGGCGGCTGCTGCACTGGTTAGCTGCGGCTGTGGCGGGACACTCTGCCAAGTGCCTGGCAGCTGTACGCCCATGCTATTGGGTGAAATAAGAATGGTGTAGCCAACGCTTGTTAGTATTTAATCAATGAGCGCTGCTTACCCCATGTAACTGGCCTGCTGATAGCCTGCAAATTGACCGTAGGTGAAGCCTTGCATGCCCTGCAGAAACTGGCCGGGCTGCAAGGCACTTGCCGGTGCCGCTGTGGGATATGTGGGTGCCGGTGGATACCAGTAACCGGCCACTTGCTGCCCATAGGCGGCTGCTGCTGCGGCCGCGGCAGCTGCTGAGCCGAAGGGGAAACCCTGCGCCAGCGCTTGGCCCGCAATGGCGGACATGTGATTCGGATCGCCGCTTTCCTTGCCCCACGCGCACTTCACTGGCTGCTGGTTGATTTCCGTATTATTGACGGCTACGATGGCGTGTGTAGCTGCTTCTTTTGTCGAGAATCTAAAGGCGAAAATAAGCGTGTGTGTGTAGCAGAGTGTAAGGTTAGAGCAAACTAATTTGCTGGGGGAGTTGGCTGCAGATTGACCTGTTTAAATTTCCATTTAACCTGCAGCAGCAGCAGCAGCAACAAGAAAAACAACAACAACAGCTCGACAACAAGTTGTGTTAGCCAGAACAAAGCGTAAAAGTGGTACAAGCGTCTGTGGAATTGTTTTTGCGCTTGTTTTACTTGTAGTAGCTGCTAGTTGAGAGTTCTTGCTGTTGTTGTTGTTGTTGTTGTTGTTGTGGCTGGGTTTGGGTATAACTGCAGCAACTACGAGGGCAGCGGCTACGGCAGAGACCACTTGGAGTCCCCAAGCTCATTATGTTACAAAACGCCAAACAATGCCAATGGGGCTCTTTCGTCTCCCTGCGCCCCTTGTCATGCCCTCTTACACTCGCTCTCAGTGCTCTCGCGCTGCTTTTGCTCTGTGCATACCACAGAAATGAGTTTTGGATAGCGCACAAAAGGCGCACACGGACCTGGCCAGCAACTGCAATGCGTTGCCCCCTTTGTTGCTGGTTGGCTGTTGGGGTAATGGCGCGCTGTTAAGCCTCAGCACTCGCCAGGAGGGCCAACGGCAGCCATTAAAACCCTATCACCATTCGTGGCGGCAGCTGCGATCTGCTCTCTGCTCAGCCCACAGCTCAGCTGCATTTCCCCAGCTTACGTTTCTCTCATGCTATTGGCATCGCTTTTGCCTACTTTGGTCGGGGATTTGGTATTTGGTTTTTTTTTTCGTATTTTTTTTCTGTTTTTACTATGGGCAGCGACGTTGCTGCTGTTATTGCGTTTCATTGTTTTGTTGCCTCAAAATTTGCCTGTTTTTGTTGTTTTTGTAGTTGTCGTTGGTGCAAAAGTGTAGTTGATTTATTAACGGTGCGGCGGACCCGTAGCTGAACGGAGGCACATTGAAATGGCGTACACTCAATTGCAACGACAACAACATGGAAGCGGTTTTGAGTGCGGAGCTGGGCCGCAGGCCACAATGCATACCAGTCGCCGTCAACGAAATCAAAATGGCGGGAAACAATGGGCTAATGTGGTATCCAGAACCCGCTTTTTGCTTTTGATACTTTTGCTTGCACGGTTTTGCGTCACTTTTATTGTGGTTCCTGTGACCGTGCAGCCCTTTTAGGTGGAATGTTTTGCATTTCAAGCGACAGAGAGTTGAATGTGCGTTACGTATACGCACTGGGTGTTTACTACTTACCGCACAAATGCATAGCCCTTATCCTTGAAGACGCGTATCTCCTGTATTGTGCCATATGGCGAAAATGTCTTCTGCAATATCTCCTCGTTGAGAAAGCCAGAGAGGGCGCCATTGATGCCGCCACAGTATACGGTGCAGTTAGTAGGGCTGCTTTGGTTATAAACCTCATCAAAGGTCAGAGGTTTGATATTCACTGAAAATGCAAACGATAGAAATCAAAATGATGTGTCTCGATGTGAGTTGTTCGGAGTTGCAGGGGGTCACTTACTGTCTGCCTTGGTGGCTGGCGGTTTTCGGGTGGCCCAATTTGTGCGTATCGAACGCGAGCCGAGCCACTGACCGTTCATAGCAGTGATGGCGGTTTCCGCTTCCTGCAAATGCCAAATTAAATGGAAAACAATTAGCTAAAAGCTGAACGCTATTTGCCACAGTTTGTTTAGCTGCTTAAGCCGCTTACAGCCAGGCAGCCTGAGCTGCTGCAAGGCCAAGTAACAACATCAACAAACAGCTCAGAAAGTGTTGAAGAAAAAACAATTGCGGCCGTCGAAAAGTTGCTCCTTGCTTGCTCCTTGCGACTTTGTTGCTAGCAACAACTTGGGCGCTCTTTGATACGCGTAGCCTCTAGCTGCTGCTCCACTCTCGCCACAACTCTTCAAGCAGACGCTGCATGCACAAATTATAATTTCAATTTCACCCAAAAGGTATTTCGTGCGTATCAAACGTGATTCATACAAAAATGATTGCAGCCAGTTGCAACTCTTGCATGCAGTCATACCGCCGTGTGTGTGTGTGTATGTCGTTTGGGCGTTACAGAGCAATTTTCGTTGCGGCACACTAAAAGTCCAGGGCGCAATCCAGCAACATTGCCATTACGGAGTTTGTTGGCATTTTTTGGTGAACGTTCCGTGCACCGGTGGTGCAACATGGGCTGAAACTAGACACCTACCGCCGCAGGTTCACTTAAGCATTTTCTACTTTTTACTTGGGGACTACGTGCAAAGCTTGAAATCAGTGTCAAAAATATCTAAGTGTTACCAAGCTGAATGCTCTATATAATGAAATGAAACTTTTAAGCTTAAAAGCATGTAGCAGCAGCGGGAAAAAGTGTATTTAAAGTGCGTAGGTTAAGTAAGTGTATTTCCAAAAGTTTTCTGGTGTTTGGTAGATAGCTCTCTCTGAGATGGCACGAGCGTGGAAGCAGAATATTCACTTCAAAAACTTTCAATTTATTGTTTTATTTAAAACTAGAAGATACCTTGTAAGAGTATTTCTTAGTCTGTATAAAGCCAATTGAAGCTCTTCTTGATATGTTCGCTTTAATTTAACCGCTTGCACAAAAGTCAACAATTGAGTGGCTGCCCCCAGCGATAAACCAAGCAACTGTCGCGCAACTTTGTCCATAATTTAAATTGAGTGAGTGAGTGTGTGTGTGTGTGTTGGTGTGTGCTTGCCTTGGTTAAGTCACGCAGTTTGCGTGCGTGCGCATTTTTATGCATTGCCAGTTGCATTTTTCATATTTGCATAAACTATAAATTTTACATTTTTTAACCGATACGCATCGTTGATTGCGACACTGCTGCAACAACCAGGACAAGCAGGCCCGGACGGGCCAGTAAACAATGCGACAGCCCGCCGCAGCGCCTCGACCCCGGGCATCAGAAGCTATTTAAATATTTTACATTTATTTATCAGCCGTGGCACTGCGGCGCCTGCAGCTTTAAGCGGCCACATGCAATATTTAATTTACTGCTGCTGCTGCCAGTTGTTGCTGCTGCTGTAGTTCCCCATTTGGCTTGGTTTCATTTGACAGGCGCTTCAAGTGCAGTCGCTGTAACAAATGCAGTTGCAGCTAAGTATTTGCTGTTGTTGTTGCTGCTTCTGTTACTGTTTCTGTTTCTTTGCCAATTGCAATTGCAATTCCATGTGTCAACGGAAATTGTCTTAACAAACGGTCAGCTTAGCTGTTAGCTGCAACTTTGGCAGCGAACTGATGGCCACGGCTAATGCAATGCCACTGACGGAGCGAACTTTGGCCAAAAGTTGCCTTTGCTGTGGGCCAAATAGTTGTTGCCGCTTCAAGGGTCTGGCCAAAAACTTTATCAATCATTTTGGTGGTAAATTGCTTAGAAAACATTTGGTGAACATGAACTGCAAAACGGAAGTGAAGTGTATTTTCTCGAGGCTTGTTTAAGAATTAAAGTTTAAGAGTATGGCCGAGTATTTGCTTGCATGGTATTTAAGAGCAAATCATGCGCATAAATACGCTTTCAAATGCCTCATTGCCTGTCATAAGTTTACGTTTTCAGTGCACAGTTCAAGAACCTTTAAATAATTTGCCAATTCATCTAGCTCAAGTGTCTGTTAAATACCACAACATGACACCCGATCGCCTGGCTCCAACTTGCCAAAACTATTTATGAAACTCTCACTTCAGGTCCAAGCATAACCCGACAACAACAACAACAACAACAAAAAGTATATCTACAACGACAACAACAACTGCCTCAAAAAATGTCGAAAACTAATTGCAAAGTTTCTGAGCAAAACATGAGGCAAATAACAAACGCAACAAACAGAATGTTTTGGTTTGGTGTAGACAGTTTTTGGCCATGGCTTTTTGGCTCATTGGCATTGGCACTTGAGTGTTAGAAATTTTCTTGGTTTGGTTAAGATATCAGTTGCTGTTGCTCTTGCTGTTGTTGTGGGCAGGCGATATTAATTAATTGTGTACGGGAAATTTGCAGCTAATAGCGAACAAACTTCAGACACGTTTGCCTGCCTGTGGTTGTGACAACCAATGCTACAATGGCCACAAAAAACAACAACTCGAAAAAGGCGGCAGCTTTGTGCTGTCTATGTTGAATTACCCTGACAGATTAAAGTCGAGAAATCTTTGCCACACAAAGGTTTATTCGGTCAGTACTCAAATATCCGCAAATTATTTCCATTGAAAGCACATGCAAAACTTATTCAAGACTATTTTTCAAGCAATATTCGTAAAATATTTAAGGTCCTCTGGCAAGGGTATAATAACCTAATCGAATGCTGACAAAATCTTAGTCGACTTATGAGCGCCACGTGAAGCAGCTGTATTTTAATTAAATGTTACTCAAACCCTGAACCCTACTGGTTGGCAATTAGAACATAAAACAAAACGTATGTTTAACTTAAAGAATTGCATAAATGCCGAATTCCAGTTGCGTCGTAAAAGTTCATTTAATAGAGACGACAACTTCCGCTTACGGATAAGATAATTAATTTTCGAGAAAGATGGCGGCAAAAGTTTTTGGCTCGCTGGGCGCCCAAATTTAAAGAAAATTTTCTGTAAATTCAATTTGATGTTCAACTTGTTATAAGTCATTTTGGTGCAACTTTTGCTGTACTCCTTTGTAAATATTGATTACTTGATAAGCGTAGAGAATCCTTTAATGCCCCCGCATGGCCTCAAAAACGGAAATGGCACTGCCGACCGTGGGAAGCGTGGTTGCGGGTATGCGGGGATGCGGCAGCGGTAGAAGTCACTAAAAAGTTTTTGTTGCCGAGCAGCTCAGAAACAGAACCAAAAAGGCGAAATACCTTCATTAAGCGAATAAAGAAAAGCAAAGTAAGTTGAAGAATTTTTAAGTGGTTTAAAAGGGTTTTGTCATACTTTTCATCTGTTTACTAACAACAGCCAGGCCTGCCCCCTACTCCGTCCCATTTGCCACAAATGGTTGGGCTGACATTTTGTGTACACAACGTAAGTCGGGAGCAAGACATTTTAAATGTTTATTAAAACAATAAGGAAATGGTTTGTGCCTGGTGCAGGCAAAAATAAAAAAAAAAGAAACACAAAAAAGGGCTAAGCAGGAAAAGGAAAAACTGTAGCGAGCGAAAAGGTGAAAAAAGGCAAAGTCAACACACACAAAAGGGGGATAATCCCCACACAAATATACTCTAAGAAAATGGGAATGTGTTGTCCTTTTTTCTCCTAGCAACCATTTTGTCTTTTAATAAAGGTAACCAGACGCACAAGTATTTAGTGCTTGTCCCACCTCCCCCGCTCCAAAATCGGGCCGGACATCGTCTCAGGCTAAAAGGTTTGGGCAGCCAAGCTTCTAAGCCAGTTCTGCTTAGTGCTTCGGTCAGATTCATTAACGTGGCTATTTAGATAAGCGTCCAGAGGCTTTAAAGCCTACCATTATCCAAGTCGCGTCTTAAAGTCCGAGCTCCAAAAGCCACAATGTCTCGACTAACTATCCGTCTGCCAAATTCATGATTTCTCAGGGCATTTCTGATGATTTCTTGATATTCAGAGAATAACTCAAGTGGCAAATCGTTTACACACTTGAAATGCTGTCCCATTCGTCGCATTCTAAAGCATCAAACAGATATTGATGTGTAAACCCAGCGACAGGCAGCTCCCGCAGCAACGTCTCTTGGCGCAGTCAGTCGTTGGCTGAAAACTGTTTTCATTTCGTTTAGACCAAAAACGTTTTCGATTTTTGACCATTGCCCGGTCACACATCACAACATTTTTGGTGGACTGGTGTGAGTACGGAGCAGCCTGGGCGTGGGCCCTAAAATCAGTATTTCACGCAAGAGCGCATTTTTGTCAAGACATAATTCCATAGGATTTATTTGTGTATGCCATTTTTTTGCTTTTTCTTTTCATTTCGATTCTGTTTCCCAATCCGGTCTCCCATACTCCTCTCAATTGTTTTTTATAGTTGCTGCCCCGGGGCCAGTCGAAATGCTGCTGTTGGTCTTGTGTGTCCATTTACTCGGTATGTCCAGTGGGTCGGCTTATGCGTGTGTTGCCAGTTTTAGGCTTCAAATCACTTGTTTCTGAATTATTATGGAAAACATAAAATGAATGTTCAGCCCATTTATATTTATAACCAAGTTTTATTCGCTCCAGCAAATTTATTACACACAACTTGAACATTCTGCCTTTTGTTTAAAATTAGCTTTTGTTCGAACTTTAAAGAGCGTCTCAGAAATACTCAGAAATTATCTTAAAGTTTGCTTGCCTTTTAGAGAACAAGTTGATCTTAATTGTGAATTTGTAGAACTTATTAATATGGAGTTTCCCTACATTTTGCACAAACTTTTTATTTTGTTGTTAGTTTTTGATTCTGTTGTTAGTTTTGAATTCCCGGAAATAATAATTGGCTGGTTCTAACTTGTTTTTAAAAAATTATTATTCATTTTAATATTATCTTATATCCAACACAGTGTGTAAGTATGTTTGTATTTAGGTATAGCAAGTTTATTGATGGAGACTACGTTGAAATATATATCAATACAAATTGATTTTTACCGTGCACGAGGTAACTCAAAAATTATAAGAGCTCAGTTCACCAAATTTGATGTGGAAGTATAATATTCACAGGTTTTTAATATTTCACTTTAAAATAGAACTGAAACCCGTATTTTAAAAACTAGTGCGTGAAACATACATTTGTGTACAATATTTATGGGCAGAAAAGTTCATCAAGATCAGCCTATATAAACATTGCTACATTGTATTTTAAGTGTATGCAAATAAGAAAGCTAGAATGTTTGTAAAGGTAGTTTCGCGCGAGCTTCAGGTTATCTGCTAGTCTGACAATCCCGGTTAGCTTTCACTTGCTTTATTTTAAATTCTCTAAATTCTTACGTATTAACGTGTGTGTTTACGCAAACACCTCTTGGACAGGCAAAAAAAGCAAATTTGATTGACGTTTGAAAAAATTATGAAAATAGATAACATACCCAAACATCTGGTTAACCGCAGTTTTTGTGCTCCCCGACAATGACAGCAACGTATGCAGACATAAGCTTCTCAGTTGATGCAAGAAATAAAACTACACCCACGGAGGACGCAGTGTAAACATGGGTTGTGACAGAATGGGGCCGGCATTATATCGTGCGCACATTGTCAAATTTTGATTTTGAATTGAGCACATTATTCAACGTAGAACGCAGACACCGATAGCAGCCTGCAAGTTGGCACCTGCCTCTTGCCTCTTGCAACTCTTATACGATTAAATGCAGTCTCTTAACTTGCCACGGCGATGTACTTTGTCTGTAATCAGTTTTGAGTCAATGGCAGCCGCACAGTGGCCACTTAAGATGCAAGCAGCAACACTAGCAGTATCAGCAGCAAAAGCAACATTCACGGCAGCAACAATCACTAAGAAGTTATAGAGATGTTGCTCATACGTAGCTTTTTGCCGCATTCTCACACTGTCGTATTGGCGTGCAATAATATGTTAATGTTATGTGTGACAATAACTGATGCCACCAACGATGGCAGCCATTAGCATTTTCAAGCAGCAGCAGGCGCACAGGAGTTGCCTACTGCTACGGCTCTTGTATCTTCTGCAACGGCATGTTTATTGCGCTTAATGTTTGCGTGAGCTGCTTTTTTTTTGTTCAACTACACGCGTTTGTTGTTGATGTTGTTGTGATTTATGATGCTAATGACACGCAGCCAGGAGGCGCCAGGACAGCCTGCCTTGGCTGCCGCTGCCGCTGCTCCTGCTGCTGCTGCTGCTGTATCTGGTGCGGCTCCCCTGCCTTGATGGTTATTAAATTATGGCAATTTGTGTACATCGTCAGCGTTTGGCAGCGTTGGCAGCGTTAGCTGGTGTTTATTTAAAGCATGTTGCCGAACAATTTACGCTTAATATTTGAAAGCTCCTTCAGCAATGTATTATGCAAAGCTCTGGGATTGGCAAAATGTTCATATGCAGGCGGAAGCGCAAAATGAAGAAAATGTTTCTTCCTTTTCCGTTTGCAGTTGCAATCGAAATGCACACAAATACACAATCCGCATGTGGATGCGTTTGTGTGTGTGTGTGTGTGCGTGTGTCTGCAGTAAGCCATTCGAAAAATAACTTTTCAATTTCCGCAAAACCACAGAAAATATATAAACTTTGCACAAAAATTTAATAAAACTTTTCGCATAAATAAAATTTGCATTAAATCAGCTGCAAGCGACGGCAGCCGGGGGTTGGGCATCGGCTTAGGGCGGCGCATATGAGTGCATAAGGTTGTGTGTGTATTTGTGTGTGTGTGTGTGACCGAATGTTTGTGTGCAAAACTCATGTCGAGAAACTTAATTTGAAATATTTGAGTTTGCCATTTGAACGCGTTTGTTTTTCTTTCATTTGCTTCTGCGTTGGCATCGAAACTAATCGAGAAAGTTCGAAAATTGTCGTTCGTCCCCCAGAGCATCGATGCAACATAAAAAGTTAACTAGTTAGTGCCAGCGACGCGGTTGACACGTCGCAGCCGCATTTTGAAAGCGCACCAATTCCAAATTGCGTATACGCCGCATTGTGTGAGCGCTTATGTTCACTTTACTACAACAACAGCAAAAGAAACAACAAACACTCTATCCAAAAGCTTAGACTTACGCTTCGGCTTATGCTTTTGACTGACAGCCAATGACTGTGTGGATGTGGTGGTGTCTAAGCGTCATGGATTATGTATATCTCTCTCGCTCTCTATATTTTGTATCTAATCTGTGTGCTCCTAATGAAAATATTAATATTAGCATTAAAATTTAATTAATAACTCTCAACGTTTGCTGCGTAATTGACTTGTAGCGCCTTTGGATTTCACGTCATTCGCCTGGCCGACTTGAGCTTTGATTTGACATTGGCTTTGATTTTGATTTTCTTAACGTCTGTCTGACTGCTTGGCTGTCTTTTGCTAAGCTTTCGTATTTTTTCTGCTTGACTGCTTGCCACACAGCGCGTACAGCTGAGCTTTGCTGCCTTTGATCCTAACCACATTCAGCTTTGGCGTCAACTTTCAGCTTTGTCGAATTTTCTACCTATTAAGCACATGAAATTCAATCACAACAAACAAACACACACACGTGAGCGTCGTTGTGTATCAGTTATTTCTACCCTTATCACTTGCGGTTGGAACATATTGAATATGATGTATAAACGTTTTCTTGTTTTTCTCAAAGAAGAACCGTGAGACTTGTTGCATCTGTGGCAAGGACTTTAAATGCTGTGTGGATATCTGTATCTCTCTAGATTTATTTATGCGGGAAGTGTCTTAAATTACATAATAAACTTTATACTTAAAAAAGAAAATGGAAAGCCCCTTTTATAGGCTACAGCAATAAATATGTATACGTTAGAAAGAGGCATCTTTAAATTCAGAACGTATATATTTAAATCTACTTGTATTTTTTCATCAGGAAAATAAATTAAGCCGAAACCCGTACATGTCAGACACTCTTAGACCAACAACAGGGAGTTCCTGTCTATCTTGCGCAGATGACGTTGATTTCGGCATCTTTGCCAGCTCCACTAAAGTGGATAAATTTTGATACTCCCGCTTGTTTAAGCACCACCAGGATATTTTAAACCGAAGACTGATATGTAAAGAATTTTTCATTTTGTCAATACTTTCATCAATAGACAAATTTAAATTGTTTGGTTTTAAAGTGCAGAGTTTCTTTTAATAGGCATTCTGGTCTCAACTAATGTCCATTAAATGTCTGCTGTCTCTGCTGCTATTTTATTCAATGCTCACTAATTGCTGTCATTTTTTCTGAGCTTAACATCTTTTGAAGTTCATTTAAAGCAGTTTAGCTAAGTTTTGTTTCAGCTTACCGATTTCTTGACAAAGCTGACGAATCCATAGCCCTTTGATTTCAGTGTTTGCGGATCGCGCACAACTCGGCAGTCTCTGTAAGTGACAGATGAAAGAGCACAAGTTAATTATTTATGTATGCATATATAATCAATTTATAGAAGCTGTTATTTATAATTGGGTGGGATACTGCTTAATTTTATTAGCTAACTCTTGCTATTGTAAATAATTAGGAAGGGTCACTCAGCTTAATGTATTCAAGCAATTTCAAATTATCTCTTAATGTTGATATAACTGACCCAGAAAAATTACAAGATAGGATAATAGATGCTTAAAGTCCCAGCAAATTAAGAGGAAAAGCTGAAAGTCAAAGACGTGGGCGACGTCATGTGGCCTTTGCCAAGAAATCCAATAGAAATGCATGTGCGAATAGAAAGTGTTGGGAATTGGATTTCTGTATAGGCGACTGCAGATAGAAGAGCAGGAGAATTATAAAAGCAGCTCCTTAAGAACGTCAGCATGCGGCTTATGCGCTGGGCGTGGCGCCGTTAGCCAAGTTAAAAGGATTTCTGCTGCAAAAATGCCACAGAAAGTGTTAGACCACGTGTCGGATGTTGGCCGTCTATGTTCGGCGGAGTGGAGGAGCAGAGCTTTAAATATGTGTGCCCGTCTTGCTTAAGCTACGAAGATATATTTTGCGCTACCCACTGATGAGTGTGTGGTGTGTGTGTGTGTTTTCGTATGTGTGTGTGTGTGTGAGTGAGTGTGTGTGGGTTTGTGTAATACTTGGCTCAACCGCAACACCAACACGAACAAACATCAACTAGGGAAAGGAAGGGCTGGCAGCCCGCATGTCGACCGCGGCATTTAAAAAAGGCCAACTTGATTGTAAATCACGATAAAAGTCAATTTTTAATATGAGTTTTAGTTAGCCCATGGCCCACAGGCCCAACCCCCAACCCAGCCCACACTTCAGCCGATGTAAAGTGGCCGACAAAAAAAATAAAAAGAATGTATTTTAATGGCCTTTGGCTCGGCTTTAGCTTCAGTTTCAGCTTTCCAGCTTCAAGGTTGCAATTTATGGCGCTGACCAACAGCGAAATTGCATTGGCCCAGGCCAATGGACCGCTGGCCGAGCCCCGTAATCGATACGCACATAAATATTGTGGGAAAAAGCATATTTAATTAAACTTTAATATTTATTAGCTACCAAAGGAATTTGGCTGCAATTGCTCGGGGCCATGTAATTGGGTAAGGGATTGCGATTGGGCTTGCACTCGGCTTTGGGTTTGGGTTGGCTATTCTCTGGTCTGGTCTGGTCTAGTCTGGTTACCTTTCAACTCCCACTCTGTGGTCTGCCTGGCACGCAAACAAACAGACGTACACGAAATGAAAATATGCACACGCACACACATGCACAGACACATACACATACAGCTGCACATGTCCGTCAGCAGTGCACACAAATAATGAAATAATACAGCCGCCCTTTAGCCGGGCTTCGATTGTGCTAACAAATTAAATGTATGCAGAACAGAGAGGGGCATATATCTGCATTGCATATGTATGGGTGTGTGTATATGTGGTGTGTGTGTGTGTGTCTGTGTTTGTTTGTGTGTGTACACAACAGGCATTGCATGTTTGCCGAGGCACCCAACCAACTTATCATATTTCACAATCGATAAGCATCAGTTCATATTTTCATAACATTTTTGTTTGAATATTTTCACATGCAGCAGACACAAAAGCAACAACAACAAAACTGGAACTCTCCTTCCATATATAAGAGGAAACAAAAATAAGCAAATTTCGGTAAGCATTCGCTTGAGCATCGTGTTGCAATAATATGCTTGAACATTTAACATAAAACAAACATAACCTTTGGCAGGGCTCGAGAAATAAATCCAAATGTGGCGTCAGCTGATACGCATATGTATATGTAAATAAAAGTAAAATATGTATATATGTCCCATGCATGTGTGTATGAATGTGTGTATGCTGCTTGGGTTGCCACTTCGCTTCAATGGCTCTCAAACTGTTGCCATAGTTGTTATCATGCACGAAAAACTCAGCTCAAAAAATTTGACTACGTCTATGAGTGTGCGGCAACAACTGTGGCAATTTATCCGCTGACGTTTACTTATGCAGCAGTCAAGTGGAGTGGTGCACGGTGGTGCATTGTGGGGCATGGGCTACGTGTCGAGGGCGTATGCACACTCATACACTCTGTTTGCACGAAGAATTGAGCAGTGATGTTGGGTGGCAACGAGCTAACGCAACGCATACCAGCCAACCTGCATGTCTTATTGAAAGGATGAATTTATGTGCATAAGCAGGACCTGTGCATCTGTCTGTGCGTGCGTGTATGTATGTGTGTGTGTGTGTCTGGGCATGCAGCTCAGGCCAATCAATATCTTTTTTACAAATATTGGCAAAAGTTTTGCGTTTGCTTTTACTTTGGCTTTGGCTTTGGCTTCGGTCCTGCTGTTGGCTCTGTTTCTGGCTGCAGCTCGAAAATAAATTTCCAAAAAAATATTTTTGTATCTTAAGTGCATAAAACTATAAACGTTAAACAAAATATTTCTCACAAACACACATACGCACACATACCCAAATGCGGTTATTTATACTACATATTTTGGCTCTATTCCCAAGCCTTTGGCCTGGTGCCTCGAGTAGCTTTTGGCCCGCACTCTCGTGGGGGCAACTACTCATGCCAAAGTCTCAGTTTCAGTCTCTTCAGTGTATCTTTGGGGCGCGTTGAGCGCATTAGTTGGGAGGTTGTCGCTATTTTGGCTTTTACAATTGGTTTATGCTAACAATGCCCCCCTCAGCCTGTGTGTATGTGCGAGTGTCTACGTATCTTTGTGGGTTTATGTATTGTGCGGCATGTGTGGCGGAAATTCTTTTGTGTTTGAATTAAAATTGGATAGATGATTTATAGAGAAATTCGAGATCGAGCTGATGCTGATGCTGCTGCATCGAGCTTAGGTCGAGTTTGCTCGAGTAAATAAGATGAAAACTTATGCATGAGATTTTTGCGGCATGACACAACGAAAGTGAAATGCAATGGCAAAGCTTCAGAGCGAATGGGCACACCAAGAAAGTTATCGAAATGCTGTGAAATATAACACAAGCACCGAACGCCTGATTGCATAAACAATAAATTGCCAAGGCAGCGGCAACTAGGCTACAACTAGGCACACAAGCACACACATACACACATACTCATTCGTAACTCTTAAGGACGAGCTCTTATCGCCAGAGCCAATATTTATTTAGAGAAGCTAAACTATCATTACAAATTCTCGAATGCAAAGAATAAATACGAAACATATCAATAGCCCGCTCGAGTCAACTAAACCAGCAATTTGCAATTTCCTGGCCATTTAAAGCACTTTATCGACCCTTCATCGCACTCACATAACGACTCTCTCTATATAATTTGCAGTTCGTATGTGATATTTTGCATTAGAGTGGAGAGGCGCTGCATGCTAAACACATCCACAGTAAACACAAATTACTCAGCAATGCAAACAAATGTAAACCGATAATATCGCGCATTCAGTTGGAGAAGTGTCGAGGGGCAGTCAAAATCCATCACAGAGTCAATGAATTGCGGCTGTCCTTAAATTTCCTTTAGCCAATTTTGTTATGGCTCTGGCCCAGACATGTATCAGCGTTCAATCAGCATCCAGCTTAGTCTGCAACATCATGCCATACCCAGCAATATCATCATCATCATCGTCATGATTGTCATCGACATCATCATGAGTATTGTCGTTGGCATCATGTTTGATATCTGTGAAATATATTTTTTGTGGCCCTGTTTGCATATTGGCCCTTTAAATGGCCAGCATTTTTCTCTTGTATGAATTTTTACAAATTCGCCAGCGAATTTTTATGCGATTTGCTCATTTCTCATTTTTCTCTTTCTCTGCGAGTATTTTATTGGCTTGCCTTGCCGATGGCCTGTGTGGGAGTGGTTGCAGTTACATCGATCAGATCAAATACAGTTGTAAATTCAAATGAAATACAGCGCGCGCGCACTCTTTGAAGTGGTTGAGGAGGGTCCTGCGAGTGGGCGTTTTGCTGTTTGCATAGCCAAATATTTAAAGTGGATTTCCTTGAGCATTTTATAAGTTTGGCGCTGCGGCTGCATTCTATTATTTGAATTGATTTGATTTTCTGGCCAACTGCTAACTGCAGCCCAAGGATTAAGTAATAAATTGGGGGGCTAGAAATCGATGCGGCATGACTTAAAGTTAAATTGGAAGAGTCACAGCTACGCACCCTTTGCATTCAGTCTACTCGATGTGGCTGTGGAATAGGGGGCGTGTCACGTGCTAGTTCACCGACTGTGCAGCATTTATTTACTCTAACATGGTAAATTCGCATTGAGACAATTTCATGCTCATCTGCATAAAATCAATTCCATTTTGGAGACAATTTGAAGATTGGAATACAAATTTCGAATTATCAACGTGGGACACAAAAAGAAGTCAAATGCTACAGCTCTTTCGCACCATCCAGACCAGTGGCCAAAGCAGCGATCGTAATCAGCATTGAACCGGCCAAAAAGGGGCAGAGGCAAAAAATGGAAACGAGTAAGAGAGAAATGCTGTGTCCTTCCCGTTCCCTTGTATGTCTGGTGCTGCTGTTGGGGCGCCACGTTTTTCATTCCTTTCAGGCATTTACACCATCGACGCGCTGGTCTGCATCGGCTTGGAGTTTTGGAGCAAACGCCAGCGCCAACGTCATGCATACGTAATGCGGTCGGGGACGCCAGCAACGCAGCAGCGGCAGGAGTAGCAGGGGCAAGGAGCAGATGCAGAGGCAGCTGCTTCACTAATTCCACAGCAGCAGACTCTGTTTGAATGTTTGTGTGTGTGTGTCTGTGAGTTTGAATTGGTGTGCGCAATGCAGCGGCAAATTATGTGGTGTGTGATTTGCCACACACATTTTACCCAGCCTCCCAGCTCGCCAGGTTGCCCCAGCTCGATGTCTAGTTGCAACACATTTACTTCTGCATTTGTGCCCAGAGCCGCTTTTCAAAGAAACGGCCGAGGCGCAGGCGATATTTTAGCGCCAAGGAGTCAAAGAGCCAAAGGCAAAGCAGCAGCAAAAAGAAAAAAAAAAAATCAAAAGCATAGGAAGAGAAGACAAAAAACGGGCTCGAATTTGCATGCAACTCGTTACGCCTGGCACTTGTGTGTTAAGCCCGTGTGGCGCCTCAGTCGCCGCAGTCGCCCAGCCCCCACGCTCGCGTACGCTTATAAAAAACCATATCGATTTTGCAGTAAATAAAACATTCAAAGATTGAAGTTACCGCTTTTGAGCTTAGCCGAATGGTGTGTGGCCTCTTTTTTTATGGAGTGTGCCGACAGTCAGCGGCGGCCCTTGGTGGCTGTTCGGCTTGCCTCGATGGCGCTTCCTTTTATGGCTTCCGCTTCTCTTCTTTTTTTTGTACAGCAGCAGCAGCAGCTGTTGGTGGGTTGGCTTTAGGGATTGAGTAGCGGACAGCAGGGGTACTGCCGAATTGTAAATATTTTTGTCGGCCACGTAGCGGCACAGGAGAAAATATTGCATTTTTCGCTTGGCATAATAAACGATGTGCCAAAAAAACCACAAAACCCTCGAAAAAAAAAAACAAACAACAAAAATACCAACAGCTGCTGCACTGCTTATATATACACACATTCGCCGCATACACATTTACTAACCGAGGGTTAACTGACTGAGGATTGGAATTGAGTTAATTGGCAACTGATAAGGGAACTTTAATTGTTGGGTAACTCAGCCCTGCGGTAGTTTATTACAAAATCAAATTGTTACATAATTGAAAATTAAGGTAGATAAAAAATTTTTTTTTTTATAATCTACTTATATATTTTGTCTTCGAATTTGGAAAAATTCAGCGACAGAGCCGGACAATTTGCGAGAAAACGGTTAAGTTTTAAGCCGAATAATTGCACAGGCAAAGCCAGGTCAAAATCGATGGGATATATTAATATTATATTCAATGAATACCATATAAGGATTAGGTCTATCGATTCATATTTTTAGGTAGCACATAACCAACAATAACTATGGTCTGTGTCCACTGGAGCTTACAAAATTTACAGTATGTTTGCAATTTATAACTGTCTTCTTCGTATGCTTTACAAAAGCCTTCAGCTAAAATCGCCAAAAACGGTCAACCAACTGTCACACATGGCCAAAACGACGCCGACGTTGACAAAAAAAAACAACCAAAAGGACTGGCAAAATCAAATTAAAATGGCGCCGCTGCCATTCTGCCGACATAAACGTCTTTCTCACTCTCTCACTGTGTGTACATGTGTGTCTGTGTGTGTGTGTGTGTGTGCGTGTGTTATGTAAAATTTGCTCGATAAATTACTCTCTGCCTGCGGCATTCAATTTGGCATGAATTATAGAAATCAGTGTTTCGAGTAATTTTCTTGCTTTAAAAATATATATAAATTCATTTAAATGCTGCAGGCCGCTGGCTAAACGTTGAAATAAGTGCATTTCAGCGTCTACAGTTGCGCCCGCCTTTTGATGAACAGGGTAAACGGGTTTTTATTTATAACGCAACAGCCTTGCACTGGCCACGCCCGGATACACGTCAATAAAACTGCTTCAAACTGTCCACATTGAAACCATAGCTAAAGCTCGAGCTGGTGTAGAAGCAGGAGCACGAGCAGGAGCAGGAGCAGGAGCTGGTGCTGAAGCTGATGCGATGTGTGCCCGGCGATAAGGCTACTTTAACGCTGTCCTGTCCCCGTTTGGTGCATGATACGAGTATACCACGTGGACCGGCCCCTTTCGTGTTTTAGCCAATAGCAACAAGGGGGTCGGGTGGTAGGGGAATGAGTGGAGACAAGTGGAGGGGTTGAGGGCTCGCAAGAGAAGGCCATGGCGTTGCATGGCGTTTCAAACATGCAAATTGCTTGCGGTTCGCTTCGGTTTTTCGCTTTCAATGAGTGCCTCGCTTACAGTTTACTCTACTTTTATTTTGTGCCACACACATGTCGATTTGTCTATGCGTGTGTGTGTGTGTTTGTATTTGTGTCTGTGTGTTAGTTTGCTTTTTATACGTCAGTGGCATTGGCAGTGCCAGCGCTGGTGCAAAATGCAACTACAAAAAATCCATTTAGATTAATTAGTTTTAAAGCGAAACAAGCGCTAGCTGGGCGCAGTGCTGAAAGGGGGAGGGCGAGGCCAAATTGGTTCTTGTGGCTACTTTAATGCCCGTTGCGCTCAAATCTCTGCCTAGAAGGCCCCGAAAATAGCCCATACCGCAAGTTGCGTGCTCATAAAAAACACACTTTCAAACATACACGGTAAGGCAACAACCTGCACACATACACTCTCACAAAGAGAGAGAGAAAATGAAATACATAATAAAAGTGAATTACTCGTTTTGTATCTTTATGTGGGTGCAGCTCAAGCTGAGACTCACTTTCTGCTTGACTACACTTGGGCAACTTTGTTGACCAAATCTCAGCAGCTTGAAGTCACCAGTTGCCAGCCGCTAGCCGCCAGTTGGCACCTGCCAGCCGACTACAAAATGGCGCTTAATGATGTCAGAGATGAGCGACCGCAGCTGCCATAGTGCCTGTGTGCGTGTGTGTATGTGTGTGTGTGCGCCAATGGACATTGCTTCGCTTGGTTGCCAGTTGTCGACCTGGCCATCTACATAACTAACTAAGCGTGCCGTGTTGCACTCTCTTTTTGGTGTTAAACTTGTCGTACACGGACTGCACACCACTTCACAAATAAAAGAGAAATGACCAGAAAAAAAAACACTGAAAAAAGTAGTGAAATAAACTTTGCTCAAAAGTTTGTTTATTACGCGCCGACAGCCGACAAAGAGCTCGGTAGCTTTCACTGCACAGCGATAGCAGATGAAAGCCGGGTGCTGGGAGCTGCCGAAGACTGGCAAGTTTATAAACTTGCCGGTCTATGCTGAAAATTCATCATCTTTTTAGCAGTTTATGCAGCAGTTTGCTGCCTATGCCGCGTCAGAAAGAAGGCTGATTTTGTGGAAGAGTCAGGTGCCCGTTGGAGCAGGCTTTTGTGTGGCTGTTTCAACAGAAGTTTTGTGTACCCTGTACTTCTGTAAAGGGGATGAATGGCTTGTATAAAGTCGTAGGTGCCCCTATTGCTCCATATTTTTAAATTAAGTCTTATTTCTGTAATCAGGATTTACCATAAGATATACATCATTAAAAATTTAAATGAGATTTAACATAAATCAAAGACATTTTCGGGAGTCGCCTTCTTGGGCATAAGGTATCTCTAAGACGAGATACTTTTTCAATGGTTTTATATTCTTTATCCCCATACCATTTGCTAGTTTGCTCTATTAAAAACTTGTAACAACTTGGCTCGTTATCCTGTTTTAAGCCACACCACAGCAGAAGACAACGGGGGCCTCCTGCAGGCATGGCGAATAATTTGATTTGCATGCCATATCGTAGTCTATAGTTCTATTGATAGATGCGCGCTGGCTGCAATTAAAAATGAGAATGGAAACTGCAGCAGTGGCGGGGGCGACTGTTTTTTAGGCATTTCTTTCGCTAGCAAAAGTTTAATAGCTTCGTGGGCAGCGTCTGAGTCCGAGGAGTGTGTGAAATGGCATTGGGAAACTTTTTCCTTTGCCTCGGCGTTTTAAACTGCAAACTCTGTGTCCTGTGTCCAGAGGCTAGCAAAGAAAAAAAAATAACATTTTACTGCATCATTAAGGATAAGCATCAAACTGGCTTTGAATTTTGTTTGTAGCCATTCTGCGCTTTGTGCGCAACTTCCTGTAGATAAGTGAAGCAGCGTCTACGACAAAGGATGGCAATAAAATAAGGCTTTGTAACTTAAATGGCAATGGCGCTGCAAGTGGGCACGACTATAATGCTTAAATTTGTGGCGATCGAATGGAGCCGCAGATGAGCCCAGATGATAAGTAGTCCTGTCTTAAATTAGGCTCTGCAGCGTATGGAATTTAAATGAATGGCCAAAAAATAAATAAATAAAAACTAAATACATTTCCCTGGCTGCCCAACTAATTAGGAAATAATTTACATTGCCAACAAGTTATCCAACCCTGAACCCTTGCTTGCCGATTGCCGAACTGTGCGAATAAAAGTGCAGTCGCCACCAGTTGCCACCCATAGAAGCAAACAGACCCCCAAAGGCCACAGTCCGGATTGCGTTCAGACGTTTCGCAGTGTGGCAAGGATGCAATGTGAAATCCTAGCGAAATCCTTAGAAATGTTTTATTGGCCCTACCTACGCTTGAATAAGCTAGCTTAGCGGAAGCTATCGGATTTTATGCTTCTGACTTTTACATCGTCGAGTGGTGATCCGCCGTGGGAGGCACAGACGGAGTTGGGGCCAAATTTCAGCTGCTGCGGGCTTGAGTTGCATTCGTTGTGGTACGTCTGTTTGTCCATAGGGCTGTCCGTCTGTCCGACTATCCGGTTGTCGACGCGTCGGTCAGTCTGTTCATTGCTGCTTAAGCTCTGCGCATTGCAGCTGCCTTTTCAGCATTCTTTTTGCAGCTTTTCGGATTGTGTTACTGCTGGGCACGATATACTCATAGCATAGTGCACCTTTGGGCGCTGATTATCTGCACGTGGCAGCCAAAAAATCGCCGTACAGCTGCCCGGCTGGGCTTATTGTCTAATGAACGACTGCAGCTGTCAGTGGGCAACAATTTTAGCTTTTAGCTCCATTCATTAACTGCACATGAGAACTGTTGCCTCCTGGCAGTTGGCTTAACTAGAGCCGTGCATTCCACATATCAAATGGGCTGTGGAGCGCCTGTCATTCCTGTTGCCAGCTGTTTTGGATTGCCCACATATTTATGTAATGCCGAAAGACATCCAATCTGGTTCGTTGCCGGAAATTTTTGGTATTCTGTACTTAACAGAATTTGTAAAGTTTAGGGCTTCCAATTCGGATTCGGGTACAACTATGACTTCACCCGCACAGAACAGCGTGTGCTATAAAATATACGCATCCATTGCTGCCATTCTGTACACATTCACACACACACACACACACACACAGATGGTGTAGCCTGTTAATCCGGCAACAACAATGGCAACGGCCTCAGCAGCGATTCCCTTTTGTGCCAGGTTAGAAATATTGAAAATGTTCTATTGAAGCACGATATATGAAAGTGCCAACAAGCTGTAGCTGGCGCTTGGATTCGAGAGGTATGTGTACTGTGGGGAGAAAGCAAAACAAACTGTGAAATCACATTCCAAATGCAACAGCGTTGAGTCGCACATACGGCAGGGCTGTCTGCTGGCAACCATTCTAGGCTTGGAAATATTTTAGATTCTCAACAGATGTTCTCTCTCTCGTTCGTAAGCAGATTTTCAAAAATATTCACTTACATTGATTTACATAATACGCGTGGTAGAACAATAAGAATGCTATGCGAGCTCGGTTGGTTTGTTATCGTTATATATCCATATTTTCCACGAGCTGCTTTTTCAACAATTCAGTTCGTTTTTTTTTTTTCGAATGTTCAACGTATTTTACATATTCGCGCCCCAAGGAAATTTATTTTACTGTTGTTGCTGCTGTCTTTGTCTACACAAAAGCATCAATTATTCAATGATAGCAAAAACAATCAGCGTTCTGGTTGCAATCTTCCCACATCCGCACCGCAGCCACTTGGGCAAGTCTCAATAGCCGGCTAGAGAGTCTGCTCTGTGTTTTGCTGTTGTTTTTTGAAACAACATCAAGATACAACATTTACAAAAATGTAACTTCCGCTTGCCATAATTGATGATATGCTACAGCAGCAGACACTCTCGCACACAGCTGTGCTCGGCTATACAAACACATCCACACATATATGGTATACTCGATGATATTGATACATAACACAGTGGAATAAATTTGATTGTACTCAAGTAGATTAAGCGGCAAAGTTATTTCAGTGTATCCGTTCATGATATTTTGTACTTTATCACATACATTGTTGATTTTTCTTTTAAATATTATGCTTTTCCTAAATATCTAATTGTTGAAATGATTCTGTATCTGGGTAATTATCCTTTTAGTATTTTTTTAAAAGCTTTGCCGGCTTCTGAATTTTAATTTTACCAATGTTAAGTTCTTTCGATTTTATTTGTATTCAACAACAGTAGTCTGTTGGTATAATCTAAGAGCGATTTTCTTATACCTTAATTTCTGTTTTGCTACGTCTGGCAATTTTTCGTAACATAGATCCGGAAGCAGCTATTGCATAGCTTATATATATTCCATGGCTGAGAACACACAAAACGTACCGTTCAGCTTACGAGACGTAAAGTTGTGCAAAACCATTTGCCCAGTTTGTTTCGCAGGTTCGATTTTTGAGTTGAGTTTGGGTTGATTGACTGCTTTGCATGCTTAGACTTGTATATCTGGAGTCTATCGTGTGAGCGAAAACATAAACTTCATTATAAGCATATATTAAACGTCATCAATACTGAGAAGACACATATATAAGGAAACACCATGAGTGAGGGGTAGCTGTGCGTGTGTGCGAGGAAAAAAGAAAAAGGAAAAACTCTGAAATATTTATCATCTGACGGTTCCTAGACAAACAATGCGAATGCGAATGGAACGTGCGACGTGCGTTGGCGTTTTGGCTATTTGTCAAGCTGACGATTGCCGGCAATCAGCGCTGAGAATTGACAAATATGTGAGTTTCTCGTACGCCTTGTGGGTGCTGTCAGAATTTGTCATAATTTTGTTATTTAGTCGCTGAGCTCGTGATTTGATTGTTCTTTTGCTCTGATTTCTATGAAATTGGCTTTAATCTATATATATATACAGCAGCCATATTGAAGGCCGTTTAATTTGTTACATTCGACTAAGCCCATTGTTGCTGGTAAGCGGTCAATTTTTAAATATTTTGCTTTAAAGTAATTTATCAAAAAAAAAAAAATCACAGAAATTAAATCAGAGTTTTGTATACACAATACAGAAAAAATGAATAAAAACTTGTACCAATTTTCGAGTTTTGTCATAAAAAATTGAAAATGTCAGAAACAACGTAAAGCGTTCTACCAATTCGGAATTCAATTCAATGTGTGTGTGCGTTTGTGTTGCAATAGTTGTTGTGTGTCGCACAAAAAGTAGGAATCAACATTGAGTGCGCTTGTTATATGTTTGCCTATGCCTCTGTGTGTGTGTGTGTGTGTGTGTGTGTGTGTGTGTGTGTGTGTGTGTGAGTTTGGTTGGCCCGTTGTCGGCATGTAGTTGACATCATTGATTGATTTAGCTGTCAATTGCATAATCACTCAAGCGTTATTGTTCAACTGCTCAGCCGACGCCTGCTGGCCCCGCCTCTTCGCAAGGCCCGGCCAGCGGCTGCTGGCAGTGGGTTGTCTGGTTCTGATTCTGACTTGGCTGACTAAAACAGTGGGTGGTTGGGTTGTGTGTACGTGTGCTGTCCACGTGTGTGGCAAATAAACCAGCTGCCGAGTGTCAGGCAATTGTCAGCAGGCTGCATGCTCTTGTAGCTCTTGTTGTTGTTATTGTAGTTGTTGTTGTTGTAATAGTTGTAGCTGCAAACCACAACAGCGTCAGCTGTCGGTGAGATTGTTACACAGTCAGACACAGGCACAGGTCCAGGCCCAGGCATAGGCATTCGCATGTTTTCTGCGCGTGTATGTGTGTGAATTTCTGTATGCGCCTCGCATATTGGTAACAGCAATTGATGTGGCAACAAATTAACATGCCACAAATGGAAGTAATGGCCAAGTGTTAATTGTTGTGTGAGTGCCACCAACCAAACACAAACACACACACACACACACACTTAAGTACTTGTGGGCGTGCCTGCCATTGCAATTTGGTAATTGCGTCATTGCACATTGATTTGAAGGCAGGCGTCTACAGAGAGTGCGAGAGCCACAGCTGCCAAGACATTAAATTCGAAAAATAATAAATTACCTTTCCTCGACGATTTTTATTGTAGCTTTTAGTAAGTTATTTTGTCTTATTTTTGTTATTTTTTGTATACACACAAAACACACACAACCCGAAGGGCAGCGACGCAAGGCTCGTAAAAAATGGATATGTCAATGTCCGGCATGTCAACAAGATAACAGTAAAGTGAGTTGACCAAAGGACCTGTGGCAGAAAAAAAAAAAAATAATAAAATAAAAACTCAACTAAAGGCGAATTAAAGTTCATAACAACAGTTTTGAGAAAGCGGGATTCGAGCCGGAACTCTTGTTGTATAAAATAATTATAGTTTATAGTTTTGCGTGCTTAATAAAGCTATTCAATTCGTTTTCTATAAGATGAAATAATGAAATAGAAATCAAGAAAAAATTGCAATTTGTCCATATTTAAAAAACTGATTGACTCAAATTTACTAAGTTACCAAATATTGTGAATCAGAATAGATTTCTGATATTGTTTTATACCATATCGAGTTGCCGAAATGTTCGTCAATTGATTTCGCTTACCAAGTTGCCTGCAGCTTAATCAATAATGAGAGCTGCTCCTAACTATCTGAACACTCAAAGGGAGCCATGCCTGCTGCATTGTCCATTGCATATTGACGGCTTGGCGTGTCAACGCCGGATATTGTCTAAAGTGGGCGCTATAAATCTTAGAACAAGTCAAACTATAAAAGAAAATAAAAACAACAACGAGCGAAACGACGACAACTCAGGGTCACTGCAGACATTCTCAGACGTGTCCAAGCAACAAAAGCAAACAACTTGAGCAAAATTGCACTGTCATAAAAGTTGCGGACACTTATTTTTTATTTATTGGCTAGAAAACGTTTAGAACACTTTTCCGCTTTTGATTGGCCACATGTGATTGGCGCAGAGTCCAAGTGGTAGGCATTTCTTTGCTTCGCCGTTTAGTGTTAAATGCCATTACATATTCGCAACACTCTTGCGATGTTGTTTGCCTGATTTTTAACTGTCAGATGCAGGCGAAACAAATTTGAACTCGCGCCCCGTTAACAAGCAGTGGGTGTGCATCTGCAATTGTGTGCGAAGGGATTGCGGGGCAATGTGGGTTGGAAGGCTGCCATTGCAGCCAATGAACGGTTGCAGTTGCGGTTCTTGTCGCTGTTGGTCGCAGGCGGAGGCAACCGGCATGCAGCGATGTTGCTGCTTTTGCACGTCAGCAACATGTTTGTGCACTTGACAATTCATTTCATTGTTTGTAGATTGCATTTGCCGCCCTGCCACCCACTGACCCAGCTACCCCCTCAAGACAGCGTCCATAACAGCATTGAAATTGTAAGCGGCAAAAGTATGAGTGTGTGTGTTGGTGTTGTTGTTGTTGTTGTTGTTGTTGTTATTGTTGTTGCTCCAAAATTGCATTCACAGCACGCGATGAGCGCATTTCACTTGCCTTGCGCTCGCGCCCGACAATCACAAAATGCTCTAGTTTATTTCTCTGCAGCCTTTTGCTACCTTTTCCATGTATTTGGCTTTTCTTATTTTTCCTGTTTATTTTTGCTTTATTTTTTTTTTTTTTTTTTTGGCATACGAAAATGCAATTTTCTTGGCACTTTTGCCGAAAACTTGGAATTTGTTACTCTCCTGCCTTTGTGTGTGTATGTATGCGTGGGTGTATTTGTGTGCTTGTTGGTTGTTCGAATTGCAGTATGCACGTGGTCAACAGGTTATCCTGTGGCCGCCAGTTAGTCCTGGCTGCGCCTTGGCTGTCTGCCTCCGGTGCCACCTTTCACCCACCCAACCTAGCCTGTTGCCTGCTGCATTTATTTCCGCTTTTGTACCTTTTTGGCATTTTGTTTTCTCTAGTCTTTGCCTTTTTGTGCATTTTTTGTTGCTGCACTTTGCGGTTTTCTCATTTATTTGGTGCTGTTGCAACAACAACAACAAATCGTTCGTCCACCATATTGCCATTGCTTGCTGCAGGACTCCTTGTTGTTGCTGTTGCTGCTGCCGTTGGCGCAGGAAATGACTTCAATTTGCTGTTAACAAGTTTAAAATTTCGAAATTGCTACGGAAATACACAACATGATTTCAACCTGAGCATTGGCGCACATAATTACTCAAGAGGTGTGTCCTGAAATTGTACTCTGACATTCCAGTCATACATATATAAAAGGTTGTGTTTTTGCCACATTGTAGCATTGGGAAACCCAAATTTACAGTCCTTATGACGACTTCATCAGCGTCTGCTGCGTTGCATTAACCCAAACAAAAGACCCAAAGGCGACAAGTTACGTTTTTCCCTTACAGCTTGGGTAGAAAAAAACAGAGCTCATCCGGTTTACCACTTACTTACATCACAAAAGAGAACTCTTTGACCCTGTCCCAGCTCGTTCTAAGCGTCCTCTTCCCCTTTAGACGGCTGCTCAGCAGCTGTTGCAAGATGCCAATGAACCGCTGCTGCTGCTTCCTTACGTTTTCATCTGCTTGTCTTCAGCTGAAAAATAAATTTCGCACCATTTGGCAAAATCTTTTCAGTTTCTGTGGCACCGCTTTATTCATATGCTGTGTCTTCACTCTGTCCGCTTGTTGGATTTATAAATGTGAGTACGTATACGTGATATTCCTTAGCTGCACTCCTCCACATTTGCTCGTCTGCCTGTCTGACTGCCTGTCTGTCCGCTATAAATCAACAATTAATCAAACAACATATGGCCGCCGGCAGTTGCCATCTGGCATCTGGCAGCCGCCGTATCACAGTGCTTGACATTGGTGACAACGCATTTGCCCAAGAAATGCGCAGCTCGACAATGCCTATATTTCATTCTGGGTGATCATTTCCAAGAGTGAATACAATTTGAATGCGGAAAAGATTGATATGCCATGCAAAACAGAAGAATGGTGAAAAATGCTTCGAATTTATTATTATTATATGTTACAAAAAATTTAATTCATATTTACATTTTAATATATCTTTTACATTTTTTGTTATGCTCAAAGTAAGCTCCTAATAAGTGGGAGATTTTTCCTTATAAGTATTTAAGGAAAAGCTAAGTTTTTGTTTTAAAAAAAAAACTACGCTTCGATTAAAGAACTTATTTTGAAATGAGTTAACATTAATGAGCTGATGTACTCCTCAGGACTTTTGAGTTCTACGATATTATGATTAGCAAACAAGATACGCAAGTTAAGATTCTTCCAAGAAGTGCTCTAACTAGCATTTAATTAGCTGTTTGGACGATTCCTACTTTTCCTGTAACTAAGATACGTATCGTCCAGTTGTCAAAAATGTAGACAAACGGACAGGCATGGGTATTTCTATTCAACAGTCGAGACTGACAGAAGATGTTGGAGATGACGAATTCAATGTACTACGCATTTAACGACAAAATTATAAGTTCCTCAATTATTAATAATAAGATAAATTAAATGAGATATGCCATATCAAAAGCAATTAGATGCTTTCCAATTTCGGGAAATTTTCTTAGTTGTTTTCTTTGACCCAGGATTAAGGGCCCACAATTTACTTCTTTTAATTCTTGTCAATTATGAAATTGTTGTAAGTCGTTTAAATGAGGTATTTTAAAGAAGCTTTTCCAGAAAGTCTTAGAGCTATGGTGCAAAGTCAAATCAAATTTGTTAATTACGCAGCAAGAGGCATAGGTCTCGACATGGTTCTTATTAAGTCTTGGGGAAAGGGTTTCGGGCGTCATTTGGGCCACTTTGTAAATTGTCGACGCTTTTACGAAATTTATTGTGGCTTTTTGCTTTGCTCGTTCTTTGTTTTGCCTAATTAATTTGAGCACTCGACACAAAAACAAGCATACGCACATGAACTCACGCACTAGTACACATACCCACATACAACTCTTCACTGGAATTTTTATATTTGTGTTATTCTAATCATAAAAAGCGCGTAGCTATGTGAAAGAGGGACAATTCGGCATTATCTTTCAATGCTTCTAGAGGAAACGGGGATTTGCGCAGCGGTGGGTGAATTTCATGTAGTAATGTGTAAGTTGATTGTTAACAATGCTGGGCCTGGTCGAGGAGCGGCACTGAAGCCAAATAGGTAGGAGGCTAATTCTGTTCGCATGTCTATAATTACTGTCGGGCCCACAGCAGAGGAGGACAGTTCAAGCCCAGTTGAATGCAGATATTAGGCATGCACAGCTATTTAGCCATACAAACAACGCACACATGCAGCCTCCCACGGCAGCATACCCCTCTTCAACAGAACATATATGTATGCATGTATATGACTAATAAGAACGCATGTGCTCGAGGATTTTGCTGCGGCTGCTCAATTATAATTTTATTCCGTGTGCCTGCCGTGTCCTGCGTGTGCTTTGCAATAACAACAAGGAAATGAAATTAACTCAAAGCACAAATTAAATGTGTATGTGTATGGGTATGTGTATGTATGTGTGTTAATGCGTGTGCGTGTGTGTGTGTGTATGTGTCTCTGTTGGTTGAATAATCTAATGCAATTAATCGGTTCGTCACTGTTTTGACAAAGTACAAACATGTAAATGTCGTTGTTTCTGCTTCAGTTGTTGCATCTATCGTTGTTGTTGTTCTGGCTGTCGTTGTTGTTGCTTTGTTAATGTCATGCCTTTCAATATGCAAATTAATCTGAAATTACAATGCATCGCAGGAACGTGCCACTTTTCATAGTTGAACTAACGCGCTGGGCCAGGCCGGGCCGGGCCGGGCCGGGCCGGGCCAGTGCATGCGACCTCTGGGTGCTTACTCTCTCACTTGCTGACGGGGCGTGCCAGGCAGCGGCAATTGGTTCAATTAAATTGAATTATGGCTCAGGCAGCGACCGTTAACCAAAGCTTAAAATTAATCCAAAGCTTAAACCGTCAGTGCTGTACAAATAGTTTGCCACATGCATTAATTTACAGCAACAAAAACTTAGTTTTACTCATTTTTATTAAATTTAGTTTGATGTCTAGTAATTTTGCATTGCAGTGAAGGTATAAAATATGAACGTCAACATATTTTCTATACAGACACCCAGTTATATGTTTGTCTATATGATATCATAAGCCTACAGATATAATTCATTTTAATTTATTTGTTTATTTATTATAATTTATATTGATAAAAAAATGTTAGGCTTTTTTTATAAACTCAAGCAAATAAAAAGAGTTTCAAATTTAATTTGGTAAACTCTCCGGTATTACTTTTGAAAAGAAGCATGTCTAGCTTACCATATTCCTCCACAAACAACAACACTTTTCCACTTTTTTTTGATTCACCTCTTTAGAAAATGTGAGATGAAAAAGTCATTATGCAAATTTGGCTGCCAAAAACATATCAAATTGATATCAATCTAGAAGCTTGAGAATATTTTAAATATATTTTATTAAATGTACGAGTGACCCCACTTGGGAAGCGCATAGATTGAAGTGTTCGACCAAGCAAAAATCCAGACAAATTCAATCAATCAAACACGAGGCAATGCCAATGCCGTTACGTGCCCGTAATGAAGTCCTGTCCAAATTTGCCTTCTCCTAAATTAGCACAAATGTTCTTTTTACGACTTTGACAGTGGCCAGCGGCAACGGCAATGGCCAAAGCAATGGCAACGGCAATGGCAACGGCAACGCTGCTTTCACTCTGGCTCTGGCTCTGGCCCTGCCGTTGTCTCTAATTTCTCATTAATTTGCAAGTGAAATCAGTGAACACGGCTGTACCCCATCCCCTTCTCGTTACAGCCGTATGCCAGCGTTACGGCAACGAGCAGAGAGTAAAGCGTACAAAACGTAACGACAAACGAAACGAGACAACGGGGCGTATGGGTGCTGCATGTAAAAAGGTAGCTGCGAGGAGGGGTCGGCAGTTGCTGTAGTTGAATGAATGCTTGCTAGGTGTTTGCGGTGGTTTTTCGAGTATTGCGCCAGCGAGCGAATGGCAACCAACGTGAGCGTTGTCAACGCCACTGCAAAGTCAATAGGAGACGAAGGACGAAGGACACGGCAGGGCGTAAGGTGGCATGGGTGGCCGAGACGCAGATGGTTGCCACAGAGGGTCGCGACTGTGGCTGACGCTTGGACTTAATTGAAAGGCGTTTATTTGGCTTTAAAAACGTAAATCAAATTCATTTAAATCTGCCTTCCGTGCGGCGCACCTCCCGCGCCCTGCTGCTGCTTTACCTTTGTGCTGCAATTACACGGCACTCGGCACTCGACAGTGCTTAGGTGAGGGAGCAAGGGCTGGAGCCAGAGCAGGGCAGGGGCAGCGACCATGGCAGCTCATTTTATAGCTTGTATTTTAAATAAATGCTCACCGTCGCCGTCTGCGTTGCCACATCTCCGCGTAGCTGCCACGACGTCGCCGCCGCAGCTGTGCAAATTCCAGCGCTTACGCCACTTTGGGCAAACAAAATGAAGGCTCTTGACATTGGCCGTCATTCGCTTTTGTTGGATTAGCTTTGATTAGATTTTTTGTGCCCTGTTTGCCGCTGCCAGGACAATGACGAACGCCACAGAGTGTCACTCACTGGACGGACACACACCTGACGTTGGCCCAGGACTCTATTAGTCCATGATTAAAGCAATTGCGACGTCGTCTCTGCCGAGTCTTTCTAATTCTTTCGGTTTTAGCTTCTCTTTTCTGAGTGCTTTAAAATTCCATTTCCGTGTGGAAGCTGCACCTGCGGCTCGGCAGGTCGCATAGGCCCTTAGACTCAATCCCGCAGTGGGTACCACTCAATCTGTGTGACTCATTGTGTCAAATTATTTTGGGGATTTATGTGTTGGCAGCCATTTTTTATGCCTAGGCTTTCCTCGCCGCGCCCCAGCAACGCCTGGCGCTTACTTTAATGGCAGTCAATTTATTGCCAATAAATTTGTAGCCAAAAAGTTTAGAGCAAGGCCAGCAAAGCAGCAAAAATTTCAAACATTTTTATATGCCCCAGTGATAAACTTGCAACATATGTGCGCGCCGGGTTGCGGGCTCGAGACCCGCTGTTGGGCCCGCTTTTGGCATTGGCTCAAAATTGCGAATCTGCTGGCCAAGGGCTGTGCTGTGGCAAAGCCAAAACTGCACTTAAATTCAATTTGTGCCGCGCTGCCTGCAAATGACAGGCGCAATGCGAGCACTGTGGCAGTCCGAGTGACTGGAGCTCTAGCTGTAGATGTAGCTGTAGTTGTAGCTGTAGCTGGGGCGTAAAGTGCCATTTTAAATGGCAGCCAAAAATTGTCGTCTTCATTGCAGCATAATTTCTGCTGCTGCTTTGTTGGCGCGATAAAAAAGTTTCTCCAGCCAAACTGGCCCCTCCCCTGGCGATCCTTTATTCGCTTCTTCTGTTGATTTAATTTTAAATGGTGACGGCACCCATCGTCGGGCTCTTCATTGCGCACCGAAGCAGTTTTATTTATATATTTTAGCCGCTGCAGGAGGGCTGGGGGCGGCACCTCTCAAATTGTTTGGCTTGCCAACTGAGTGGCGTTTAGTTGGAAACGTCACAGGACAATGGGTGTAAAAGCCTGTCCAGGTCTGTCGCAGTTAGGCAGTCAGTCAGTCATTCAGTCAGTTAGTCAGTTGGTCAGTTAGTCAGTCAATCAGTCAGTCGTTCAGTTAGCTGCTTGCCAAGCGCAGAGGTTGGCACTGTGCTTGCCTAAAGGCTGCCAACCATGTTTGGCACTTGTATTTTGCCTTTTTGTCAATTTTAATGAATTAATGCGTATTTTATGTGAAAAGTTGTTGCCATAAAGTTGCTTCCGGGCAAAAGTAAATTAAATAAATTTATATTGTGCCCCCTCCAGACACCAAGCTGAACGGATCTGTTGTCTATTATCTAAACATTAGAGCGCTTGGCTCTCCTATTGATACAAAATCTGTACAAATTGAAAATTGTTTGCAATTTAATGATTTGGCTGCCTGGCTGGTTGTTTGGGGCCAAACTTTTCAACGAGCGGCCATTAAAATTATATTAAAAAGATTATGCGGCAGCCGTTTGGCCTATTTCAATTTAAATGCTGACAGTTTTGGGACTCGGCAATACTTTTAATTTGCGTTTAATGAAGTGCCGTTTTTAAAGCGGAAGTTTGGCTACTTCCATACAAATACATATCTATATAAAGCTCGTACTAGGGTCGCTTTTTAAATGCAGCTTCTTGGCAGAGAACAACTTTTGACACTTGCCAACAAAAATAAATTGTTGCAGGCAGCGTGAAAAAGTGTCAGGCTTTTGCGGTTGCTGCGTTCGCTGCTGCAACAAAAGTCGCAAGACTCATTTTTCACACCCAGCAAAGACCGAGTGCGAAAGCAAGTGGCTGCCTGCCCGCCCGACCGACTGACTGACTGACTGATTGTGCAGGCTCTAGGGCCAAAGTTTTTCGCATTAACTTCCGCTGCACGCCGCGTCGCATTTGAATGCGATTTTGATTTGTCATTCGCCGCGTCGTGACAAAAGCCGACGCCTACTTAGAGCGACGAGCACAACTTTTTCTTCCATTTCCATTTCCGCTGCTGCAGCCAGGAGTGGAAGCAGCTCCATCAGACGCTTGGCGCCCACTTGTCGCCGATCATTGGTTTCCGTTTCCAGCCAACAGCTGCAAGTCGAACTCTGCAACTCAGCGCGACGTGCACAAGCGCATTTTGAAGTTTATGAAACAGCAGCCGCCGAACCGGTGGCGATGGCAATAGCGATGGCGGTGGCGGCGGTGGTGGGTGCAAAGCCAACTTTCTGAATAGATTAAGTTGAAAGTTGTGCTCATTTTCAGCATCGCCTCAATTCAGAGCTGTTGCCTAAGCGCCGGCGAACTGCACCAGCTACTTGTATGTAAGTCCGTTCGCCAAGAAAAATCAACGTAATGATGTCAACGGCAGCGGCAGGCATACGGCAAGGGGTAAGCTGTACGGCCAAAATCAAAACTTTCTCAAGTATCATTAAAACTAACCGAAAAAATGGAGAGCGCAAGCGAGCGAGTTTTATTTCCATTTGCTGGCGCCTCTATTCAGCTATTATCTTGTTTGATTTGCTTTTCTTTGGCGTTGTGGCACGTACTTGTCCCACCTTGTTGTAGCAGCCGCAATTTTCTGTGTGTGTCTGTTTCTTGCTGTTGCCGCATTTGGAATTTTTGAAGTTTGCCCAAAAGCCAAGTTAAGCCTTGTGTTGCCAGCAATAAATAGTACAGCAACAATTGTGGCGACTGTCAATTGTAGGGCGCACAAAAGTATGCTACAGAAAAATGTTATTCAATTATGAGTCCCTGCTATTGCATAGAAATGAGAGCGTGTTATAAGCATCGAAAATAAATGTGACTAATAATGCTACTAACAATACACTAGAGTGACTGGCTGATAAGAATCCGAGACTAATCAAGGCTGTCATTCGCTGTGGGTACGTGTGTTATACGTGTTTGCCTCTCTCACATTAAGCCTGACTTGCTTATTTATGATAGGCACATTTATGAGTGCCCGGCTCCAGCCCCACGCAATAAATATATTGCATGTAATTAATCAGCCGCCCAGCCCCCCTTTCGATAAGTGCGCCTCCTCGGTTGCATCAATCCCAAGCAAACAGCTCAACAAGCATCGGTAATCAGAGAATCGCCGCGGGCGGATAATTAAAATTCAGTTTTGTGCTGCACCCACCCGAAGTCGGTTCGATTGGTTCTGGCTAATTGTTGGCCTGGACTTTGTTTCATGAGGTTGCGGTCCACTCGAGTTTCATTGAATAGCCAAATTATTTATTAGCCATGTCAGAGACGTCTGACGTCTGCTTTGTGGCGAATCGAGCCTGCGCAGTTATGTGCAAGACTTCGGCCATGTGCTTTATGGCCATTATCTGCCGTATCCAATAACAATCGGACAGACACCGTTCTGATTACTGCTATTTTATCTAAGCCAAAGATATCTTGGGCTTATTTAATTAGCACCAGACCGTTTTTGCTGTTGAACTAATAATGCACAGAACGCATTATGGCCAATAAATAGATAGGAGCCAAGTAATTTGCCTGATTAAATGTGCTAGAATAGAAACGATACATTTGAATGGAATAAAGGATTATATTAGAGCCACATTGAAGTTGGATTTTATGAAATTACATTTAACATCTTAACCAGCTTCTGGAGAAGTTTTCATGGCAACAGAAACCCGCAAAAACTTTAAGGCATTATAAATGTACATAAGAGCTTGTGCTGTCATGGCAACACACACACGTATACAAAACATACACACATCTATATTTATTAAGGCTGTTGCTATTGTTGTTGTTGGCCAGGAAACAAAGTGTATGCAAAGAAACTTTCAGTTAATTAAAAAAAATAGAAGAAGCAGCAGCAGCAGCAGCAGCAGGGCAAAATTGTTGTATAAATTTTGCTCCTTATGCGCGACTAAATGAAAAATCTACCCATGAGTGTTGTTAACCTGATGAAAAGTAGGTAAAACTGTTAGCAGAACAGGCAACAGCGACGGTGACGACGACAGCGACGGCGACTGCGACGCTGGCAGCGCCAGCACATTTGCGATTATTTCCCACGCGGGCACTCAAAACATAAAGAGCAATAAATTAAAAGCTAAAGCCAGAGACTACGGCTAAGTGCGACAACGACGATGAGGACGTCGCGAGGGCTCTAACGTAGGCGGGCAGGACATCAACGACATCAAGGATTCTGATGAAGCAGCTCGCGAGCGTCCTTCAAGACGCTAAAAATCAAATAACGAAACACCCAACGTTTGCCCCCAGGTAGCCACTTCAGGTGCAAATGAAAAATGTAATTATTTCGTAGATTTGCGTTCACAAAAATAAACACGCGGAAAATGTAACTATTTGACAGCCTCAGGGCTCAGTTCAGCAGAAGTGGGCGTGTCCGGGCGGTCTGCTGGGCAGTCGGGCCGCTTGTAGCGTAATGAGCAAGCAGCAAACGAGAGAAACCTAAAAAGGCAAAAAGGCCCATAAAATGTTAAATAAATAAATAGTGGCTTACAGAGCATTGGACCTAATGAGAGCAACTTTTGTAGCTGCCGTTTGCAAAATCTCAAAGAAATTAGCGCATACAACTTGCGGGCCTGGTTCAGGTGCACAGGGGGCGTGGCACGGTGTGGCACAGCGCGGCCCGGCAGCTGCTCATTAATTAAGAAAGTGGCAAATGAAAAGCCAGCAAAACACGCTTCAAATTAAGGGGCTTCCCAGTGTGACGAAAGCGCTGCCAGTGCCAAAGACTCGTTTGCCAGTGACCTGTGGGCGGCAGGCGGCTGTAGGCGTGGCATGAGTCCTTTCGTTCAACGAATAAATCAGATTTTTATTTGCTTTCACTTGCTCTGCTCTAATATTATGTTCGCCCCATTTTCTGGGGTGCATTTGGCTCGCTTTGTTTGCTGCCGCGTCGCCGCTTGCGGTTTTCATCTCGCCAGCATTGGGGCCACTGCATTTTGTTGTTGTTGGCTCAAACATAAAAGTCGAAAATTAAATTATTAATTTATTGCCCGTTGCTCGAAGCCCCGACACAGCTCCGCTTGCCATGGCTGGGTCTTCATTTTATGCCTTTCGACCAAAAATAAAAAAAAAAATAAACAAAAAGAAAAAGAAAAAGGAGAACAGAAAAAAATGCCAAAATAACCTGCCCGTTGCTGTGGCGCCACATTCTGTGGCCTTCCACAGTTCTGGCCCCCATGGCTTGCTAATTATTCATAAATAAAGCGTGCATAGGCTGCGGTCGCTGCCTCTGCTGTTGCTACTGGGGAATAGCTTCGACCGGGCCACGTCATTTGGCTCTTGTTTATTTATTTAATAATTTGCACAAGTGCCGCAAAATGTTCTTTGATTGAAGTTAATGCGCCCGGCCAAATTCAATTCGTTGCTGCTGTCGCAATAACCAAACGGCCAAACTGGCCTGTTGGCCTACTTACATCCACCAAACGCCGTCGCAATGAAAAAGCAATTAACAGCGGTAAATGCCGATAGAAATATAAAATTAATTCCATGTTTATCAAATAAACAGGGCTTACATCCAACCCATTTACCCCAGTTTTTGCTTCTTTTCCGATATACTTTGTGGCCAATGAAATATTCCCAACTTTTTGCAATCGACATGGTTTGATATTATCCATATCTGAATGGATGGTTGTGAATGTTATTTTAAAGAAAATTATTTTAACATGTCGAGCTTATAATTTTCAGATATCCTTGTTAAGTCTGCTCAAACATATTTATCTCAATTGGGTTTTATATTAAGGGTTCAGCATATAATTCTGTGTTAGTTCTTATTCTAATTTCTCAAAGTCATTTCGAAGTGACCAAGTCAAGTGAAACATTCTTTCGAAAGTATTATCTATCGCCTTGCCACACGATGTTAAATGAGAGTTATTGTATTAGAAGATTTAAACTTACGATATTTCTCCGAATGGCGTGAATGCATCTTTCAGCTGTTGCGTTTCAATTTCAGCACTCAAATCGCCCACAAAGATGTGAAATTGTTCTGCAATGACAAAAGAGACAAAATACAAAGGCAATTAAAAGGAGAACGCTCACAAGTTGAACTAAAACTAATTAAACGGCTGGCAACCAAAACTCATCAGCTCAAGCCTAAGGGTAAAACACTTGACGCACACTTAAGAGGCCCACATGAGAATCCTCGGCAACAGTTGCTGCCTGATAGTTGCCAGTTGCCAGTTGCCAGTTGCCAGTTGCCAGAAATCGCTACCTGCAATTGTGCATGCACTGTCTGGGTTGGTTTTGGATCTCGACTCGTGGCTGATTTTGGGCCTTACATTACCAAATGGCGCTTGTCAGGCTGCTTGCTGCCCTTCCAACGTCGCCTGCAACCGTACATCCGAACGTCCGGCTTAGTTGCGTTGTCTACTCGTTTGGCAAGCGGCATTTCTGGTCGACACTTCAGAAGAGATGCTGTTGCTTCGGCTACTCTAGACAAACCAGCTGGCAGCCACAGATACAGGAATATATACTCCTACGTCCAACAAGAGCTGTCGCTTCGGTTACAACGTGCCAACAGCGGGTGGACTGTTGGCTGGCGCAGGTGGGCCGGCAAAGTGTGGCGACGTGTCATGTTTGTATGCAGGAGCTCGCAGATGTAACAATTCTCTCTTCTATCTCAGCTGGTCCACTCGTCTCCTGTGTTGTTCTTGTTGCCGGCTTTTCGGCCCGCATCCGTGCCAAAATGACATAGTTTCGTATTACAAGGAAATTGCACTTGAATGTGTCAGTCAGCGGTAGCGACAGCGGCAAGTGTATGAATGTAATGGTGGGCGTGGCACTCATTTCTGTGTGCTGCACTGTGAACATGAGCAATGGAAACAGCGCTGACAAATATGCCAAAAAACGTACTTCCCCCATGGGCCATGAGTTGACCAGGAGGCAGCAGCTCCCACGGCATTGATGTCCCCACCCTTGCCTTCTCCTTTTGCAATTCGGTTTTTCGTGTCTGCAGCTGGGTTTCTCCACGTTTAAGCTGCGCGTTGTCCCGTGGCTCGGCACGCGCTCGTTCATTTGTCCGGCTAAACGGCAGGAAGTTGTGCTAAGCGTCATTTCCGTTGTTTTGAGTGATTGCAATTGAGATACGGTTTTTGTGGTTTCTTTTTGGGTGGAAACTCTGACACTTTGCACAAGTGGTTTGGTCTGAATTCCGCTGTCCTCCGATGCCATGTTTTAAAATCTGTGCAACTTAACGCCTTACGATAATTCAGAGGGATGATTAAAGGCTACTTAAACTTAATGACTTATTGTAGTAGCTCATACCTTGTTTGGCTAAAAAAGACTGCATTCATCTTAAAGATAGATAAGAAATCCCAATATATAAATGCCTTAACGCATTTTGGATCAAACTTTGTGTTTGCATATTTATCTTCATTTAATCGTATACAAACTGCACATGCATAGTTGCTCAATTCATTTTCTGCAATCTCAGTATCTCCAACATTCCCTCTGCAACTAAATCTGTATCAACCGACAAATTTATTGCCCTGAGGCAGATAAACTGCAGCTGAAAACTCGTAACACGCCCCACAACAACAAGCTCGACCATAAACAACCGGCCATAAACTCCGAAACGTATTCAAACAGCAGCGAATTTTTTTCGCAGAATTTAGTCAATTGGTCAGCCGAAAACAATTTAATCAGCGCTGCCCAAAAATATAAAGGATTTGGTCATGATATGATATCTGATATGTTGGCCAATTAAGTTCCAGTACATAAAACTGTATTAAAGCTGCGTTCACTGACCTATGCTTCCTTCTATTTACGAGGACTATATGGGAACAACAATTAATCGCTTGCAATCTGGAAAACGCATTGCGTACATTTTAAGGGAGATAGGTGGGGCACATAAAAGTCAGGCCAACCTTCAAAACAGGGCATAAAGCTAAACAAAGCAAGGCGAAGTGAATTCGCAGCCAAACACCAACAATTTGAAAATGACCGAACATCAAAGCAGGAGCGGGGAGAGTGACTGTGGAGTAGGAAATGTAATTCAACATAAAAATATCGTAAATCTTAAATTAGAAATTTCTCACATTAAAAACTTGGAAATTGCATTTAGCCGCTGCTCCTGCTGCTGCCTTTGGTTGTTTGCGCGGCTTTCGCCTGGCCCATTCATGAAATCCTCGGCAAACAGCAAACGAACCAAAATCCCAACAAAATTCCCAAAAGCGAAGGCATTGAGGGCGTGGCCGCTGCGGGTCTGCATAAAGTCCATTGACGCACATTTTTAATGAGTTGGACATAAAAAAGTTTTAGCTTTTTGAAAAGCTGGTGTTGAAATGAAGCCAACGAAATACTGATGCACACACATACACACACACACACACACACACACACACACACACACACACACACACACACACACACACACACAAACAGGCACACACACCCAAAGACAAACACCAGTGCTTTTGCAGCCTGCTGGGCATTGCCTCTGTTACCATTCCCGCTGCTTTCCTCATCCTTGTCTGCTGTTTTATTGCATAATCGTGAGTCAATCAGCGACCTGGGACCAACACAGTATGATGGGCAGAGTGGGAGGGGGAGAGCGGGCCAAATAGATAGAAATGTAGTGTGTGAGCAATAAGGAGGAGAACGACCTTCATCAATGCAACTCAGCTAATAAATACGTGCTGCAGTCTGCCCTCTGGGATTTGATGGGCAGTGGGCGTGCCTCTCGGCGTCCATTTTTATATTAAATGAAAGTATGGCGCTTTCGGCTTAGCTTTAATTTGGGCTCTGCAAAATTGGGCAAATTGTCGCCTGCAATTGAATTGCGAACATCATCAAATTACACATACGCCCCGTGCCCCGTGTTTGTGAGTATCCATCGAATCGTTGTCATAATTTGCTTTAATTTGGCTGCCATTATCCCTTTTTGGCCATTGCGCATTGCGGTTAGCCAGACAGTTTGCGAGATGACGTCTGTAAGAGGCTGTTGTGCCTCCATTTTGGCATTTAATTAATCATAGCATTTATAGGACTCAACATCATTTGTGAGTCAAACATTTATAAATTGAATTATTTTTACAAGCGCTTAACTGGAATTGTATTATTTTACAAGAGCAGCTGCATTCAAACCTTGTGGATATTTACCAAAAATAACAAGAGCCTGTCGAAGTTGTATAAGGGTACAGGCTGCACTTGGTATGCATAAATTTTGCGGCAAGTGTTTACCTTCATTTGGACGCAGTCAGTGTAAAGTGAACTCAAGTGAAGCATGTGGTAATAGAATGTTGTGGTAGCCCCTATAGCCTCCACGATTCTCCTCCACGCTTTCTGTGCTGGGGCATATATTTTGGCATATGTCCAACGCGCGAACTGAAACCGGAGTGACTACAAATGCGGTTGAAATGTACGCGAAGCGGCAAACCGCAAAAGTAGCTGAACAAACACAAATGTGCCAGGCCAAATCGTTGGCAAAAAAAAAAAAAAACTAAAACGCACACACTTATACACTTTACCGAGTGGGCAACAAATACTAAAGCACATACCAAAGCCAAATGTGATGGACATGTGTGTGAGTGTGTGTGTGTGTGTGGGCGGCCTGCTCCTACTATGTAAAAAGCCTGTATATTGGTATGAGTGGTGGCAACAAATGCAAACACAAATACAAATATAAACACAGATGCTAACTAACCACACCAATTGCCCATGTGTATATGCCACTCACCGAGTCCTGGCTGCAATACAAACACATGCAAAGCAGGATTACAACGTGGGCGCCATTTGATGTATTTTCAACGGAAATTATGTTACACTGCCACTTGTACCTCCTTATACCAACACCAACCCTGACACTAGCAACAACAACAGCAAGTACTATAAAAGCAGCGGCTATCAGTGTCCATTGTTAGTCCAAGTGCCTCGTCCCCAGAATAACCTCACAGCATCGTCCAAAATAACAATGGCACTGATAAAAAGGATAAAAGCATAAGTGGGCAGAAGTCCTGACTGGAATTGCTGTACATTTTTCATATGAACACTCGACTGTAAAATGCATTGCCTCTTGAATTAAATCAACAACAACTCATGCTGAAAATACTCAGTATGAAGCTCATGCTTAACAACAACAACAACAACAACAAGTGGAAAGTGCTTCCAAAATATATTCAACATTATGTTTTGCCATTGGCAACACGATGGCACATCACTAGCCAGTTTTGCCTGTTATTGTTGTCGAAGTGGCCTTAAGATACGTCCTTATTGCAGTTTTTGGAATGCCCCAAGCGACGTGAGCCTTGCAACAGGCTTACAGCGTGTGGTAAATTGAATAAAAAGATTATATACAGTTAATTTACTTTTCCTATAAGATATTACGAAAACAAGAAGGCAAAGAATCAAGACACTTGCAAAATCTTAATTCCCGATCGATTGTTCCATTGAAATTGTATAAGCAAATCGTCCAAATATTGGCATATATCTACAGCGATCCGACTGCAAGGGTTCTACCAATGCTTAAACATATAGAATTGCGAGAACCTTGATAAAAGCGTTTCTTCTGACCTTGCTATACAAGCATAAATATTTCAAACTCATTTTATGAGTAGAAAAAATTTATTTCTTTCTATTTATTGCTGTTTCTATTTAACAAAATTTGTTGTCATACCTATTATATTATTTGATGTCATTTATATTCTATTCGATTTAAGTTCGACTGTTCGAAAATGAATGCTGAAAATGGGTCATGGGCGTACTGTTGTGCAAGGTCTGAGGCATGCCTATCCAAAATATAATATGTAATTTGTGTATGTAGGAATCTTCGAGCCAGGCACAGGGCTCCTCCAGTGTAATGCCTTTTAGTTGCCATTAAGAGTGTAGCGCAAAGAAAAGTAAAAGCTAAAAGCTAAACGAACAACAGCCAACGGATTGATGCACATGAAGCCCGCGACCTCAAAGCGCGTTATTTGTTGTAAAAAGTATTACTCGCTCACACACACACGCAGGCGGAAAAAAAAAACTAATAAGCTTTTGTGCAATTGCCAGCAGTCGCGGTCTTTTCCTGCCAACCAGATGAAAGCTAATTCCAACACATGGCACAAAAGGTGGCAAAAACTGACGAGATATGTGCGTGTGTGTGTGTGAATATGCAAACGTCGAATGCTGTGCGCAGCACAATGCAGCAAGAGCAACAACAGCGACAACAATAAAATCAAAAGGATTTCAGCAGCCGCAAATGCACACAGCGTATAACATTTAGCCCGCGGCAAGAATAGCTGGCAGGCGGTACAAGGCCGGGTGCCGGGTGCCGGGTAGCCTGGGGGGTGTGGCTGTGGTGTGGGCGGTGCATTAACACACGGGCCAATAAGTATGCAATGCACTGTGACATTTTTAACGCCGCCAACAAAGGCAGCAGCAACAACAATACCAACCAGCTAACCAAAGCACCAGCTGCTTGGCCCCACTGCCACGCAGCCGCCCCCATCTCGAGCTCCGGCCCAGGCCGCCACCATGACCGTGTTTGGTCTGATGCTGACGCCGTCTGTTGCGCAGGAAAGCACGATTACAACGAGTCAAAAGCACCTCACACACGACACACACAGGAGGACCAGCAAGGTGCAGCAGTGGCAACTGTCGAAGCGGCGGGGCGGGACGTCATGTGTCTTTGGCGCGTAAACGTGTCGTTATTTGCGGGGTGACAAAATTAGATTTAAATATGGCGCACCCACAGGCCTTCCGTTATGCTGTAGCTGCTAGCGAAATGTCAGCGCATGTCCTGTTGATGAAACTGAGCTGTCGTCCTGGCTGTACGCTGTCGTTAGATGACATATATATCAAATGGCTGTTCTGGCTTTGAGGCACTCTTTCAGTAGTTGAGCTGATTTAATTGGCATTAAACGGATAATTTGAATGCAACCTGCATATTATAATAGTCAGCTCAGAAATTTGTTTTTTAGCGCTCACTGTATACTGAGCTTTTATTGAACCAACATAACAAAAAACAGTTTGGAGCTGATGCTAAATGTAATTGGAAAAACTCTATCAATCGTTTCGAGGATATAAGTGGATTCCACGAACCTTCCAGCTCCCTGCTTCGTTCTGGCAAAACAAAATCAATTCGATTTCATATTTACGCTTATGTGAAAAGTTTTTCAATGAAAGTCTTAAAAGCACCCTACGCTGAATAATGGACTGAATCTAGAAGAGCGCCTTAAAATTCGATCTTCTATTTCTTAAATTGGATTGGAAGGGTCGAATACCTACTTTGAGTTTAATAGGTCTAAGAAGTAGATAATTTTCCTGCTTGGAGACGATAATTTCGGAAGAGCCCTTTACTCTTTTTCTATTCAGATATTCGACTTACTACTCGTACGAATATTTTATATTCAATCTCTTACTCAAAATAAAAACATATATGTGAGCAAGGCGAAAGAGCAGCTATCCGTCAGATCTTGTTTTTATTTTATGCCAAACCATAAACAGGTTATTTCTGGCATAATATTAAATATGAAAATAAAAATTGCTTATATTTAGCAAATATTCTTATATAAAAATATATAAAATGTTGATTCGGGTGAACATCTTATTTGTCAGGTTTTACACCTATTTCTTCAATGTGCGCCCATTGTAATCAGCGTCAGCGCTGCTGCTGCCTTCATCATTATGAAACGTAAAACGAAAGCGATTTGCAGTAATGCCAACACTTTGCCACCCAAGCATTCGCAGCGCCCCCCTCTATCCACTCCGTGACATTGTTGTTAAATGAAGAAAGTATTTTTCAAATGCGAATTTCCGTTATGCGCATCGCGTTGAGCATGAAGACATTTTTGACTATTGTCTGCCGCGCGGCAATACGAACAGCAGAAAGCTCAAAACAGCAACAAAGTCTGTGCGAAACTATTGCCAATGACAACGACAACGACAGCGACAACGACAACGACAAGGACAACAAGGACGACAGCGATGAGGAAGACGTTGATGATAGCAAGCGCTTCCGCTTTTGTTGTTGTGTTGCTTTTGCTGTTGTGGTTGTTGCTGTTGTCGGTGCTCTGTGTGCACGACACACAAAACATTGAATGACATTATCCTTTATTGCTTATCCCATTCTTTGCGCTCTACACTCCATGCTCGGTGCTCTGTGCTCGGTGCTTGCTGCTCTGGGTTTCGTCGACAGCTGCGCTCTGCACATTGGCACGCAAATGGCAGAAGCAGAACATGAACCCAGTCGGTTTGGTCTGGAAGAGCGAAAGTCATAAAGGGCAACGCGGCGTATGCGTAATATTAACTATGACACTGTCGAGTTCGCGAATCGGGTGCAGTCTCCTGGACCGGGTGAAGGATGGCCGGGAGTTACGCGGCCAGCCGCATTGTGTCCGCCAGCGCAAACTTTTTCATTTCCCCGCGGAAAAATTTTCAAAAATTTCATTTCACAATGTCCAAAGAAAAACTTTGCGCCAAAAGACATAGAAACTAGTTAGAGTTGGATGAGTGGAAAGGGGTGGATGGCGAGGTCAACAAAGCTGAAAGTCGTGTCGTTCTTGGGCTAGTTGGGTGCTCTCTCCTTTTTCTATCTTCCCCTCCCCCACGGTACTTACACACACTCATACATATACACACACACACACACACACAAACACAACCACACACACACTGAATGAGACAGAGGCAAACGCATTTCAGCGAAATAAAGTATTCAAATAAAATATGCTAAAATCTTTGAAGTACTTCAAATAGCAAAAAAAGAAAAAGAAACAAACTGAAACGAAAAGCGAAAAGAAAATAAAAAAAAAGTGGAAAATGAAAATGGCACACAGTCGAAAAGTTTTGCGTTCCGTTGAGTTCGAGTTCGAGTAAAATGCCAAAAGCCAGCAAAACGCGCATAAAACCATAGAGAGGAATAAAGAAATTGCTGGCAACGGCTGAGAAAAGGAAAAAAAAAAAAAAAGAAAACGAAAAATGAAAAAGAAAAAGAAAAGACAAGCAAAAGCGAACCAAAAAGTAAATATCGTTTATGTTGTCATAACGCGCTATGCCCAGCAGCCACAGCCGGCCCACCCTTCGACCATTCGGCGCCTTATCATTTGAATTTCTCGACGTGTTTGTCGAGCTGAAGCTGAGGCGATAAAGATGCGATAAAGTGAGAACAAGTTTGCGAGATGCCTGAGACAAACTTTTGACCGAATTTTGCATTTTACGAGCCAGTCCCGCCCGATTCCTGACGGACGTTGTTCGCCAAGCAAAATTGCCAATTTGTGTAAATTATTAGTTCAAGTGGTTCTAGAACTAAATCGGATATCGCATTGTTACGATGGGGGCATGGTTGGCCGGTCTGCCGAATTCGTTTTGTGCGGTCGCTTTGGAACAATCTCTTCCGTTGCTGGGGAAATGTCCAATTTAATATAAATAATTTAATTTGATTATTCGCAGCGTGTCTCATCTGATTGCATGCATATGTGAGCGTGTGCTGGTGTGAGTGGGCGCTTGTCATGTCCACTTTTAGCATACTTAATTACGCAGAAATATTGCAGCAAAGTTTCAATGCGAAAAAGTTGAGGAGCAGCCAACAAAAACAACATACACCAAATTGTATTAAAAATTCATATTTGCCTAAATTTGTTTTCAAAAGCTGTAAAAAAGAGAGGGAATGCGAGTGTGAGAGTGAGTGAGAGGGTGAGAGACGGAGTGGGAAACAAAAGGGTGCTCTAGCCTGGTCACACATATGTAAAATGTACAGCTGCTAGATTTAATTTGACTGCAAATAATATATAAGGCATTCCATCTACATTTCTTTGTATATGTATATGTGTGTGAGTGTGTGTGTGTGTGTGTTGCGTGTATGCGAGTTTTGTGTGTGTTTGTCTTGTGTGCTATTGTTAGCTTTTCACTGCTGTTGCCTGCTGCTCGGCTGCTGGGAAACTCAAACACGCAACACTTTTGTGTTGGCCTAGAAAATTGTTAACCAAATTTTCTGGCTTGCCCGCCAGGCGACAAAATTTATCCATGTTAAATAATATATGAAAATTTTACATATTACAGCAGCAGCGCCAGCGACAGCAGCAGAAGCATATAGCAGCCAAAACAAAAACATTTCCAGCTCTCACAGGCAGGGCTTTTCAATTGCGATCTGTGCGCATTTCACAAAATGCAGCCAACTTTTAGGCGCAAAATTGCCACTGATTATGATATTTGCAGTTGGTGTGTGTTTGCGTATGTATGTTAATTCAGCTGCATGTGTGATGTGCAAATGATGACTATATTTACATTGTGCCGCAAGCAGCTTAGCCCATATTACGACCATTTTTATTCGCTGACAGCGGCTGCTATTTTAATTATTATTGTTATCACAGCGGCAGTTGTAGTTATTGTTCATTATGTTACTGCTGCTTTATAATGTTTTTTTTTTTTTTTGTTTGTTTTTATACTCATATAATAGTTTTGTTTTCATTGCATGCTAGTCAATTTTCAAGTTTTTTTTAAATACTGTTACCCCTTTGAATATGTTGTAATAAATTCCCACAATTTAGCTGCTTCGGTGGGATAATATATCCCGACTTTACAATGACAGTTAAGTTCATTCGCTAGCATCTGCCTAGGCTTTGTATTTCATTTGCGTCTGCCCACAGCTGCACCTGTATCATATTGCAGCCCCTGATATGCGTATATGTGGGTCTATTGAAGTGCATACATGGCGCACTCCGTTTTTGTTCGTTGCACAATGAATCCAAACTCGCAGAAGACAGTCAGACCCGGTGTTGTCTGTGTTTTTATTGGCAATTTGTGCTTTGATTGTTGACTTCATAAACGTGGCCATCACATGCTATGAGCACTGGTGGCTTATAGCCGGTCTTTGTCTTCTGGTCTGCAAATTAACAGCGAGCCATGCTGTGCTGTTACCATGTGCACTGTCTGGTCAAAGCGACCTCTCAGATTTTAATGTCTAAAGGGGCCGCGTTGATTTCATAAGGACACGGCGCACAGTCAACGCAACAACGTTCGATTTGTTTGCACAAAAGAGAGGCAGAAGACATGCTACAAAAACAAAAATGCGAAAGCAATGGCAAAAGTATCAGCAAAAACAGCATTGCAGCAAACGAGGCCAATGATGAGAGCAAGGCTTTGGCAAGGCAACTGCACGAATTTTTGCAAAAGTATTTCGAGTCAATTAGGAGGCTAGGATATTGAATTCAATGACAAGAATAGCAATAAAGTGTGCACACACATAACTACACGAACACATATGCATGACAGCGAGCAACGGGTCGCATACGCAACATTCGCATATTTTGCATATGGTCTGCTATATTTTTGTCTTAAGCTCGGTCTTTCTCGCCTTCTCTCCCCCTCTTTTTCTATCTCTCCTTCTCTCTCTGTCTCTTTTTCTCTCTCTGTTTCTCTTTTTATCTCTCTCTTTATCCCTCTCTCACTCTCTCTTTATCTCTATCCCTGTCTTCTGCTTGTATACGCTTGATGTGTATTGCCCCTTGAACTTCTGCATTGCATACACATACACACACATTCTGTATCGAGCAAGCCACATTTATTGATGTCTCAATTTCCTTTTGGCAAATCACCTATTAGGAATCGACAAGCAGCTTCTGGCTGGTTGCTGTTGTTGTTGTTGCAGCTCTTTGATGGCTTTGTTGGTTCTTACAACTGCTGTTGCAATTCGTACAAATTTGGCTGGCAAATAAAGCGCTTGGTAAGAGCTGCAATGTAAAAATTACCCTTCACTTGGTAATGGCTTACAATTTGTTTGGCTCCTGCCGTTGCCAGTTTGGCATTGCAAGACTGCAAGAGCGTGTGTGTGAGTGTATGCCAAGCTTTTCGATTGGGTTCTAGGTGAGCCCTTTATAAGGAACCAATATCAATACGAGCTGCATTCACCGAATGCAGACCTCGGTGTGCTAGTTGTATAAGATTTTATGCCTCATTTCAGTTAGTATAACTGTTCAGTTGGATAGTTCGCTGATGGCTGTTTGATTATGGTATTATGCCTGGCCACACCCATAGAGGCTGTACAGGCCCAAGCTGGAGCTGCAGGCAATATGCCACAAATTTCAATCAAACGTGCTAGCCAAAAGTTCCCACACAAGTTTTAAGCCAGGTAACTTAAGCGCGCTTCGCAAACTTCATCCACCCCCCACGTCCTTTTATCATCACAGGGCTTCGATGTTAACAAACTTTTGCATTAAGACATTAGCGCAAAGTTTTTTCCTGTTGCTACTTTTTCTCTTACCTCTTACGGTTGCAGCTGCAACAATTTCTCAACAACTAATTTCTTATTTGTTTGGCTCTAGAGCAGCAAGTATACCATACAATATAACACACACACACACAACCACAGGCTGGCCAGTAAATGGAGTTCTCCATTTTCATTTCGCTGGTAGCGGTTTTTATTGCGACCAGCATGTTGCACATGAAAGTTTTTGGCCATTTCCATTCGTTTCGGTTCGAATAGGAGCTTCAAATCGTCTGAGTCGTCCGGCCATGTTGTTTAATGATGCTCTGAAATTAACTCTTCAGATACATATGTGCCAGCCAAGTGGCCGATTGCTTTGCCCGATTTTCCTGCAGGCAGCCAACCCTCCGATAATACACAACACCGTATTTTGCCATTATATGCACTTTAACTGCGACCTACGAGCGCTATAACCTTGACATTTTCAAACAGGTTATAAAACACTCGCTTTTCGCTGCAGCGCCCATCCCCCTCTGACACCTCATCCCTTTGACGCTGTGGGTACGCGTTAATGGCGGACAACCAGCACCATCTGCGTTCCACTGGCCACCACGGGTGCTCTGTGGTGGGCTGGTATGGGTGTATGTGTTATGGTTATGGTCATGACGATGGAAGGAGTGCGGGGGGTTGGCTAGCTGACTGGCTGGCCATGCAACGGCGCTACGCGCTACGCAATTTCCGTTTCCGGTTGCTGCTTGTCGCAGCGCAGCCAACAGACAACTGCAGGAGCCAGCCGCTCCGAAAATAGCGCATCCCTGCCTCTGACTCAGCCCATGCAGTCTCCCCGGCTGCCATTTGGCGCGCAAACAAACCGTTAACACTTTGCTGTAGCTGGCTTAGCCCGTCCACCGCCCTTATTCGCGCAACTGCAACTGCAACTTTGTGGCACTTGTTATGTTGTTGCTGCAATTCTTGTGTGCGTATTTATTTTGTTTCTGTGGCTGTGGCTGCTACTGCTGCTGCTGCTGTTGCTGCCTTTGACGCGACTGCAGGTAGTAAATTTTCATTAAATGTGCATTTTTGTACAAGTTTTTGAATTAAACTTTTTGACTTGGCCATAGCTCAGCTGCTTTGGGCAGTGGACGTGGCTGGTATCCTGCGGTGCCGTTTGCCATTTGCCGCTGCCTCTTTGGCTTATAATTTTGCAATCTTGTTCAAGAGCTTTAGAGCTGGAGATTGGTAAAGAAAGGGGAGAGAAAAGTTAGCCCAGCGCTTGTGTTGAAAATGAAAACAAGTTCATTTTTGAAAGCGTTATTATTTTGTCAGTTGCAACGTTTTCCCCAAAGAAGCACATTTAATCAGCTCTCCTTTCTCGCTCTCGATTTAACTCTCCAACTATCTCTTTCTTTGTCGCCATGCGGCACGTAAATTATGTTACATTTTAATTTTTTGGGTTTTTTTTTTTTTTAATCTATGCAGCAAATTTGTTAAGCTTTCGCTTTCACTTCCAGCCAAGTGACATTATTTTAGCAAATGTTATAATTTCACACAGCTACCCACTTTGTGCGCCTGTCTCTGGCATAGAGTCATAAAAATCTTAGTACCGGGTCAGCAAAGTGGGTCGCTTGACCAGGCTTGCTAGGCAAGCGTTGCTATATGCATGAATATATGTGTATATATACAGACATATTTATGTATATATAGAGCTGATGCTATTATTTTTAGCATATGACCGAAACATGCAAAAGATTTCTTGGCTGCAGCCAGCTGAACACAATGCAGCGCCTTAGTTTGACATTGAAAAATGTGAAAATTATGCAGCAAACATTAAAGAAACTATGTAAATTGGATGCTGCTGCTCATGCAGCTACTGCTGGTTGTGTTGCTTGCACTATTGTGTAAGGTAGAGAAGTGAGCGACGGGGTTAGCCGGGGTCATCAAATTTTATTCGGCCAAAAAGTTTGGGCCACGTCTAATGGTTTTAATTAAGCGACTCGTCGCGAGAATTGCATGTCATGCATGAAATTCATTAGGCTTTGCCGAGGCTGTTTAGTGTCTACCCATTCCCTGCTGCTTTCCATTCCCTTGTTCGACCCCCTTTTGATATACTTATACATACTTGCTGGCATTTTCTTAAGCAAAACTTTGCTGGCAACTAAAACCAAACTTGACATAGTTCTGGCCAAAAATTGCAGCTACAAACTTACTTAATTTCTGCCAACTGCACTTACCCAGCGCGCCAACTGTCGCCCCGTCTCTAAGTGGAGGGGATGAGCTGGCTATAAATGGGCGTGGCACACATGCCGCACTTATTTGCATAGTTATTCATGTTTTGCTTGGGCTGCGTTTGGGTCCGTGGCCGGGGCCGGTGCCAGGAGTATGTGAAGATCCACTCACTCTGACACTATTTCTACAGGCAAATAAATACTTTGGCCTGAAAACTAAAGCAGAAGACTATTCGGTGGTTGAAGGTAGCAGCATATAGATAGAATAAAGGGGTGTGCGTGTATGGTCGGCATAGTCTCTTATTTATCTTTGACACTTGCTAATTTTTGTCTCACTTCCTAAGTTGTTTAGCAACCAAATATTAAAATTACACTTGTCAAAATCGGCTGATGGAAAAAATAAAATAAATGTGTACTAATTTGAAACTAAATTAAACAAGGAATAATTGTAATGACAAAAATTACAATACAAGCTTTCCCATCAAAAGCTGCACTGGGATTCCATTCTCGTCCTTTTCACTATATGGCCCTTCTTTAAATCTTACTCGTATTCGTCTTCCATTCATTTACATATTTAGTTCAGATATATATCTCTATATGAGGGGTATTTGAGCGATTTGCAGGAAACGGTTGTATGTAAGTTTAAGCTTACAGTCCTCATTTTCAAAATGCTTAAGACATATTTTAAAATATAAGTTGAGGTCAAGTTGGGAAAATTCAATTTTCCACGGGCGTTTCTCATTATTCTTTCCATGGGAAGGTCGGGCGTACCCGCTAGCATTGCAATTTTATTGCCGTCTTGTCGTTTTCCATTTATGCTGCACCAAGCGATATTACAATAATATTTTCTACTACATATTTAAGGTAAATTTAAAAATAATCACGTAAGGTAAGAATCTTTGTTCGCTCATTCGCAGTTCGTCAGCAGCTGTAAGCATATCGATCTTTGAATATTAAGCTTTCTGATTTAAATTTGGACCAGTCCCGACTTGTGGGTTCGAACTAGAACTAATTTCACTACATTTTTAATACATGACTTGTGCAAATTCATTAGCCCAATTCATTTGTTGGCTGCACAACTTGTCAGCAACTCAGTGGCTGGAATTTATCTGCCACATATGAATTTGTATGGGGGTATAAATGGTGTTGAAATCTGTGCTAGGCCCTAATGATTGTTCATGTCAACAATTTGCAAAACTAAATGAACACATTTTGCAATCATAAATTATGCAAACGCGTCGAGTGAGTTCACAGCCAGCAGCTAGCTGGTCCAGCAGCAGCTCCAAGCAGAACCAAGCCGGTTCAGCATATTCTTCACCTATGTGGGAAGTGGAAATTGAGTGAGGCGAGGGAGTTGGCAGGTGTCAAGTGGCAGTGGTGGCTTGTTAGCCAAACTGCCAGCGCAACTATTACTGTGAGAGCAACTCATAAAGCAGAAACCAGCAGCGACAGCAACATAGCATAAGGTGTGATGTAGGTGGGCAGGGACAGTGGCAGAGTGGGCGTGACGTGGCATACCTGACAACATGTGTTTTGAGGTTAAGCTTATAAATAAATTATTGATAAGCATCTGGCGTAGAGAAAACGTCAAAAGTTCTATGCTAAAATAAGCACGAAACAAACAAACTTTCCAGGCACAGATGGGCGTGGCACTGACAGTGGGCGGGTAAAATTGCGCTAACCGCAACAAGCTGTGTAAAAGTTGTCGGTTGCATCATTAAGTTGTTGTTGTTGTTGTTGCCTGGCTTTTGAATTTTTTAAATGCATTGAAATTGCAAGCAACAACAAATATGCGAGTTGCACAGCAGCCAAGCGACAGCAACAATAAAAACAAAAAAGCAGCCACTGGAGCAAAGTTTCTGCAAGCCTGTTGAGCATATTTCATTCATTTACACGTTCGTCGCTTGGGCGCAAGTATGCCATAGAATGTTCGTCTGGCTTTTAGGCACATTTAAGCACAACGCCAAACGGTGCATTGACATGTCAATAAGAAATGAAAATGTTTCACGCGCTGGCAACGCGTTGTTGCAATTAAAATGTTAAGACAAATTAAAAATGCCAGCTGCGAATGTGGAACGAAAAGCGCAGCAAGTGAAAAGCTTTGCACTTGGCTGCTGATTGCTATACCTTCTGCCCGTTCGCTTGCAAGGCGCATCCTGCCCAACTCGTGTCCTCAATTTGACATTTATGCCAGCCCAGTCAAGCGGGCAGGCAGGCAGACAGAGCAGCAATCGAAGCATTGTTCTGGCCCTGACAATTGCGCATGTGTGCGTGTGTGTGTGTACATCTTTATAAAAGGCGACTGCCTGGCGACGCAACTAAAATCGACAAACATTGCGCATACGCCGCGTTGCCCATGCGAAAAGTTTGATAGCACCACGCACTCGAACTTTTAATTAATTTATTTTTGCTCAACGCGCGCCTCTCCCTTTTTCAAGTGCTCTCTCCTTTCACCTCACTCTTTCCCACTCTCTACTGGTGCGAGCGGGAACCTCAATAAATGTTTTCGCTCTGGCCATAAATGATTTATTTGTTATTTATGCGTACACGACCGCTATCTCTCCATCCCTCCCAACTGACCAAACAGTCCACCCTTCCTCAAGGATTCGACCCTGATCTGTGTTGCAAATTAAAAACGCAGCTCGGCCAAACAACTTTATTTAATGTCAAAGTAAACATACAACGCACAACTGTCGCTTCAGCTCCAACTCCCTCTCCCCCTTCTCCTCACACTTCCCGTCCACAAATTTCTTCCTCACTCATCGTATGCAAACAAACGCGCAGCCACGCTCCCAGGCACACTGCAGCGTTTTTAATATGTGTTCTGCGGTCAGCGACTGGGCGCTGACGGCGTTCCAGGGGCGCCCAGGACTGGGCATTTAAACGATTTTCGGTTAATTATACGCAGTTACATAATGACATTTGCGCAGAGCCCCGCCCACTTGACAGTGGAATTCCGGTGCGATGAACTGAACAGATGACTGCACATCTTGGTGTTGCATGCCTCGCGGCTGTAACCTCTCACCACTTCACATCCTCATTAAAACATAATTGCCGCAAAGCATAGCAATCGTGATACAGTTGCGTTTGTGGAAGCAATGAAAACAAACTTAAGTAAAATAGCAAAATATGCAAAATGCTTTTGTTACTCACGATTAAACCTTTTTTTTATAAAGCCCATCTATAAATAATTAACACGAGAAATAATACAAATGACGCAATTCTATGTAGCGAAGTGAAAATCAAAAAAAAACATTTTTATATTTATATATATGTATATATATATATATATATATATATTTTTAATAGATTGCATTTTTCCGTTTAATACATCAATTTTTTTCAATATTTTTCATTCATATTTGAAAGTCAGTTCGAAGTTCTTCGAATTAAGAACCAAAATTTGGAATCAAAGTGTGATGTTGTGGAGTTGAAGTTTCAAAATATACTTTCATCCATACAGCATATTTTAAAAATATAAAATCAGTAAAAGACAATTGCTAAGTCCTTAAAATGATCATACCTGAATGCAGACAAATTAACGAAATTGAAATAATTTTTAAAAGAAAAAAAAAATTAAAGAATTTGCCGTATCCAAGTTGAATACCTTGTGGAGTGCTGTGGCAATAGGCGATATGCAGGCAAACTGACAAAAGAGCAAACAAATAAAAAATTATTAAAGTTAAATAAAATTGAAAAAAAAAGAAAAACACGAAAGCAAACCAAACATGTGACTGCCATAAAATAAAATTGTTTTTTGCTCATAATGACATTATAAATATATAAAGTTTAAAAATATACGAACAAAAAACCGGGCGGCGAAAAGGACAATTTTGACAGAGTAAAATAATAAAGGGAGAAGTGAATTTATATGTAGATATATATATTATATAAAAGAGTATATGCCTTCGTTCACGCGTGTGTGTGTGTGTCTGTGTGTGTGTGTGATGATGCGTTACACCATGTCCTGGCGCAATTTGTGCTGTGTATTTATGTATTTAAATTCAATTAATAATTAAGGTGTAAATGCATTTGCGTGGCGGTTAATTAAATTTGTGCGGCTTTATTAAAGGAAATTACGTATTTTTTATGCGCTTGCCTTGCCACAGCAACAACCACCGCATTAATAATAACAACATCAACAACAGCAACAAGAACATCAAAGGAGGCAGCATTCAAAACTAACGCCAGCACTGACAATGCATCAGAATTACAAGTGATCATTATGTTATAAATACATTTATATTCACAAATACGAATAATATTCGCAGAAATCAACTTTAAGGCGAGCACACTCTGGGCAGGGCAGAACTGGGCTGCTGCATGTGTTGAGAATGGGGCTTGAATTGGGGCTGGGGCTGGCGCTGAGGCTGAGGCTGGCTGAGTCGTATCCATTCACATCTATAAATATTTCATGCGTTGCATTGCAGTCATTATGGCATTCATTAAATATAAAGTGGAGTGCGGGCCAGATCCAACCAGCCCCGGCACAAATGCAGATAAGCACCAACGCTGGGCTGAGGGAGATGAGCGTCAACTAAAAACCGTTGCCGTTCATAAATCTCTTATATGTGAGACTGTTTGTGTAAGTGCGTGTGTGTGTGTGAGTGTGTGTGAGTGCCACAACAAAAACACTTTGTGGTGTGTAAGAGGGGCGTGGCATGCATGCTCACGGCCATGTTGCCACGCTTGACAGTAGTTATTCATATAAGTAAAGTAAACACACACACACACAAAGTGGAAGCGCGAGCAAGAGAGAGAGAGAGGGAGAGAGAGAGAGAGACAGTGAGAGAGAGAGAGAGAAAGAGACAGCCAGCAATGGCGGGACTTGGGGACAGATGTCATGGTGTTAGTGTATTTCTGATTTGTGGTCTGACAGTTTAACCAAAATGCATGCATGTAAATTTATTTGTGCTCATTTTTGTAGCCTCTCCCGCCGCTACTGTCCTCATTGTTGTTGTTGCTGCGCTTACATATGTCAAAATATTAAATTTATGCAGCGGCAAAAACAAAATGAGCGCAAAGAAGACTACACAGCTATTACACATAGCGCCGTGGGGGCGCAGCTGAGTGGACAAAGCGTTGGAGGCGGATACATGTGCACAAAATGTCAGCCACTATGAATACAGGGTCTGTCTGTGTGTGTATTAGTTGTAAAATGTTCAAAAACTATCAGCAATGGGCATCACGACTTAATCATTGAGCTTGTGAGAATTCTTGTGTTGGATAGTGAAATTCAAAACATCCTGCAGCTTAATAGTGTAAGCTTGCATTCTATATTTGGAATATTTCCAATTTTATATATACATTATTTTTGAATAGAATGATATGCCTGATTCAAATTTATTTATATTTTAAAATGATTTCGAATTATCCTGCTAAAACAAAATTTATCTTAGAGACGAGTAAAAAGTGCAGCTTGATATAGTAAAATTGTTTAATAAATTAAATCCTGCGTAAATAAAATGTCATAAATGTATTAAATAATAAAAAACTTTAGCATTGATCCCTTTCAAAATTACGAATTTACAAGTAAGGTTTGAATGACATTTGGAGTGCTTTTGGGCACATGCCCCGGTGGCGGCAGCCAACTGGTTGCAACTGCAACTGCACTTCAACTATCTGTCCAACGACCTCCGGAGATTCACTTCAATGCAATGTTCTGATGCTCATTTCAATTCTATTTATTTTACATGTGTGGCATTTATTTTTGAACGCTGCCCTCGGACAAAGGGTGCAGACCAGCGTCCAGTTGTTAGCCAACAGTTGCAGCTCTTATTGTTGTTGTCGGGTCGACCGCTGACCGTTTTGTGTTGGCGGCTTAACATTTGTGACATTTTCAACATTTATGGTTCACTGCAATTTTGTTGCCACTGACCCCAATTGATGATGCTGCGCCCTGCAATGGCAGAGGCAACGGTAACTGCAACTGCCACCACACAAGGCATAAATGCAATGCAATTTGCAGCTTTTATGGCAATTTGTTAAGCGCTACCATTTGATAATTTCTTTAAGCTGATAAGCACGCGCTGTTTGGCAACTGGGTTCCTCAAGGGCTTTTGGTTAGCTGCCGATTCAGCTGATCCGGCTGCTCAGCTGTTGCATTCAAATGAGACGCATTGGCAAACACTGTTGCATGCTTGCAGGGCGCAATTTCCGGTCCAGCTTTTCTCCTTTCTATTTGATGTTTTTTGTTCGCAGTTGGTGTTGTTGTTGTTCGCCTTTTACAGCCGCCACATTTTTATAGTGGTCATATCTTTTTATGGATACTTACTTTATTAAGTCGGCCAGTCAGAAAAAACAGCCAGCGGCCAAAGCAAGCTAAAAACCTTACATACTACTTTATTTCAACTTATTTACTTGCCAGCAATTGCAATGCCCTGGCCTCCGACTAGCTAGTTGCAGCTGCGGCTCCATAGATACTGTCCATGGCTATGTAGATGCAGTTATTATTTGAAATTTTATAATACTTTTATAACTTTATGCAACTGTTCCGCCTGTTGGCGCTGCCTTAACGCGGATTTCATTCTTTGGCGGGGCCAAACTCGCCAACCCCGCCCGGCTGGCTGTCGCACTCAAACCCCAAGTAAAGCCCCTGCCTGGGACCTTCTGAGCACTACCAAGTTATTTACTTTTGCAATTTTCAACGCTCCAACTACATGCCATTTGTTCTAGCTTTCTTTGTTGATTTTTTACTCGGTTTGAGTTGCTGTTGTTGTTGCTGTTGTTGTTGCTGTTGTTGTAGCTGCTGTTGTAGCTGCTGCATGTTCTTGTTCTTGTTCGTCTACCGTACTTTTTTACCCTTACTCCCGAAAGTTTATGTAAAACATATTTTTCTTAAATAATTTATTTTTTTGGTTTTTGTTTTCTTAGCTGCTGCTGCTGCTGCTACTTTTCTGCTGCTTGAACAACCCAAAATGAAGCTTTTATTGAGTTCAGGTGCGCTGCCCTACGCTCCGCTACCACGTCTATCCCTTCAGATTCTCTGCTTGCTCCCTTCTTTTACTGTTCTTTTTCAATTTGTGGCCACATTAACGTTAGGAAAATATGAAAGCACACGAAAAGTGTAAAGAAATGGCCTGGCATGGTTTCCAACTGCATTTCCCCAGGTCCCTGCAACCCACCGCTTCCAGCCAAGCAGAATGCAAAGCAGCCAGTACGTAGCGCCAGCCAGAATCGGAGTCAGAGTCGGAGTCTTGCGAGTTTTTCGCGTGCACGGAAACGTTTAGCTGCCGCATATTGGTGGAACGGTGCCACATCGAGCTGCAGGCAAGCGAGTAGCGTCTGTTTTTATTTTTAGAAAATATTGGAACAATTCAGCCCCGTTTTCCGTGTGGCCGCTGCTCGAGCTTGTGCTTGAGATTTACTGTGCATTAAACGCTACTTTAGCGAGAATCGTGAAGTAACGTTTAGCCTGCCCGTTGCTGCCTGTACGCCAAAACGAAACGCGACTAAGGCGGGCTTAAGGGCGCGCCATATGATATGTATACCATAAATGTAGTCTCACCTTGAGCCCAACGCGCTAATGGGTTCAACGTTGCTCTTGATTGTTGCGTGGTGTTCGGTGCTTACCTGAGAATAAATACAAGAAAATAACAATTAATTAGAGAGCTTATCCAACAGATTGTCTTAATAAATTCAATAGTTTTTCTTGTCTCGATTTATATCGCATATTATAAAACATTTATTTTGGAAATCAGATTGAATTTTTGCCATTCTAAGAAAAACTTTTACTATTATATAGGCGGGCCGAACAGCCGGGACAGAAAACTTAATTTATTATTTTCGACTAATGCAAACACATCAATTTGTCGCAAGTAAACACTTCAAGTGGCTTTCGTTATCTCTACCAAAACAGTGACAGCAGCGCAGTCCACATTTCGGGGAGAGATGTAGCTGGCCAAAATTCATTAGAAACTAACAGCAAATAGGAAAATATTTTTCGACCATTTGGCGTAGCGTACAAATTGTTTATTTAGGATGTATCCATGCGAACAGAAATAGCTTGCAGACCTCCATCCCACTCTGTTCGTTTTCCACTTTTGCTATTCGTCTGTCCAGCCACCAAACCTGGGGCCGTGCACGGCGTGTCCTTTTCATAATTTTTCAATAAATTCAAGAGCCATTAAGGGACACGTTCGGAGACATTTATGTCGATAACGGGTCTTCGTTTTCAATAATGTGCGCATTACATTTGCCTTTGATGAGCGTGCAGCTTCCAGCCATCAGCCCTGACTAGTTTCGGCTGTTGCTCCCCAGTGCTGGAGCCTGCCACTTTGCTACTTTGCTACTTTTCTACTTGGCTGCTGTTTAGCCGCAATTGAAATTACGCGCTCGCTTCCGTTTCGGCGTTCGCTGTGGCTGCTTAAAATTTATGCAAATTGCGTCACGTGCCCCAATGATTTCTTTGTCGTTGCACGAACTCAACTGGCAGCCGGGTGGCCCGGTTATGCTGACGATGACGGAGACGCTCAATAGTACCTTTTGCTCTTTCTTTCACTCTTTGCGTGCCGCCCCTTTCTGGCAAGTGTATCATTATTTAATTTAATCTAAAATAATTAGCTTGCGCCACGAGCTTCATTCTGAAGCCCTTTCCTGTTCTGGCCTGCCCTGGCTCTGACATTGATGTATTCCTGCAGCCCGCAAACGTGCCACCACATCCAATTGACTTTCGGGCAACACATTTGCTGTCTCCAAGCACCATCTTGAGATCCATTTGCGGTCACTCGATGATATATTACGAACGCACACAATTGCGATTACAATTGAACTCAGAGCTCCACACATGTTCGCATTTGTCCCGCAGAAAGGCAAGAAAAAAGTTTTCTTGCTGTTAACATAATTTCCGCAGTTGATTGATTCAGTTCGAATCGGAAGGAACCACATGCCGACAGGGCGTGGTAGCACTTAAGCCATCTCTCTCTCTCTCTCTTTCTCTCTCTCTCTCTTACTCACACTCACTCACTCTCTCGCTTGGGCAGATCCTGTGCGTTAACAAATTGTTCTTTAATGTAATTTTATTGCAAAAGTTTTCAATTTGCATTTAGCACGACGCAGCTCAATATGTGTAACAACAATTTTATAAACGCGCCTCACGCAGCCTCCACTTGCCACATCACTGAAATCGAAATATATGTGAGCTAGATGCTCGCCGAAATGTTGATGATGTTTTTTAACTTTGTTAAGTCTGTTGTAGCCATATTTCATTGAGGCTTCATCTATAGCCAATTAAATATAATTTTGCATATAACTTGGTTAAGTTCGTTTTATGCCTCTTTGCGTTCCCCATCATAAAGTAAAGGTCATTGGCACACACATCCTTCAAAAAGGATGCAAAGAAGTCAACCTTCGGGTCATCAATGTGATTGCTTAACAAAGCGACAGCCGGGCTAAACTTTGGTATTAGTTGAAATTGGTAAAGGACGGACACCAGACGCAGACCGTGAAAGGGCACTCATTTTTTATTCGTAAATATTCATGTTTTGTGCCGAGCAGCAGCTGCAGCCAGTATTGTACCCTGTTGTCCCATTCACTTAGCTGCCTGCTGCCTTTATGACCTCACTTTGTGTTGATTGATATGCCATAAGTTTATGGCAAGAACTTTGAAAATTTGCATGTGTGCCTTTGTGTGTGTGTGTGGCTGTGTGTACATGCTTTGTATGTCAACGAACTTTCTTATAGAATATGATCACATATTTTGAAGCTTGGAGGATATTATAAAATTTTAGAGTAATCGGCTTTCCCTTGTCAGCAAAGTGGGCATTGTTTAGAGACCTTTGTTTTTACAGAGTTCACTAATTAAATACACATTCAAATGCCGAGTGTGGTGGCTATTCAGGCGGCTTTAATAGTCGTTAATTGTATCTGTTTGTATACACATGATTCCGCCCCCAATTGCAGCCATTCATTACCACTCTGACAACGTCGACTTCAAATTGCACGCCGTAATGGGCAGCGCGTTTGTGTTCATTGTGGGTGTGTGTACGGCTCCACTCTATGTGCTCATATAATTAGACAGACCCTGCAGACCATTTTGCGATGTTGTGTCTTTCTGTAAGTGTGTGAGTGTTATTGTTGCAACAGCTTTGTAGACGGTTTTGCCGATTGACATTTTCATAAATTGTTAACAATTATAGACAAAGCGAAAATGCCCAACTCAACCTTAGGACAGAGCCACCTGTGCTGTACGGTTTCTATATTTGCTCGGACAACGTGGCTTATGAGTTATGCATGAGCACATATGTATATGCATATATACAAATACTTAGCAATATATGCATATATAGAAAAACAAATATGCCTGCGCCTAGGTCTGATTAAATTAAATTTACTATTCATACATGTGCTCTCAGTTATTACATATGTTGCTGTTGTTATTAATATTGTTGTTGTTGCCGTTTCTGAATTGTGAGCGTTTGCCACAGCGTCTGTTGGTCAACGCACGCTGCTCGCTAATTGCAGGCTGCCTGGGATAGTACACACAGCCGACCCTTCGCTCACCACCTGGCTAACGGTGGTCGCGGTTACTCGCAGTTAATTAAAAGTTGCTAAAAGCGTCTGCATTTTTTTTTTTTTTGCATTTGCATATTGATAATTCTCTCTGAAATAATTGCGGCCGCTACAGCAATTACCTTTGGCTTCATGATAGTTTAATAATACACATTGGAGGCAGCCGTCTGTAAGGTAGAGAGTTCCAATTTGTAGGTGCAGTCCTCCAGTTTCAGATAACCAACCTACTTGACTTGGCTCGGCGATCGAAAGGATGTGTGAAGTTCAGTTGGCCACTTGACCAAAAGGACATTGCATGGGCTACGACAGCAGCTGAGTATTTAGGTTTGTACTGATTTTCAGCATTGCCATTCGGCAAATAGTAATGGGAAATTGTTAGAGAAACTTCAATAACATCAACAACAATAACTAATGGTCAAACATTAGTAAGAACATGCTCTACATTTTGCGTGGCAGCAACTTTAGCAACAACAAGGACATTTACACTGCCAACAACAACAGCTGCAGCTGCGGCTACGTCGAATGCGATATTGCCTGTGCATAATTGCATTTGCGTTAAAACGCAAGCAAACAATTCACTTAAAGTGTAAATAAGTGCATAAAGCAGTCAGTCAGCTGAAGCAGATGCCTCAATCAATACGTGTCTCTCTTGCTCTCTCTCACTGTTTGCTTTTCTGTTTCGCTCTTACTTCCATGATGGCTGCGGCTCGTGCTGTCTGTCTATCGGTTTGTCAGTGTGTCTGACCGGGTCGAGTCAAAACCAAAATGGCCAAACTGACAAACGTAGACAACGGAAGTCAATCAGACAAGCGGACAGACTTTGATACGCAAGCGCACCGGAAGCTCTGCTGCAATGAGCCGGCGACGTCCTCCTCGACGGAATGTCCTGGCGACAGGCGTCGACTGACAGGCATACAGCAGCTGATGATTAGGTGCACTACGGACTGCTGCGTTCGAGCACTGGCGTGCAGTCTCGGTCAGGGGCGTGGCGGGGCCGAGTGTCGACCACGACAAACGTTGTTTAACTAAATTCAATAATCGTTGGCAATTGCAATTTACGGGCTGGCGACGCCGGGCGACATTTGTGCAAATACAGAAATTATAATAATGACGTGCAGACCGACAAGGCTTCAGACTCTAGAGGGGTGGGTCGGTCGGTGGTTGGTCGCTCTGTCGCCTGACCGACATATGCAACGGGTCGTAACTGGCGACGTCAATGTCCTTCGCTTGTCGCCAGCCGCAATGGGATGCAAATAACATTAAGTGGCTCAAAGTCATGCAAAGGCGATTTGATGACGCATTTAACCAACCCACCAGCGGCCCACAATTGCCGGAGGTATGTGTGAGTTTTTGTGGTTTAGTTTGGCAATTACCAGGCACTTCATGACGTCCACTGGCCTGACGCTGACATTTGATTGAAGATGTCGACAGTTGTCACAGACGACGAGTACGTGACCATTTGGCCAAAACCAAAATAGTGCTTATTGCAAAATGAGGTTTGACATTTCAATGTTAACTAATTTCCTAAGTCATTTAAAATTAATTTCAATATTCCAAATGCAGGACATCAAACAATGCGAGCACCCAACGCATTAGTTTTCAAATTTCATCAATTCAATTTCTTAAGTGTGACAAACCAGCCTTTAACCTAACTGGTAAGTGCCAAACACTGATTGTTTTTTCCCTTCTCAAAGCTAAACTTTATTTATACTTTATTCGCATATTAAATCTTTACTATTTATTTAATTGCAAATTTTTAAATGACAGTTTCACTTATATTCAATAGCTTCTCAAAGTTGTTCCTAGTGATATGTGTTTAAAAACTAATTGCCGGTTAAAGTCAGTTGTGGTAAGGAAGTACATGTGTTTAGGTGTAGGAGTGAGTAAGCAATCGGATTATTTAGTCGCAGAATTTAATCGCAATGGTTGCCGCTATCGTGCTGCAACAACAGCTGTTTAATTTTTTTTTTTCAATGCAATCAGTATTTCTTCAGACAATCTTTAGAGGTACCTCGTGTTATTCTTGTTGCTTTGCTCGTTCGGTGCGCGTAATTAAAATAATTGCAGCAAAGCCTTCTTTTATTATTTATTAAGCAGGCACACTCACACACGTATGCCCAAGCGCCCATTCATTAATAAAACATAAGCCGAACATGAAAGCACTCAGAATTAGTGGGGCCGGGTCTCGATAATTCTGAGGTAATCGCCACTCGTGGCATATTCAATATTGTGGCTGGTATGGATTTTTATACCCTGAACCCACTGAAAACAGGTAAAAAGGGTATAGCGGCTTTTTACAGTAACAGAAGTATATATATATATATTGCTGTTCAATAGCCGAAATAAGCTGGACATGTTGGTCTGTGCGACAGTTCGTATGCGGATGTTGTTGTTGAGTGTGCTGAATTCAGAGAATATAAGAGACTGTATATTGAAACATAAGGTACTTCTATAGCACTTCTTTCTTCTGTTCATGTACACAATACAAGATTAGCTCCATAAACTTAATTTGTGTAATGTGTGTAAATGCCTGTTACGGCGTCTCGGTGCTGGGCACAGGGTATTTCCTAGTCGAACACACTTGATTGCAGTACATTAACTTGTTTTTATTTATTTTATTTTAAAGCTTTGGTCGTTGCTGGTTTTGTTGGGCATTGTTTGGGTTTTAATGCCAATTAATTACATAATATTTAATACACATGTTACCCATCCCACGACAGTTGCCAGATTATTTGCACTTACAGTTATTTTCGTTGTTATTACTATAATAATTTGTTGCTAATTTATGCATTAGCCACATATTTAGTTAGTACTTCAATAAGCTCGCCGAGCAGTGTCTTAATTAATGACGCCCTTTAATACGATTAAGATAGCTATTCAATTTAATTATTGAAAATGCCTTCAAAATAAAAAAGAACAATACATACTTTTACTTTTGGAAACATTTTGAAACATAAATAATTAATTTCAGAGCCTTTGAAAATATTCTTGTAGGAGAATTTTCGGTTCTTTATTATGTGTCTTAGCTTTTTAAAACTTGCAACTAGGAAAATATGTTTTCCCATTGAAGTCCAATATGTGACTGTAGTCAAGCAAACCCCTAAACTTTAATATTATTGAGCAATTCTGACATTGGCACCATAAGCTTTGACGAGGCATATTTTGGGCCTGCCTGGGACGGCTGCTTTGGCTACTTTAACAATAAATTTATGAGCCATTTTTAATGATTTAAAAATGAAAATCTCAGCGCATGGAAAAACGTAAAGGGAAAGTGGCCGAGGCACAATAAAACTGAGTCATTTTGGTGGCATAAAAAATCGTTTTGTCCCCTGACAGAGAACATCAGCGCTGCAGAGAACGAGAGAAAAACACAAAAAAAAAAAAAACCTACTGAACGAAAGAGAAGGCATACAATAAAAAAATGAAGAAAGAGAAAAAATCATGTCATGTCATTGTCGGCATCGTAAAAATGTTATCAGCCATAATAACGAGCCACGATTTTGGGCCACAGCGCTGTGGGTGGGGCCGAAGATTGAAGCCGGATCGGGGAGGGTTTGCTTGACTGTCGCCGGCGCTAATGGTGCGCAGCTAATGACTGGAGAGCAGAGAGCCGATTCTATTTCATAAAGTGCGAGTACAATGTACAGTAAGCTTTAAATTTCAACGCTGGAAATTTTTCTTGGAATGGTGCCTGATGCCTGGTGGGTCTTCCCATTAAATCGTCGCTGTGGCGGCATTTTGTCAACTTATACTTAATGGTAATAAAAAGTATATCAAATCAGTGTCCTTAATCCCAGAATTGATGTTGGGCTTCCTCGTGCCTGTGCTTTTGCTGTTGACGGTACCTTGTCGACAGTGGTTTGAGCGGGCCATAGTTTATGTTTTTTATTTGCTTTCATATTTATGCGACGGCATTTCTAGCCTTACTTACAATTCAATTTCTGAGCAGACATTGACTGCGGCCACAACGCTGCTTGCCTTCCCGTCTACTTCTCTCTGAGTATTGGCTTTGAATTGAAATACACGGCGACCAGGAGAAAGCGAGAACGGCATGTATGCCTTTGAAGCCTTAAGCATTCACATTGAAGCTGGTTTGCGAATCTCTTAGCATAATGAATAACCGGCAGAAGTAGCTATTTGGTATATTTTTTCTTTCTTTACCTTATCTGAAACTTGCCGGTTTGTCGAGTTTAAATTAATTTTATGGTTGCGCCTGGCCTTAAGTGAACTGTTGCTTTCTCTCAAATGATGTTCACTTGGTATCATATTTAATGTCAGAGTTCCATTCAATCGATGATGGCGTAATTGCAAAATTTGCCTGATGGGGCCCATCCTGCGTATGCGCAATATTCGCAGTGACTGACGCTATCCCCTTAAGCCGTCCTGAGTGCGCCAAAAATGAACTGCCAACGCGTTCTGCACTCATTAATCAAATGTTAAGGAAGCGCAGGCACCAAAAAAAAAAGCCAATGCGAACCCTTTTGGCAAGATTTTTTGTGGGCCCGAAAGTATGCAAAGTTCTCTGGTATGTGCTGGGCAGGAGTATAAGGGTGTGAGTGAGTGTGTTTGTGTGCTTGTTGAAAATGCATTTAAATATACAAAAATCCGCAGCAAGGAGCTAAGTGAAAAAGCGGTCGAGCTAAAGGGGGTTCGAGCAGCAGAGAGACGATACGAGAGTTGAGCCTGAGAGGAGCCTGAGGAGGCGCTTCAGCATTGTATTTTATGCTATTTGCATTTTCGCATTTTTTTTTTGGCAAGGCTAGTAGCCAGTACATAAAAAAAGGAAAGGTCCTGTGCTCACACACACATACATAGACATATAAATAATAACGCTGTATGGGTCTGTGTGCAAAGTTGGCGTAAAAAATGGGCGGGCCGCCCTCCGCAACACTAAAAAAGGCTGCAAAAAAATGCATTTTATATGCAGATGCATGGCGTAAATTGCAGTTACGTACTAAATAAGTAAAATTGCGCTGAGTATTTTTCACTTAAAATCTTACACCCCTTCCTCCTCGACACCAAAACAACAAGCAAAAAAGAAAACCTACAAGCTGGCGTGGCAGAGGGCAAACCTCTTAATTGGGTGCATGCAGGCAAAATAACATGCGAGGCGTGCGCAAATTGTGGATCTGAGATCGGAATGGAAATGGAATGCACTTGGTTGCTTGATAAGAGGGATCGGGGGTACTCTGAAGTGGAGACCAAGATAACTAGCCGTCAGCTAATTAAACCTGAAAAGCTGGCCACGCACACATGCATACGCACACCCACACATACTCGACGCTGAGTGGTATTTACGTAACATTGGCAATTGGACTAAGACGAGAGCCTCGCTAGGACGATAGTTAGAAGCTAAGAGCCACCGTAGTGCCTCAGCGGCTAATTGGTTTAATCTCTGAGATTGCCCCAGTTCTAACGTACTTGTCATAAGAGTTAGCATATGCTCAATGGAAAATCCTTTTTGCTTATTTACCATAGCTTTGCTTTTGCTTAAGTGTTTCGTCTGTGTTTCCTCTAACAAAGGCAAAGAGGCAGAGGCGGCAACACTCAAATTTAATGCAATCAGAGCAGAAGCTCTGTTAAGGCGCTAAGCGCTCACAACAATTTTAACATCAGCACCAATGGGAGGACTTTGTTGGCTCGTTTTCAAGCCTTTTGCCACAAAAGATGTCCTGAGAATAAATTGTAAGTTCCTGTTGCTAACAAAAGAATTGTGGCAAATTTTTGAAAATTGACTGAATGACCCTAATGAGCATTTGTTTTGCTTGGTGTGACGAGGGGATTGTGGTTGAATTCATATAATAAGAACGCAAGAGGAAAAGTTAAGCCAAAGGTTAGTTGACTGATTGGCAGAAAAGTCTAGAAACACGAAGCATACGCGTAAGGTATGAAGAATTGCCCCTTTTATGAGGATTTTTCCTATTTTATTTTTATTTCTTTAACTAGGCCAGCCAGTGTACCTGGCTCATTGTAGAGCCTGCTTTGCATTTGCTTAAATTGTGGCCCACATAGCACTGCGCTTAAATGAGACTTTGTCCTGGGCTTTATCTATTTATTTCCTTAGTTTTTTTTTTTTTTTGACCGAAAATGGGAAACATGAAGCTGGTGGCCGGGACAGCCGGCCAATAGGCGGTCAGCAGCTAAAGATTCCCGAGTCTCCTGCTCTTCTCATTTTGTCAAGTTAATGGAGAATAATAAAGCGCAAAAGTAAATAAGTAAACAGAGACAAAGGAAGAGTCGCTGCTGGATAGCTGCTGCGACAAAACTACAACAATAAAAGGCGCTGGTGAAGCTGAGACGGCAAACGGCCGGAAAATAAAACGAAACAGCATTCAGCCCAAGGCTTAGCAAACGAGCACCCAAGAGCTGCCCAGCAGGCGGCAGACAGCTGGCAGCAGGAGCAGCAGCAGCAGCACAGTGAGGCATCTTTTTGTTTTATGCGAAATGCACTAAAAATATATTTAAATTTATTTCATTTTTGCACAAATGAACAGCGCAATGTGCGCAGCGCAGGACATGGCCAAAGCGCAGCCTTGGAAAGGCTTGAAGGGGGGTCAACATTTTGGCGCCGCTTGGGTGACGATTCCGAGTTCGTAATAAACTTGATTGCGCATCTCTTATGTACTCTCATACATATATATGTACATATAAATTCTATATATATAAATTCTTTTTGCTTATGCTTTTATTTTTTTTTTCTATTTGGCTTTTTGCTTTGCTTTTTAAATAAAATTTTTATGAAATTTTTGGCAATTGAACTCAAGTTTTAATGGAGCTCCATAAATTAGTTGCGTCCGGCGTTCCTCGTCCCCCTTCCGACCTCGGTGTTCCGCTTTGGCCACTTGAGCCCCGCTACGAAATTGGATACATACGCTTAATAAAACACTCGAGATGCTATCCCCAAAAAGGGCTTTCAACAGCGTAGTCTGCGTCGATGTCTGTCCCCTGTTTCCACTCCCAATACATATTCCCTTTGCCAACCATTCATTTTCGCTTGGCAACGACATCAATTCATTTTGTGTGCAATTAGATTTTTGTTGCTTCACACTTCCACACACACATGCAACTAAAGTTTTAAGCGTTTATTTAGTTTTGTCATTTTACACCCTGCTGGAAGAAACTACTGAATGTTAGTTGCGTTATAGGCAGGGCCTAGAAATCAATGCTTAGCCCCTCTTAAACAAATCTTCGAACTTAAGATGATTTTTCATGATATATTATAAGCAATTGAGACCTCTTTCGTCAGGAGTGCACACATCGATCTTCGGGACGGGCAGACAGAAGGGCATGACTATATAATATCATATATATATATAATGGTTAATGGGAATAATATTTCCCTTTGCCAGTTACAAAAAATAGGCTCAGGATATACGAATATTTTAAACAGACAATTTATAATTAGTTTGAGTGCATTTTGTACGGCATCTCTGATTGATTTCTATAAGTTAATCTGTAGAGCTATTTTGCGGTTTCCTTTCAGTAGAATTTTACCTGTCTGCTACGAGTTCCATTGGGCCCCTCTGAAAGTTAGTATGATGCTTAAGCAATATTTTTTTGTGAACTGAATTGCCAGATGTAGCTTCAATTAATATGCAGATAATTGCTGTTTTCAACAGAATAATAATTGGAATGGATGGATTAAAATTCTCGGAAAAACATTAGCAACACGCATCGGCTCGGCTTCTGGAGCAACAGCGAGCCGCAATGTGGATGTAGCAGACGTGACTCAAAGTTGCCGTTTTCCTTGTAATAATTGTTGTGCTGGCAATAAATTTATGAAACAGGGTGCTTAAAAAGTTAAAGCCAAAGCAACTGAAATTTCAAACTGAAAGCTGAAAAGCAGATGGTTTAATAAACCTATTATTACTTATATTTACAAAAAGAACAATAAAGACAGCTAGCAATAAGCGACGCTGGCCTAGTAAGCAACCGTGGACGCGGAGGAAAGTGAAAAACTATTATTTTAAGTGCACCGAAAGTTTTTAGCCAGCTTCAAAATATGTTAAGCAATCAGCAGTGATGAAATTTATTATACGACTTCAGAGTTCAGAGCAAAGTTTGCACAATCAACAGCAACGGGAATGGGAATGTGAATAAGAACAGGAACGGAAACGGGAAGAGCGGAAACAACAGGCAAGAATGGAGGGTGCAAATCGCTGAGTTATGTATTAATAAAAAGCAGGCGATAGAGAAGACAAAGCATGAAAAGGAAGAAGCAGTGGGTGTGAGGGAAATGTCTTAGGGAAGGCGCAGAAAACGTTAAGGCCACATTACGAAATCCTTCTTGCATTATCCTGTTTGTAGATTAAAATGAACTATTGCATGGCAACAATAACAACAACAATGACAACAACAACGGCAACGACAACGACAACGACAACGAAAACGACACTGAACAATGGCAACGGCAATCATAATACAAGCAAACGATAAGCAACACGAACGTGCACGGGCAACAAAGAGCAGGCGAGAGACAAGTGCTGAAAAACAAGCGAATGAATGAAAGAAGTTCCCAAAAAATAAAAAATAAATAAAATACATACATATATATACATATGTATTGGAGTATAAAGCTAAGGAAAATCTGTGAAAGACGACAGCAACAGTCGCTAACAGCAACAACAACAACAACAATAATAATAATGCCTGGGATAATAATAAGAATTAAGCAAGAAAACACATCACAGACACGGGTAGACAGGCCTTTCCATGAATAGGGTTTGAGCTGGAACTCCAGACTTGCGATTGGGCTCGTATTTCTAGTTGCTGAGGAACACAAAAAAACAGAGCGCAACACACGGCTTCCGTTTCCGCAGCCGCTTTCGTGGGGATTTATTAGTTTTTGCTCGTTAGAACTGCGCACAGCTGCTGTGCCTGAAGTGTTTAAGCGAGAGGGGCCCACAGTCCAGCAACAACTGCAACAACAACAACAACAACAACAACAACGACTCGACTTCATAAACCAACAAAAATTAACACCCTGTGTAAAGATGGAGCTACAGCAACCGAATGACGTTCAGGACGAAAGAGCGAACGTCTAAAACACATAAGCTGCTTGTTTATAGTTACAGCTTATGCTTCCAGGCAGACCAACCCCTAACACTACGTACTTCCCTACACTAACACATATACACACACATTGAGCAGAAAGCATTTTCTTTGGCTAAAACTGCAGCAGCAGTTGGGGCAGCTTCTGTTGCTGATGTGCATCAAAGTGAGAATGATTGATTCAATTTTAAAGTTGTGTAAGAGTGTGCGACTCCATGTGTGTGTGGGTGCTTGCATGAGTGTAAGTGTGAGTGAGTGTGCTCTTTTTAAACAACAGTCGACTGCGATGTGCTTTAACAAATAATCCCGAGCAGCGTCCATTCATTTCAGAGCATCTTTAGGGGGCCATGATGGAGCTTGGTCAGCGCGCATTTGCTGACTGACTTTTCGGAGCGCCACCTCAGCAACTAATGCGAATACAGCAGCTGTGATGTGTGTGTGTGCCCTTGTGTGTGTGTGTGTGCGAATGAGCTATGGCTTGCAAAATGCATGCAGGACCTTAGCTCTGTGATTGTTTAAGGGTGCATATGTGTGTATGTGCCACTGTGTGTGTGTGCATTCACATCAACATGTGGCACACTCAAAACGGTTCAAGTTTCTTCATCAACTTTTGCCACACAGATTAAATTTTAACTTTTTGGCACTGCCAGGACTTAACTCCGACATCTCTGACTTAGCTCGATGTGTATGTGTGTACACATGTGGCGCGGGGTCCGGGACGTGGCTAAATTTTGCGGATTAAGCTGAGTGACTTTCAAATTAGTGGATGCGCATTGAAGTTCATTAGCAAGGGGCAAAAGTTAGTTGATTGATGCAGTGCTCCGACTGCAAGATTCGTATTGTTGCTGTTGTTCTCGTTGCTACTTTTCAATTTCAAAATATGAAAGGAACTCTGCGAATTTAATGAAGCTATTTGCAGCAACCAATATGTGTATGTTAACACACTTGCCAACATTTATTGAATTCTATTCTTTGACCGTTAAAATTGCAGCTGTTAATGGCACATTTTTACTATCTAGTCAGGTTCACATAAGTCCGGACGGCAATGACAGAGATGTTAAGTTAAAACAATAACAAAATACGCAGGCACAACTATAGGCAAATAATTTACATTGTGCGAACAGTGTCAACCTGATCTTATAAACCAATTTTTCTTATTTTCATTTTATTTAGATAATTGTTATTACTTGAAGTCAATGTATATTAATGTTATATAGTTATAGTTAGTAACGACTCAGCATACATTTCGTACCTGGATATAAGTTTCTGGTTTTCAACAATTTCCATTTTATAAGGCGCTTACATCTTTTGTCCATAATTGTCGATTGCAAAAGCAATCTCTTAGCCAGCACAAAAAGAAATGGGTTAAAGAAAAATGTTTAAGTGGTAAAACTCAGCTAAGACAATCGATGCTCGCATCGCAATCGTTTAAGTGCCGTTTATTGATACTTGAACGCCACATAATCGTCCTAATTACTTTGCAAACTCACTTTAATTGGGCAACGGTGAACGAGATAAAAGCGCCAATTACAAGGCGCTGGTGAAGATTCTAAAGCCACTTGCATGTCTGGATGCCATTTGAGCCAGCCAAGGCAACCGACGGCAAGGATTGGCCGGGTATGGCAAATGCAGTTTGCATTTTTTTCGATACTCTTCGAGTCTGCCGGCACTTGGCGCAGCGTCTCAATAAATAATAAAATAATAATAATCCAATCATATCGTTACATCCGCGAACGGCGCCCAGTCATCAACTGCAGATGCCCGTGGCGCGGTCTTCCCGCCTTATTCTTATCTTCTTATCCACGCTTCTGTCGTCTGCAGCCATGCACAGGCGGCTAATATGAGAGCCGACCCGTCCCGTTTTGACGGCGCAGCGGAAATTGCATCACAAGGCAAGAAACGCGGTAGGTGGCACTGTCGGTGGGGGCGACTAAGCAGCTTAAGGCCGTATTATCGATGCCCGCGCTGGCAGCAAGAGCAACAGCAAAAACAACAAACGATTTATTGTCCTGTGCAGGCGTTGCTTTTGTTTTGGCCATTTAGCCGGGGCCTGTTCAGCGCTTTTCCATTTGCTCCCTGCTTGCACTTAAGCACCTGCCAGGTCGCGCATAAGCCGTGTTGTCTGCTTTCAATTTGGAGGCAGTCACTTGAGTGGCTGGCTCAGCTCCAGCAGAACTTTTCGGCTGCATGTCAAAATATTTAAGCATAAGTTGTCAAGGATTAAGTGAAGCGCTAGAGCAACAGGCAACAGTCCTGTGGCATGTCGGTGCAGCATGACTTGCGCCTGTGCAAATTATATGGCGACCCACAATTGTTTGAAACGCTCAGCAGGTAGTGCAATATTAATTTGTTTCATTTACATGTATGAGCCTACCGCCATTTGAGCTCCTGCCTCGCCCCAGCCACAGCTGGATAGGAGCAATTATTTGCAGAGCCGTTTCAGATAGCGATCGATTCTGCGGGATGCTATTACTTATTTATTTTTGCCATGGGGATATATCAGATTTACGAGCCTGCCGAATTGCAACGATACCGCCAGCACCACCCTCCATTGTCCTTGGCATCAGCCAAGCATTACGAGCCAAAAACCCAAGGCGCTCGCTGCCCTAATGTCATTTGGAAGGCGCAGCTGATTTGTCAACTCTCAGTGTGCCGCTTCTGATAATGGCCTAGCATTCGACAATTTCCTTCCTACGAGTGTTTCGTTTTCTTTTCATTCAGTGGCAAGGTGCAAATTGCAAATTACATCAAAGTATGTAAACAGTCAACGACATAGACCTACGTACTTAGTCCTGGAAATTGGCAAAGGAAGCAACGGCTAAGGCCAAATTGAATACAGCTCGGTTGCCTTACTTCGTCTTTTGCCAAGCTTGCCGCTTGTCGCCTGCCACCAGAGACGGGGGCGTTCATTTCAAAGAAATTGTCATGACAAATTGAAACAATTTTTTTTGGCTTTTGTGGCTTGCCAGCGCAGAAACCCCAACATTTTATGCAATAAATTAAAAAAATTTGCTTACAAACATCAGGCTGGCAACATTTGTGGGCTGCGGCGGGTTCGGTCTTTGACATTTGTTTGCCGTTTAATGGAGCGTGTGGTTTTTCTACGGAGCAAAAATGGTAAATTGAGTGATTTTTGATACGTGTGTGCCAGAGCTGATGTGTTTAATTGAATTCCTCGGTTCCATTTGGCAAATGCACAAGTTTTAAGAATTGCCAGAGAATGTGGTCTATGAATTTTCCACAGCCCCAGTAGCAGCAGCAGCAATGTCTCATGAAAATATCACGTTTCGTTTAACAATGCTAATGAAAATTGTAAATGCTTTCCAGTATTGAGAAATGCCGGAAATTAAATAACGTTGAGGAAAATGTCATATGTTCACTTTAGTTGCAAACTTAAAGTTGAAGCCAAGTAAAACCTTAACTCAATGTTAAAAAGCGCTCAAGTATATATATTCTTAAACCATCTCTGGAAATATAAATAGCTTTCGATATTGCCGCTTTAGTGTTTATCATCTTCGTGTAAAGTTCCAATCGATATTAATTCGGCATACAGATCAAAAGGATAAATGCTTTATAGGATCAGAGCTGTAGTCACATTAATTCATAAAGAAAACTAAAGAAAAATACTGAAAACTTTATTTTGACATATTGTGGAAACATGCAATGGGAAGGCTGGCATAGAGTGAATCTGAAACTGAAACACTTGTCAACGCAAATGTCTCAACTTGAGCGTCAAGCTCCCCTCTACACCGACCGGGCGTTGTAGCAATATCTCTGCTTTCTATGGCCAGGGCAATGCGCACAATTTCAAGAATGTCGCCGTGGACAAGGGAAGACATTCAAGCGGGATGAGCAAATGGGAAACGGGACGAAATACAAATGGCAGGCGAAACGGAACCAAAACAGGCAAAGAAATGCCAAAACATTTAATGTAAACGGTTTGTCGACAAATGTCAAATGACCAGTCGTTGGCCAACGAATTGGGCCGAAAGCAAAACACAGAAAAGGCGCGTCGATGCTGCGAAGGTCAGCACAAATAGAGACAAAGCCAAAGTAAGATGCGACGACGTAAACACCTCAAATTAATTCGATTTTATGCTCCACTCAACGGCGAAGGTAAGCAACTAGCCAACTGGCCAACTGGTAAACTGGCCAGCCGGACAGTTGGCCTGGCTAAGCAGATTAAGCAACAAAATCAATGACAATTTGCTTGACCAACGCGACGCATTAGGGCACAAAGCATCCTCAGCCAGCTAACAAGTTCATTTCATTACGATTACGAAAATGGTCTAATTAATTGTTAATGAGATCCTCAATGTCGTCAAAGCCAATTGTGTCTATAATCCCACGACCCTTGCAATTGATGGTTCAGTGGCCAACTTCAAAGTGCGATATAATTACACATTTTTGAAATATATAAATATAAAAATGAAGCCATACTGAAGCAAAGACAAAGGGAAGATAGGGGCTTACCTGCAATTAAATGGGCAGAAAATAAACATTAAATGTTATTTAAAAATAGCTGTGCACAGCAAGGCACACAAGGTTTCATTAACCGCATTCAGGAGGCATTAAAAATGACGACGGGATATCAATTTTCTCCTGCTTTTCTCCCATACACAGAGACAGAGAGAACTGCAGTGAGAGAGGGAGAGAAAGCAAGAGAGACAGACAGAGAAAGTGAACGCTTGGTGTTTGGTAAATAGAAAAATATGAAGCACGAAAATTAAAAAGTCTGCCAGCGCCAGGTCATTAAAATGAAAATCTTGCAACGGCATCGAAAGTAGAGAAATTCCCCAGCGGACGCCTCGTTCGCTGCTTTCTTGCAACATTATGATCAACATCAACACACATACACCCATACACACACACACACACACCCACACACACACACACACACACATGTATGTATGTGTTCGTGTGTGTGCTGAAATAATTTTTATGATTATTTCTTCCTTCCGCTGGCTTTTATGCTCCTCTGCTCCCCTCGGCCCCTGCCGCAGCTGCTTAAAGTATGTGTGCGCATTTGGCAGCACCGTTTCTGGTGCGCTTTTCTATTTTCTCGGGCGCAATTTAAGTGCGCCGCTGTCGCTGCCACTGCCGCAGCCGCAGCCGCGGCCAGAGCCACAGCCAAACAGCTTCTGTCCCAACGCTGGCTCAGACCAGATAAGCACAGTGGAAATAAGCATTATGTTCGTTGAGCAGCGACCATTGCAGTGATCCACCGAGCATTAGCAATGAGCGACCCATTGTGCCGGGCTGAACACAGCACCTGACTCAAAAGCGGACTGTGAACTGTTATTAAAGTAGTTACATAAAGAACAATGGTTGCCAGATACTTGTGAGAGTTAATGTACACAGAGGAATTCTAATAAGTATATCAGTAAAATAATTGTCTGAAACCTGGAGTCTTTATTAAAAATATTATTTAGCCTACGAGTAACGCATTTGCCTTATTTAAAAAACGCTAAACACAAATGTATACAATGAGTATTTAAGTATCTCCGATTACAATATTCATTATTCAATTTTATACCACGGTGCCACGTTTTTTCTTAGCTGTGCCTTTTTGTTGTTTTTGCTTCCCTACTGACTACGATATGGAATTTCTCGGATTAAATGTTATGTTGGCATTATATTTCTTTCTCTTAACGCCCACCAATGTCTGCCATGGCCATGTCCGTGTACATTAATATATAGTATGTGTGTGTTTGTGTGTGTTTTGGTTACAGTAAGTAACGCATGCTGTGTCTTAATGTCTTCTTCATGGTCTCTAGCTCTGCTGGCAATGTGGTTGCTGTTTTTTTTTTTTATTTTTTTCTTGCTGTTGTTGTTATATTCCGGCTGTTCGCGTCTTTGCTGCACTAATAGTAGCTGCGGCAGCCACACAAAAGTGTGCTTTGACTTTTTGGAGCGGCAAAAATAGAGCAGAGAGTTAAGTAAATAATGCCAACACATGTAATACATCAAGCCAGGGTGTGTGCGAATGTGTGTGTGTGTGTGCGGGTGTAGGTTTCGTGCTGCTGTTTATTTATGATTCGTTTGGTGGGCAGGTCCTTTCAGCGCCATTGTAGTCAGTTTGTATTGCCCATTCGGAGACGCGCGTTTGCATTTCGAGGGTATTTATATATTATTTTGACAGGCGAGCAGATATTTCATTTAATTTAATTTCATTCTGCTGCACACGCAGGGAAAAGCACAAGCAGCTAAGCAAGAAAAGCCCCAGTAGCGTACAGGGATCCAAGTGCATAGAAAAGAAAATATAATAATATTAAAGCATTTTTTGCGACATAGAACTAAGCACTTGTAAATCCCCACAGAGGATGTGCCGTCAAGTTAGTCTCAAACACAAACACACACACATATACTGACACACAGGCACACACACACTCGCACTCACACTCTGAGGCGTGTGTCGTGCTCGTTGCACTTATCCTCAAGCAAACACTAGCAAGAGCTCCCCCGCCTGGATCGGGTGTGGGTTTGTGTGTGTGGACAAACTCATAGGAACTTATGCATAAGTGACATTAAGAAAAAGCTCTTCAAATGCAAGAAGAGAAACACTTTGGCAGGACGCCGCCTGCGCTGCCGCTATGGAAAATGGGAAAAACCGAGCAAAGTAAAACTTTTGCCAGCTGAAAGCTAAAAAAAACCGAAAGAAAATAAGGCAAGCCAACCAAATGAACGCAAAGTTTCGGCGCTCGTCGTCGTCAACGGAATTAGGGATATGCCAGCGTCCCCGTTTTCATGCAGCCAAGGATATGCAATCATCATGCGGATTTCCATAAGCAGGCGGCAGCCAACAGCGTACAGCGAGCGAGCTGTGAGTCGAAGGCAAATAGAAAATCAAGCCAGGGCAGCAGCATACGGAATGAAAGTGTAAAGAAGCCCAGGCAGGAAGTGCATGTGGTATACAAATGTACATAAAGAAAGCGAGACAGATATATAGAGGGAGAGTGAGAGAGTGAAAGAGAGAGGGAGACGATGAGAAGGAGAAGGTGACTTTGTGCGAGTGGAAGGGAGATAGCTGCGTACGTTCTTTTGGTAAGCTGCTGTGCGTTGCTGGCTTAGCTCAATTTCCCTTTTGGAGCACAATTTCAAACTATTTCCAATGGCATTTCCGGCAACGTTTTGACTTTGTCCAAATGTTTGTGTATCCTTCTGGTGGCGACCTCTGCCACGCCCTGTACAAAAATTGATAAGTTCCCTTTGCGTAGCTATTGACACAAGTACAAATCTATCTTCCATCGACTCTTCTGTGTGACGCCAAGTGTTTTTGCCGCTGTGTTAAATTTGCTCTTTGAACGGCAGCGGGCACTTGAAAAGCTTGCATCGAAAGTGTCACCCGTTGGGCATGTACCAAAGCTAGAAATTGATTCCTGTCAAGGGATAAAACGAAATAGCCCTGCACTGCTGTTTATAATTACATGATTCTGCCGTTAAAAAAAAAGCGAATAAATGCTGCGAGGGAAAACTCTTTTGCAATTGATAAGCTCATTCAGAGCGAGCTGTTGAGAAATGGATCCATTTGAAATCCAACGATAATTTTCTTCTCCGTTTTCCTTGACATTCTTTCTCAGAATTTTTCAATGCACTCGGTTTATAATTATGACTACATTTACTTTGCAAAATTATCTGCGTAACCTTGTGAAATTAAATTCAATTCAACTCTTATGTTCGTCTCTTGCAAACACAAGTAACAATAATCGCTTGAATTTTGTTTGGATAAGAGCAGAAGTAAATTGCCGGCAGATCATTATCGGAGCGATGGCGGTCTACTAAACAATAAATGTAAAATAGAGATAAACCTTTATTTTATTCCTCATCAAGAGAAAATTAAGTAATCTGCATTTTCAATTGACATTCATAACTATTTTCGCTTTAAGAGCGAAAAGGAAGAATTCCAACAAAATAATAGGGGTAGTCTCCTGCTTGTTTCTCTACTTCTTGCGTAAGTGGGTAGTTATAAACTAGAAGTTTTTATCTTCTTTCTATTTTAAAACTATTAGTTGTATCTTTCTAATAAATCAAATAACTTGTAACTGTTTCGTACTTTCGACCTTTAAATTTCTGGTCGAGATATATCGTTGGTTTTTTCCCACGCCTTCAAGGGCTGGCACTCAATGCATATAAAATGTGACATATACAAAAAGGAACGTCTATTCGGTACGCCGAACAATATACCCTTGCAAAAGAATTGTAAAGTTTGTTATTTTATAGAGAGAGCTATAGAGCTATATGAAAGCATAGTCCGATGCAGATATGATAGGGCTTACGTATGTGTAGCATGACAGAACTCAGTTTGGATAAGATATCATGAGAGCAAAAACATTTTATAGAACAGTTTAATTATTGTCCGATCGTTTTCATGAAAGCTATATGATATAGAAGTCAGATGCTCATAACATTTTTCTTATATGAAGGAAGCACACTATGCTAAGCTTAATGAAGATTTAATCACAAACGTTTTTCTTGCGACCCATATTCTTTATGATAGCTACTTAAGCTAAGCTATTTGTCTTATCCGGCCAGTTTCGACATATGTGCAACAGATAGATGTAAAGCTTTTAAGCTGAGGACACTTTTGCATACAGCTCGGCTGTTAATGCTGATCAAGAATATGGGTTGGAAATGTATCCTACTATGAGTCACACAATACCATCTACACGGTGGCAACAATGGAAACGCGCTTTTTTTGGCTACTCACGAGCGGGCTGCAACAACGCCAGCATACTCATCCTGCCAAATACTGCAATTATTGTGCATTTCACAGGCAAGCATTTTATCTGCAGCAATTGGCAGCAATTAGCGACCGCATACAGCCAACACACACTCATACACGCATACGAATACTGAGACACTGTCGCTGTTTATTGATTCATTGATTGGATTTGTGTGAACCATTTTGAAGCACCAAATTTTGCAGCCATTTACTTGTAGTTTTTGCAGCTGCCCTCTGGCTGCCTTCGCCAGTCCACGCCCAAGCCACCGACCACGCCCACGCCACTGTTACCGCCTCCGCCAACCGCTCGGCCTGTTGACCTATGGGTTGTACTTGTTTTTTTTTTTTTTCAGTGAGTTGCCTTTTTGCAGTGTTTGTTTTTTGTTTGTTTACTTTATTTTTTGTCGAGCTTCGGACTGTTTGTTTTGCGTTGCTTTAACGCTATTTTTTTTGTACATTTGGCTTCTCTTGTTTCGCCTGACTTTGGCAGCATCAGCCTCAGTCTCAGACTCGGCCGCAGGTCATCCCCGCAACCACCCCCTCTCAGCTATGTTGGTTTTTTTTGGGCCGTAAATTTATGCTAACAGTTCTCCATTGAAAATGCATAAATTTATGTGTTTACACTATGTGCTGGGCAGGGGGCTGGGGCAGTCGCACATGTGTTTACTTAGCACTTTTTATGGCCTGCGTCCACGTCCGTGGCAGGACACTCCATAGTCCATAGTCCATAGTCCATGGTCTATGGTCCATAGTCGCATAGTCCGTAGTCTATCGTCCATATTGCATGTTTTATTTACCTACTCTCTGTTTTTATTTCGAATTATATTTTATTTTCTTATTTATTTTTGTTGGCTGCTGTTTGCTTTATTTAGGATGGGGGCTGAGCTGCTGCCTCCTGAAACTATTTGGATTTTCATAAATTATTATTTGCATAAAATTGTTGTATGCATTTCTGCTGGCTGTTGCGCGTTTTGTTGATGCTGTAAAATGTAACAACATCAGCCCATTAAATTCCGCTTACGATTAAACAGGTTTTTTTTATCGTATACAATCGAGAGATCCGGTACGCCCACTGCTCTAAAATTCCATCAGGGCGAGTCAAATGACTTTATGGTAAAACCAAGAAAAGGCATAAAAACACAAACGAGAAAAAAATGTAAACAAAAAGGTTTAAGTAAGAAACTGCACACGTAGCCGCCGCCACCGCTGCCGCTGCCGCTGCCGCTGCCGCTGCCGCTGCCGCTGCCGATGCTGCTGCCGATGCTGCTGCTGTGGCCGATGCATTAAAACGTGCCAAAGTCAACGGCAAAAGCATCGGACCGGGGGCCACTAGTCTGGGGCTGGGACATAAATGCGAAATAAATGGCATTTGAATGGCAGGCGACACTCAAAATCGATACAAACAGTTCAAGGAGAGAGCTGGCCGGGCAACGCAAGAGTACAAAATGTAAATGGAATCCAACTCTCAAATGTTATGTTTGCTATATGGACAGCAGTAAAAGAGATGGCCATTTAAGATGGCCCGGCCTGTCTCTCGAGCCGGTCTCAATTCAATGCAGAGCACGTCGTTGTGTCGTTGTTGTGCCATGAAATGGATGCCCAACTCAAGTGGTCACCCTTTTTGGCGTTAATGAAAAATGCATGAAATTTAAATTGTGCCAAAGTGTTGACCGGGCCGACACAAATACACACAGACATAGCAACTAGGTAGGCTCGCGGGCGAGCCCTTTTGTGGGTGGTCGGTGCCAGCAGTCAAGAGATCTGTAAATCGACACTTTTATTGGGGGCCAACTGCGGCACAAGGATAACCGACAGACAAAGAACGATGAATACAGCGACGCCGCTGTCAAATGTCTGAATTTTGAAAATTGAGCGCATGCTGGCTGTGAAAAACATTTTGCAGGCAGCCAAATGTCGATGGCGCGATTTTGAGCCTCATTTTCTATGCGAATGCGATTGCCAAATGTCAACCGAATTGGACAATAAAATGTTAACTTTTCATCTGCGAAAGAAAAAAGCGAACAATTGGCATTTGTCAGGCACAGATATTATAAAATATGAAAAATAAAAAGCTGCGCTGACAAATTACGTTTTATTTTCCGGAATTCAATAGAGATAAATGTGAACGAAATTGTTTTCGATAGTTAGTTAGTGGTTGGTGGAGAAAAAACACATATTTAAAACAAATTTTAATGATAAATAAAAAAATGGCATGAAAAAAACATTTAAATTAGAGTGAAATAGTAAGAATTCTTTCCTTTAAAAAATCAAAAAATAACTAAAAAAGCTGGAATAGTTACGATTCCTGATATTTCGTGTAAGATAACTTATGAACACAATCTGTAAATTTGTATGTATGTTTTTTTCAGCTATTGACAGCGTTTAACACCAGAACTGGGATTTCTTTTCCTGAGAGAAAAAAGGTATGAATGACCCCAATACTATATGTAAATATGTTCTACTAGCTTACCTAAGGTTTCACTTTTAAGCAATACCACTTTACTTTAGAGCAGCAACTTTAAGTTAACATTTATCGCAACTCAATCAGCTCTATTCTTTACTCTGCATCAAGTGCTTAGTTCGAACAGAATTGATTGTGTTTCTTTAAGCAGAGCTGGTCTAAAACATCCGCTTTAAATACTCGCACACACAAAGTCAGTGCAGCTCGATGTGAGTTTAAGGCAAGCCAAGGTTGTTGCCACGCCCATCGCAGCAGTATATCGTCTCTAGCCCACCAGCACCTTTTTTACGCGTTTTCATTTGGCCAACGTAGGAAATATCTTGCCCACGGGGCGTATTAAAATCAATTCATTTAATTTTGATCAAAGCGAAATAAATCTTTGCGCTTTTTGCTTAATTTCCTTCTCTTCGTTTGCTATTTGTGTTGCCACTGCCGCCAATGTTCGTGTTGTTGTTGTTGTTGTCGAGTAAAGCGAGCGAAATGAGGAAAATCCACAACAACGGCAGTGAGTAATTTGGCCTCAGTTCCATGGCTTACAACGCGGGACGAGTGGAAAGTTGTTGGCTCGTTGCTGGCTGTAAAACGCAGAGTAAGACAGAAAGCGCAAATAACAGAGAAATACCGTAAGCGAAATGAGAAATCATTAGTAAGTAAAAAGCTTTTACACACAAACGCACGCTCACTTAAATACACACACATACACTCACACACAAACACACACACACACACACACACACAGAAGATAAAGACACACGAACTGAACGCCAGCGTGTAAAGTTTTCCTTTTCTTCTACTTATCGATGCCAGCTACGGCAACTGAATTAATTTTTCAATTCGCCAAACGAATTCATTGACTTTTTGTATTCGCCTGGCAGTCCTTTCCTTACACATACATAGTTTCACACACACTGGCAAGCTCACACACATTTCGACAGTCGCACACAGGCAGCACGTTCGCCAGGGTATTAAAATCCCTTAAACAGATTTCATTTCGAACGCTTTGCGGTCGATAAATGCATTTCACTTTAGTGGTTTTTACACCCACTCACTCACACATACACACATACATACACGTACACTCAGGCGAGCGCATCAAGCCACACGCATGCATATGTGTGTCTGTAGTTATGTATCACATTTAGCATTGCATACTTTTTGGCTGCTGTTGCCATTTCGCTTTGCCCCTTGCTGTTCTCAACGCTTTTCCAATGATTTGCTGGCAAATTACGTTTAGGTGCTGCTCGGTGTTTCCCCTGCCCCAATTGACTTAGTCTGTTTTCTTTTTGCTGCTCCTGTTTTTCTTGCCCGCTTTTCGCGCAGTGCAGAGCACAAAATTTTCCAAATTCATTTCCAAATCAAACATGCATCTGTGTGTTAAGACTGTCATTCTGTTTGTGAACCTAAATATGTACGTGTGTTCGCGTGTTGCTGTGTGTGTGAGACAAGTGTTGCCAACCAATTTAAAAGTTTTGCTGTCGCCGCCTCCAGCGGCTAAGCGAAAGTGAAGCACCAGCCTTCCCTTCAGTTGTTCACGCCGTTTCGCATGCTGTCTAAGAAACACAACCAAGTGCAGCGCGCAGCATGCGATGCTGTTGCGGATTACAGTAAACAACGACTAAGAAGGTTTGTCTGTCTCACCAAAAAAATTAACAAAATCACCCCTTCTTTTATCAAATATATATTTATTTATATTTACTATCTAAAATTCAATTTTAAAACAATATTAAAGTTAATTCCAAGCTATTCTGAATTAAAGAACGACAACAAAAATATACATTGTGTCTTCTATATTTTATTTTAGCGTTTTTTAATTTTTAGCCTTAAAAATGCGATTTATAATAATAATTTAACAAAACTCAAGAGAGAATATTTTGTGGATTATAAGGTATTTTACTGTACGTTCTAGTTTTTGGAATTGTTGTTGTTTTTGTCGGTTAGTGTCTCTTTCTTTACTCAGCAACGGTGGCACTTGTTGGCTTGGCTTGGCTCCTGCTGCCATCTGCCACCTGCTACCTGCCACCTGCCACCTGCCACTACTTGCGGCAGCAACACTTCAAATCTTGCAGTTTGTTTTTGCCGCGTCGCATAGGTGTAACTGCTGTCTGACAGTGTTGGTCTTAGTGTGTCGGTGTATGTGTGTCTCTGTGTAAGTGTATATGCTTGCAAGTGCCGCTCGAAAGTTCATGCACCGTATACTGCGGTGCATATATGTATAAGCTGTATGCATGTATATGTGTTTGTATAAATTTAAATGGTCGTGTATGTTTGCGCGGGTTGGCCACAGTTTCAGTTTCGCAGCTGCTTGGCTCGGTTTGGCTGCTGTGACCTGTGCTTTGGGTGGTGGCAAGCATATTTGAATTGGAAATGTGCAGCACGCTTAATTTTCAATTTGCAATCATTCGGACCCAACGCTTGTGCAGTGCTAATCAATGCCAGTTGAGTTTTTGCAGTGCTGCTAATTAGCGCTGAAGTGTGGCTCATTGCAAAGTCAATTGTCGTCCGCTCAGGACGATGTGCGTTCTTTGTGGCAAAAATAGATATGGCCTGCTTTACAATCCCGCCAAGTTCTATAATATCCGACCAGGCGTACACAGACACTTCACTTTCCTGTTTAGCTTTTTGTAGTTGCATTTCTTATTTATGCCTTGTGTTGTCTAACAATTTTCTCACACTTTTCAAGCTCATCAACAACGCCTTCGTAAGGGAAACTTCCCAGACTCAAGTGTGGAAATTTTCTCTTTTTTGCCATAATTAAATTCATTTTCAAGTTGCTTTCGCCTCGCTTTTGGCTGAGCGAGACAAGCTTACTAATACACACAGGCTTTTCACTATTTTAACTATACATTTTCCATTTTTCATTTTCATTACAGTCTTAAGTCGACAGCACACCCCTGCCCCACACCTCACACACCATTCCTCATGCCAGGCGTTGCCAACGTTTCATTTTCATGCAGCTTCCTGAGCCGTTGTTTCCGGTCTTGTGCCTGAGCTGTGTCTAGTTGTGTACTCGTATAGTTTTTGCCATTAGCAACCTCAGTCAGGACGTGGCGAGGGAACAGGAATTGGCCAAAGCAATTGAAGCCACCCTCACCTACTCTCTCTTTCTCTATCTCTGTCTCACTCTGTCTCTCTTCTCCAGCGCTTTGTTATCAAGTTTTGGTTTAAGTTGTTTTTAAGTTGTAAATCTCCTCGTTTTGTGCAATTTCCCCTGCCCAACACTCGACACCAAAAATAATTCATCTCTAGGCTCGAGGCTTGAGCCTGCTCACTGCGAGTATTAAATTGTAAATTTGTGGTTGGGAATATGAAAATTGTAACTGATATTTATGCTTGTAATGCCAACGTTTGACATTTAGGCCCGTCTGCCATGCCGTATTTGGTATACGGTATTCCGTATTCCGTATTTCATATTCCGGACTGTGGCCTGTCCAGAATAATTCATTTGAGAAATGCGTGTGCAATTTTTGTAATTTCCATGGCATGCCATATATACGAATATACGATATACAAATTTGAGCATTCGGATTACATTTCCACAAAAATACAACACAATAAGAACTGAAAGTGTCTGTTAAAATTATGACTTATTGGAATTTGCTCAGCTCAGTCTCAGCCTGTTCCGACTGCGTCTATGCCTGTGGCCCTGGCATAAAGTGTAATTGAATGTGTTGCTTGGTTCCCCCAACTTTTAAATCATTGCTCGGAGGTTGCCCTGGTTGCATACAAATTTCCTATAAATTACTTTTTATTACGGCATCGCTTGACGGGTATTCTAATTTTGTCACAGAACATGTAACAAATTGAAGCAGACACTTTTGATTTGAGCGCATCTGTCTGTTTATATTAACTTCAAATTCCCTTCTCTATAAAACTTGCAAGAGCAGTTACTTTTGTGAATAGTAGTTATATCAGAGTGTCATAGACACGACTGGTTGAGTTTTTGTTTTTATTTTTATTTTTCGCAATATATCTCAAATAACTCCAATCGCAAGTTAAATTATGCGAACAAGATTTAATATATGACATTCAGAACTATCTAAAGCTATTTGAGTCTTAGCAATGCGAATTAGGCTGAGTTCTATTGTTTTGCGAATAAACATTGTTAAGTTTCAGATACTTTATGAAAACACAATGTACTTATCTAAATAAGTTTGTAACAATCATGGCTTCCATTTATTTTTATTTATTTCACAAATAACTTACCTGGCTTGGAGTTGCTGCCAACGACTTGCTGTTGATGTTGCTGCTGTGCATTTGACTGTTGCTGCTGCAGCTGCTGTTGCTGCTGCTGGGCATGTTGCTGCTGACCATTGTGCTGCAGATGGGCAGCTGTCACGGATTGCTGTTGCTGAGCGGCAGCCGCTGCTGCTGCAGCGGGATGTATGGCAAGCAGTTTCGTTTCTGGCGGCTTGTGGGGGCCCATCGTGATCTGCGGTGCCCCCATGGCTATAGTCGGGGCGGGCATCATTAGGGTCGACATGGCCAGCATAATTTGCGAGTGAATTTTGGTGGTTTGCTAGCTGCTGTTGTTGTGGCAATGCTTGTGGCCAATTGTTTTCTCGCTTTGTGCTTTGTTTCTATTGATTTGTTGACCTCGTCGCTGTGTCCTGTGTCCGTGTTCGTGTCCTTTGCTGCAGTTGCTGAACTCTGTGCCAAAGGTCGTGCGTTAGCCTTTGTCGCCGCCGCCTTCGTCTCACATATATGACTTGGACTCGCTCTAACTGGCTCCCGGCTATGTTATATGGCGCTGGATGTGTGTATGTGTGTGTGGCTGTGTGTCAGTATGAGTGTAAACTTATGAAATATGCTCGCCGCTCTGTGCAACTTTTCTCCGTATATTTTCACTTTTCGTACTGTGGCTTCGTCTGTGCCCCTGGAAGACCCCTCCCTTATGTACTCGATGCTGTGGGTGTTGTTTTTATTATTTTTATAATTTTTGCTCGCTTTTCTTTTACTTCTTGCTTATGTGTTTGTTCAACCGGAAATTCACGAACACGAGCGCACTTGGCTTGTAATATTTTTTTATTTTTTTTTGTGTTTTTCGGCTGTCCTTGCCGCCGTCTCCTTGTCTTTCGTTACGTTACATTCGACTGTGGATATGGGATATGGGCTTATATATTTGCTTGCCTGCCTGGCAGTAATCGCAAATTATTTTGCTCGTTGCTTATCGTTTTGCTATTGTTGCTGTTGTTGTTTTTGTTGCTTTGTCTGCAGCAGCGGAAATTATAAATATTGCTGTCATATGTGTGCCAGACAGCCAAAGAGACGAGGACTACTTCAATTTCAATGTTTCGCATAACAAACAATAACAAAAAAAAAATCATTATACAGCCGACAAGTCTCAGCTCAATGTCGCTTGTAAATTTTTTAGCAGTAGCAAGAGCAACAACAACAACTGCGCACAGTTTGCAAATTATTTTGCTGGCTGCTGGCTCTGATGAGTTTGCAGTGAACTTTAGAAGTCACTGAATGTCAGTGACTGCAAACAAAAATAGAACGAAGCAGCAGCAAATAACATCAACAAACATCGGTTCAACTTTAATGAATGTCGCCCAAGTTAGTAGCTTAAAAATGCGTGAAATTGTTTACAGTCTGTCTTAAAGCTGGGAATCTCTCACTAAATTCTAGTAGAGTCGAAGGAACTGCACTGAATACATTGCAGATCCTAGAGCCACAGATCGCTTTGAAAATAAAAAATAAAATATCTTTCGCTCAGTATTAAGTAGGTGCTTTTATATAAATAAAACGTGAATAATTCACAGGCAGGCTTCCGGCTAAGACAAATGTCCTATCATATAATAATATCAATTATCATTACTTTTAAATGCTGCTCTGATCTGTTTCGAGTAACGCACGAATCAAGAGACGAGCGCAACGCACACACACTCTTTATATATCTATACGACTGTTCGACTTTACGACTATATCGTCGCTGGCTACTCCAAACAACAGAATCAACTCAAAGCGTACGGTTCGGGTTCGTTCTAGACCGTTGGGCGACGCTTTTCTTACTGAACGTCAGCAGCACACGCATTGGCCAAATTGAAAAGCGCTGCCGCTGCTGCGACGACGACGACGACAATGACGACGACGACGACGACGACGACGACGAAGGCGGCGGCGCCGCTATCCTGGCCAGGATATGCCAGGCGGACAACCGCTGCTACCGCTGCCAGCGAACGATCCGCGTAGGCAGTGGATGCAACGACGGCACCGATGAGCACGACGACGATGAGGACGACAGCAGCGAGGACGACGGGATGCGTTTCCCTACATTTCTCTCTGACGAGGCGCTACGAGCTATGGCGGAATATATATGGTCGAGAACGGGGAAGAGAACGAGCATGAGGAACCGACGCTGCCAATTGCCAGAGTCCCATTATTTGCATCGCCTAAGCGAGCGAGCCCCCGTGTAACGCGCTCGTTCATGAAATATTCACGAATTGCTCGCTCTCATTCTCACCAGTGCCGCCGCGAGCTGCGCTGCTCTTCTCTCCTCATCGTCAGTTCCTATTGCTGTCGTCGTCCTCGTTGTTGTCGTCGTCGTTCTCGTTCTCGTTCGTGGCTGCCGTTGCGCTCCCGAAGCCTTATACAGTATGCCGTTTCTATCTGTGTGTGTGTGTGTGTGTGTCACTCGTCTGTGCTACTTCGTCCTTTTTGCCACTCAAATTCCACTGTCCAAAATCGATTCGACCCACTGCGCCGAATCGCTGCCCAGTTGAGCGCAAAAACCACTTACACGTTGATATAAATTTGAAATCTTAAAATTCTTTCTTATTTACAGAATTATATAGTTGCATATTAATATTATAAATTATTTGCAATAATTAACAATAATAACATACAATATTTATTGTATTTATTAGATGAGTAATATTCATTTCGATTCGTAATATTCTTGATTTTTCGTGGCACTTGCCTTTTGAGGCATCATCGAAAATTATTTTCTGGCCAGACACAAGAATTTCCCTGTATTTTTATGTCCAAATATTACAAACTGTTATACTGTACATCCACAGTCAAATTGCACAAAAGCACTTAAAAACGATTTCAAGCATAAATTAATTGAGGAAAAATCCGTTGTAAAAATTAAAACAAGTAAGAGGTCCTAGTCGGGACCTCTTCTTCCAACATCAAATGCATATATACATTCTATTTTAGAAGCTATATGTCAAGCTCGGGGACTCTAGCTCTTATTATTTAGCAAAATTGCCCAAAAACAGGATATCGATATCGATTTTAATCGATTGCTTGGAAACGGAGTAAGTTATCGATTATCGGAAACAAACTCGATCTGCGCAGGAACTAGGAGCACCCACCTACATCTTAAATTTCAAGTCTATAGCTCTTATATGTTCAGAGATCCTTGCGTTCATACATACGGACGCACGGACGGACGGACGGACGGACATACAGACAGACATGGCTAGATCGACTCGGCTATTGATGCTGATCAAGAATATATATACTTTATGGGGACGGAGATGCTTCCTTTTGCCTGTTACATACATTTGGATTTTGCACAAATACAATATACCCTTGTACCCATTTTTGATGGGTTCAGGGTATAAAAATTTTTTAAATGCAAGCAAAAGGTCTCTTTTAAATGAATTGAAAACATACATTTCCGAAGACCACAACGAAATACTTAATTCCATTTTTGCAGAATTTTTTAAATTTAATGTTGTCCTATGAATAAAGACATACATATTCTACTTAGGAAAACTGGAAGACCCAAAAAGATCTTTTACAAAAAATACGTCATTTTATAGATTTATTTATAGCTCCTGTGACAGATATGTGACAGCAAACCTCTGATGAATCAATCTTTCGGGAAAATATATACTTATATATATGTGTATATAAATATATATACTTATATATATAGATATATAATAGCGATTAGTGCATATATTTCATTAATTACATGCAGTTAATTGTCTGTCTTGTTTTAAGCAAATTGCTTTTATGTTTGGTTAAAATAATTAAACATAAATCTACAACGAAAACACAGGCTAGTCCAAGTAAAGTCAACAATATAAAATGATAGATTTATAATCTAACCAGTAATGTTTTTTTAGGAAACGAGAAGAGGTGTTCGAAAAGTAAATTATTCTGTATGTGTAAGTATAAAAAGGGCAATGATATGATTAATATGGATTCTTATCGTTTACTGATAAACCGGGAAGGGCTGACATTGCCAGATTGACTCGACTGTTAGTAATACAGAATTTTATTTTACATGAATCGAAAACTAGAACCCTTAACTGGAGTAGTTGAAGCCAGCAAGAACCAATCAGCCTTGCACGGAAAGTTCGGTTATTCAAAGCGTGGAGCTAATGCAGTTCATTTTCTGTCGAAGCTCGATTGACAAAAATACTAATTAATTGACCTATTGTTTAGTTTAATGACAGCGAATGTGAAATTCGAAGAACAGGTAGGCAAATGAAAGGCATTCAATTTTTGGCCAAATAAAAGTGCAGCTTACCGAATGCACCTGGGCGCGTTTATGTTAATGCTAATCAGAGCTGAGCGAACTGTTGCAAAAATTGTAACATGGCAACCACAAGCCTGCGAGTCAAAAAGTGAGCACCAGTCATTATCTGCATTTTGAGGTCATAATTAGTGAGAAGCAGGACCAGAGTGTGGGCTTGTAAGGTGAACTTCTGTTCACAAAACGAACACCGCAATGACAGCCCTCACATTCTGTTATTGTTTTTGTTGTTATTGTTGTTGTCAGTGTGCTTTTGGCATTGGGGCAGCGACGGTGGCGGCGGTAATGAGCGTTAAGGTAGCAAATTGCAGAATGCATTGGTCGTCATGTAGTTGAGAAAGAGCGTTAGAATAAAAAAAGCAAAATTACATAATTGCATGCAATTTAGCATGCGACATTATCATTGTTCTGGTTAGCATAAGAATCAGAGCATACAAACGCATACATACACACACACACACGCACACACAAGTGCGCTTGCTTGCTTGAAAATGTGCAAAACCGAACGGCAGGAGCTGCTTCTGGAGACTTGCTGAAAAGGGTGAAGCAGTCAGGAGTCCATTGGCTGCGTGTTGCATGTGTTTTAATGCAAGAGCGGTGACAGCAGCAGCAACGGCAAAGGCAACGGCAACAACAAAAACATTAACAACAAGTGTGCATAATAACAAAAGTGACGTAAACAATGAGAGCCATGGAAGCCCTCGCGAGGCAAAGACGAGCCAAGGGCCATTTTTCTTTGCAGCCCGTAAGGACAGCTTCTTTGCATGTGTGTGCGTGTGTGCCACGACAATTGCCCTTTGAATTTTTAAAATCACTTTAAATGAAAACAAAAAGTGAATTCCCTGCCGCCCTTCTCCGCCTTTTGTCTTTTGTTTCTTGCACTGCGCTTGTTAGGTAAATCAGCGTCAAATTGGACTCGGCAGCGGCCGCGTCAGACGCAGCAGCAGCAACGACTCCAACAACAACAACAACAACAATAATAATAATAACAATAGCAGTCCTTACCACACTGGGCGAGAGTGCTGGGTGAGGCTAAAGTTATAACGTGCTTAAGCGTCTTTAACCAAAATGAGTCTAAAAATATTTTCACATAATTAAGTCTAAGCGTGTGTGTGTGTGTGTGTGTGTATGAATGGGTGGGACTTCTGTTTATTTGTGTGAAGACAAAACAATAGCGCATTGTTTATTATTCCTGTTGTTCTTGTGGCTGCGAGTTTCTGCTCGCATCTAAGCAGAAAATTAGGGCATTGTTTAAGCCAATTAGAGTATTAAGCGCATATGTGGCTTATAAGTAATACTCGTTGAGTGCATGACGACTTGGTGGTGGAAGGGAGACGGAGAATAGCTGTGCATAGTTCCCATTGATAGCATTCAAGGATGGGTCAAGGATATTATGTTGAAGAAGCTTTAAATACCTCCACTCAAAAGAGAATGCCTAACAAGAAGCGCTGGCCAAGCAGAATCGCGTTGGCCATTTGAAGTGCCTTGCAGTAAACTCTCAACGGATGGCAGTTACCGTGCACATTTAAGTAACCGGCAGAAAACAGTTTACATACTTTATGCAGGCAGCTTGAGGCTGCGGGTCAATAAATAAAGCCGATCCTAATATGCGTTCAATCAAGGAAACACATAATCCAGACGGGCTGTCCAACAACATACATAACCACTTGCAAGTGTCAAAGAGCCAAATAGTCAATTGCGGCAAAGGACTGGAAGACGGTCCCAAAAAGTCTTTTTCAGTCAAAGACAAAAGTCGTCCCGGCCCCCTCAAATGATGACAGCACAGACAGTAGACCTGGTCCTAATGACGATGCTTTAAACAGAAACACCGCAGCACCTTTCAGGCGACAGTTTTAAGCGCCACCCGAGACAATTTCATCCATCGATGGCGCACAGCACGGCTGGTCGGTTATGTACCAGTTATATCCGGAATGTGCAAATTTTCGGTTGCCTCCGGAGTCGCACTAAATAAATTGATGTCCACATGCTCAAGACGACCCAAAACACAAACAACAAGAGAGCACACACAAGCTCACAATACAGTAAAAACGAAATAAGTGAAATATTTATGCGCATTCTGGGGCGAGTGCCTCTTGGTTGGGTGCCGACTAATGGGGGTCACACTCGGCGCTTTAAATGTTTAAATAGGTGTGTCAGATAATGGGAGTACATAAGTACCCGACCAGGGAGTTCAGCTGCTTGATGAGCTTTAGCACAAGTATATACATACATATATAAATGGAGCAGCACGTGTCCACTCGCCTCGCATCCTCCCCCGCTCTCTGCCGGCCATTTGGGATTGTTGTAAATTGTTTGGACCAACATTTCAGGTTGCGGCCCGTTTTGGTGTTGTTTTCTTCTTTTATTCCACGCTCTTCTTCAGGCTGCAGTGCGACAATTTCATTTGCTGTTGCTACCAGCAGGCCGCCACAATTTGGCTTTTAACTTGGCTAACGATAATTTGTTTGGCAACTGCCGCCGACGTTATGTATTTTTATGCGCCTTTAATGAATATTAGAGAGATATGACCGGAGCTAACAACCGCTCGGCCCCAGGTTTTGGGTCCTAGGTTTTCACTTAGCTAATTCTAAATATTTCTTAATTAAAATATGATCTACCCGCAACAACTAAAAAAAAAAAAACACATTTTAAATACAACACAAATAAGCACAAAAACAAAGTCGAGAGCCGTAGTCGAGGAGGGCCAGACTAGCAAATACCCTGCAGCATCTTCTATCACACACGAAAGCACCTAAGATCGAAATTTCAAGCCTTTGGTTCATATAGATTCTATTATACCACTTAGAGCCATTTTTAATGGGCTAGCATATTTAAAACAAGGTGCTTAATCTACAACTTTAGCTTTTATCAATTAGAATACTTAGACGGCATTAAACATTCATATGTTACATTTTGAAACAACCAAAAATAACAAAATATCATATATTAATTGATGAAGAATTTACGCACCGAATGAAGTCAGAATTATTTTATTCGCTACATTGCATATTTTCCGCCGATAATTTAATACCTCGTGTAAATGAGAAAAAGGGAAAAAGACACTGGAGCACACACACAGCTAACAGTTGGGCAAAATAAACAGCATAAAATGCGCTAAAGCAAACAGCGGATTAACAATAAAATGTTATTTCGCATTACAAATTTAAATGAAGGATTTGGTTGGCGCTACAGAGAGATATACGCTCATCAATTTACACAGTCGTCCTCCCTTTTCGCTTGAAATTTGCTGCTCTGGAGATAATGATGCAACTCAATATCGAAGACATGGCTGGGCACTCCATTGCTTTTAATGAATTATAGCATTCGAATATGAGCGTGCTCTAGCCGGGATTTAATGTACCGCGAAATAACTTGAATAACTCCAATGATATATATACTAAAAAGTCTCGCTGTCGTGGATCCCATATATCGTTTCTTGACAGCTTAAGTAATAGATGTTTATACTGCCTGCTGCAAAGTGTGAATATTTAATATAAATAATTCAATTCAAATTTGAATGAGTTTTGCTTTAGCTCTCTTTTAGCCAGTCAGTAAAAATATAATGTGACTTACTAAACTGGAGAACCAAGTATTGGAATCAACGGTTTCCGCCAATGTAATGACTTTCTATAGATGCCCTCCTGAGTTGCATTCCTCTTTGGTGGAAATGGCGCTCAAATTTTATATAATAATATTTAAATAATGTATATATTTATTTCTTTTTCTTCTCTGTGTTGCATTGTTATTCCAAGGCGCCCAAAGCTAGCTGGTATATTCACAGTCCTTTTCTGGCTCCTTAATTGATCTTTCACTTTCAGTGATTTGAAATTTGTTGGCAAATTTATGGCACTGGAAATATTTTGGCATGCTGAGAGGGGGGAGACATAACAAACTGCAGCGGCAAAGGCAATAGACAGTGTCACAGTAACTGCACATAACTGTATAATTTATATTGGCCATTTTGCTTTGAGTCAGACACTCTTACAGGCACACACATACAGGGACACACACACAGGCACGCACACGCACTGACGCACACACTGGCAAAGTGCTTTTGCGACAAAGTAAATTGTAAAATGTCACCCATAAAGCGTAAATTGTAACAAAAAGCACTCGAGGCCACGCAGTGATTTAAATTTTTGTACTCTGTAGGCTCCGACTGTAAAATTATGTGTCCCTCGTTCGGGTTACTCTGGCGAAACGCGCAGCTGGCGCGGCGGTTTGGCCTACACGCCACTTGGCAGCACTGGCGACAACTTACGTACCCAGTACCCCGAAAGCAACTACAGAAAAGCGGCTCAATATCGTATAGGCGTGAGTTTATTAGTATGTGCATTCATGTGTGTGTGTGTGTGTGTGTGTGCTGTGTGCGTGCTCACAATTTACACAATTCATAATTCATGCAAAAATATTGTAGAATATACGCGTACAGTACATATAGTATATACATACATATTTATATATGTATATGTATATGTATATGGTGGTATATATACACGGACATTGGCGTTGCCGGAGCGCATAAATCTGTGCGTTTGCAGCCGCGATGGGCGCAGCTGCAGGCGGCAAGCGGCCAGCAGCAAGCGGGAAATCCTAAATGCAGCTGTAAATGGAAATTTAAATGTAACTGTATCTGTATCTATATGCATTCAAATACATTTGGGCTAACGTGCGTTTCTGTGTGTGCTCGATTTAATTGAGTTTTGGTATGCAAAACATTGGGCCAAAGTGACAAATTGATTATCAGTCGCTGCATAAGGCATGAGTACCTTAAATTGAATCGAAATAACATGCCGAATGTTCTGCTTTAAGCGAAATTCTGTTTTGTTCGTGTCGCGCTCTCTGGCATATTAAAAACGGAAACAATTTATTTTACGCACTATTGAACTTTAGAATGAATGATATTTCTTTACCGCAATTTGAAAAAATATTAAGTCTTTTTTTAGTTTTTTTTTTTTTTCGCAATAGCTGCTGCCGTTTGTCGTCCTTCGAAGTTGGTCTAGGACTTGCCTTATTCATGAATCTGCTCGGCAATGTCTGGGATTTTCTTTTATTTTATAGCTGCGGCGGTGTTTTTATATACATATATATATTTTTCTCATTTTTTGTTCTTCCACTCGACGACAATCAATTTTTCTTCATCACAAAATTGCATTCTTCAAACAGAAACTTGAGAGCAAGACAGTGAGAGAAACAAAAAGAGCGAGATGGCAATGGAAACACAAAAATTCACACTTTATTTATTTACGCTGGCTCTCTCAGTGAATAAAATCTTGTCTGGTCAGCTCGGACTTGGAGTTGTAAGCAACCTATGCTCGTTCCTTCCTCTTGTTGCAGGCTTTCTCTATGTTTTTGTATTCATTAATCAACTTTCAAATCTTGCCACAACAAATGGCACACGTTGGCCAACGGGCGGGGGGCAGCGGACTGGGTGTTTTACCAAAGAGTGGATCGCCGCGTGCAGTGGGGGCACTTAGCACTAATTTGCGGTATCTGTGCCGCTGCTACTGCCGGTGATGTTCTCCCACAATTGCAACAAGCAGCGACAACCTGCAAATCCCAACTAGCGAGCCCCACATGAGGAATTCCATCACTCACTGTGAGCAGTTAGCGGCTGCAGATTTCATTTGTTTCAGTGTTAGCCAGTGCGTGAATTGTTTGAAGCTGGTTAATGTCTGAAGGGACTCCTGCCGACTGACAGCTTGGTTGTTGGGGTACTTAAGGCTCTTTCTCTCGCACTCAGCGAGTCATTAACAACCGGAGATGAGTTTGGTTTAATGCGGTTGCCGTTCACAAATGGAATTTTTTAGTGGCCCCGGCTCAGACCCAGGCCTAAGCAAATGGCGAGCAGTCAAAATCCCATCACCCAAAGCAACAACAACTCTTGTAGGATTTGGACAACGGAAGTCACTCGATGTATGTGAGAGTACATGCCTGCCAGTCGAGTTGGTGTGTGCGTGTGTGCGGAAGATCTAAGTATGTCAGTAAAATATCTGCATTCCGCATATTAAATACTGCTTTGCCATTATAAGATAGTCTCAAAGCCAATGCTCTTTTGCAGAGTCATCAGCATTCGTCACATCCAGAAAAAACCTTAATATACTTTCTCTTTTCTACTTTCACATATAAAAAAAACTTAAGCTGGTTCGCTTGCATGCATTTTTTATGTTTTTATGTGCTACCCTGTAAAATAGTTTAAAATGTGTTTAAGAAAGTTATGTATAGTAGGAAACATACAGATGGAACATTTATAATTAAAAAATCTCTCACCAGCATATTCAGCTAAAACACATTCAGAATACCATTTAAATAAATCAACTTTTTCGGTTTTATAAAAAATAAGTATGTCTAAATGAAAACATTGCTAATATTATTTATATATTTGTATTTATCAATTGAAATAACTACATAGCTCTATAGATATATAACTTAACTAACAATATATCCAAAAAGTCCCCCCTAAGAAGACTAAGATTAGAGATTCTATTATATATCTCAAGGGCTGCGAATGATTGGAAAAGTATTGTCTTTAATATGCGAAAAATATCTGTTTCGATATGTTCCAAAATTGAATAAAAACCTGTGTTAAGTTTATCTAAAATCTACTGAAGTAAGCTACATTTTCACTTAAGTACCTAACCTTATACCCGTTACACACAAGTTTCCTATAGGTACGTCTTGGATGGAAAGAAGTTTGAAACGAATCTTTTACAGTTGCATACTAAGCATCGTCGCCTACTTAGACAAATTTTTGACCAACTATTTAAACTGTAAGAAACTTTATGCAGTCCATGTCATATGTCACGCCCACTGCAGCAGTGGCTTTTGGGCGACCAGGTGGGTGGTCCGAGTGTTCAAGTATTTATGAGGGACCTACAAAGCGTAGCCGAAACCAATGAAATTTTCTAAAATGCTTACGACAACGTTCAAAGTGCACTTGCCCCACTCATAAGTGTGATTCCTTACCCCGTTTACCTCTATACCCTGCTGGAATACTCGTGAGTCAAGGTAAGAAAGCAGCGGCCTATGGGTGTGGGCGTGGCACGTTATACGTTTTGACTTTAGTTAGTTGGCTTTTAGCTTAAGTTTTGGCCGATTTCGCAAACTGGCGAACAGACAGGCAGCAAGCCAACATATTTTTCTTAACTGAGCTGCAACCACTTGGCCGACTCTTCGGCTGTCGGTGCACGAGTAAGATGCAAGTGGATGGCTCGTGTATATGCATATATTCTGTGAAACGTGTGACCACCATGGATAGAGTCTTGTTTGAGTAAGTGCGTTTAACCCAAGTCTGGGGTAAAAGTTGCAGACTTTCAGCAAGACTTTATGGCCTGAGTCAACGATCAATTTGTTTGAGATTTGAAAAATGTTGTTGCCTTTGGGACTCTGCCTAATTAAAATGTCATTAAAGCACCAGCTTTTCTTTCAACCATTTCTGTTAGTCCAAATGGAAAGAAATATTAAAGAATCAAGTCGCATTTGGCCTTCGCCTGAGCATGAGCATGAGCCTGAGCGCAGCCTAACCAAGCGAAACGTGAACTGCGAGGACTATGCTCCGTACAAATTGCAGTCAGCATGGCGAGCAAGTCGAGCGGAACTGGCAAAGACAAAATGAAATACACATGAGCGGGAACAGGACACAGAAGGCAAACAGCAATCGGCAGACGACGCATTAGGCCAGGCAGTGACAAATAAACAGCTGCAAAGCGGCAGCCCAAAACGAGAATATGTGGTGCGGCAGGACGAGGACAATTCGTCGTCATCAGCAGCTCCATTTTAGATTTAATGTAATACGCAGCGACGCGCTGAGCGAACAGTCAAGGGACAGCGAAAGCAAAAAGAGACCTACGAAATCATTGCAGACATATGAAATATTAAATATGTATGGCCGCACAACACAAACACACACACACGCACACTTGTGGTAGTCGCACATAAACAATCATTTGGCCCCAAAATATCTGAGGCTGTGTGTAGTGAAGCAGCGCGCAAGGAAATGGCAGGCTGATGATCCCATTTCCGAGCGGTAAGTGATGCCAAAAGTCAGTCAGTCACAACAGGACCAGCAACATCAACAACATCAACAACAACAACAACAACAACAACAACAACAACAACAACAACAACAACAACAACAACAACAACAACAACAACAACAACAATAAAAGTTGCAGGAGTGGTCGAGCAAAGTGTGTGTAGGCACACACTGGCAGCCTTCAATGAGATGGAATCGACTTGTGCATTCGCTCTGCACAGTCCCAGCAGCTCCTGGGTAAAATAAGGCTACAGCTGGAAAAAAGCATCGCCTGTCAGGAGCTATGTGTGTGTGCGTATGTGTGAGTTAAAGGCTGGCTGGCAGCAACAGCAGTAGCAGCAGGGAGCATCCAGGAGCAGCTAGAGTCCTTTTCATTATAATTTAAGCATGGCAACATGACAACATGGTTAACATTTACTTTTTTCACTCATTTTTCCCCCCATTTTGCTACATTGTTGCTGTGATCAGCGACTGCGGGGAGTTGGAGGTCGTTGTTTTGGTTGGTAAAATAAAATTGCCTCAGAACGTTTGCCACTTTTATGCTGCTGCGGCTTCTTCGTCCTTTTTTTTCCTGCCCTTTGACATGTTTGCGTGTACGACAAAGGTTGCAGCATTTAATGAGCTCAAATTTGGAGCGTGTGTCCTCGAGCAGCAGAAATCTGTACAGAAATTATGCCAATATGGCAGAGCATATAGTATCAGAAATACTTTTACGTTTTAATTAAGTTGTTATTATAAGGGCAAATGCATGCGATTCAGCCAGCAATCACTTAAATTATCTTTAGGGCCATTCAGAAACTTGATTTACCTCATAATTAACTTTAGGCTTCAGCAATGACTCTATCAATGCAAATGTATAATACTCCGCAAATTAAAGTAAAGTCTCTAAACGAACCTTTTATTATACAAACATTTTACACCATTTCTCATACAATTGAATGTAATTTAATGATAATTTGTTGATAAATGCACATAAACGAAAATTATTGATATTATAAATAGACTCCAGACCTTTGCCAAATTAATGTTAGTTGGATTGAACCGTTCGAACTAATGCTTCTCTGTAAGATTGGGTGCCTCAACCTAGATATTCGTATCCATGAATTAAGATTTAGTTGCGAGCTTTGGTGCGACATATTTTACGCATGATAGTGTCGTATATATTTTAAAATTGAGTTCATTTTTCGAAATCAGATTATTGAAAGTATTATAGTCGACATGTCAATAACACTTTGGTTGGAGTACTCTTTAACCAACTAATCTATTTTTGTGTATTAAAAATTATAAATGGTCTATTTCAAACATTTAAAGGCAAAATCCTTTCCGATTTTGCAGTATATAAAACAAGAACGCGATAGAAAAGCGATCCATGTTTCCACAGTATATTTAAGAAATACTCATCTGTTCTTCATAAATATTTGTATTTCGTACGAAAATAACTAATTGCCTTTCATAATTAAGCGTCACATACAGGTATATAATCCAATTGTGTTGCTGAATTGCCCACCCCAATGTAAATATGAGAATTCAATTATATAATTCTTGAGCGAGAGACAAAGGGAAATAAATTTGCATACCATCAAATATAAGTACAGACATTTCACAGAGCCGCAAGAAATTCTGATTTAACATCAGTCTGCAAGTGGCCCGTCCCTTGCCAGGGCTCTTCAATGAGCTACATGTGCTCACAAATTTGTATGCATAAAACAAACAGACACATTCGAGTACATATGTACGTTTGTGGATGCCTGTGTGTGTGTGTATGTGTGCTTGTGGCGGTTTATTATTTATTTTTATGCTTTACAATATTTATGCTTTTTGTCAGCGCCACGCATACGAAACAGTAGCAGCATTCGTTGCGATGGGCAATGCATTTAATTAATGAAGAAACCGCTGGGCAGTTGGGCAGTTTAATAAGGCTGAGCAAATAGGATGCCAGGATACAGCTGGAAGCTGGGCTGGGTGCGTACGAGCAAGGGAACTGGACGCGCATTAAGCCTTTGACATGCGCCAATCGTAAATCTTGACCAACATATCTGAGCAATGTTTGCGCAATGCCCCAAAGCAGTCAGCTGGGTGGATGAATGGAGAAGGGTGAAGGGACTTGGCTGAAAAAATGGCCGACGGCGACGCTTTGTCCTTTAACACCAGCACTGACAAGGCCTATGCAAATATTTAGTAAATGAATCAGCGCTTTGCCACTGTTATCATTTATGCCCCGGCAGCCCGGACCGCTTGGCTCCTATATGTCGCTCCTATTGTATCGCATCGAGCCCAGTTTTCTGGTCGTTTCCCCTGGCAAGGATTTTCTGCTTTCCTGCCTTCCTCTCTACATCTCTCTCACTCTCTTTATCTCTCTGCCCTACTCCCTTTCTATGACAGGGAACAGCGAATTTGTCAATTCGTAGCAATGACTGTAAACAGAGTGAACGGCAGTGAAAGCTTCAGCTTCGGCTCAGCTTCGTTCCGATTGGGATTTGGGCGGGCTGCTAGGGTCGCACATGTTGGACCCTACAAAATTTATGGGCCACCTCGAAGCTCACAGCTCGTGACGCACTTGTCCAGCCATTGCCGGAGCTGCCAGCGGCTATGCATACAAAACGCTGCGGCAATTATCTCAAATGCAAATGCTCTGCTCTCTGCACAAGGGGCTGGCCAAGGGGGCGTGGTCACGGCTAAGCACGTAATGAATTGTCTTTTTGGCCATTCGATAAATTTGCGACTCTATGATGCTGCTGCAGCTGCAGCTGCAAATGCAGCTTGCGCTTCGTGTACAATCCAATTCAGAATGCTCCCCGTTTGAGCCCTGCAGCGGCGGGCGCTGTAAAGTATACTACGTTTTATGGCGCGCGTGAAATACGAAGCGCCAGCGTAATTAAAAATCATAAGAAATGAAACACAAACAGAAATAAACATGTCATAGCCGGAGAGCATGAAATTGCGGATCGCCGGGCATTGCAAATCTTTATAGTTGTATTTTTTATTTTTATCTGTGCCTGTGTGTGTGCCATAAAAATATGCCAAAAGCAAACGAAGCGAAAGAGGAAATAAAAATAAAAGCGCTGAAATAAAATAAATTGCACTCAAAAATCCTTTTTCGTGCCTGCAACTCATTACAAATTTTATTACAGATACTTGCCAGCACACAGATGCAGATATATACAACACAAGCGCACGCACACAGATACACACACACTCATAGGGATAGGGACACAGATACAGATACTCGTACAGTCACAGATACTCGCACTCACTACCAGATAGCTGCATATAAACACAGACTGACATTTAATACAACACTTGATGTCGCTCATTAAGAAGAATTCAGCGCACGAACGCCATTGCTGACACGCCCACTGCCCAAAAGACCGAACGCCCCAAAGCTGAACTGCACTCGAGCAAAGTCCTCGACGACTGGAGGACAGGCGAGTAAAAAAAATAAGAAACTGCGTATACGCTAAGCAAAAGTGGAACTTGTTGCCGAATAAACAGCAGCTTTCACACACCCACACGCTCATATATGAGGAGCAGGGGCAGGCCATAATGAGCATACATAGCCAGAGACAAGGCTACAAGTGAAAGCCTGTGGACGCCAAAGGGTGTCTGTGTGCGTTACTCAAACAGCAGCCAAGTGTATGATGGCTTGTTATTGTTGTTGTTGCTGCTGCTGCTGCTGCTGCTACTCGTTGCTCACGGAGTTGTCACCTGCAGCAGGCGACGGAAAGCGGCAAACTGCAAACGGCAACATGACTACAACTTGTCTACATTTCGTCTTCTGTCTGCCAGGCTTCTTGTCTTCCTGCCTGCAGCTGTAGTCATATGTGTATACGCAGCTCCAACTGCCTTGTAAGCATCCTCAGCAGTCTCTGTCTCTGTCATTGAGTGTTGCACCCTCTCCCTATGCTTCTCTCACTTACTCTCTCCCTCTCTCTCTCTTTTTCTCTCTGTGTGTGTGTGCTCGCCTGGTTTTACATACACATTTTCCACTTACTTAACGCATTAGACACATCTCTGGTTAAACATGCGGGTGGTGTTGCTACTCTAGTAGTATGTAGGTGAGACATTTGAAAGCCTATTTAAAAGAGTATGATTCTATTATTATATCTTTATTTTTCTACTTAATTTGTATTGTGTAAAAATAGTGTCTTAAGAGTTAGCTGTACATCTAATTATGTATATATAGGAATAGATAGAGCAAATAGGGAATAGAGCAAACAAACAAATCAGTTCAATTATTCAATCATTTTCTCACATTTGTAAATCGATAATTTGCAACAAAAATAACCGGCATTGATATTACTATGGAAATATTTATGTTTAATTTTGCATTATAGTCATTCAACCTGAGCTTAGACGTACCCTTTTGGTAAACAGTTTCAGTGTTCACCTTATCGTTATCATTGCTGTTTTTAAAACGCAGATTATGCGCTTTTGATATTCCCTTTATGGACAGCTTTGGGCTGTCAAACTTATACCATTATGATTCTGACGCGCACTACAAGATTTTTTATTCAGATTTTATACATTCCATTTATGAGCCAATCAAGGCCTATGCCATCAAGTCAAGCGGTGCACGACAACAACGACAACAATGAGAAAACCGAGTATGTCAAATTAACAATGTCATCAAAGAGATTTAACATGTTGGTGTTCCATGTCCTGCCTGCCTGCTTGCCTGACTGCCAGCCCATGTCCTTCTTGTGCATGCGATTACAAGGCAAATCTTTTCAAAGCTTTTAACAAACACGCTCAACCGCACACAAAATGGCGCTTACACACACATACACGCAGACACACACTCTTTCTGCCCGACGAGTTGCCAAAAACTTTGAATGAAAATGCGTTTATTTGGGCTTTTAGCACGCTTCAAATGGAACGACACCGACTCTGGCAATTGAAATGGGGGATGAAGCTGGAGTAGCGAAAAAATCTTAACCCAAATAACTTTGAAAACTATTCAAAACGTTTGCTTAATATTCGCTCGGAGGGCCGGCGCCTAGCAGAGGATACCGAGTCGTGACTCGGAGCCAAGTAACTGGGCGCCCACATGCGCCAAATGAAAGCATTTGGTAATCCCTTGTTATCTTGATCTCTTCTCGGTCACACACTCACTCACAAACACTCGCTTGCTCACGCGTTCTGATGTTTAATATTAAATCATATTAAAATATTCAAAAGGCTGTTCCTCACAGTGCGGATTCTAAGCTTGCTAAGCATTTATAAACATTAGCACGCAAACATGGACGCGACCAAAAACGCGTTGGCAAACATAAGCGGGCACCCGCTCATCCCCCAACTGTGCTAACCCCATCCGTTGCGGGGAACGTGTGCGCCCCAAATGTATGCAATGATAGACCCCTACAAGCATCACAGAGCCAGTCAGCAAGTCGGCAAACACAAGCAAGCCCTTTACACACACACACACATACACACACACATACACACGGACACATAGAACCACACACACAGATGATATACCCATATGCATTGCTCAGCAGCTGCCACGCCCCTTACCACTACCCCCTTTTCTGGGTAAATTGTTTGCAGGCGTTTTTGAATAATTTTCAATTCTTGCTTCTTTTATGTGCATGTGTGTCTGTGGCAAATTCTTTTGAGGCTTAAACTGTATGAGTTGTGCTTAGAGAGTGTTTAGTGCTTGCTTAAAAATTGATCAACGTCATGACAAGTGTGACCGCAGGGCGTCATCTTTATCGTCAACGTCAATGTCAACGTCGCAGTCAGCACCAACGCTGGCGCCTGTAGGAGAACATAATTTGGCGCCCTCAAGCATTTCTCCGATTATCGATTGCTAATGCTATAGCGACAAGTTTTGCCGGAAATCATCCAAAGACAAATAGTTTTGTTTGTCAAAGCATTTTCTGCCGCATGCTTCACGCTAAGGTAGAGTTATGTAAACGCCAAGTAGGCTCAGCAGGTAGGCAGGGAAGCATAGGCAACAGCACTAGCTACAACGTGCGGCGCGAAGCTACTGTGGCAAATGACGTGGAAAGATTGCAAAAATGCCACAGAAGCAGTTAAGTCCCTGAAGAGGGCAGCCGAAGTAGTTAGACGGGGAAAGGCTTACTGTGCCCTTGTAGTAGGGATTATAATTCAAAGATAAGTATTCGCTGCTGGGTTTGGTTGCAAGGAAGCAGAAATCCCTGCTTGTATTGTGGCAGACAACAAACAGTTTTTTTAAATTTTAAATATTTAATATTGTGTCTGGCTGCCTGTAAAATAGCATACATTATATAACGATACTATAACACAGAATCTCTAGGCAACTTGCATTAAGTGCGGATTTTATTTGCTGTGGAGCAACTCTTTTTATCTGTCACTGATAGTGCACGGGCCCAAAATGAACTGCTGCAATTAGCTGTGAAATTCATTCGTTGCAAACGAAGCAACTTTATCTTAACGCCAGCAAATAATTTTGGGCACCAACAGTAGCAGCGCCAGCAGTAGCAGGACTAGAATCTGAAAAATCCAAAGCACATTTAACACTTTCCGAATGAAAACAAGCAACATAAATTTGGGGCCAGCAAAAGCGACGACTACATAGTTGGCAAGTACAGCAAAAGTTGCAGTCACACGACGCGGCCAAGATGCCAGCTTTAGCTACAGCAACAGCTACTGTAGCAGCAGATGCAGTGGCAGCGGCAGCGGCAGCGGCAGCGGTATCAGGTGCAGCAAGAACATCAACAACAATAGTTGTAGTCAGTCGGCAGGCGGCAGGCAAAGCTAAAAAGAAAGCAGAGCGCGCAAGCGAGAGTTGCATTTAATTAAACTTAAACATTTTCATTGTCAAGCGAAAAAATAATTAGTTGTGTGGAAGGAGTTGGTGGCAAAAGAAACGGAAGCAAGCAGTGCGACACATGCGGCGTGTACGTAACGTGCAGCGGAAGTAATATAGCGCAGGCACAAATTGAGCCCATATCAACGTAAACGCGAATGTGTGTGTGTGTGTGTGTGTGTTTGTGTAAGGAAAACTGGCGTACAAGTTTCAAAATTAAAATGAATGCACGGCTGTCGAGGCGAGTGGAGCTAAAAAGGATACAAGACTTTTGCACCAACAGACATTTACAAGCGCCAGCACACACACTTACACACACTCACATAGACACGATCATATAGATACAGTGAGACACCGGATGGCAGTTATAAACGACAAAGTCACATGCATGAGCTTGTCAAAAAACGTAGTTAGTCCTACCGGCAGGAGCAGCAGGCGACTGGCGAATAGCGGCAAGGGCAAGCCAAAGTAAAGTGCCAGGCAAACAAGCGAAAAAACCAAGGCGTTTGTAGCTTTTGTAGTTGTTGTTGTTGATGTTGTTGTTGCTGCTAGTGATTTTGCTGTGTGCGCGCTGTCGAAATAATGTGCAACATTAACTAACTGTGCCTGCAAGCGACAGCGAGGACGGGCAGGACAGCAGGGACAAGCTGTCGAGCAGCGCCAGACAAACTTCACACAAGTTCACCCAGACACTAGGCTCCCGGGTCTCGGCTTTACGAGACTGCTGCAACATTATATATTTAGTTAAGGTATTACCAACAGCAAAAGATCCCAAAGTAGCATCAGCTACATAACACTGCGCAACAAAATTACGGTAATTCGTAATACCTCAAATTGTATAACCAGTGCCAAAAGTATTTTTTTTTGGTCCTTATGATTGGTTTCAGATGACAAATTTTTGGTTGAGTAACAAGAAAACACAAAGAAATTTGAATATTACGTATATATGATGGTTTTATATGATCCGTTTTTAGATGTCAGCTTTTTGATGGGATGCAGTAAAAAAAGTTACAACACTTCACGTGCATCTGGAGTTAAGCAATCAACATGATTATAAGCTATTACGTATTACGTATTGCGTATTACTGAATATAATTATATAAAAGCATTTGAAAATAAAAGTTAATATTGAAGAGTCTATAAAATTGGCTTGCTGCCTAGTGTAATTAGCCTTTGGCAGCCGCCTGCATGAATTAATTAAATTAGAAGCATGTGAAATAAGTAGTTCGAGCACCAAACACTCTCTCCCTTTGGTGATTTTGAGTGTCGCGATTCTCCCGTGGATTTTCGTAAATACAAATAATGTGGCTCTGGCTCTTTGGGCTATAGGGGCAGTGTTCCAATGTGGCGGTCGCCGGTTGCGATTCCAGCTAATAAATTCAGGCTAATTATGTTTTCAATTACGCAACAAAGGGCAATTTAATATTTTACAATGCCACTCGACGCGTCAGGGCCTCTGATTGATGTGTGTCGCAGTTTTTCGCGCGATTGCCAATTGCAGAAACATGACATGAGCCCGACCCGGGGGAAGAGCGGTTATATGGTCAGGGGTCGCGATTGGGCTCATTGTCTGCCTTCTAATGGCAAATGCCTGTAGATATTTTTTCGGGGTCTCCGCTTGCCGCGCAAATTTAATGGAAATTCTCGACATAGCAGGGCATCAAATCAATATGTCATGAGACGGCTGCTGTTGTTGCCGTTGCTGCTGCGGCAACAATAACAACAGCAACAACGACAAAAACAGCAACAACAACAAGGGCAACACGCTGATGTGTTGACGGTATGCGAGAAGCGTCAGTATGTGTGTACGAAAATGACGCGTTATTGCGTATACGCAGCGTAGTCCATTTTCCAAATAGTCCGTGCCTATATGAGCTGCATACACTCTCCCTTGAGCTACGAAGAACTGTACGGTAACGTCTACAAATATTAAACAGTTATGTTTATTCCCTTTTCAATCAGCAATGGACTGTAGGAACTGGAGGCAGTTTTTAATTGAAGCTTTTTTATATTTAAAATAAAGTACTGTTGGTATTCATCGAAACATAAAATCATATTTACTATTTCCAATAGGGTATAAAAAGGTTCAATGAGCCTATTTCCTTTCGGATCTGAAAATGTCAAATGGCAGTCGAGATGAACCAAAAAGAAAAAAAAAAAACACACACACAAAATGAAATGAAAAAAGGAGGCTTGTACGCTGCATGCGCCTAAATCGTTGATTTACGATTCACGCCACACTGAGGAGCCGCCGAATTCGTATGGCAGCAACGGCAACAACAACTGAAACAGCAGCGGCAGCAGCAGCAACAACAGCAACAGTAGTAACAACGACAATTGCGACGAGTATGTGGCAATGCACGCATGACAGACACGCAGGCAGCCGTGCAAACCACTTTGGCGGCAATGCGTCGCCCCACCACCACCAATACCACCAATGGCAGCACTAGCCTATATCAGTCCCATTCCCTTTCACATTTTTGCATTTTTGCTGTTGTTTTATTTTTTTTCGGCGCGGTTGGTGCAGGACTTAAAAAAATTTTTAAAATTTATTACGTGTCTCCAGCCAATATTTCACTTTGACATGCAATGTCGCGAAATGAAGCTGTCCAGTTGCGGCGGCAGCCCTACGGCTCCTTCCTTTCCCCTTGTGTAACAACAACAACACGCCCAGCCGCTCGTTTGATCAGGTCCGCGATGCCGAAGTCCATTTGCTTGGCTGCTGAAATGAAGTGCCGGACATTTTTGCGATGTTGCTGCTGCTACTTGGACTGTCAATTAAAATTACGCATACGCCACGTCGAACGAGCTCCTTGCTGGGCAACGTCCTCGAACCGAAACTTGCGGCAGTGCCCGGCTCGGCGCCTTCAATCAATATTGCAGTTCGCCCATTTAATTAATTTAAAATACAAGTATATGGCACTTCCATGTTTCGAATATGCAAAATGCCACCACACGCCCATGCCCACACCGGAGCCCCGCACCTACTGCAAGCAGCAGCAGTGTTAGCCCGTCTGGCTGACTGCTCGATGCGATGCTCGTCGAATCGCAGGGCATTATATGCGTGCTCAAATGAAAAGGAAATGTTTTCATTTAATTTTGTTTTCGCCACTGGCGCCGACGAGTAATAACAGCAACATCACAGTGGGCGGGGTATTCAGCTCCAAGGGAATCTCGGGCATCTTGGCAGGCTCAGAGCAGCGGCATTTGTGTGCGTGCGTGCGTGCGTGCGTGTGTGTGAACGCTCATAAGTAGGTCCTGTGAAAGGCAAAAATGGCAACGCTCCCAAATATAATTAAAGACAAACAATTGTTGTTGCTGTCGCTCGGCCAGTGATAAACGAAAAAGAGCAAATAAAGCAATGGCAACAGCAAGTTACAATACACACGCACGCACACGCATGCACATACACGCACACACGTACGCACACACAAGTGGAGAACAAGTGCAGCCTGGCACATGGCCGAGCCTTCGGTTTGGTTCCAAAAGTATACATTAAATAAAAGTTAAAAGAAATGTCACCAAAAATGTTGAGGCATATTTTTGTGCAATTAATGTTGGCAACAGAAGAGCGTGCAGCAGTGGGCCTAACTGGCGGCAGTGAAGCGGTGCAGCTGGGTTAAGGGGATGGAGGGGTAGGCGAGGACAATGGACAATGTTATTGCAATTATGCTTGCCATAAAATCAGCAGCACAGAGCTGAATGAATTGCAGGCAGATTGGCAGCCCCTAGCTCACAGTTACACCACGCCCGCACAGTCACACACCCTTACACACACACACATAACAGCCGCGCACATGTGAAGACCCTAGAAAATTGCATTTATCAAGGGGCTGGAGAGCACTGTCAGCGTCGTTGCGTCCGCTCTGCTGTTGGCTGTCGCTGTTTATTGTCGGCCAAAAGCGGCAACCATTTTGTTCATCATTTTACTTTCATTATGGTTAACCTTGCAGTTTGATAGCAGCCCCCACCTGCAGTTACATCCCTCCTTCAGTCCCCTCCCTCTTGTGTTCAGATGGCAAAGGAAAACATGGCGTGGTCTGGGCTTGAGGCAGGCGTTGGGCAGGGGACTGCTGCAGCTTCCGCTCGCTCGGGCAGCAAAGCGAGCAGAAGTTGTTGTTCAATTTCCCATTTTGAGTTTACATGAGAAAGGTAAAAAAAAAGAACCCATACTCACGCACACACAGAAAAATTGTGCCAGCGATAGCTGAGCGGCGTGTAAGATAATGGCAGGCATCTAAGTGGGTGTGAATGTGTGTGCGAGTGTAGTGAAAGCTGTGCAAAAACTGTAAACAAACAGTTTGCAGCTGAACGCAAACACCTTTGAAGGATACACACATGTGTGTGAGGGACTGTGGCTGTGTGTGAGTGTGTGTGTGTTTATTAAAGTCAGGCGCAGGCATACATAAAACACTTTGAGCGCCCTGAATACAGAAACTTGAGCAATGGCAAGTCCTGCGTGCAACATCCACACGCACACACAAGCACATAAGTTCAAAGTAAAATATACATTCCGCCACATCAGCTTCCGTTCTCTCATTCTCTCTCTGTCTCGCTCGCGCGCTCTCACATGTAACTGTGCCAGTAAAACATAATTAATATGCAATTTTTCTTTTGTTTTGTTTTGTTTTTTTTTTTTTTTGTATATCCTTAGCTTTTGCTCTGTTCTCCTTCACAGTTTACATTGCAAAGGGAAGCTTGACGTCGCTTTGTCGGCCATTTTGCTTGTGTTAAGTATTGTGTGTGTGCTGTGTTCGTGTGAGGATGATTGTGTGTGTGTGTGTGTTTTTGTATTTATGCAACACTGCATTTTGCACAACTCAAACCTGCTTAAAAGTTTAAGTGCTTGGATTGATTTTTAACCCAACCTGAAATAGTGAAGTAGTGTGTGTGAGCTTTCCGACAGCAAAATCCGTAAAATCTATAGTTATAGAATGAATGCCATTCCGACTGGCCGTTCATTATGCCAGCTGGCCAGATGAGAGGCTGAATAGGACTCACAGCCTCACAGGCCATATTTCCGTTCAATGAAAGCGTCATTTGGAGCGTGCTTAATTAGTGCTTGTGTTTCTGTTTTTTGAGTCAAATCGGACTTTGCTTTTCGCTATTATAATGCAGTTAAGATATTTATGTAACAGGAGAAAAAGAGGGCGAGAGACAGAGACAGAAAGAGAGAGAGAGAGAGAAAGAGAGAGGGAGAAAGAGAGAGAGATAAAGAGACAGATGGAAAGGGAAAAGCAGAGAATGGAGAGAGAAAGAATGCGTAGATTGCGTAGATACAGCGCATTATAGTCCGTTTTGTAAGCTTAATATATTAACGGATCATTCTTCTCTTCTAAGCTAAGCAATTATTTGGACAATCAACTGGGCTGTCAGCTTCTCAATAAAAACGCAGCTCAAATACGTAAACATAACGGCAGCTATGTCTATAATAAATAGCGTGAAGTCGAGCGCTTATAAGCCCACCTTAAATAGCTATTGCATAGCTTGCTAGCATTGTGTACGCCAAACAGAGGCGGCAAAAAAAACGTTGCATGCGCCAAGGCGGCAAATGCAAATGAAAGACAAACACAAAGTGCAAGCTGGACGTCAGCTTCGACGCTGGCGCTGCGTAAGCGGTGCAAACATACAGGAAAATCAACACGAGGGCCAACGCCAACAACGGCAACAACAGCAGACATGTGTGGTCGTGAGAGGACACAGAGAAAGTGATGTGCATACGAAACAAGCGCAAATAAAGTTGAGGGCGCGGCGTTGAAACGCCAACGTCAGCAGCCAAAGCGAAAAAAAAAAGGAAACGCAACAAAAGCAACGACAACAACAATTGCAACTTTTGTAGTAATAGCAACAACAACAAAAATTGCAATATAGCTGACTGACCTTTGCACGTAGCCAACGTAAATTGTGCTGGGTAATTTTCAAAGCTGGCCACAGACCCAGACACGAAGAGAGACAGAAACAGGGACGCAGCTGTTGAGCAGCAACAATAACAATATTTTAGAATTTTTATTGACGCTGCAATGGTAAAGGATCATAAATAACGCCGCAGGGCAGCAGCAGCAGCGATGCTGACGTTGGCAGCGGCCACTCAAATAAGCTTACATATGCGTATGTCATACATAATCAAGAGATTATACACTGCCGCCGGGCTAGAGTACCCACACACACAAACACACAACACTCACAAAAATACACACATATGTATAGTTGAAGCTCGAAATGCAGGCAATAAAAAAGAACAACAACTGTGAACGAGTTGCGTTTGGCAAAAGTAGCGCAAGAAATGCTCCACTTGGACGGGCATCAAGAAAAATGCAAAGGGAAACCAGCGGCTTGTCTGCTTTCCAAAGCTTGTATATGTATGTGTGTGTCCGTGTGTATGTGTGCCCCAAAATGATGCAGCAATAAAATTTGAAACAATAAAGGACGCAGCCAGGAAAAGAGAGACACAAAGGCAGCGTCGAAGCAAGCGCTGAAGCCCGAAGAAAAAAATAAAAGAAGTGGCCAAGCAGCAAGTGGAAATTGCAGAATGAAGAGCCGAATTGCAATCTGGCAGCGAGTTGCAAGTGCGACAACAGCGGGGTGCCTCTTGCAACAACTCCTGTGCGTAAGCTAAGCCCAGGCATTATCCAACTCACAGATACACACAGTAGTCGCTATACGTGTGCACAGCAGCCACTTTTCCGTTTGCCATGAAATGTGCTGCCAAATGTTGCATTTATTTTGTGAGTTTCCGCTCGCCTGGGTGTCGGTTTGTCTAACTGAAGCTCTTACTGGTCGGTCGCCCGACGGAAAAGGGCATCACAACAATTTACTTATCCATATACAGGATACAAGCTGTATCAAATAGAGAGACACACATTTGGTTAAAAATAATAAATAAATATTTAAACCTTACTCTTACTAGAGAGCTTGGTTAATTATTTCCCCAATCAAAGCCCATGAAGATCCGTCTTTGAGCCAGCAAAAATTATAGTACTTTTATAATTATCAAATTAATTAACATTTTTTAATCCAAGAACCTATAGCAAGCTTTAAAATTAAATTAAATTAGATAAAGTTGAGAATGAAGCGACGATCGTAGTCTTTAATCTCAAAAAGCGTTTTAATTCGGACTGATTAACCATTTGGTAGAAGTTCAACTTTTGCATTATTTTTTTGCATTCTTTTGCTGCTTCTCTCCTCTCAATTTTAAGTTTCTATAAAGACATTTAAAAAGAGTATTGAGCAGCAAACAGCAATGACAATTTTTACATCAGCCACCGAATAACTTGGCAAGCAGCAAATTGAGGCGTGAGCTGGGAGAAAATTTATTGCACGCGTTGGAAACGGGCAGTGAAATAAACTTTAAAGTAGTTGCCGCCGTCTGCAAAAGCAGCACTAAAGAGAGTCCAGCCAATTTCTGTGTATGACCATTGCCACAGTCTGCCAAAATAAATGGCCGCGACTCCGGCGGATAGCAGCAAGCACAAGAAAGCAAAAGGAACAATCTTCGACACGTCGAAGAATAAATACCCTTGTTCACTTAGGACTTACAAACTTTCTGAAGCATTTTCTTTAAAATTAAAAACAAGTATTTTCCAGAGCTATCGGGCACTTCGGTCTGATATTGAAAACATTTTGATTATGCCACATTATTATTGATTATGTCAGTGCCAGCTGTATGGTATAGTTTTCAAATCCAGCTTATTCCGACATATGAGCTACTTTAATTCTTATATATTAGCTTAAATAGAAACTGATCGTGCCATATATACTAAACATACTTATATACTTGACGAAACTGTAATATCATCGATAAGGGTATACAAAAAAAGGTGCCGTTGTTGCTTTGAAGGGCATGCGACACGTGTCAAAATAGATACACTCCAACTGGCGTACAGATAAAGTGCCGCCAATAAAATTGTAAATTTACGGCGCATATTTTGCCAAACTTATGTTGATAGCCCAGCGAAAGACGTCAGACCCGACTCGACTCGATTCAGCCTGACCCTACTATCTACGCCACTTACACCGCAAGTTCATCAAATGGAGCGCCTTGACCCTGCAACACTTCTATCAAAGTCTTTTTCCAGGCTCCTCAATCTAATCGCTGTCTGCACTTAATTTGAGCTAACCCAAAACTTGTCGCTGGAACAGAGACAATTAGAGTAAGTGACCAAATGCTATGTGGCACACAGAAATTGACCCAATTGCCAGGCAACGGGCTTGCTTGAGGACTCATTCGCAAATGCGTCTAGTAAGTAGCACTTTTTGCCTACATCTAACACCCCTCACGGGCCCGTTGGCTCGTTGCCTGGTTGCTTGGGCACCTTAACCCTTCGCAGCCAACCAGACGCCTCAACCACATGTGTTTTTCTCTGTCTGAGCGAGAGCTCAACTATTTGTGCCTGTTTGTCGGCCAGGACTTGATGCTGCCAAGCGACGCCTTTCCAGTGCTCACTAACTTAACTGGCAGCATCTGGACCAAATGACTTTGTTAAGAGTTTTCGAAACGCAATTTTCTTCATTTTGGCTAGGGGCTTTGTTTTTCCCCTTCCCGAAAACATCTCGACTCCATTTCCCTCTCCCTTCTCCTCATCTCTCTCTATTTCTAAAGTGCCTTAACCAAAGGGACAATGGCAGCAGAGCGATGAATAAAAGTGTCACTTTCTATGGCAATTTCATAATTGCATAAGTGGAAGTGGTCAAGTACTTTGCAATAGTTGTCTTCGCCTGTGTGTGTGTTTGTGTGTGTGTGTATGGACGTGTGTGGGTCTGTGTGTGTGTGTGTGGAAGGAAAGTTGCTAAAGCATAAATTTTTATTTAGTAGCACACTCGGTAGGGCGCTACAAGTTACTTACAAAGTGAAGATTTGCTTCTGCCCCACACTTTGACACTCTGTGGTAAATGCCACAAACGAATGAGTCGTCCCTTACTACCCTTTCCGCCACATTATGACTATACAAAAGCTACTTCGTGCGCAAAGAGGTTTCCTTTTTCGAAATCTTAATACCCTTGAAATATTTGGTTATAAATAGCATATTTTCTAACACAGAATACACAGCGGTAGGCTTAGACAAACATAAAGAGAAATAAAGTCTACTTTCATCGATCGGCCTTAAGATGATTATATGACCTCTTTTTTCACCTACTGCTCTTACATAAAAGAGTAAGAGTCAAGGGACTCTAGTCGGGCATTACCGACTCGAGTTTACTCTGAACTGTCTTCTGGAAACCGTCTCTACTCGAAAGCCATACCAACAATTCATTTTCAGCGGGAAAAAAGTATACAAATTAAACTTGTCGACTCCAGCTCGAAAAATCTAAGGGATTTTCTCCAAAACAGGATTTTCCGATATTGATTACTTGGAAACGGGGCAAGTCTCTTGCTCTCTGAGATCATTGCGCATACCGATGTATCTGAAGCGACTCGCCTATTGCTGCTGATCAAGAATATATATAATTTATAGAGTCGGAGATTCATCCTTTTTACCCATTTTCTATGTGTGTTCAGGGTATAAAAATTAGCAAACCAAAAGAATTATACTTATAAGCTTTACATTTTTGACAATTTTCAAGCCCAGCTACGGAGAGGCAATTAAATAATCGGTGAAATATACAGAAATCATAGTTTCTTTTATAACAATTAACTTATATATACAAATTTGTAAAAATTGTAGCATAAAAAATGTATTCTATCTAGTCTTAAAATAAAGGTGCACTAACCGTCTCTGCCAAATACAAATAGTCCGTAAGAACGCTTCTCACGAAATAACCACTTCATATAGACAAAGGTGTAAAAAGTATAATTTAAGTTTTCGTAGCCTATTTTTAAAAGGCACTGACCTCTGTCTAAGCACCTTATTTTCCCGATTGAGTTTATCTATACTCGGCGTTATTCAAATTATTTTCTTATTTTCCATATACTCGATAAAATGATTATGAACTTTTGGGGTATATGAAATGAAAGGGCTGTCCATCAATTTCAGCCAACATATCCTATTTCACTCGTCATCGTTTGTCAGCTTTCAGCCAAGTATCAGGTGCTGAAGCAGCTAACAATTCAACTCAGGTCATATCTTGATATGCGTTTGGCTGACACGCATGCGAGTTTCTCCTGCTTCTAGCTATGTAATTTGATGGCAAACTGTGCGCCAATTTTGCCTAATTGTCAATCCAACCTGCAATCAATGACACAGTTCTGACGTTTTCGATGCGAATAGAGTGTCCGTCCATGAGGGACTCCTGTTGCGGTTGCACTTGCACACTTTATTGCTTCTTTTGGTCAGCACTTATGAAATATTTCGACGTGTTATCATCAGCAGTGAGGCAAAAAGCCATTTGCATGTGCAAATATCACCTTTGATGTTGTTCGTACCCGAAACTCAAATTGCAATTGACATGCTTGTACATAGGTGTGTGTATGCGTTTTTTTTCTTCTATTTTCTATGGTAAACTGCGATACGTGTACAGTCGTCGTCAAAGGACTTGGACTACCCGTTCACGCCTGAACGCTTGTCGCCGCTGCAAGCGATAAGGCAATTAGAAAATCGCCAGCTTTGACCAACGCAGGTGCGCTAAAAAACAGAAAAATTACAACAAAAACTAAAACAAACAAACCTTGTTGTTGTTCTTGTTGTAGCTGTGGCTGCTGCTGGTGATGTCAATTATTTAGATTTTTTGCCAATATGCTGCATCCTGGCATGACGACGCGAATGTCACCAAGTTAATGGCCGGCCTGCACTGAAGATGACTTGCTGCCACGCCCGCAACTCACGGCACCACACTGAACCAAACAGCCACCAGCACACCCACCACTGGTCACGGTCATTTTGGCCATTAGAATTTTGCTGCCTGCCATTGTGCAGCGTCCTGTGTCCTCCCGCGAATTTCTTTTAAAATGCTTTTCTTTTATTTTCTGTTTTTAAATTTTGCCATTTTTTGTTTATATATATTCATACCCTAAACCCATTAAAAAGGTAAAAGGGGTATGTCTCTGTGCAAAAAATATATGTAACAGGCGGAAGGAAGCATCTCCGACCCCATAAAGCCTGTTGAACACAGGAATCTCAGAACATATGAGAGCAAGACACTTGAAATTTGGAACGTTAGTCCGAATAATAGTGCTCCGCAATACGAGTTTGTTTTCGATTATTTAATCAAAGTAATCGAAGCACGTTCAACTCCTAGTGCTTAAGCCAACAAGCTCGTAGCACGAGCTGCATTTGGTGTTAGTAAACGAGAGTACAGGATATCCATCAGTCGGGGTCTCCCAACATGATGCTTTTACTTGTTTTTTTGTACCATTTGTCTGTTGCTGCGGGAAGTTGGTGTTTTGTTTAGATGAATATGCAAATATTTTCGGTGGGGGCAAGCAAATAAAGCGCTGGTGAATCTGGTGGAAAGGCAGGGCCATTTTGTGGACAGGATGTGCCGCCGCAGGACGCGCATCATTTCCGCTTAAAATGCAGCACAATTTGCCGTAAAAAAGACTTAGCTGACCCGCGCGCGCTCTTTTGCGAATCCTGCAAATTGAAAAACTTAGCAGGCGTACATAATGACAACTGCAATATACGCCGCTCAGTAGGTGGCGTGGTTGGCTGCTGCAGTTGGTGCATTGCCCATTTAATATGCAGCGCATCGGTAAGCCGAAAATCAATAAAATTCCAAAATATTTCAAATCGCATCGAAGTCCACGCCAAGAGCTGACGTCCACTACTCGGGGCCCGTGCACTTTTATGACTCCGAGGAACTGAAGTGCTTGTGCTGACCAAGCAGGCTGCCTCCTTGTGTTGTGGTACCTGCTGTTGCAGCTAAAAGCAAATGAAGTTTTCGTCTGGACAAGGCCGTTTCCCCGGCTGTTGCTGTTGTCGGGTGAATTAAATGGGCGCCTTGAATTTTTTACGATGCGCACTAAAAATCCAATTTAATTAACATTTAAGAGACACACACTCGCTGGAAAATGTCCTGTGCGCGGCACGTATGCAAGCATTCCGATTAAGTATACGTAACGTGAGCGCTCAGGCAGACAGCCCGAAAAAAAGGCTGCCGCTGCCATACCCTTTTTAATTTAATTGCTTTTTAAAGAAATGCCGCTGTTGCTCTTGCTGCTGCTTATGATGCCGTCTAAGATAGACACGCACACACATCGCCTTATTTGAGCGGAAATCACACATATATAAAATGGTATAAAAACAAGCAGAAAAGTAGAAAAGTTTTGATGATGATAATGGAAATGAATTGCCAAGCGAAATGGCTGTCGGGTCAGCTCCAGCTACTGCTACAGCTGTGAACCAGCATTGGGGCACAGTTAGCAGCTGTTTCCCCCCCAAAAAGCATTTCATAGGGTCGCACAAATTGATGCTTTGCACCAGCATGTGAAATGGCAATGAAAATGACGCTGCAACCAAAAGCCGATTCGCCTTGATGACCAATAATTATAAGCAGCAGCAGTCGCGGCCAAGTTATCAGAACAGACCATTGCCAATTAGTGGGAACCGTTTTGAATGCTTTGCTTTTACTAAAACTTGCCACTTGCCACATGCCACTTGCAACCTAAAGTGCATCAAATTAAGTCGAGAATGGCAAATTGCAGCCGCAAATTGTATTTGCTTAATGGCACTGAGCGTGCTGCGTGGGTAGGGCTTAGGCATTGGCTTAGCTAAGCCAAAGGTCTCGACATAGGCCAGTCAATTAGCAGCTGTCTTTCTATTTGCTTGCACCGTAACTAGAAGCCAAAAGCTTGCCCTGCTGTCTGCCTTTGCCCTTAAAATGTGATAAAATAAAACGAAATTGCAATTTACTCATGTACAACTTGTACACAATCAGGGAAAGGGGCGGGGGCTTGCTCTTAGTATGTGCCTTGTATTTACATGCAAATATGTAAGGCCGACTAAAGAGAAAGCCAAGTGGGCTTGGGAGCCAAATGGCAACTGTGTTTACCTTTCGCAGCTCTGGTCAATATACTTGCATTTGCAATAGCAGATTATCTGACCTTATAAGCTACTGAAAAAGGGTTAAGGGTCATTCGAATGCCGATATATTAAACTGATATGAATCATACAAAAAAAATTGAAATTGTCATTAGGCTTCAATTTTAATTTACCTTTGCACGTCTATGATCGAAAATAAAATACCCTAAAGAGATTTGGCCTGGAAATGATATTGTGGAAATGCTTTTCCTAATAGGACCATAGTAAACTGACTTGATGCGCACTTAGAGATATTGAGGACACAAGTGAAGTTCGTAATTGCTCATTTTGATCACGGTCTTTTAGAATATAAATGTTTTACATACATTAACATATATTTCCAGCAATTGACCTATAATATAGTATTTCAATGTTGATTCAACTAATATGGAAGGAGCATGGAAAACCTCGAAATTGATTTAATCAAGATATCTTCATCAACAAAAATGTTTTCCATACTAAATCCAAGCTTTTGGCCTATTTTCTTTGAAAAAATTAATAATAACGAGGATCACACTAAAATATAAATGATAGTGAACGACACAGTTGATTATCAATTAACAAAATAATGATAATGATATAATAAATAGTTGTAATTACAATACTTATATTTTCACTGAAACTTGTTTTTGAATAAATAACATATCGCACAAAAAGATTGATATCAAATCCTATCAGGTTTGGTAACTTCATTTACCTAATTAAATAACGTACAAGGCCTGTAAGGACAAAATCCTGCTTTCATCGCAACAAGCAAAACTATTATTCCCCTCTTTTAAGCGGCTTATCATTTCTTGGTTATAATTAAGCTGCACACACGCATAGACACACTCACACCCCCAGTTCAGGTAAATGTAAGCCGTAGTAATTGCATACATAATTACAACCAATTTAATTGGTGCGATAAGCACTTATCTCAATTTCTATACACTTCCATGGCAAGATTTCATTTGGCTCTTACGACTTTACTTTATGCTCGGGAGCAGCAATCGATCGCAGCTCAAGTCACGGGCACAAGGCGGACCACCCATCCAACACCCCTAGCATTAGCCTTCGACTGAAGTTGGCAATTCCCTAGCTCATGCCTAGTCACGGGGCAACAATGGTGAAATTAGCATGAGTTACTTTGTATATCCTTTGCGCAAATTTTGACACGTGCAGCCCCCAATGCTTTGGTTGCCATCGATACAAGAAAGGACTAGATATTGTGCCCACAAATGTTGCCGTCGAGGATTGCTCGACTTGGTTCCCCCTGCCACCACATTCCATTACGAGTTCTATTCGGGTAAGTAGAATCAACAACACACAAGATGACATGATGACAAGAGGACGTTGAGGTTGAGCGTTTTTCAGTGTGGCTTCTGTCATGTAGACATGTGTGTGCCTCTAGCCCCTGCGTGTATGTGAATGCGTTTATGTGTGTGTGCGCGTATTTTCGCGTAATTTAAAACCTCGTAATGCACACTTTCGCCTAAGGCATTTTACTGACAATACGCCTGCCAGCACACACACAACCATGCACAACTCTGTCCAACTGTGATAGAGTAGGCTGGTGAGCACTCTCCTCCTCCTCTCTGTTCCGTTCCTATTCGTTATGTACACAAGGTGGCAGGCAACGGCTAAGCTTTACTTACCACGCCGAATTAAAATCCAGACTAAGTCGTGGCAGGGACAAGTGCTCAAACTCAGACTGTGTAAAGTGTTCAGATTTCAGTAGTTATATCATGACTCATTGAGAGAAATGGGGAGCATTTCGAAAGCATTTCCAATCTTCACTTACTTTTATTTTCAATTTCATTTAAACCCCTGACTTGAAGCATGCGAATTCCTGTGCCTTTCATGTAGAACAAATTGTTTTAGTAATAAGCCAAGTTCCATGCAGTAGTATATCATTTTTTCGTGTGCATGCTCTTTGGTTGAGTGGAGTGTTTTCCACCATTTCGCTTAGGCAAACACTGGCAGCGACATCGTCACCGGCAACCATCGAAACCACTTGCCACTCCCTTCGCCGTTGGCACTGGCTGAAAGCAAAGTGACGGCAAATATTCAAATATGTTTTTGATGTGATTTGCCGCCCTCTCACTCAATTTGCTGCGACACTTTTAGGCTGCTTTATGCTCCGTCCATGTTGTTGTCAGCGGCAACACTCCAAACGCTGCCATTAGCGGCTGCAGCAGCAGCAGCAGCAACAACAGAATGAAACACTTTGAAATCGAAGACTGTTTGGTAGCCCTTTCGACTTGCTGAGTGTTGCTTTTCACTTTTCCTAACCGAAAATTGCCAGCGGGATAATTTGCGGTTAGCTTTTGTTTTTTTACATTTTTTATTATTGTTTTTCAATTTTGTCTCTGCTTGATCTGTATATGTATAGATTGTGTGTATTTTTATTTTCTGGTGTCTGTCGATGCTTGGTCCTGCTGCTGCTGCTGCGGCTGCTGCTGCTGCTGTCGCTGTTTACATTGCCTGGTTGTTTTTTTTTTTTCCCCGGCTTTTCTTGCCGTTTTCCCTTTGTTTTGGTTTCGGTTTATTTTTGCGCGCACTTGCAAAATGTTCTGTTTGTTTTCCGCAACTTTTTCCACACGCTTTCTTTCTGCTGGCTGGCTTTTAATTTGCACGCCACAATTACCATGGCCACCCCGAAATGCAGCGGCCACAATTAATTACAGTCCTGATATCATGCCACTGCCGCAGTCTCAGTCGCAATTACAGCCGCTCCCGCCGCAGCTGCGATAAAACTTTGCCAAATGTAATTTTAACAAAACCGCATCGCCGCCTGCTCAAGACAGTCAACTTTGGTGGCGACCTCAGCCAGACGCAAGCAAAAGATCTGGGCAAAATCAGCGCTGGTTTGTTTTAATTATAGCAATCGGGCCAAACTTCGTTCCATTCAATGCACCAATCAGACGAAGGACAGTATCAATCTATATTTCGCGCTGCTTGTTCTTTGGAAAATATACAAGCAGTATTCGCATGTGGCTGTTGTGGGTTTATCATAAGTAGCTTATGGGTCAACTTTAAGAAATCCGCGTCACAATAATATCTTGTATCTCAGAGATAGCTTTGTGAGTTGCATAAAAATACATAAAATGGTACCTTTTAGGTAAATTTGAATATTACATGTATTTTTATTAAAACACAGATAATTTTATTTACCTTAGCTTCTTATGTGCTTTTTAAATTACTTAAATATGAAATTAATTTTATATGGCTCGAATTTTGAGCTTGTTCTTTTCAGATATCTCAGGTATAACTTTTGTCTGACATATTATTTTATACGTCTATCATTGATACTTTTGAATAACACTTATAAAGAAAATTACTATTTAAAATAAAATCGTCCACCGCTACTTACAAGTTCTTGGAGAAAATGAGAGTGAAAACGCAAATCCCAGTTACTGGCCATTCAAGACAGCGATAACCAAGTCCAGCGGCTGACGTTTTGACAGATACTTGGCCCATTAATATGTCAGTACTGGGAATTGCAGTCAGCTCTCGCCCGGGTGTTTTTTAGCAGCTGCGTAGATCAGCTCAAAGCTGTGCACCTTAATGCACCTTTTCGATATGTTATAAATGGGGGCTTAAGCTATTCTTTAATGTGGTAGCCGAGGGTCAAGGAGCTGTCGAAAGTGCTTAGGCAATGGGTGAGTCAGCGTAATATTGCGCGACCTGTTAATATTAAAGATGTATCAGAAAGTCGGACAGCGCGTCAGAGGACAATAAGAGGAATTTATAATGGACATAATAATGAAAACACGTTTAGCTTTAAACTTGTTATTAGCTACGTTTTGCTGCTGCTAGAGAAAGCAACGCCCATTCATTCATAGCAACTAGCGAACCCACCCAATCCACACACCATTTTAGCTTTGGACAATTCCTATTTTGTAGTACCTGATGGAGGTGTGTTTTGTTGTTTGCTGTGTGCGGGCGACGCCCACTTTTTACGGCATTTAATTCTCCAGTGAAGTATTTAATTTTATGACACGTTGTGCACTTGTGTGCGTATCCTTAGCAGCAGTAGCAACAACTACAACAACATCTACATCGCCATCAACGACAAATAGCAACAACAACGAGAGAGCGCAGTCCGTTGAGTACAACAAATATGAAATGACTGTCATTTCTTGCATTTAGGGGCACTTTGGGGAGTACTTTGCAGCATGTAACACCCAATACTTACGCTCACACACACACACATAAATACACTCACCTGACGCACACCTTTGTGTTGTTGTGTAGTTCGGTTGAATGTTGTTGGTTATGGCTCTGCTTTTGCTGGCATCATTAGCGTTAACGTTATGTAGCATTATTTTATGATGTTCAGCTATGATGTGCCCTGTTGTTCAAACTGGGAAGAGTGAAGGTATAGTGTGGGACCACATGCCATGGTTATCGCATAATTATGCAGCATATTAATGCTTTCTTTATGCCTCACCGCCTCGTCACACCCCTTACATATTCAGTCATATCCCAAGTTTCATAACAACGTCGCTACCCCTTTACTCTCCGATATTTCCATAACTTCTTCATTTCATTAAAGCTTGTCTGTCTTGCTCATTAGTAGCTCACATTAGACATCAGGCTTCAGACGTCGGACCGGGGGTATTTTCATTTCATGTGCTTGTTTTCATTACTCAACCCATTTTTGTAAAAAGCTGGGAAAATTATTTCAATAATTGCCAAGTAACAGCAAACACAGGTTTTCTAGAGAAAACCAAGTTCTAAAGAAAACGAATGCTTCAACCATTTCATTCCCAATTTATTTATTATTCATCTATTATGTTTTATCTCGGTGGAGCATTCGATGTGTTATTATTTTAATAATTAATCTATACATTTAAGGATGAAGGTAATTAAAATCAAATTTGTTAATCGTTCTTCTCGTGCCATGCCCTCAGCCCCAGTCAACGATTGCTTGGTTCCTTTTTAAGCAGATAAATTTACACTTTTATAATTTGCACTTAATTAAAACTTTAAGCTGGCCAAAAAAAAAAAAAGAAAAACATCGACGCGCCAAATGAAGCTCCACTCAGAACTGAAAAACTGAACGGGTGCCTTGCAAATGCTCAAATAGAATTTCATTGCATTTGGCTGGCATCCAAAATAGAGCAAAAGTTGTGCTGGGCTGCCTGGCAGACTTACCGGCCGCCACTTAGTGCCACGTACCGTGCCCTGAGCTCCGCGATCCGCTACCCGCTCCCTGCAGCCCGCGCCCGGTGCTTGTCATAAATATTTATGCGCCGGGGTTGCGCGAGTTTGCCAAATGCAATGAGGATGGCGAAAATGAACAGCAGGAAACGTAGATGAAACTAAAATCAATTTGGGGCCTGCTGATAGCAATCGTTGAGATTGAGATTAACGCGACATTGAGCTGTAGCCAAAGCGAACGAAATTTCATAAGGTAAACATTTGCCAAAACAAAAAAAGAAAACACGAAAATTACCAATCCATGTATCTTAATTTGCTACAGCGAAAAAATGAATGCCAATAAATATACTTACAAGGACTCGCTCAATTGCAAGTCCTGAGGGTTGGGATGGCCGCCTTTTTGGACCAGCCGTTGGGGATAATGCATAAAATTATGTAAATATTCAGAAATTATCATTTAATTTCTAAAATTGTTTATGTTTATGCACGGTAATAAGCAACCGGCAGCAGCCATTTCATCGAGCCACGCCCACCATCATCTCCCTACCCTCCGCCCAACCATTTTCCCAAAAAAGCCATCAGCCGCGCCACTTCGGCGCACTTCAACTTAATTAAAAATTACTTTACAGACGCCAAATACTTTTAATTATTTTGGGTTCGGCGGTCGAATGCAAAGAAGCCATTGTGTACATTTCAACCCCTCCCTCCGATCCACAATCATCCACCATCCACACCCACCCTGCTCTCCATATAATATGGGGACCAGTGCCAGAAAATTATTGTTGTAGCTGAAAATCAACGAAGGCTGGAGGCTGTGGAGGCTGCCAGCTCTCGCTTGATGTTATTTTTGCATTAAACTGCAAAAAATATGAATATAGTATATATATATATATATATATATGTTTTAAATAAAATTACCAGGGCCGTCAGTGCAAGCCAGGCCATAACAACTCTTTTGTGTTATTTAGGCAATAAACCAATTTATACAAACCGCGGGCGATGCCATCGACACAGTTGATGGTTGGCTTCATTGATTTTCCATTTGATTTTATACATTTGTTTTTATGATTTGCCTGCAAATCGAAACACTCAACTTGAATCGCGCTCCGTAATGGTTGATTGCACGATTGGGGGGCGCTCCTTCGTGTGCACCTATACTTAGTCCCCCTCCGATCCAATCTCTCATTTATGGTTGTTGTTGGTGGCTTCTCCGGGAAGGGGTCACAGCTCTAGCTACAAATGCGCCACGTGATTCGCATTATTTGCAATTTTGGCTTTTTACGCGCTGCTCATAAAGTTAGTGGCGCTTTCGAGGTGGCCTGTTGAGCAGGGGGATGCATTTTCATAATATACAAATTCTGCAGAAACTAAAGCGCAATATGCGAAATCTAAAAGGCTATGAAAAATTGATATTATTTTCTTGCGTTTCTAAGAAATATTTTTAAAAAATTTAAACCTAAACAATTTGCTAATGTATATCACCATATTTCTTAAATGTATTAAGTGGACAATGCATTTTTATTGTATTTCTCATTTCGTTACGTTAAAAAGAAATCTTCTTCAACTTCTCAAGTTATGTTTTTCCAATAATAAAAACCGTGTAATCCAATAAAGCAAAGCGGTCATTGCTTGATAAAATAGAACATACGCAGCATTCTGCTTGAAAACTTTTTTCTTAATACCCTGTGTTTAATTCGTTTGTAATTTATGAGCTAAGAGAGCCTGTTACACCAGATAGGAGAACGAACTAACAAGCAATGCGAATAGTAGCGCATCTAATAAGAATCCATTATGAGTTTATGTACTGTACTTGGATGCAGTTTTCTACTAGCTAACTGCAACAGAATAACGTATGCACGATGATAGTTTTGTAACTGAGTCACTAAATTTCATAGAAACTGAAAATATTATATACTAAATGAAGCCAGATTGTCTTCGTATGCAAGATGTATACACATTACACCTATCGTTAAAAAAGTATAATAGCTTTTACAGAGTACATCCAAAGCTAAGCCGAAAATATTTGTATTCATTTCAGCAAACTTAACTTTATTTAATAAGATCTAGATCTTTTCCATTTACTGGCGATAGCTCATCATGCCCAAGGAATAAAACTAGTTTGGTGCTGGGTACCGAAGCAGTCAGGAAAATTATTTTTAGAGCTGTTTCTTGTTCGAGAGGATCGGCGCACTTGGCAGCTTGCAATATTTTCCCATTTCTCGGGCTCGTACTTAAGTTGATTGTTTACTGTCAAGTGTGGAATTGAATTGTTTGCAATTTCCTCTCCTAGCCATTAGATTTAATACAACTGATAAACGATTGCCCTTGTTGTATGCGAATGATTTTTGGGCAACTTTATGACTTGGCAGCTGGCTAAGTGCGAGACTTAAGCCTTTGTTCACAGCTGGTAAAAGGGGAACAAACACTCAACACTAGCGAGTACCTGCCAAAAAACCAGAAAACAGGAAAGAGAACCTAACACTCAGGTTGCCGGCCAAATGTCGAGCACTTTTAATTAAAAGTAATGTCATACAATTCCATTACACTCGGCCCCGAAATGTGTGCGAAACGCATTTACATATCAAGCTGGCAGCTAGCTGTATGAGTTGAGTAGTATCCTGTCTCCTGTCGCCCGTCCAACCGCCCCCCTCCCGCCTTCCCAACAAACCCGTCGCTCAAACTCTTTTGCCGCACACTCTGTCATTGCCTATGCTTTGTCATTTGTATTTGTTTTATATCCCTGCCGGCAGCGCACTTCAAATGTGGCCCACTGGCAAAGTGACAACAAAAGTAAATTAATGTGCGTGCATATACATGTGCCCAGCCCCAAGCTCAGCCCCAGCTCCAGTTCCAGCCCCTTGCCCAATTGCCCGTCCCACCCCTGGCACTGAATCCAAAACCTGCCGCCCCTCCCCAGCATTTTGTGTATGTGGTTTTTGTCGTTGCCTTTACAGGTAATTTATTGCATTCTAACATAATGGAAAACATTTCTGGTAGCCTTCTATTAGACGCAGAGTCAGCGACGACGACGAGAACGTGGACGAGGACAAGACATTAACATTAAGTTTATATCCACACACATCAGCTGTCGTCGGGTTGATCACCTGACCCAGTTAGGGGCCCACCATTGAGCGTTCGCTTCATTTTGGGTATATTAGATTGTGGATCCAAATATAAACAAATTGCCCGCTCATACGTTTTCATTTCATTTGATGCGTTTTGTCAGCTGCGACCTGTCGCCGGCTGACCCCGTGCCCCCACCACTGGCCACTCTACCATTTGGCCAGCCAATGTCAATGGAATCGCTTCCAAGTTGCCATCGATAGCTTACTTAAAAACAAATTGACATTAATTGAAGGCATGCCGACGACAAATACAACTAAATAAATACGACTAACGACAACTGGAATGTGAGGCAACAGCTATGGCCACGGATCCTGGTCATGGTCGAGTGTTGCCAATGGCCCACGGCAAAGCCAAAAGCAACAAGCCATCTGTCGATATTGAGGCGGCCGTTCAAGTTTTCAACATAGCAAATTCAATTGTCGTTTGATGCGGCGGCACAGCAAGCCGCATCAAGGAGCTGGATTTGTATGGTGGCATGGTGTTCGAGGTGCGGAGAGCGGGTGCTTTGGCATTCACCTGATGAATTTATCACAACGTGTGCTTGCAGCACAAGACACAAGACGAAATAACCACTCCGCTCCCGTCTGGCCTTGGCGTGCCTTGACTACTGTCGTTGTCTGCTAAATTGGTTTTCTTTTTGTCAATTGGGGATTTCGATTGTTGCAAAAGGCCACAGCGACGACATCGGCATTGAAGGTGGCCAGAAAGAAAAAATGCCAACATAAGTATTAAGTTAAATAAAATAAGAAGAATAACGGCTGTAAGGCATCGCAAGGGCAACCCCCCACCACCAACCACTAACCCCCCGCCCCAGACCCAGGCACAGGCCCGTCGAGACTAACTGCCGGCGCAAAGTTAAGCGCACAAACATCAATGGGGTCAGCTAATGCTGCTGCCCCGGGACCAAACCCCAACACCCGCGCCATCTCAATTGAGTATTGATAAAGTTGAAAGCAGAGAACATTTTCGCTTGCTGATGCTGTCCGCCATTCGCTGTTCCTCCTCCAGGGCAATGAGTAAACAATGACATAATGACAAGTGGCGGAGAGTTTAAGTGATAAATAATTAATTGATTTTTGTTGCAACAATAGCGCAAGGAGCAGGCCGGGGAGAAGTGAGAGACGAGAATCGGGCAAAAGAAAGCATAAGAAGTTCAAATACAACAACGAGATAAGTTAAAAGGTAGATTAAGATAAATGGCGACTCGTCCCAGGACCAAACGATTCTCTGCCAACTGTCGCCCAGAAGCAGCTGCCCAGAAGCAGCGAAGATATCCTTACCATCGATTCCAATCGCATGTCCTCTATTCTTGTTGTTGCTGTTGTTGCAGCTGTAGTAGTTATTGTTGCTATTTTTAAACACAAATTCACCGTTTTGTTCCTTTGGTCCACAGCAGCAGTCGCATGAGAAAAGTGAGAATTAAGGACCAACATCTAGTCGTCCGCCTGGCGGCTCTTCTAGCCTCTGGGGTGCATTTGGCCAGTTGTGTCCTTTTTTATTTTTATTGGCTCACCGGAAGTTGTGCTATCTATTTCCGCAAGCATTTGAATTTGGGACTGCTATTTTTATTACCCAGGCCGCTTGTTGCGACGCTTCACATAGCCTTTCGCCAATAGATAAAATATAAATAAGTTGAGCCAAATTCCCCAGCGATTCAGTAATGACGTCTTTTAATTATGGCATGACGACGCCTTTCCAACGGCGGGTGAAGGGAGCCAAAAAACAAAGATTGTATCTAAGTATGTGGGATTAGCCGTGGTTAAAGCTGCCAATCGCAGTAAAAACAAATTAATGAACAACATTTGTATATATACAGAAATAGTACAACTCGGGTCAATAGTCTGAAACATCTTTGCATTATCTAAATCAACTTTAAACAAATTCCTCCAAGACTCCACTACGTACAGTAATATGCGAGTATTGCTCCTTGACTAAAGCTTCGACTTCCTTAACACAAAAATATTCTGGATCTAACCATCTCATTGTGCTTGTGAGAACCCTTGTCTGCATATGTTACTCTTGACAATCAACTTCATCTATATATATTGCTTACCTGGACATGTATTCTATATCTATAAATAGAAGGAATTATAGATTTTTAGCTGAAATAAACTCAAGGCGTTTTGTTATGTGATTAAGTCGCTGTATCGAATCGATGCATAGATTCTATAGCATATTAGAGTTCGCTACTTAATTGACCTTTGAACAAAAGACCTGGAATAATTGTGTATACCAGTGTATCCCACGGCGTATGCGTAATATTGTGTGTAATGTCAGTGCCTGTTTAGCGATTGTTATCTCGTATAATAAAGCACATACAGAAATGCAGGTGTCACAGCAAATGGGCAAAAAGTCTGGGACTTTACTGCGTCGTCGGCGGCTTTTCATTAATTTTGGACACGCAGACCCCAAGTCCCTACAACGTATATAGACTGGGGGCGTGAGCACACACACGCACGCCCCCTTTCACGTGTAATGTTTTCATGTTACCCAGACACACATAAATGCGCGTGCGTGTGTATTTGTATTGCTTGAAGCCTGTTCCCAAGTGAATAATTTGTTATCAGCGCATAATCAACGAGACAACAAACCAACTCGGGCCGCTGCCATCCAGAGCGCATTACAGGCAAACAGAGAGTCACCGGAACCCACCTACACCAGCACATAAGCACACACACACACACACACACACACACACAGACAGAGGCCGCAAAAAGGTGAGGCCCTGGCAATTTTACTTAACTCTGCCACGCATTTGGGCACCTAACACACACACACATACACACCCGCACACACACACAGCCACACATCCATATATGAATAAGTATGTAGATATATACGTAGAGAAAAAGGCTGCCGCCATCAAAATAATTACGATACACGTCGACATGCATGCACATGTACTGTATTTGTGTAGCATTGTTGTTGTTTTTGCTATTGTCGTTTTTGTTGTTACCGCACTGAGTGCGTTTATGTGTAGCAATGCGTGTGCACAACAACAAAAAGTCATTTAGTTAAAAACCTGACTTTTTATTTGCGCAGCGGGCAGCCCCCAAAGTTCAGCTGGCACCCTGTCCGCGTCCCGTCAGCGACCCAACCGTTGGGCTTGTCGGGATTCGCGGGGTTCTCGGCTCTCTTCAGGCCAGCCAGGCGTTGAACACTTCATCAACTCATCAGAGCGCGCCCTTTTTTGCATGTCCTTAACCGTTTAACGTGGCTCCGCCACGCTCATGAGCTGCTATTTGTTGTTGGCACTCTGGATGTGGCATGGTTTTTTGTTGTTTTTTTTTATTTTTATATATATACTTTATATATGCGTTCCTAGTACTCAGGCGCAAGCCAAACATAAAATACACAAAATTACTCTTATGAAAATTAATAAGTTGACTTTCATTCTGCGCCCAGGCTTTCTTCAGAGCGTGCGGATAATATAAGTGCATACATTTACGTGAGTAACTGTAACTGTGTGCATATGAATGTGTGTAAGCATACATACATATTCCTGTCTATACCTATAAGTATACATGTAGGCTTATATATATGACCTCCTTTTGTTAGCTTCATTTGAACGCATTTGCTGGGTATAATAAAAGTAATTGAAATTAAAAGTAAAGAAACGTGTTGCATGTTTGAGTATGTCTCTGTGTATGTAAATCAGTCGGTATAATTGTGCTTGTGTGTATGCGCACTTCGCTTGCTTTTTTAAATTAATCCCTAAAGTAATTAGAAAAAATATTCCAAATGAGTTCGAAAAGCAGACGAACAGCCAGCGAGGCCATCGATGGCAGTGTTGGACGCGTGTCCTCGTGACACGAGCAAACACAATATGACACGATATGTTCCTAAAGAAACGTTCAATCTATTCGCAATCAGTTGGCAATTTGAACGAATTATTGTTAACGTGTTTCGCATGTCTAGTGCTTTTGTTTAAACAAATCGGACACGCGCCCATCTCCCAGCACAGGCGAAGGGGCCAAATGAGCAAAAGGTTCGTGCTTAGTGCAAATTTTGTACGCGGTTTCGAAACTTAGGCACCAGGGCAACGAGAGAAAAGGCGACCAGGATTTCGAGGCCATCCGAACAACCCCGAAATAGGGCGTCGTTTTGCTTCTTAGCTCCTTTTATTTGTAATATAATTTTTGATATGTATGTCAAGCCAAAGGCTTAAATATTAAATTAAGAAATGAGACACGATTTGAAAGGAGTAAAAACAATTAAACTCTGTTTTAATTAATATATTAATTTCATATTATTAATTTCATTATTAATTAATTTCTGCCAAATAATGTCCGATTTTGGAGTTTTATACCATTTACGACTCGTAAGGATCGGTACTATTGATTAGCATTAAGAAAGGGGAATTCAAATTTTGACCCAAATCGACAAAATGGCAAGGCGTATATGACGTTCCAAAACGACATAACTCCGCGCGGAGATATGACGTTCCAAAACGACATAACTCCGCGCGGAGATATGACGTTCCAAAACGACATAACTCCGCGCGGAGATATGACAAATCATCACATTTTTTGTCAAAATCGAGGTCGGTGCGAAAATCAAAACTTTTTCGATGACTTTTTTAATATTTCGGCAATTAATGTCTGATTTTAAAGTGTTATAGCTTTTCCAATGCGTATGGATCCCAACCATCAATTGGTATTTAAACAAATTAAACAGCGATGGGTTACAAACTATTGTTGACAAAAAACTAACTCGTTTGAAAGGTCAACCTTTTTTGATCATTTGACGTTCCAAAACGACATAACTCCGCGCGGAGATATGACAAATCATCACTTTTTTCCAAATTCGAGGTCAGTGCGGAAATCGACACTTTTTCGATGACTTTTTTTTAATATTTCGGCAAATAATGTCTGATTTTAAAGTGTTATGCATTTTCGAATGCGTATGGATCCCAACCATCAATTGGCATTTAAACAAATTAAACAGCGATGGGTTACAAACTATTGCTGACAAAAAACTAACTCGTTTGTAAGGTCAACCTTTTTTGATCATTTGACGTTCCAAAACGACATAGCTCCGCGCGGAGATATGACAAGTCATCACTTTTTTTCAAATTCGAGGTCAGTGCGAAAATCGACACTTTTTCGATGACTTTTTTTTAATATTTCGGCAAATAATGTCTTATTTGTTTATACCTGTTTGAAAGCGCATGGATCCCTACCATGAATTCGCACCCAAACAAATTAAACATTGATGGGTTACAAAATATTGTTGACAAAAATCGAACTAGTTTGTAAGGTCAACCTTTTTTGATGATTTTTTGGAATATTTCTGCCAAATACTGTCCGATTTTGGAGTTCTAAAACATTTTGGACTCGTAAGGATCAGTACTATTGATTGGCATTAAAAAAAGGGGAATTCGAAATTTTGACCCAAATCGACAAAATGGCAAGGGGAGATATGACGTTCCAAAACGACATAACTCCGCGCGAAGCTATGACGTTCCAAAACGACATAACTCCGCGCGGAGATATGACGTTCCAAAACGACATAACTCCGCGCGGAGATATGACGTTCCAAAACGACATAACTCCGCGCGGAGATATGACGTTCCAAAACGACATAACTCCGCGCGGAGATATGACGTATCATCACATTTTTTGTCAAAATCGAGGTCGGTGCGAAAATCGACACTTTTTCGATGATTTTTTTTTAATATTTCGGCAAATAATGTCGGATTTTAAAGTGTTATAGCTTTTCCAATGCGTATGGATCCCAACCATCAATTGACATTTAAACAAATTAAACAGCGATGGGTTACAAACTATCGTTGACAAGAAACTAACTCGCTTGTAAGGTCAACCTTTTTTGATCATTTGACGTTCCAAAACGACATAACTCCGCGCGAAGCTATGACGTTCCAAAACGACATAACTCCGCGCGGAGATATGACGTTCCAAAACGACATAACTCCGCGCGGAGATATGACAAATCATCACATTTTTTTTCAAAATCGAGGTCGGTGCGAAAATCGAAACTTTTTCGATGATTTTTTTTTTGATATTTCGGCAAATAATGTCTGATTTTAAAGGATAATAGCTTTTCGAATGCGTATGGATCCCAATCTTCAATTGGCATTTAAACAAATTAAACAGCGATGGGTTACAAACTATTGTTGACAAAAAACTAACTCGTTTGTAAGGTCAACCTTTTTTGATGATTTTTTTGAATATTTCTGCCAAATAATGTCCGATTTTGGAGTTTTATACCATTTTCGACTCGTAAGGATCAGTACTATTGATTGGCATTAAAAAAGGGGAATTCGAAATTTTGACCCAAATCGACAAAATGGCACGGGAGATATGACGTTCCAAAACGACATAACTCCGCGCGGAGATATGACGTTCCAAAACGACATAACTCCGCGCGAAGCTTTGACGTTCCAAAACGACATAACTCCGCGCGGAGATATGACAAATCATCACTTTTTATTTTCAAAATCGAGGTCGGTGCGAAAATCGGAACTTTTTCGATGATTTTTTTTTTTAATATTTCGGCAAATAATGTCTGATTTTAAAGGGTAACAGCTTTTCGAATGCGTATGGATCCCAACCATCAATTGGCATTTAAACAAATAAAACAGCGATGGGTTACAAACTATTGTTGACAAAAAACTAACTCGTTTGTAAGGTCAACCTTTTTTGATGATTTTTTGGAATATTTCTGCCAAATAATGTCCGATATTGGAGTTTTATGCCATTTTTGACTCGTAAGGATCATTACTATTGATTGGCATTAAAAAAGGGGAATTCGAAATTTTCACCCAAATCACCAAATTGGCAAGGGAGATATGACGTTCCAAAACGACATAACTCCGCGCGAAGCTATGACGTTCCAACCCGACATAACTCCGCGCGAAGCTATGACGTTCCAAAACGACATAACTCCGCGCGGAGATATGACGTTTCAAAGCGACATAACTCCGCGCGAAGCTATGACGTTTCAAAACGACATAACTCCGCGCGAAGCTATGACGTTTCAAAACGACATAACTCCGCGCGAAGCTATGACGTTTCAAAACGACATAACTCCGCGCGAAGCTATGACGTTCCAAAACGACATAACTCCGCGCGGAGATATGACAAATCATCACATTTTTTTTCAAAATCGAGGTCGGTGCGAAAATCGAAACTTTTTCGATGATTTTTTTTTTTGATATTTCGGCAAATAATGTCCGATTTTGGAGTTTTATACCATTTTCGACTCGTAAGGATCATTACTATTGATTGGCATTAAAAAAATTGGAATTCGAAATTTTGACCCAAATCGACAAAATGGCAAGGGAGATATGACGTTCCAAAACGACATAACTTCGCGCGGAGATATGACGTTCCAAAACGACATAACTCCGCGCGGATATATGACGTTCCAAAACGACATAACTCCGCGCGGAGATATGACGTTCCAAAACGACATAACTCCGCGCGAATTTATGACGTTCCAAAACGACATAACTCCGCGCGAAGCTATGACGTTCCAAAACGACATAACTCCGCGCGAAGCTATGACATTCCAAAACGACATAACTCCGCGCGGAGATATGACGTTCCAAAACGACATAACTCCGCGCGGAGATATGACGTTCCAAAACGACATAACTCCGCGCGGAGATATGACAAATCATCACATTTTTTTTCAAAATCGAGGTCGGTGCGAAAATCGAAACTTTTTTGATGATTTTTTTTTTTGATATTTCGGCAAATAATGTCTGATTTTAAAGTGTTATAGCTTTTCGAATGCGTATGGATCCCAACTATCAATTAGCATTTAAACAAATTAAACAGCGATGGGTTACAAACTATTGTTGACAAAAAACTAACTCGTTTGTAAGGTCAACCTATTTTGATGATTTTTTGGAATATTTCTGCCAAATAATGTCCGATTTTGGTGTTTTATACCATTTTCGACTCGTAAATCAAATCATCACATTTTTTTTCAAAATCGAGGTCGGTGCGAAAATCGAAACTTTTTTGATGATTTTTTTTTTTGATATTTCGGCAAATAATGTCTGATTTTAAAGTGTTATAGCTTTTCGAATGCGTATGGATCCCAACCATCAATTGGCATTTAAACAAATTAAACACCGATGGGTTACAAACTATTGTTGACAAAAAACTAACTCGTTTGTAAGGTCAACCTTTTTTGATGATTTTTTGGAATATTTCTGCCAAATAATGTCCGATTTTGGAGTTTTATACCATTTTCGACTCGTAAGGATCAGTACTATTGATTAGCATTAAAAAAAGGGAATTCGAAATGTTGACCCAAATCGACAAAATGGCAAGGGAAGATATGACGTTCCAAAACGACATAACTCCGCGCGGAGATATGACGTTCCAAAACGACATAGTTCCGCCCGAAGCTATGACGTTCCAAAACGACATAACTCCGCGCGAAGCTATGACGTTCCAAAACGACATAACTGCGCGCGAAGCTATGACGTTTCAAAAAGACATAACTCCGCGCGAAGCTATGACGTTCCAAAACGACATAACTCCGCGCGGAGATATGACAAATCATCACATTTTTTTTCAAAATCGAGGTCGGTGCGAAAATCGAAACTTTTTCGATGATTTTTTTTTTGATATTTCGGCAAATAATGTCTGATTTTAAAGTGTTATAGCTTTTCGAATGCGTATGGATCCCAATCTTCAATTGGCATTTAAACAAATCAAACAGCGATGGGTAACAAACTATTGTTGACAAAAAACTAACTCGTTTGTAAGGTCCACCTTTTTTGATGATTTTTTGGAATATTTCTGCCAAATAATGTCCGATTTTGGAGTTTTATACCATTTTCGACTCGTAAGGATCAGTACTATTGATTGGCATTAAAAAAAGGGAATTCGAAATTTTGACCCAAATCACCAAATTGGCAAGGGAGATATGACGTTCCAAAACGACATAACTGCGCGCGGAGATATGACGTTCCAAAACGACATAACTCCGCGCGGAGATATGACGTTCCAAAACGACATAACTCCGCGCGAAGCTATGACGTTCCAAAACGACATAACTCCGCGCGAAGCTATGACGTTTCAAAACGACATAACTCCGCGCGAAGCTATGACGTTCCAAAACGACATAACTCCGCGCGGAGATATGACAAATCATCACATTTTTTTTCAAAATCGAGGTCGGTGCGAAAATCGAAACTTTTTCGATGATTTTTTTTTTGATATTTCGACAAATAATGTCTGATTTTAAAGTGTTATAGCTTTTCGAATGCGTATGGATCCCAATCTTCAATTGGCATTTAAACAAATCAAACAGCGATGGGTTACAAACTATTGTTGACAAAAAACTAACTCGTTTGTAAGGTCAACCTTTTTTGATGATTTTTTGGAATATTTCTGCCAAATAATGTCCGATTTTGGAGTTTTATACCATTTTCGACTCGTAAGGATCAGTACTATTGATTGGCATTAAAAAAAGGGAATTCGAAATTTTGACCCAAATCACCAAATTGGCAAGGGAGATATGACGTTCCAAAACGACATAACTCCGCGCGAAGCTATGACGTTCCAAAACGACATAACTCCGCGCGGAGATATGACGTTCCAAAACGACATAGCTCCGCGCGAAGCTATGACGTTCCAAAACGACATAACTCCGCGCGGAGATATGACGTTCCAAAACGACATAACTCCGCGCGGAGATATGACGTTCCAAGACGACATAACTCCGCGCGAAGCTATGACGTTCCAAAACGACATAACTGCGCGCGAAGCTATGACGTTTCAAAACGACATAACTCCGCGCGAAGCTATGACGTTCCAAAACGACATAACTCCGCGCGGAGATATGACAAATCATCACATTTTTTTTCAAAATCGAGGTCGGTGCGAAAATCGAAACTTTTTCGATGATTTTTTTTTTGATATTTCGGCAAATAATGTCTGATTTTAAAGTGTTATAGCTTTTCGGATGCGTATGGATCCCAATCTTCAATTGGCATTTAAGCAAATCAAACAGCGATGGGTAACAAACTATTGTTGACAAAAAACTAACTCGTTTGTAAGGTCAACCTTTTTTGATGATTTTTTGGAATATTTCTGCCAAATAATGTCCGATTTTGGAGTTTTATACCATTTTCGACTCGTAAGGATCAGTACTATTGATTGGCATTAAAAAAAAAGGAATTCGAAATTTTGACCCAAATCACCAAATTGGCAAGGGAAATATGACGTTCCAAAAAGAAATAACTCCGCGCGAAGCTATGACGTTCCAAAACGACATAACTCCGCGCGGAGATATGACAAATCATCACATTTTTTGTCAAAATCGAGGTCGGTGCGAAAATCGAAACTTTTTCGATGACTTTTTTTAATATTTCGGCAAATAATGTCGGATTTTAAAGTGTTATAGCTTTTCCAATGCGTATGGATCCCAACCATCAATTGGCATTTAAACAAATTAAACAGCGATGGGTTACAAACTATTGTTGACAAAAAACTAACTCGTTTGTAAGGTCAACCTTTTTTGATCATTTGACGTTACAAAACGACATAACTCCGCGCGGAGATATGACAAATCATCACTTTTTTCAAATTCGAGGTCAGTGCTAAAATCGACACTTTTTCGATGACTTTTTTTTAATATTTCGGCAAATAATGTCTGATTTTAAAAGTTTATACATGTTTGAATGCGTATGGATCCCTACCATGAATTCGCATTCAAACAAATTAATCATTGATGGGTTACAAAATATTGTTGACAAAAATCGAACTAGTTTGTAAAGTCAAACTTTTTTGATGATTTTTTGGAATATTTCTGCCAAATACTGTCCGATTTGGAGTTTTATACCATTTTCGACTCGTAAGGATTAGTACTATTGATTGGCATTAAAAAAGGGGAATTCGAAATTTTGACCCAAATCGACAAAATGGCAAGGGAAGATATGACGTTCCAAAACGACATAACTCCGCGCGGAGATATGACGTTCCAAAACGACATAGCTCCGCGCGAAGCTATGACGTTCCAAAACGACATAACTCCGCGCGGAGATATGACGTTCCAAAACGACATAACTCCGCGCGGAGATATGACGTATCATCACATTTTTTGTCAAAATCGAGGTCGGTGCGAAAATCGAAACTTTTTCGTTGATTTTGTTTTAATATTTCGGCAAATAATGTCGGATTTTAAAGTGTTACAGCTTTTCCAATGCGTATGGATCCCAACCATCAGTTGGCATTTAAACAAATCAAACAGCGATGGGTTACAAACTATTGTTGACAAAAAACTAACTCGTTTGTAAGGTCAACCTTTTTTGATGATTTTTTGGAATATTTCTGCCAAATAATGTCCGATTTTGGAGTTCTATAACATTTTGGACTCGTAAGGATCAGTACTATTGATTGGCATGAGGGAAAAAGGGAATTCGAAATTTTGACCCAAATCGACAAAATGGCAAGGGAGATATGACGTTCCGAAACGACATAACTCCGCGCGGAGATATGACGTTCCAAAACGACATAACTCCGCGCGGAGATATGACGTTCCAAAACGACATAACTCCGCGCGGAGATATCACATTCCAAAACGACATAACTCCGCGCGAAGCTATAACATTCCAAAACGACATAACTCCGCGCGAAGCTATGACATTCCAAATGACAAAAATCGAACTAGTTTGTAAAGTCAACCTTTTTTAAATTATTTTTTGGAATATTTCTGCCAAATACTGTCCGATTTTGGAGTTTTATACCATTTTCGACTCGTAAGGATCAGTACTATTGATTGGCAAAAGGGGAATTCGAAATTTTGACCCAAATCGACAAAATGGCAAGGGAAGATATGACGTTCCAAAACGACATAGCTCCGCGCGAAGCTATGACGTTCCAAAACGACATAACTCCGCGCGGAGATATGACGTTCCAAAACGACATAGCTCCGCGCGAAGCTATGACGTTCCAAAACGACATAACTCCGCGTGAAGCTATGACGTTCCAAAACGACATAACTCCGCGCGAAGCTATGACGTTCCAAAACGACATAACTCCGCGCGGAGATATGACGTTCCAAAACGACATAACTCCGCGCGGAGATATGACAAATCATCACTTTTTTTTTTTCAAAATCGAGGTCAGTGCGAAAATCGACACTTTTTCGATGACTTTTTTTTAATATTTCGGCAAATAATGTCTGATTTTAAAAGTTTATACCTGTTTGAATGCGTATGGATCCCTACCATGAATTCGCATTCAAACAAATTAAACATTGATGGGTTACAAAATATTGTTGACAAAAATCGAACTAGTTTGTAAAGTCAAACTTTTTTGATGATTTTTTGGAATATTTCTGCCAAATAATGTCCGATTTTGGAGTTTTATACCATTTTCGACTCGTAAGGATTAGTACTATTGATTGGCATTAAAAAAAGGGAATTCGAAATTTTGACCCAAATCGACAAAATGGCAAGGGTGATATGACGTTCCAAAACGACATACTTCCGCGCGGAGATATGACGTTCCAAAACGACATAACTCCACGCGGAGATATGACGTTCCAAAACGACATAACTCCGCGCGGAGATATGACGTTCCAAAACGACATAACAACGCGCGGAGATATGACGTTCCAAAACGACATAACTCCGCGCGGAGATATGACGTTCCAAAATTACTTAACTCCGCGCGGAGATATGACGTTCCAAAACTACTTAACTCCGCGAGGAGATATGACGTTCTTTATTAATATAGCAAATTAAGATTATTTTTAATTTCACTTGAGATCACTTTTTTCCTACTTACAACCTTTTGCTTAGATGTAGGCTCCAAGGGCGTCACTGACAAAATTAGCTGTGAAAAGGGGCACAGCTGGCCGGACTGGCAAATAAAACACCTCCATCGGTCGGTGATGCTATTTAGAAAATTGTATCCTTTAACTAGGCTTTTAGCATATAATTCTATTATACAATCTTTTGAATAATGAGGAAGACACTCGTTTTGTCGACCATTAATAAATAAATAAATAAATAAATAAATAAATAAATCACATTTTTTTTCAAAATCGAGGTCGGTGCGAAAATCGAAACTTTTTCGATGATTTTTTTTTTGATATTTTGGCAAATAATGTCTGATTTTAAAGTGTTATAGCTTTTCGAATGCGTATGGATCCCAATCTTCAATTGGCATTTAAACAAATCAAACACCGATGGGTTACAAACTATTGTTGACAAAAAACTAACTCGTTTGTAAGGTCAACCTTTTTTGATGATTTTTTGGAATATTTCTGCCAAATAATGTCCGATTTTGGAGTTTTATACCATTTTCGACTCGTAAGGATCAGTACTATTGATTAGCATTAAAAAAAAGGGAATTCGAAATGTTGACCCAAATCGACAAAATGGCAAGGGAAGATATGACGTTCCAAAACGACATAACTCCGCGCGGAGATATGACGTTCCAAAACGACATAGTTCCGCGCGAAGCTATGACGTTCCAAAACGACATAACTCCGCGCGAAGCTATGACGTTCCAAAACGACATAACTGCGCGCGAAGCTATGACGTTTCAAAACGACATAACTCCGCGCGAAGCTATGACGTTCCAAAACGACATAACTCCGCGCGGAGATATGACAAATCATCACATTTTTTTTCAAAATCGAGGTCGGTGCGAAAATCGAAACTTTTTCGATGATTTTTTTTTTGATATTTCGGCAAATAATGTCTGATTTTAAAGTGTTATAGCTTTTCGAATGCGTATGGATCCCAATCTTCAATTGGCATTTAAACAAATCAAACAGCGATGGGTAACAAACTATTGTTGACAAAAAACTAACTCGTTTGTAAGGTCCACCTTTTTTGATGATTTTTTGGAATATTTCTGCCAAATAATGTCCGATTTTGGAGTTTTATACCATTTTCGACTCGTAAGGATCAGTACTATTGATTGGCATTAAAAAAAGGGAATTCGAAATTTTGACCCAAATCACCAAATTGGCAAGGGAGATATGACGTTCCAAAACGACATAACTGCGCGCGGAGATATGACGTTCCAAAACGACATAACTCCGCGCGGAGATATGACGTTCCAAAACGACATAACTCCGCGCGAAGCTATGACGTTCCAAAACGACATAACTCCGCGCGAAGCTATGACGTTTCAAAACGACATAACTCCGCGCGAAGCTATGACGTTCCAAAACGACATAACTCCGCGCGGAGATATGACAAATCATCACATTTTTTTTCAAAATCGAGGTCGGTGCGAAAATCGAAACTTTTTCGATGATTTTTTTTTTGATATTTCGACAAATAATGTCTGATTTTAAAGTGTTATAGCTTTTCGAATGCGTATGGATCCCAATCTTCAATTGGCATTTAAGCAAATCAAACAGCGATGGGTTACAAACTGTTGTTGACAAAAAACTAACTCGTTTGTAAGGTCAGCCTTTTTTGATGATTTTTTGGAATATTTCTGAGAAATAATGTCCGATTTTGGAGATTTATACCATTTTCGACTCGTAAGGATCAGTACTATTGATTGGCATTAAAAAAAGGGAATTCGAAATTTTGACCCAAATCACCAAATTGGCAAGGGAGATATGACGTTCCAAAACGACATAACTCCGCGCGAAGCTATGACGTTCCAAAACGACATCACTCCGCGCGGAGATATGACGTTCCAAAACGACATAACTCCGCGCGGAGATATGACGTTCCAAAACGACATAGCTCCGCGCGAAGCTATGACGTTCCAAAACGACATAACTCCGCGCGGAGATATGACGTTCCAAAACGACATAACTCCGCGCGGAGATATGACGTTCCAAGACGACATAACTCCGCGCGAAGCTATGACGTTCCAAAACGACATAACTGCGCGCGAAGCTATGACGTTTCAAAACGACATAACTCCGCGCGAAGCTATGACGTTCCAAAACGACATAACTCCGCGCGGAGATATGACAAATCATCACATTTTTTTTCAAAATCGAGGTCGGTGCGAAAATCGAAACTTTTTCGATGATTTTTTTTTTGATATTTCGGCAAATAATGTCTGATTTTAAAGTGTTATAGCTTTTCGGATGCGTATGGATCCCAATCTTCAATTGGCATTTAAGCAAATCAAACAGCGATGGGTAACAAACTATTGTTGACAAAAAACTAACTCGTTTGTAAGGTCAACCTTTTTTGATGATTTTTTGGAATATTTCTGCCAAATAATGTCCGATTTTGGAGTTTTATACCATTTTCAACTCGTAAGGATCAGTACTATTGATTGGCATTAAAAAAAAGGAATTCGAAATTTTGACCCAAATCACCAAATTGGCAAGGGAAATATGACGTTCCAAAAAGAAATAACTCCGCGCGAAGCTATGACGTTCCAAAACGACATAACTCCGCGCGGAGATATGACAAATCATCATATTTTTTGTCAAAATCGAGGTCGGTGCGAAAATCGAAACTTTTTCGATGACTTTTTTTAATATTTCGGCAAATAATGTCGGATTTTAAAGTGTTATAGCTTTTCCAATGCGTATGGATCCCAACCATCAATTGGCATTTAAACAAATTAAACAGCGATGGGTTACAAACTATTGTTGACAAAAAACTAACTCGTTTGTAAGGTCAACCTTTTTTGATCATTTGACGTTACAAAACGACATAACTCCGCGCGGAGATATGACAAATCATCACTTTTTTTCAAATTCGAGGTCAGTGCTAAAATCGACACTTTTTCGATGACTTTTTTTTAATATTTCGGCAAATAATGTCTGATTTTAAAAGTTTATACATGTTTGAATGCGTATGGATCCCTACCATGAATTCGCATTCAAACAAATTAATCATTGATGGGTTACAAAATATTGTTGACAAAAATCGAACTAGTTTGTAAAGTCAAACTTTTTTGATGATTTTTTGGAATATTTCTGCCAAATACTGTCCGATTTGGAGTTTTATACCATTTTCGACTCGTAAGGATTAGTACTATTGATTGGCATTAAAAAAGGGGAATTCGAAATTTTGACCCAAATCGACAAAATGGCAAGGGAAGATATGACGTTCCAAAACGACATAACTCCGCGCGGAGATATGACGTTCCAAAACGACATAGCTCCGCGCGAAGCTATGACGTTCCAAAACGACATAACTCCGCGCGGAGATATGACGTTCCAAAACGACATAACTCCGCGCGGAGATATGACGTATCATCACATTTTTTGTCAAAATCGAGGTCGGTGCGAAAATCGAAACTTTTTCGTTGATTTTGTTTTAATATTTCGGCAAATAATGTCGGATTTTAAAGTGTTACAGCTTTTCCAATGCGTATGGATCCCAACCATCAGTTGGCATTTAAACAAATCAAACAGCGATGGGTTACAAACTATTGTTGACAAAAAACTAACTCGTTTGTAAGGTCAACCTTTTTTGATGATTTTTTGGAATATTTCTGCCAAATAATGTCCGATTTTGGAGTTCTATAACATTTTGGACTCGTAAGGATCAGTACTATTGATTGGCATGAGGGAAAAAGGGAATTCGAAATTTTGACCCAAATCGACAAAATGGCAAGGGAGATATGACGTTCCGAAACGACATAACTCCGCGCGGAGATATGACGTTCCAAAACGACATAACTCCGCGCGGAGATATGACGTTCCAAAACGACATAACTCCGCGCGGAGATATCACATTCCAAAACGACATAACTCCGCGCGAAGCTATAACATTCCAAAACGACATAACTCCGCGCGAAGCTATGACATTCCAAATGACAAAAATCGAACTAGTTTGTAAAGTCAACCTTTTTTAAATTATTTTTTGGAATATTTCTGCCAAATACTGTCCGATTTTGGAGTTTTATACCATTTTCGACTCGTAAGGATCAGTACTATTGATTGGCAAAAGGGGAATTCGAAATTTTGACCCAAATCGACAAAATGGCAAGGGAAGATATGACGTTCCAAAACGACATAGCTCCGCGCGAAGCTATGACGTTCCAAAACGACATAACTCCGCGCGGAGATATGACGTTCCAAAACGACATAGCTCCGCGCGAAGCTATGACGTTCCAAAACGACATAACTCCGCGTGAAGCTATGACGTTCCAAAACGACATAACTCCGCGCGAAGCTATGACGTTCCAAAACGACATAACTCCGCGCGGAGATATGACGTTCCAAAACGACATAACTCCGCGCGGAGATATGACAAATCATCACTTTTTTTTTTTCAAAATCGAGGTCAGTGCGAAAATCGACACTTTTTCGATGACTTTTTTTTAATATTTCGGCAAATAATGTCTGATTTTAAAAGTTTATACCTGTTTGAATGCGTATGGATCCCTACCATGAATTCGCATTCAAACAAATTAAACATTGATGGGTTACAAAATATTGTTGACAAAAATCGAACTAGTTTGTAAAGTCAAACTTTTTTGATGATTTTTTGGAATATTTCTGCCAAATAATGTCCGATTTTGGAGTTTTATACCATTTTCGACTCGTAAGGATTAGTACTATTGATTGGCATTAAAAAAAGGGAATTCGAAATTTTGACCCAAATCGACAAAATGGCAAGGGTGATATGACGTTCCAAAACGACATACTTCCGCGCGGAGATATGACGTTCCAAAACGACATAACTCCACGCGGAGATATGACGTTCCAAAACGACATAACTCCGCGCGGAGATATGACGTTCCAAAACGACATAACAACGCGCGGAGATATGACGTTCCAAAACGACATAACTCCGCGCGGAGATATGACGTTCCAAAATTACTTAACTCCGCGCGGAGATATGACGTTCCAAAACTACTTAACTCCGCGAGGAGATATGACGTTCTTTATTAATATAGCAAATTAAGATTATTTTTAATTTCACTTGAGATCACTTTTTTCCTACTTACAACCTTTTGCTTAGATGTAGGCTCCAAGGGCGTCACTGACAAAATTAGCTGTGAAAAGGGGCACAGCTGGCCGGACTGGCAAATAAAACACCTCCATCGGTCGGTGATGCTATTTAGAAAATTGTATCCTTTAACTAGGCTTTTAGCATATAATTCTATTGTACAATCTTTTGAATAATGAGGAAGACACTCGTTTTGTCGACCATTAATAAATAAATAAATAAATAAATAAATAAATAAATAAATAAATCATCACATTTTTTTTTCAAAATCGAGGTCGGTGCGAAAATCGAAACTTTTTCGATGATTTTTTTTGATATTTCGGCAAATAATGTCTGATTTTAAAGTGTTATAGCTTTTCGAATGCGTATGGATCCCAATCTTCAATTGGCATTTAAACAAATTAAACAGCGATGGGTTACAAACTATTGTTGACAAAAAACTAACTCGTTTGTAAGGTCCACCTTTTTTGATGATTTTTTGGAATATTTCTGCCAAATAATGTCCGATTTTGGAGTTTTATACCATTTTCGACTCGTAAGGATCAGTACTATTGATTGGCATTAAAAAAAGGGAATTCGAAATTTTGACCCAAATCGACAAAATGGCAAGGGAGATATGACGTTCCAAAACGACATAACTCCGCGCGAAGCTATGACGTTCCAAAACGACAAAACTCCGCGTGGAGATATGACAAATCATCATGAAAAATTTTCCCCCACCGGTGATTTCCCATTACTTTTGTCTTTGTCCTATACATTTAACACTCTTTATCTAACTTACATTGCTTTACTTTATTAACAATTTTCTTACTTTCTTTTTTCCTATTTATTGTATTTTCTTTATTAATATAGCAAATTAAGATTATTTTTAATTTCACTTGAGATCACTTTTTTCCTACTTACAACCTTTTGCTTAGATGTAGGCTCCAATAGCGTCACTGACAAAATTAGCTGTGAAAAGGGGGACAGCTGGCCGGACTGGCAAATAAAACACCTCCATCGGTCGGTGATGCTATTTAGAAAATTGTATCCTTTAACTAGGCTTTTAGCATATAATTCTATTGTACAATCTTTTGAATAATGAGGAAGACACCCGTTTTGTCGACCATTAATAAATAAATAAATAAATAAATAAATCATCACATTTTTTTGTCGGTAATTTCCCATTACTTTTCTCTTCGTCCTATCCACTTAACACTCTTTATCTAACTTACATTGCTTTACTTTATTAACAATTTTCTTACTTTCTTTTTTCCTATTTATTGTATTTTCTTTATTAATATAGCAAATTAAGATTATTTTTAATTTCACTTGAGATCACTTTTTTCCTACTTACAACCTTTTGCTTAGATGTAGGCTCCAATAGCGTCACTGACAAAATTAGCTGTGAAAAGGGGCACAGCTGGCCGGACTGGCAAATAAAACACCTCCATCGGTCGGTGATGCTATTTAGAAAATTGTATCCTTTAACTAGGCTTTTAGCATATAATTCTATTATACAATCTTTTGAATAATGAGGAAGACACTCGTTTTGTCGACCATTAATAAATAAATAAATAAATAAATAAATAAATAAATCACATTTTTTTTCAAAATCGAGGTCGGTGCGAAAATCGAAACTTTTTCGATGATTTTTTTTTTGATATTTTGGCAAATAATGTCTGATTTTAAAGTGTTATAGCTTTTCGAATGCGTATGGATCCCAATCTTCAATTGGCATTTAAACAAATCAAACAGCGATGGGTTACAAACTATTGTTGACAAAAAACTAACTCGTTTGTAAGGTCAACCTTTTTTGATCATTTGACGTTCCAAAACGACATAACTCCGCGCGGAGATATGACAAATCATCACTTTTTTTCAAATTCGAGGTCAGTGCTAAAATCGACACTTTTTCGATGACTTTTTTTTAATATTTCGGCAAATGTCTGATTTTAAAAGTTTATACCTGTTTGAATGCGTATGGATCCCTACCATGAATTCGCATTCAAACAAATTAATCATTGATGGGTTACAAAATATTGTTGACAAAAATCGAACTAGTTTGTAGTGTCAAACTTTTTTGATGATTTTTTGGAATATTTCTGCCAAATACTGTCCGATTTGGAGTTTTATACCATTTTCGACTCGTAAGGATCAGTACTATTGATTGGCATTAAAAAAGGGGAATTCGAAATTTTGACCCAAATCGACAAAATGGCAAGGGAAGATATGACGTTCCAAAACGACATAACTCCGCGCGAAGCTATGACGTTCCAAAACGACATAACTCCGCGCGAAGCTATGACGTTCCAAAATGACATAACTCCGCGCGGAGATATGACAAATCATCAAATTTTTTTTTCAAAATCGAGGTCGGTGCGAAAATCGAAACTATTTCGATGATTTTTTTTAATATTTCGGCAAATAATGTCTGATTTTAAAGTGTTATGCATTTTCGAATGCGTATGGATCCCAACCATCAATTGGCATTTAAAAAAATTAAACAGCGATGGGTTACAAACTATTGTTGACAAAAAACTAACTCGTTTGTAAGGTCAACCTTTTTTGATGATTTTTTGGAATATTTCTGCCAAATAATGTCCGATATTGGAGTTTTATGCCATATTTGACTCGTAAGGATCAGTACTATTGATTGGCATTAAAAAAGGGGAATTCGAAATTTTGACCCAAATCGACAATATGGCAAGGGAGATATGACGTTCCAAAACGACATAACTCCGCGCGGAGATATGACGTTCCAAAACGACATAACTCCGCGCGAAGCTATGACGTTCCAAAACGACATAACTCCGCGCGGAGATATGACGTTCCAAAACGACATAACTCCGCGTGGAGATATGACGTTCCAAAACGACATAACTCCACGCGGAGATATGACGTTCCAAAACGACATAACTCCGCGCGGAGATATGACGTTCCAAAACGACATAAATTCGCGCGGAGATATGACAAATCATCACAATTTTTGTCAAAATCGAGGTCGGTGCGAAAATCAAAACTTTTTCGATGACTTTTTTTAATATTTCGGCAAATAATGTCTGATTTTAAAGTGTTATGCATTTTCGAATGCGTATGGATCCCAACCAAATCAATTGGCATTTAAACAAATTAAACAGCGATGGGTTACAAAATATTGTTGACAAAAATCGAACTAGTTTGTAAAGTCAACCTTTTTTGATGATTTTTTGGAATATTTCTGCCAAATACTGTCCGATTTTGGAGTTCTATAACATTTTAGACTCGTAAGGATCAGTACTCTTGATTGGCATTAAAAAAGGGGAATTCGAAATTTTGACCCAAATCGACAATATGGCAAGGGAGATATGACGTTCCAAAACGACATAACTCCGCGCGGAGATATGACGTTCCAAAACGACATAGCTCCGCGCGGAGATATGACGTTCCAAAACGACATAACTCCGCGCGGAGATATGACGTTCCAAAACGACATAACTCCGCGCGGAGATATCACGTTCCAAAACGACATAACTCCGCGCGAAGCTATGACATTCCAAAACGACATAACTCCGCGCGAAGCTATGACATTCCAAAACGACATAGCTCCACGCGGAGATATGACAAACCATCACATTTTTTTTCAAAATCGAGGTCGGTGCGAAAATCGAAACTTTTTCGATGACTTTTTTTTAATATTTCGGCAAATAATGTCTGATTTTAAAAGTTTATACCTATTTGAATGCGTATGGATCCCAACCATCAATTGGCATTTAAACAAATTAAACATCGATGGGTTACAAACTATTGTTGACCAAAAACTAACTCGTTTGTAAAGTCAAACTTTTTTGATGATTTTTAGGAATATTTCTGCCAAATAATGTCCGATTCTGGAGTTTTATACCATTTTCGATTAGTAAGGATCAGTACTATTGATTAGCATTGAAAAAGGGGAATTCGAAATTTTGACCCAAATCGACAAAATGGCAAGGGAAGATATGACGTTCCTAAACGACATAACTCCGCGCGAAGCTATGACGTTCCAAAACGACATAACTCCGCGCGGAGATATGACAAATCATCACATTTTTTTTCAAAATCGAGGTCGGTGCGAAAATCGAAACTTTTTCGATGACTTTTTTTTAATATTTCGCCAAATAAGGTCTGATTTTAAAGTGTTATAGTTTTTTGATTGTGTATGGATCCCAACCATCAATTGGCATTTAAACAAATTAAACATCGATGGGTTACAAACTATTGTTGACAAAAAACTAACTCGTTTGTAAGGTCAACCTTTTTTGATGATTTTTTTGAATGTTTCTGCCAAATAATGTCCGATATTGGAGTTTTATGCAATTTTCGACTAGTAAGGATCAGTACTATTGATTGGCATTAAAAAAGGGGAATTCGAAATTTTGACCCAAATCGACAAAATGGCAAGGGAAGATATGACGTTCCAAAACGATATAACTCCGCGAGAAGCTATGACGTTCCAAAACGACATAACTCCGCGCGGAGATATGACGTTCCAAAACGACATAACTCCGCGCGAACTAGTTTGTAAAGTCAACCTTTTTTGATGATTTTTTGGAATATTTCTGCCAAATACTGTCCGATTTTGGAGTTCTATAACATTTTAGACTCGTAAGGATCAGTACTATTGATTGGCATTAAAAAAAGGGGAATTCGAAATTTTGACCCAAATCGACAAAATGGCAAGGGAAGATATGACGTTCCAAAACGACATAGCTCCGCGCGAAGCTATGACGTTCCAAAACGACATAGCTCCGCGCGAAGCTATGACGTTCCAAAACGACATAACTCCGCGCGAAGCTATGACGTTCCAAAACGACATAACTCCGCGCGGAGCTATGACGTTCCAAAACGACATAACTCCGCGCGGAGCTATGACGTTTCAAAACGACATAACTCCGCGCGGAGCTATGACGTTCCAAAATGACATAACTCCACGCGGAGATATGACAAATCATCACTTTTTTTTCAAAATCGAAGTCGTTGCGAAAATCGAAACTTTTTCGATGATTTTTTTTTTGATATTTCGGCAAATAATGTCTGATTTTAAAGTGATAGCTTTTCGAATGCGTATGGATCCCAACCATCAATTGACATTTAAACAAATTAAACAGCGATGGGTTACAAACTATTGTTGACAAAAAACTAACTCGTTTGTAAGGTCAACCTTTTTTGATGATTTTTTGGAATATTTCTGCCAAATAATGTCTGATTTTGGAGTTTTATACCATTTTCAACTCGTAAGGATCAGAACTATTGATTGGCATTAAAAAAAGGGAATTCGAAATTTTGACCCAAATCGACAAAATGGCAAGGGAAGATATGACGTTCCAAAACGACATAGCTCCGCGCGAAGCTATGACGTTCCAAAACGACATAACTCCGCGCGGAGCTATGACGTTTCAAAACGACATAACTCCGCGCGGAGCTATGACGTTCCAAAATGACATAACTCCACGCGGAGATATGACAAATCATCAAATTTTTTTTTCAAAATCGAGGTCGTTGCGAAAATCGAAACTTTTTCGATGAGTTTTTTAATATTTCGGCAAATAATGTCTGATTTTAAAGTGTTATGCATTTTCGAATGCGTATGGATCCCAACCATCAATTGGCATTTAAAAAAATTAAACAGCGATGGGTTACAAACTATTGTTGACAAAAAACTAACTCGTTTGTAAGGTCAACCTTTTTTGATGATTTTTTGGAATATTTCTGCCAAATACTGTCCGATTTTGGAGTTCTATAACATTTTAGACTCGTAAGGATCAGTACTATTGATTGGCATTAAAAAAAGGGGAATTCGAAATTTTGACCCAAATCGACAAAATGGCAAGGGAAGATATGACGTTCCAAAACGACATAACTCCGCGCGGAGATATGACGTTCCAAAACGACATAACTCCGCGCGGAGATATGACGTTCCAAAACGACATAACTCCACGCGGAGATATGACGTTCCAAAACGACATAACTCCGCGCGGAGATATGACGTTCCAAAACGACATAAATTCGCGCGGAGATATGACAAATCATCACAATTTTTGTCAAAATCGAGGTCGGTGCGAAAATCAAAACTTTTTCGATGACTTTTTTTAATATTTCGGCAAATAATGTCTGATTTTAAAGTGTTATGGATTTTCGAATGCGTATGGATCCCAACCAAATCAATTGGCATTTAAACAAATTAAACAGCGATGGGTTACAAAATATTGTTGACAAAAATCGAACTAGTTTGTAAAGTCAACCTTTTTTGATGATTTTTTGGAATATTTCTGCCAAATACTGTCCGATTTTGGAGTTTTTTAACATTTTGGACTCGTAAGGATCAGTACTATTGATTGGCATTAAAAAAGGGGAATTCGAAAATTTGACCCAAATCGACAAAATGGCAAGGGAAAATATGACGTTCCAAAACGACAAACCTCCGCGCGAAGCTATGACGTTCCAAAACGACATAACTCCGCGCGAAGCTATGACGTTCCAAAACGACATAACTCCGCGCGGAGATATGACGTTCCAAAACGACATAACTCCGCGCGGAGATATGACGTTCCAAAACGACATAACTCCGCGCGGAGATATGACGTTCCAAAACGACATAGCTCCGCGCGGAGATATGACGTTCCAAAACGACATAACTCCGCGCGGAGATATGACGTTCCAAAACGACATAACTCCGCGCGAAGCTATGACATTCCAAAACGACATAACTCCGCGCGAAGCTATGACATTCCAAAACGACATAACTCCACGCGGAGATATGACAAATCATCACATTTTTTTTCAAAATCGAGGTCGGTGCGAAAATCAAAACTTTTTCGATGACTTTTTTTTAATATTTCGGCAAATAATGTCTGATTTTAAAAGTTTATACCTTTTTGAATGCGTATGGATCCCAACCATCAATTGGCATTTAAACAAATTAAACATCGATGGGTTACAAACTATTGTTGACCAAAAACTAACTCGTTTGTAAAGTCAAACTTTTTTGATGATTTTTAGGAATATTTCTGCCAAATAATGTTCGATTCTGGAGTTTTATGCCATTTTCGACTAGTAAGGATGAGTACTATTGATTAGCATTAAAAAAGGGGAATTCGAAATTTTGACCCAAATCGACAAAATGGCAAGGGAAGATATGACGTTCCTAAACGACATAACTCCGCGCGAAGCTATGACGTTCCAAGACGACATAACTCCGCGCGGAGATATGACAAATCATCACATTTTTTTTTCAAAATCGAGGTCGGTGCGAAAATCGAAACTTTTTCGATGACTTTTTTTTAATATTTCGGCAAATAAGGTCTGATTTTAAAGTGTTATAGCTTTTCGATAGCGTATGGATCCCAACCATCAATTGGCATTTAAACAAATTAAACATCGATGGGTTACAAACTATTGTTGACCAAAGACTAACTCGTTTGTAAAGTCAAACTTTTTTGATGATTTTTTGGAATATTTCTGCCAAATAATGTTTGGATTTTGGAGTTTTATACCATTTTCGACTCGTAAGGATCAGTACTATTGATTAGCATTAAAAAAGGGGAATTCGAAATTTTGACCCAAATCGACAAAATGGCAAGGGAAGATATGACGTTCCTAAACGACATAACTCCGCGCGAAGCTATGACGTTCCAAAACGACAGACCTCCGCGCGGAGATATGATTAAAATTAAAAATATACAAATTAAATTCTCTGGAATTTTATTTCTGTTTTCTTCAGAATCTTTTCTCAATTAGCTAATGCAGCAATCTAATGGGCTACTGGGACAGGTGGGACTCATTTTATCATTTTAAAAAGACAAAATATACCAACCTTTTAACAGTTAATTACTCTTTTCTGGCTTTTAATTTATTTAATAATATTTAAATGGGTATCGTGAACGACATTTTTAATACTAATTTTCAATTAGATTTATTAAAAGTGAAAATAGTAGTATAAAGGATTCGATAAGTGGATAAAATTATAGCCAAATTCCTATCACTAGATCAGAATGAGTCAAAAGGAGGGTTGATTATTAATGTGTTAGACAAGTGTGTTAGCTGCTAAGAAGCTTAGCTGAGGCTGAGGCTGCATTGAGTCCCATTAAAAGTGCGCGGCAAATACCACCCAATCCGCGCACACAACTGAATTAAACGGTGCGGCAATGCGTGCGCCCGCACACGTCACAGTTGCCGCATGTTTCCGGCTTATTTACCTTAGCTGTTAGCTGTGGTGTCCTGCTGCCTGCGGGTGCTGGATGTTGCCTATGCAGAGCAAGCCAAAGTTCAAATGCAGCGAAAGTTGCATTGGCTGAAGCCTGCCACGCCGAGTGTCACAGTTTTTGGCATGCTCGTAACTTTCCAACAACAACCAAAAAAAAATAATGAAATGACAGAGGCAAAAAGTTATGACTGTAAGCGGAAGCGGAAACGTTTTGGCAGCGTGTGAAATGCCGAGCAGCCGAAAACTAAAATGTCGCGTTGAAAAAGTTATGACTGTCGTTAATTTCGAGCCGACGTCTCGTATGGGAGCTGAGATCGTGAAATGGAAAATGGAAAATACGTTGCAATTTGAGTTTGCGATTTAATTCAATTTCCCTTTGGCCTCTGCTAGCAGCACAATATTACGTATACGCAGCATGCGCCTTAAGCTTCTCCCACTCACATACACAGACACTCACACACACACATACCTATTGCATGTGACAAATAGCTAAAGGCTTCCATGGCGGTGTTTATCTACTGCATTAGAGAACGACCACCACAAAGGCCGGGTAATTCCCAAAACGGATGCTCATAATGAAGACACACCGACCCTCTCTCACCTACACACACACACACTGGCACTCACCCACACAAGCACACACAATGCAACTGGCCACCCCAGATAGCAATGCGACTACTACTCGTAATGCCAATGCTTATGTCTGCGGGAATTTCGACGGCGCGCATATTCGCAAATTGACGGCCTTTTGCGCACCTTGTGCTCGTTGCCAGAGAGCGGGCAGGGTATGCGGCTCAAAGGCCGCACGAGATGGGGCGTGTGGCAGGAGGCGTGGCACAGTGTCAGTCGCCAACTTCCGCACAACATTTATCATATTTTGGTTGGGCGCAGAGTCGCTCGCCAGTTCAAAGTCCAACATTAAGTTCCAGGTATTTGCAACTTTTCGACAAAGGATTTTTGGCTGCAATCGCGGCCATAAATTATCCGCTCGCCACTGCGTCCCGGTGTGCCGCTCAGGTTGTTGTAACTTTTACTTTTGTTGTTGCTGTTGCTGTTGTGTGTACTGTGTCTACTTAGCGCATAATTAGCTGCATGAAGTCTGATAACAAACGCACAGCGGTGCAGAGGGTGTTGTAGCTTGACGATGAGAGGGTGCCAAGGGTTGCCATATCTAGGCAAGGCGTCTAAAGTGGCGCTCAAGCGAAAAATGCTCAAATGATAAATGTGAAAATAATGAATCAGCTGCAAATTCAAAGGAATTAGCGGCATATAGATGGAAAGCGAAAGGTTATAGATTTGAGAATGATCTAAACATTTACTTAGACAAAACCCTTCATCAAGCTTCCGGAGGTGCCATGAAAGTTATGTTGGAAATATAATTCCAGCGAACTTTTTGTGTAATTTGCACATGCTGCAAATAGATACAAATGTCCACCATGCGCTACTTCCGATAAACGCACACTTATTTGTTTTTAACATGCTTTTTTGTTTGTGAATAATAACAAATTTAATAAACATACAACAACTGACAATTGATACTAAATTTGAGCCGGTGACCCCTTGCTCGTCAGTCGGACGCATAACTTTATGTCGTTTTCGCTCGTTGATCAACGTTCGGTTAATCACTCATTCAATCGGGGCATGCGCGATTCCAAATAAAAGTATTACATTTTTCTTTTGAATATGCTGCAAACATATTAAATTTTTGAATATACATTCTTGATATATTTTAAATTTAATTGTTTCATATCAAGCATCTGTCAGAAGCTAACATTTTAAGCAACCGGATATCCATTACAACCCAAGTAACTCGATAGGCATTAAGAAAATAAATAAGAGATAACTTAAGCAAATAAAAGCTGGCAAGATTCAGAGCTCAAGAGGAATCGAAAGCAGGACAGAAATGACACAAAAGCATGGAAAAGGCGTCAAACAACTACAACGGATGAATGAATGAAAGATTTTTCTGCTTTAAAATTGACTTAAAAAAGCCGCACCGATGTGTATGCGCATGTATGTGTATGTGTTCGTACTTAAAAAGTTTTTCTTTGAATAAACAAGCAAGAAGTCATGCGAAATCAATTGTGACTAAAGTATCAATAGAAATGCAAACTCATACGTGTGAGTAAGCATGCGTGTGTGTGTGTGTACCCGTTGGTGTATGTGTGTTGGTAATACATTAACGCGCAAGTAGTTGTAACATTAAAAGGCAATAATCATAATCAGCTTTTCTCTTCACACAAGCCTCGGGAAGTGGCAAAGCGTTGTGGCGGCAAATGGGCGCATGTAGTGAAAGCCGTGCAGGTTGCAAGCATTCTGCGTGCCACATCAGAGTGTCGACTTAAATAAATAAAATCCAACGGCCACATAGAGCAAATACAAGTTATATGCCGAGAGGGAGGGAAAGATGCAGTGCGACACAAATATTGTAATCATAAATTTTCATAAACAATTTCGCTTGCTGGCAAACGGAGAACGTTTTGTGCGACTTTGTGCAAGCGTTCGCGTTTGCATTCGCATCCGTAACCGCATCCGCATGCTGGCTCGGGACCGGGTCCATGTCCGGGTGGAGACCACGACATTTATAATAATTAATTGTGCGCAAATATATGCCGGCAGTGGTCAGCGAAGGCCGCTCCTAATGAAAGGCGCTGCGCCATGCAGACTGTGAGTTATTTGTGTCTCGCGTCGCACATGGAGTCGCATGCATTGCAATGGAATTTATAGCACTGCTCGCCCTACTGCCAGCTCTAACTCCAGCTCCTGTTCGGTCAGTGGTCAGCGAAGGTGCACGCCGGCGCTTTAAAGGCGGGCTGGAAATGGTACGAAAAGCGTAGCATACTTTTGTGCGCAGCGGAAGCTGTTGTGGACTATCTTGGGCGCCATCTTTTCAGAGAGTTCGCGCGCAACGCAAAGCCAACAAATTGCAACATTTATTCTGCAAGACGAATGGCCGCTTGACAATTTATATGTGTGGCCATAATTTTGGCCCGGACTGCAAATGGGCAACATACCCGTGCTCCCGGTAAAGGCAGGGGCCAGCAGGCAACTGGACAGCTCATAATAGCCTAAAATTAAAAACAGTCACCAGATACACTATCCCGGCCAAACACTGTAGTAGGCACACTTCACTGCTGGGGGGCTACGTGTGAAATAAATTGCTAAATAAAATGAACGAGCAAACATACACGGCGACAAATGAGGCAGCCACAAAGAAACAGACAACAACCGGAATAGACGAAAAAACGCAATTAAAAACGATAAAAATAAACGGAAGTGACTTTAATGGCGGCAGCCACCATTTAATAGTCGTTAAAGGAAGATTGTCCCTTGGCTGCCAGAACCGGAATACTGAAGTATACAGCAAAAGCAATTTGATGACCTTACAAGTGATATCAAAAACTCGTATATACCTATTTTAGGCGTTTTATATCAATAAATTATCGAACGTAATGTCGTACTGGTGAGCCCTAGTTTAGCTCAAAGACTGGGTGGAAATATCGCACTTCTTCAGGGTGTTCATTTTGAGCTATAAGACTATATAAGATGTAAGTAACCTATGGAAACAGTCATTTTTGACCTTATTATATGGTAAATTTGCTTATGTTAGCTTGAGTGCTGGATTGATCGAATTATTATAAGCGCGTCACCTCTTAGAAATAATTATGAGATATCAAAAGGTAGATTGAACTTTAATATAATACTCTTGATCATGACAGTCTGCCAATAAGTATATCATTATTCAGAAAAAGTTGCCCATACCAAGGTTAAATTCGATGCACTATTTCAAGAGTCTCACAAGCAAATTAACATGCAAGCTAAACCCATGAGAAATAGATGAAATTTTGAAGTAAGAAGATGTATATGTACATACAGCTTGTCCGTTGACCAAAAACAAGCGATATTGATCGGGATCCAGGGTATCGGGCTATCGAGTATATAAATATGTTACTTGCTTCTATAGGTTATATGCGCCACTTTATTATGCGTTACTTTTGCAACTGTGGTCAATTTCGTAGTTAAATTTGAATTGTCAGCGAGCACGTTAGGCTGCCCAGCTGGATAGCTAGCTGTCCAATATTATCGCCGTGGCAAGCACATTCCTCGACAATTAACACGCGAGCACACTTAAGCAAACTGCGTCGACAAGAGGGCAAGCGGCGACGAATTGGCTGCGTAAATGTCGACCACTTCGATAAAAGTATTCGATATGCAATGTCCTGGGGGCAGTTCCAATTCCCTGTATGAAGATGTGTGTGTTTGTGGGCTTTGTTATGCTTCGTCTGTCTGCCCACGATTTGATTTATTTGTTTTTTTTTTTTTTGTTGTGTTTTAGCTTTTCGTTTCTTTTGATTGGCAAGCCAACCCCGTAAGCCTGAACACCTGTTGTTGCCCCAAGTCTTCCCAACGACTTGCGTGTGCCGGCGCCTTTATTTTGGCCACAAATTTAATTGCCTTTTGTTTTCGTCATCGTCAACATCGTTTGTACGCAACACTTATTTACATTTTGTTAACATAAACAATGCGTAAAAGTTCGATGGCTTTGGCCAGCTGCGTGGGCTGAAATCTGGGTGGGGGATAATTTTGATTGCCCGCGTTTGTTGCGGCTCTCGCGTGCCGACCTGCTAATAAGCTGCTCAGTTCAGTTATTTCGCCCGCGGCTTGTTCGTGGAACCGGCCAGGAAATTGGCCATTGTTGTACCTAATGCCTCTGCTTAAATATGTATGTGAATGTTAGTGGGTGTGTATGTGTTTGCTGCATACATATAATTAATGTGTAGCATGTAAATATTGACAAGCCCACGCAGTTCGCCTCTAGCAAACACCGAAAATTCTTGCTTCTCGTAAAAGTCAATTAAAACGCAAATTAATTTTCAAAAGCCCAGCGGATATTACTTTAAAGGTGCGAATTCCTTTAAAAGGACAAGCCCAGTGGAGCGTGAATCCTGTCATCCGTTTAACAGTTCCAGACAAAAATGACAAAAAAAAACTAAATATATTCTCAATTTATCCCAACTTATTGCGGTGTGAAAGCATCTAGAAAATTGCGCAATTTCCTGTGCCTGCAGATACCCAGCACCAAGGAATGCGCATTGCTCAGTGCATATTCATTAAAACAAAGCTGAACCGAACTTTCCTGCATTCCCTCTACAATAAACATATATAAACACACATACAAGCACATACCTAAAATGGGAACAAATGCAAACATAAATAGAGACTAATTTATGCTTTTTGCTTGGCTAAAATACAAAATTAAATTATATATATATTTCAACTATTTGCTGCAGTCCGCTCTGAGAAGTTTTCTTAATTAACACAGAACCGAAATTGGGAATTTAGTTCTAAATGCTTGAACTTTGGCAGCTTTTAATGTCAAAGAAATTCTTTGCATTATGATAAAGCGTATTGTTTAGCTGAGGTTACTTATAAATAGATTAACCAATTTCCGTTTGATATGAACGCCTTAAGAATACTCGCACAAGTATGTTGTAAGTAATAAAAATGCTATAGGTTCCAAAAGTTTATTTAATTCAAATGTGCGTTTGATTGCTTTTTCTTCCAGTTTTTACATCTGAATTATATACATTTATTAAAAATGATAATGCCTGAACCTTTTCCATATTGTAATGAAAATCCTACTCACGCCTAATTTAGCCAGACTGTTCCTTCTACATGAAATAAAAGTATAAACACAAAAGCACAAATTATGTGCGAATATGATTATAAAATCTATTTAATCAGATGATGAACCTAAGACTTGATACAATTACAATTTGGATTCGATTTCATTTTGCATCAAGTACTTTATGGCAATGCAAAATGCAAATACAAATTAATTCGAAAAAAAAATACATAAGCTAAAGCGGCCATGTGTCGCCTGCAGCAGCAACCGTAACAACAGCAACAAGAAAAACAACAACGACAAAAACAACAACATGCTGCGCTGTTAGCTAACAAACTGAGAAGTGAACTTGTCGTTGTCCTCGTTGTTGTCGCCATCGCCGTCGTGCTCGTTGTCGTCAATAAGTCAAAAGTTGGAATTTCATTATGCCAGCCTAAAAGTAGGCAACGCATTTGGCAGACAAACAGCCACAGAACTCAGCGTCACGCGGAGGATGGCGGATGGCTGATGGCTGATGGCAACTGAAACTGAAACCAAACGTTGTGCCATTGGCTGAAGTCCTGCTGCAGACCACCCCACCCAAAACCGGAGCCAGCGCATGGCCTGCGTCCGGCCCCGCCCACTGCCCGTTTTGAGCGACATCATGCTCGGAAAATTTGTCATTTTGCCAAATGTCTAGCGGTGTAAGTTGCTGTACGACCACAACGACTCTGAGGCGGATTGCGAACCAGTTTGTGAAGGGAACAAAATTTCAGCTAGTCGCTGCGCAGTAAATAAACTTGAATAGTGAAAGACACACTCAAAACAAACGCACATCGAAAAATGCTCTGAGGCCAATTCGATTATAATGCCTCAATTATTAAGTAAATGATCTTATACAAAAACTGATTTCAAATATATATCACTACTTTTGCTGAGCTCAACTTCCAGTTCCCAATTTTGCCAAATATGTACATTTCAATTACAATTACAATTACAACAACTACACGGATTTTTCCTTGCAGTGTACTCGCTGACATTGGTTGCCGTTTTCGCGGAAGCAATAGAAAGTGAATTTCATGTTGCAAACACGAGTGGAAAATTAAATTCTTTTTTTTTTTCGCACGACATTTATATTTTAAATTGTCAGTTTCTTTGAAAATATACGTAATGTGTGCATGTGTGTGTGTACGGGCGTCATCAACTGCGGCGACAGCAAACAATTAATTAGATTTAGATCGGGTGGCTGCTATTGACACGATACGGCTTACGGTTTGTGCATTGCGCGTTTCATTTGAAAAATTCATGAATTCAGTGACAAGGTTAACCATCAACTTAACTGAAAAAGACACAAACAACAGAGCTACTCTTTGCTAAGTGTGCTCCATCAGCAAATGTCTTGAACACTTTCTAGAGCACCACTCGTTAATTACCGTTCTCATTTGAAAAGAACACTAGGAAAAAACTCACTAGTAAATGGCTAGCATATGGTATACAAGTACAGGCACAAGTAATTGTCAAATCAGATGTATCTGGCTCCCAAATCTTATTATAACCTGAACCCATTAAAAATGGGTATAAGGGTATATGATACTTGTGCAAAATCCAAATGTATGTAACAGGCAGAAGGAAGCACCCCCGGCTACATAGAGTATACATATTCTTGATCAGCATCAATAGCCGAGTCGATCTAGCCATGTCCGTCTGTCTGTCCATTCGTCCGTAAGTATGAACGCAAGGACCTCTGAACATATAAGAGCTATAGACTTGAAATTTTAGATGTAGGTGCTCTAGTGCCTGCGCAGATCGAGTTTGCTTCCGATAATCGATTACTCACTCCATTCCAAGCAATCGATAAAAATCGATATCGATATCCTGTTTTTTGGGCAATTTTGGTAAATAATAACAGCTAGAGTCCCCAAACTTGACATAGCTTCTAAAACAGAATATATATATACATTTGATGTTGGAAGAGGGTTCAGGGTATCCCCTAGTCGGGAGCTCCCGACTAGAACCTCTTACTTGTTACATAAAGGCTTTGTATGCAATTTGGGGACTCTGGATGATAAAGACAAGCAATTTATTAAAATCCGCTGCATGGCTAAATCATATAGCTTGTTTTATGAAATAACATATGTCTACTTCAGTTATACACTACTCCTTTTTGAATCATAGTTTTTAAATACGTAAAAATACCAGCCAATGCTAAGTCAGTCTCTATTTAAGTGTATCGGACAAGGGCAATCACCAACAGCGCTGACAAGTGTGCGACGCATCTTACACTAAATCGAAGTATTATTGTCGCAGTTGGTGACAGAGACAACGACAACAAAAATCACAACAACAACAACAACAACATCAACAACAATAGCAGCGAGAATGAAAATTATATGCGCGAGCCCGTGGGATGGGTTCCGTTTGAATGGGGTTTGGTCACTGGCAATGGAGTCGTAAAGTCGTAAAAATTATTTTGTGACAAATCGTCCGCGTACGTGCGCCTCATTTAAATGCGTATGCCCTCCCACCGAAATGATATTAACAATTCAACGAGCAATGCGTAGGGTCTAAGTTTGTGGGGTTAATGCAGGGGTGCGGCGGTACGGGTTTGTAGCCAGTGCGGGTTCAAAGGCCAAGCCCAAGTCAGAGCCGCTGAAAAGTGTGCATCAAACTATTTCAACTATTTGGCCACGCACATGTTCTATGCCCCATGGCATATGCACCCTGTCCGCTGCCCCTGATCCATGCTCCCTGCTTACCATTTAGAGAATGCTAACAACAACGTGACATGGCTGAAAAGAGCGCGTCGAACCACACTGTGAGTGATGTAATATGCGACTGAGCAGGGGCAGGACTTGGACTTGCTTAGCGTTAGCTAAGCTGTCGCCTACATGTCGTTCTGCATGTGTTATGAGCCGGTGGCCGTTGGTTGCAAGGAAGCGAGAGAGAGGTTGCTTTTAAATTGGCGCGTGAAGCAAAGACTGTGCCGGAGTTGTGCGTTAAGCGGTAAATTGCGTGCAGTGGAAAATGGAAAATTGTGCGTGAAATGTAAAATACACATTTGCATTGCGTGTCCATGTCTATGGCCAGTTCAATTGCCGCCCCTTCTCCGACGGCAGCTACTCGTACCAGTGTGGCGCGCCCGTTTTACTGCGCGTGCATGAGTGTGTGTGTGCAGCAGTGCAGTCGGGTACGATATTCCAGCACCCTTTTAAGCAAATTAAGCATAAGAACACAAAGTGGACGCCATTATGTCGCAGTGCGTCGCCCTGGCTGTCCCGCGTTGCGGGCCGTGTGCCACGCCGAGAATTTAACTATAGCGACAGCGTTTTTCGCGTTTGCAACTTTCTAATTTATTTATCGTCCACTCAAAAATGCACACACACGCAAACGCTAATAAACACGCTTACACACACACACACACACACATTTATACCCGTCGCGGCGAGTGCTTTATTTGTATTTGAAGTGCGTGTAAAAGTACTTTTGGTTTTTATTGTTATTGCCACTTTTGTTGTTGTTGCTCGAGTTATTGTTGTTGTTTGTATTGTTTTAGTTATAGCACTCTCTTAGCTTTTAGATGTGCCTGTTGTAGTTTTTTTTTAGCCAGTTATGTTAAATTCTACGTTTAGTTATGCTTTGCACGCACCCAAAGAGCAACCCTTTACGATCTCAGCCTGGCTTTTAAGCGGAGGTAAATATGCACACGTGTGTACTTCAATATAACCAGATTCATCCAGTGCAGACTTTCGATCGATAGCTCGATGACTTCATTAAGTCTCGATTTCTGATTTTTGTTTTTTAAATGGATATTCCGGTTTATTTGACGAGTTATACTTTTAAACCGCGTTGAAATAAGGCCTAGACTTATGCCAGCCCCAAGGAATCGGATATATGAAACCTTTCCTTTAAGATATATTCTTATACAAGTAGATTCCCCAAATATCATTCTCTCTTAACCCAAGCAATCTATTCCATGGAAACTATATAGAAAATTATTTTAGGTCACTAAAATCAAATCATCATTTCCCAAACTATGATTTCGGTTATTTGTGACAAATATAAGCTTACAAAAACAGAATACACAATGCTTACTTCTCAAATTTTCGGATTTAGATACATTAAAATATTCGCAATTCGAGAATGCTGTTGCTAAATTGAGAATGAAAATATAAATATCTGAGAGACAAATGGCCCATTTATTTGTTTTAAAAACCGCTCAAGTTGTAGTACACATTTGATCTGAAAATTCAATTGGTTAAAAATGATCGCTGATTCAGTATTCCCCACAGTTGTCAGACCAATAAAATTCCAAATTAGGTTTGCCCTCAATAAAGTGTCAAACCTATTACTGCCTTATACTTATACTACTGCTAGGGTATATCAAAAAGGAACAACAAATCGTCAACATTTTCGACTTGTTTCGGCAATTGTCTCAATGCGCATTTAATTTAACCAACGCGAATCGTGTTTCCATGTCGTGGCTCACGACTATTAGGCACTGTAGCATGCCTCCAGTGCCTTTGACAAGCGATGCGTAACGGAAGTTTGTCATTTATACCATCTGGGGTTAGGCTGGGTAGGCAGAAATATATATACCACGCATTGATTAGCGCGTGTCATTTGCCTATCAAAAAATGCCATAAATTGCTTGTGCTAAAAAATCGCTAGCAACGACTCACTCGGAAATATGGGAGAATCAACGGAGAATATCAATATTTTACAGTCACTTAAAATGTCTATATATGCTTATATGAAAGGTACATTAGCAGCGATTGCACAATAAAAAGGGTTAAATAAATCAATAAAAAGTGGGCGAGGCCGCATGTTGTATACGCAATTTAATAGCCGCAAATATTCGTGTGCCGTCTGGCAGCGGGGCGTCTGCCCGGGGCGAAAATAACAAAAGCCAAATAATAATCGACACCTCGCATAGGTGGCAACATTTCAAATTGTCACCGAAACTATCACGATAATTGTTTTTCATGTCGACATTTTGTTGATTGATTTTGAGGGCTATTGTGTGGGCGTGGTTTCGGCTTTGACTTGGAATATTATGCAAAATGTTTCGTGTTGGCAATGCAAAAGGATAAAATGTTTCATATAACTTGACTGACAAGTTGTGACTGCTCGTAATTGATTAACTTTGATTCGGAATTGCAATGCAGCGAGTGTCCTTTTTGGATAATCCCCTGGCATGGACATGTGTAAGCACCTGGTATGCGCTTGTTTAACGAAAATTTCAATTAAATTCTTTGCCACAGGTTATGTGATTGCAATCTGGAAAATTCTGAGGCACTTTTGGTAGAATTCTGAAAAACATTTAACAATAAGTTATTTATGTTCTTTTTAAAAAGCTGCCTTACGGCTCAGATATGAAAAGTGGAAATGCGAATGGGCAAAGGCAAAACTTCTTAGCCAGAAGCATTTTATTAATGAATGTATTGCCGAGTGGTTGTGTGTGTGTGTGTGTGTGTGTGTGTGTGTGTATGTGTGTGTGTGAGTGTGTGTTTATTTCTGTATTCATGTTTGCCACTTGACTGCTCACACAGCCATGAGCTTGCTCGTGAATGTGCTTACATATTCATAAATGCATAAATTGAAGGTAAATTCGCAAAGAAAACATTTCACATCACTTTACATTAAAACTTTGCGTTTCTCTCGCTCGCTCCACTGCTGTCTCTCTATCTCTTTCTCTGTGCTGGCATGACCGAGTATTTTCATACGGCTACCTGCCACGCCCAGCCTGCCCATTCCATACGTCTATTCTATGTTGTTTGCTTTTAATTTTCGAATTTTTGAAATAATGCCTGCAGTTATTTGCTTAAGTGTGCGTATAAAAATCAAGTATACGCACTGATAACGTACCATTTTAGTCCATTGTACATCTGCTGCTTTTACTCTCGGCAATAGCTCAGTATGCAAGTGTATGTGTGCATGTTCTTATTTCTGAGTGTGTACTTGCAAAATCCAGGAGTTAATATATCTCCTTCACAGTAGTGCCAGTGGCTTAGGCAGCGTTTTATGTGAGGGGTACCTCTTGTTTAAATATTGCTTTACAACTAAGAATTTCTAAAACTGAATCAGGCATTTTTGCATCCTATGTAATTTTGTGATTGTAAGGTAAATTAAAAGAAGAAAAGGATTTCCAATCTACCTCTGCACCGTTCTACGCCAGCTGTGACTTTGTTTAGCATGCGTTTATTGCCTAGTAGACTTTCGTATGGCTTTTGGGCAGCTACTATCACGAGTATTTGCACAAAGCAGATGCTGTTATTTCCATTATATGAAATACGAATTGCCAATTTTACTATTGGGTTAAAAAGTGCGAGAATTGCAAATAATAACATCAATTACTTCATTTTTACAACCATTATGATTTCACTTAACGCAGTTCAAGTTCATCTTATAAGCATGAAGCAGAAACAAATCGTGATTGAGAGAAGTGCTAGAGAGATGCAGAGAAAGTGATAGATGGAGATAGAGAGAGTGAAAGGAATAAGTTTAAAGGGTGGACAGCAAGAGAGCTGTTTTGCTATATGACAAGCAACAAATTGACGCGCTGAACAATTCACAACCAAAGCAGACAAAGAATGCGAAATGCACAGCCAACTAATCTAATTAGGCAAACATCAAGCTATATGCGTGTATGTGTGAGTGCTTGTGCGCCATCGTAAAATTAGTTTTATGACAATGCATAAAAATGTTGCATGAAATTAATGATAAAATTAGATGCGAAAGAGTCTCAACGAGCCGTGGCTGAACATCGCAACCATCCCAACTATCCATTGCCAACGCCAACTTTCGCTCTAACATTCACGGACTACAATTGACATTTATGGCGAGCCGTCCTCGCCTAATCGAAATAAAATGCAATTAATTGAATTTATTGTTGCATTTGTTGGAGCGGCTTCATTAATGTCAAGGCAAATGACTGGCAGTAAAGACCAGACAGAGCCAATCGCGTGATGCAGAGTCCTTAAAGGGCCGTTCAAATTGGGCTTATTACGCGTATGCGGACCAATAAAAACATGCGTAGGATTACAGTGTACACTTGTTATAAAGGACTAATAAGCAGAGCATGTAAGACACAGAGAAAGAAAGAGGGAAAATGAGTGGGTGAAGCGAGTGGCAAGTGCCAGTTTGTCGACAGGTCCTGCACGGCATAGCGACAAGTTTATGAGCTTTAAAATACACGTATCCTATCACCATAAATCATAGGGCAGCCGCAGCAGCTGGAGGCACAGCTGACTGGACGGCTGACCAGACACATGACCAGGAACGAGATGAATGTCCTTTTTGCCACGCAATGCAATTTTCAAATGTATTCGAAATATTGTAACATGGCAACTGTTTGGAATCGCTTTTAGCTGCCTCTGCTTATATTAGCCCAACACACATGCACACGTACTCAAACTCGCACATATATATACATATATATATATATCTATAGCTATATGTATTAACTATGTGTCCCCATTGCAGACAGATGGAATATTTTCAGTGGCTTTTGACTTGTGCTTTCCATTGGCATAGAGTCGTCATCCGGCTGGGTCACTTCCGAGTCTCATGCTCCTTTGAGACCATGGCACATTGACACCGGAAGTACCACAAACACAAACACACACGTCCACACACACACATAGCCCAGTGTCAGTTAGCAGTCGTCTTGGCAGCTTTGACTTTGGCCAGCGGCTGCTGCTTTATAACTGCATAGCTCCATTTAAAATATGTGTATATTATTGCGTTATCCGACGAAGTTTTTTATATTGTTTGTATTGCAAAGGACATTGGCATGCAACTTGTGCGTGCGACACATGCCCCAACCATCTCCTGATTACACTTTCTGCCACTGAACATAGGTTCCTTGAGGTTGTTTTGTGCTGGTTGGTGTTCATGTTTATATTAGTGTTTTACATACTGAACAGCATTTTGTGCTGTGGTTAAGCTTTAGAGCTTTATGAATAACATCAGGACCGAAGTCTAAGATAGTGCATCAACCATCAGAGATCATCAGACATATTTGCACCCAAAAATAATCCTTGCGTCGTTTTGGTTTTGCGACTATTAACTGTTTAGTTCTCAAGTAATAAATGTTGTGGGCGCAACTGCTGTCTTGCCGTCAACTTAGCTCGTTATTTTTCTCTTTTTTTTTTTTTTTGACTTCTCATCCAGTTGTAAGCAGCATCTATCCTTGGAGCCACATCAACTGACCGAGTACCGCCCGCCCAAGGCCTGTGTCCATATGTGCTGGCATCGGGTAAATCCAACAAATGACACAAAACTGCCAAAGCGAAATCACTATGAATGTCACTTGGGTTTCGTCATTCGACCAAAGTTGTCGACCGTCTTGCGCCCGCGCACGTCCCCCAACACCTGCGGTCTCAACGAATTTTGACAGGTGCCATTATTAGTTCAGCACTCTGACATTTTTCTGCTCTAGAGAATCCTATTGGGGGATTTTGCTTTGTTTTTGCGCTCGCAATGCGTTCTAGAGTTTTTATGACCATAAGAGTTTTAGTTCTCAGATGGATGACAGCAATAAAAGTACACACACTGGCACACACGGGCACAACCTTGACGTGGCGTGGCCATTTTGTCACACGAACACACATTGCTCATACGCAACGTTGGCCACAGGCTTCCTTGCTTCCACTGGCCTCGTTGGCTGCACTAATTAAACTTGTGCTCGGCTGTTATTATGGCTGCATTGCATGGCATCGGTTAATGTGTGTTACACGACATACCCGGACACCCAAGCAGCCTAGCATTCAAGCAGCCACACAGCTAAGCAACCACGCAGTGGCGCCTGTTGGCCGACCCACCTGACGCCCACCTGTTTTTATGCCGCTGTCGCATTGTCTTTCGAGGCCTTCGAGTCTGGGCCCCATAAAAAAGGTCTGCGGCGAGCGCGTTAAGCATTTATGTGTGCGCATCTAATTAAAATAATTTCGCATGGCAATGGCACTTCAAAGTCTAAATTGTCCTTATGGCTTATTTCGTTTCAACTGTAAACACACAAACACACAGCATACCCCAAGGCGCTGCGGCTGCGGCCAGGTGCTCTCTGGGGCAGGAAGCCAACAACATCAAGGGACAACATTAAAAGCGCGTGTAACGCAACGCAGCCAACTATTTGCGCACAATGTCTCGCTGCCCGCCTGCATCGCCAGCGTCCTGCCATACAGATATGTAATTATAATATTTTTTATTAGCTTATCTGATACGCCAGCAAAAAGAAAATAACATAAATTTACTTGCCGCTGCTTTTTTCCAGGACCTTTTGATTCGCCTGGGTCCGGTCTATTAAAATAAAAAAAACCAGCATTGAAGTTGAAATTATCGGACAGTTCACGGCGATGGTCAAATGCTCTATCCAAACTAAACTGAAAATCTAGTAATATATAGAAAATGAGAATAAATTCATTGCAGGAAAATTTAGCACAAATATTCTAAACGCTGCGTATATTTTTTTTATATTTAATTATGTGTTCTTGGTAACCCAAATATTCCTATGTTGAATGAGTGCAGAATTTTTTGAAATTTCTTTGGCTGTCTTTGGTTAGTTGACTAAACATTTTAATTTACTCTCAAAGTTACTTCACCCAGTCAAAACTAAAGGGTATCCGGGGAAGAAACTTGTTCATTTTAATGCACATTTTATAATAAATTTTAATATATGTACGTTGGTTGCGTTGCAGGTGGGGCGACGAGCACAGGTAAGGTATACCAATTTAGAGGATGAGGCACATTGTCAGAGAATCTACAACAACATAAACAGCAACAGAAACAACATCATTTTTTCTGCTCAAAGCCAAGCAAGGTAAGGTGAGCCGTGAGCCTTGAGCCCTGGCTCGAGCAGCAGTTGATAATATAAATGGAAAAACGAAAGGTCGACATTTATTATGAGGCTTTATCAGTAAAGGACATTTGTTCTGCTCCATGTAACGAGCTGGGGATATTTGGCTACTTGTAGAGCAGCCGGACAGCCCCAAAGCAAGACATGCACCGCTTTCCGCACCACCTCCCGACAATACTTCTCTGTGTTACTGGCGGACTGCAGGATGTCCCTGCTGTGGTCGGTTGTACTGGCAAGGCGCGTGTTTTCCTTGGGGTGGCATCTGTATCAGTTAGTGGACATGAGCGTCCGCTAATATGCCATTGGGCAATATGGCATTACGTGGCCGCGACTTACTCCACAAGCATAAAATGTGAACAACATGACCTTTACCAGCCCCCAAAAACTTCCCATTATGCGATTCATCTTCGGGATTCACTATTTATTCAATTGATAAAATTGCCCAATTAGAGATTTTCTTTTGGTCTACGGCACTTGCGCTTTTATCAAATCAAGTGAAGAATTGCCTTTTGCGAACCGGCGGTATTCAGTTGTCAACTGAGCACATATGCGTTTGCCGACTGCGAACTACGTACCCCCCTACCACCAACTGCGGCCCGCTTAGGGTGTCTTATCTGCAAGTCGGATATGCAGCCACTCAGGAGGGAAGCTGGTATTCGAGCTGGCGCACAGCATGTGGTCGCCTGAGAAAGCAGCCAGGCCTTGCTTGCTGTGCCGGTTCGTGCCGTGCTGAGCGTCAAAATCTTTAGTGCTTTGCTATTTGCGCATTTCCGGTTTCCGTTGCAGTTGCACGTCTTCAACCAATTCCCATGCCACCACAGATACATTCTTTATATGCAGCAAATATCCTCCTATGCACCAAATGCTTCTTATTCCACTGTCGTGCACGTTGTCGCTCCAGCTAGACGATGGGCGACCGGGCGATGGCTCCATGCATGGGAATTATTAACTAAACAGGCGGCATCAGCACCAACAGCAGCACCGACAACAGCAGCAAGGACGCCACACCGTTAAGGTAATGCACGTTATGGCGTCTGCATGCCAGAATGCAGCATCGCTTCGAGCCCCAGTTGATGGCGTCCATAAAGTCTGAAAAAATATTATGATGTGTGCATTGTTTGAAGTACCCGCCCACCTGCGCAGTTTACGCGTGTATGTGTGCGCCCAGGAACTTGATATGTATGAAAAGCTACAGCACCAGCAACAACACCAGATTCAGCTCCAGCTCAATGGCCCCAAGCCCCTGGTAAACCAATCGTTACTTTTTATGTGGCAAGCTTTAGCCAATATTTTCAGTTGATGCCCGCTAAGCTAGCAATGCCCAAAACAACTCCCGATCTGGTCATGGCTACGCTTCGGTTATGCAAGCATTGGCATAATTATTGAAAAGCTATTAACAATACGTATTGCAGAATAATATATTACCATAAATGAATGTAAAAAGGGGCTAAGAGTAAATTTACAGACTCTTGAGGTCTTTGAGTGAATTGTAGCAATTTTTCTTGAAATTTTTACTTTTCTTTAAGCTTTTCAACTACGCACTCGTAAAAAAAAAACATAGGCAATGTCAGCTTATGAACGCACGTTCCCATAAAACCGAAAGGGGGAGACGGCCGGCGAAATCAAAGTCGAAGTGTAAGTAAATAAAACATATTGTTTCTTATATAGGAAGACATTTTGCAAAATTGCCATGATTTGCAATGCAAATCAAACATAGCGCCATTATTTCACATACACACAAACACACACGCACTTACACGATATGTGGAAATAAAAGTGAAACCTCGGCGCATATGTTGCTTCAAAGACCGCGAACATCTGTCTGGCAGTCTGTCCGTTGTGCTTGAAACCATTGCGATAATAACGCACACAGGGAGTAGGAGTGTGTGCGCGTGTGTGTGAGTGAGTTGGTCTTAACCTGCGGCGCAAAGCGAAATAACAACTACAGAAAAACGGCAACAGCCGTGGCACAAAAACAAGACTAAAAAAAAAAGAAACAAAAAATAGCAAAAAATATGTTTTATACATTTTCCTTCACTTTGCATTTTTGCGTTGCCCGCTGCTCGCTGCTCTCTGCTCGGTTCTGGGTTCTCGGTGCTCCTGTTACCGGCAGTTATCCGGCCCCCAGTACGATGCCGGCCGCGCAGTCCTTGGCCCCGCGGCAAGCAATTGCCTTAACTGTGCGTGTTTTCATTGCGTTGTCTTTTCTTTTTTTATTTTTGTTTTTGTAAATTTTTGATTTGTTATTGTTGCACGTGTTGTCTTTTGCCTTTGTTATGACAATTTATGCCAGGCGGGAAACCAAGCAGTTCAACAAGATCAGGGGATGGCAGCATGTTGTTGTATATACGCCCAAATTTATATGTATTTATATACAGATGCACATTATTGTATACATACACATCCTATGCGCACACACTTTCCAGGCATAGCATAAATCTTTGTACATAAAACTCACTTGAAGTCATTTTTGACTTGGTGTCAATTATGAGAAAACACACCTAAAACAACACACATCCGGCTGGAAAATAATGTGAGGCAATATATATTCAAAAATATTTACATTCATGAATGTTATGTTATTAAATCAGACTGAATACACTCATAGTTATTCAATAAACTTTGAAATAAAATGCAATTTTCATTATTTTTACAAAATTTTTTTTGCTTGTTTTATTTGTTTTCCTTCAATATATTTATGTATACATAATATAAGTTTTTGTTTTTAGCCGTTTATTTTAAATATTATATTACGTGTTACTTCTATTCATCATTTCTATGTTGCAATAGTTGTTCTTCATGTTGTTTTTGTTTAGCTTTGTATATTTTCTTAATGCTTCTTCTCGCTGGCAACGCATCGACTAGGTCCTAACTTCTGTGCTGGCCCTTTATAATTACATTCGAACCTCATTTTGAGAAGCCTGCATTTTCGATTTTCATTGTTTTCCTTTTTTTTTGTATATAATTTGTATATTTCGCTTGCTTTTTATTTGGTTTACTCTGGCGCGTTGGTATACAAAAAACACGACCAAATTTTTGTGTTCTTTTATTTTCACTTTTAACTATAAATATTTTCTTTCTTTCATTTTTTGGTTGCTATGCTTAATTTGATTAACCTTTTAATATCCGTTACGTTGTTTCACTTGTGATTTCTTATGAAAACGCCATTTTGTATATATGTTTGCATGTGTGTGTATGTGTATGTGTATGTGTGAGTGTTTAGTTATGCCTGATGCCATAAATATATATATATATATATTTTTTTTTATATAGATATATATATTATTTTGCAGTATATTTAAAACATAGCTTATTCCTTTTATTTTTTGTTTCTGCTTATTTTTGGTTTTGCCTCATATTTTGCATTCATATTTTTCCTGTTTGTTTTTGGGGTTTGTGTGTACTAATCCTTGTCCTAAAACACACTCAAACATTCTTAAATTTCTACAAAATATTTGCAATACTGCAGTCGATATCTATACTTTGTTTATTTTATTTGCTATTTGCTTATCATATTTTATGTGTTAATACACATGCGATTTATATATATATATATATATATATATATATATATATCTTTATATATATATAGACTACACATTTATTTATATGTATTTCTTTAATTAATGTGTGAGTGTGTTTGTGTGTGTGTGGATGCTTATGTGTATGGTGAATTGGTGTGCACAGTTTGTCTGCGTCTTAGTGTGATGCTTTCCAAAAACTACATATGCATGTCTTTGGTATTTTGTATTTCTTTTATTAGCAGCTTTTGGTTATTTGCTCATCATTTTGATTTCTTCTACATTTGTTGTGTATTTGGTTTACAATCTTACTGTGATTTTAAATGCATAAAATGCATGCATATGCCCTCTGGAATATTGCACATATGTATATTGTGGATCGCTTCCTTCCAGTGACTTGCGCAACTGCCTCAAATGTAATCTCGTTGGCATTTGATATTATAAGAGGGGGCTCTTCTAGCTGTACTTACATTTCTATTATAATAAGTTTGCTAGTTTAACGTTTAATATTTGAGTTGGTTTATATCATATGTTTGTATTTCTAAGTATACGAGGCGACAAATAACATTCGGCCGTCGGTTGAAGGGGTTTTTCGAGTGGTCGCCCTATGGCTCTGTTAATTGTTGCAAGTTCGCGTTGTTATTAAGCAAAAACCCATTTACATAACTGTCTATGTTAGATGTAATTTATGTCACGTTTATTTGCATCGTGTTAGCTAACAAACCGCATTCCTCCGGTTTTATGGGTTTGAGTACTGCCCTATGTTAATATGTTAAGTTATGTAATTGTTTATACTCTTATTGTATTGTTGCTTAAATAATACTTTCATTTGATTGATTTTCGGTTTTTGCTTTGTTGTAATTTGATTTGATTTTTTTTTATTTTCATTTAATTTAATTTATGCTATGTTCCTTAATTACAGACTGAACTCTGGCCCTATCTTCCTTCTCGTTATGCTTATGTGTGTCGTACAATTTTGCTAATGCTCCAGTTTCAGCTTTTCAATAATTACACACCGAATTGACTAAATTGAAATTGCAGTTCATAATCATAAACTACAATTAGTTCATTTTTGTTTCGTTCTCTCCAAAACGACAATTACTTTAATTTCATTTTTAATATTAAATGAGTTTCAAATATATTATAGAGAAATCCAACAGATCAATTGAGCTATGAACTTTAATATCCTGACTGCGAGAAAAGGAAAACGCATGTTAAATCATAACAGGGTGTAAGAAACTTAGTTTCGACTGGAGCCCCAGTTAGAACTGGAGAGTAATCAGTTACCGCGTCCAATTTGACATACTTATTAATCTATAGAAAACATCTTTCCTTGTCTGTTGGTTTGTCATTATGTAGTTGTCCTTAAAAACGCCCATAAATATTTTGTTCATTTTACTTGTTTTGCTTTATGGTTGCGCTTGTTGTTGTTGTTGTTGATACTGTATATATATAAATATTTTGTATATGTATATGTTTGTAGACGTATATAAATGTCTTAGCACATTCATTAGTTGCACAACATTAATACTTTTTTTTCGCTTTTTTCCTTTCTTTTTTTTATCTATTGAATCTTTATTACTTTTCTATATCTTAACGCCTTAAGTTTCTGTTTTATTATTATATTATTCAGTTTCCAACTCTGGGTTAGCTTCTATATGGAAACTACATATTTAACTCTTTACTGATATGTTGTGCAAACATTAACAAACAAACCAATAATATATGTATATAATTTTTTTTTGTATACTTTTAAAGATTTTTTTTGTTTTTTTTTTTTTTGTTTTTTGTTTTTGTAATATAAAGTTTGCTTTTCATAAATGTTGTGTTGTGTTTTTTCTTAGCCAAATTTTTTAAACTTTTTTTTATTGGTTTGGTCAACAATGCTTTAAATTTGTATCTGTCTAAGTTATCGTTTACTTAACAAAAATCATCATTTTCATTTTTCTTATTTTGTCGCTTTTTTTCATAAACAAAATAACAACACAAAAATGCAGTTAACGCATCGGCTTCAATCGCTCAGAATCGAAAGCTCTGCCTTGCTCCGGTTTAAAATCACATCTACGTCTAAATCGTTTCTTGTCATGTTGAAACATGCAATGCCTCTCATAGTCCAACTACTCGTTAGTTCTAGTGCTAAAAACATCTTAGTGTACATTACAACTCGCTTGTTTCTTAAGCTATGTCTGTTTTGTGGTTCGATTAGGTTACGGTTAAGGTTACGATTACGGTTACGGTTACGGTTACGGGTACGGTTACGGTTACTGTTACGGTTAAGGTTAAGGTTATACTTTGCGATCCTGCGTATGTGAGCTCGGTTAGCTATAGACATGCATACACAACATTCAATTATGTATTTTGAACTCTAGTACTACTACTTGCCTCTCCCTCCTCTCCGCTAACTGTCATTGCACTTCCCGGCTGTATGAAAAAATGCAGCCAATTTTTGCGAGTGTGTGTTCACAAAATATTGTAAACAATGCGCACACACTCACATCAATCGGATTAAAAAAATAAAGATACGCCGAAACGATAAAGATAAAGCTCGCCATATGCAAATCAAAACCTGGCTTTCCCCCAGCTGCCCCTTTTAACAGCAAAATTCAACTGCAATTATTTTTAGTTGATCTATTACATGTTATATGTATGTTGTTTTTTTTTTTTGTTATCATTTTAATTGGTTTTTATTTTGAACATTTATTTGATAAATTATCATCCAAGACATACTCGCACATTTATGCATAGATATAAGTATGTGAAGGACCCACACGAGAATATCATTTGCGGTGCGTTCTCGTACCTAGTTTACTGTACTTGTCTGTATGTATATATGTATATGTATAAGTATACTAAATTACTATGCTAGATGTGTATGTATGTATACCTTTAAATATGAGTATGTATTGATGTACACAATACAAGCAAATTTTCTTTCTCTCTTAATACTTTCTACATAAACTGTAATATCTCTAGCTGTATGCATGTGTGTATCTTTGTATGTATGTGTTAAAACTAACTCTTGTTTGACATTCAGTGAACTACGATTTCTATATGCCTTTCATACAAACGTACACTCAGATGAAGGGTGGCCAGTATGGGAGGCGTGGTGATGCTGCACCAGGTTCGACTGTAAGTGTACCCTCTTTTTACCCACTGATGACTCAGCTAGATCTTATACGAAAAGTTCTACATGCCATATACAGGGGGCATCTCAACTATTAAGTAATGTGTGTGTGTGTGTGCGTGTGTGTTTGCGTGTTCCTATGCTCACTAACTAGTTCACTTCGTATCTGTTTGGATGTTTTGTATAGTTTGCGCTAATTGCTGTTTTGTTATTTCTGTTGTAATTGTTGGGCATTGTCGGACATGCATAAAATTAAACAGGATCTTCGGAATTTGCATTATTGTATTTTTGGTTTGTTTTGCTGAAGCGAATTGGTTATGCGCTCATTTAATTTCTATGTAAAGGTATTTTATTACAGTTTTGCATTTATTATGGCTAATATCAATTAATATCATTCGATGGCATATTTTGATTGTATTCATTATATGTACGACTATGTAGGTATGCATGTACTTGTGTGGCGTTTCCTCTAGTGTTAGCTAATCCCTCTCCCATACATTTCACAGACCATTTACACTCGCAATTTGCTATTCCCTACCACATTTTATGGCTATCAACTTTGTGAACTCGATATGAAGGAAATCATTTCCAGTCTAAGGCCGGCAAATAAATAAATGAGAATCAACTTGAGTTCGACTTAAACTGAGCTTTACAAAATACAAATAAGAGTATGTTTGTGGGTAGAGTATATGAAATATAGCAAATTACAAGTGCTATAGACTTGTGGAACACATGGGTTTCATCTGTATCTATATATCTTTACATAATTTGTATCTGGTTTTTGTTTGTTCTAACACAATAAATTTGCAGCTAACCATTCATCTTCTGGCAACTGAAATAAAAACATACATTTTATACGTTTATTTAGTATAAACAGATGATATTTAAATGCAAAAGCAAGTCAAAATATTTATGTGGAAGTTTTGTAATGTTGCTTTGTACATGTCTTTTCAAAGAATTTTTCAATTTCACGTGAACTTATAAAATTATAAACCAAATGAAATTATTGCAAACTGAGTGAAAATAAAAAGAAAAATCAAGTGTTTATCTTGCTGCTATTAATTACAAAGCTGGTGTGACAGATAAAACGTAAGCTTGACGCCATATTTAACGAGGTTTGGCTTCGAATTCCAAGATCAAGTTTATGTTTGAGTTTAGCTTGTGGCTGGATTGCATTGGACTTTGTTGCGCTTATCAACATATAATAAATATTTACGAGTATATCATAAGTTCTTTCATATACTATTAACTGCGAGTGCTTGTGGTTATATTTATGTGTTCTGGGACTGTCTGCGAATGAGTGTGTGTGTGTGTGTGCGTCTGTGTGTATGTATCTGTATGTAGGAACATATCTTTCAATTACTGAGCAATCACAAAATAAAGTACTATTTAGTTATATGAGCTTTAGTGCGTTAGCATGTTGCAATGGTCTAACAATTCTTTGTAACATTTAGTTGCAGACTATAGGAAAATGATAGCAGGAAATGTCGAGTTCACCAATTGTCTGGCTTGTCTTGGCTAGGCCTGGCAATTGTCTATATATGTGTGTGCGCTCACATGACAATGTGGCGACGTTCTCGTCTAGATCTACGATAGTAACAGGCACTAGTGCTATGTGTATTATCATTGTGATATTAAATAGTGTATGCATTTGAGTGTGTGGTAAATGCTGCTAAGCGACTATCAGAAGCTGAGCACAAAAGTAGGCAATGTTAAATAATGCGGTTACGCATACAAGTATGAATATGTGTGTGTATGTACGTAGCTGTGTGTGGGTGTGGGTCGGGGCTGTGCCAAGGGGCTCCTGGGTATGTCTGCGTCTGGCTTGTCTGCACGCATGTCACAACACATACAGACATACAAATTTGTGTAAATAAATGTGGGTGTACGTTGTGTGTGCACGTAATTAATTTTAACGCATTTTTAATTATGTTTACTTTTATTTAATTCCGCGCTGGCGCATGTGACTGTTTGTGTGTATATGTGTCTGTGATCGCAATTTGTATGAGTGAGGCTGCTTTGCACAATACACATGGAAAACAGCATACTTTATTTATGGCTTCTCCTTTTTTTTGCTTTTTTAATCAAATTGCTTTTTACTTATTTAAGCAATATATTTCTTTTGTAATTATCATAATTTTTTCTTCAATTAGTTATAAATCTCTCTATTCGTAGCATGCTAAACACATTTATATAAAGCATAATTTTCATTTGGGAATTATTTTTTTTTTTTGTTTCTTTTAATATTTTATTTTTCTGTTTAAGGCTTATACAAGGGCCGCGTGCAAGTGTTTATGAACCAAATACTTCATAAACAATTGCAAATGGATGTGTGTGCTTTAGCATATTTTGTTGTGGTTCTACTTTGGTTTTCGGTTTTTGGCTTTTGGCTTTTGATATTTGGGTGCAGCACTCAACATTCGACGGACGCCAAATTGACGTCAATTGTAAATTTCTCGGCGCTTCGCATTTATTTACAGCTGATTTTTGGCTATGTTTCTGTTCAGAACTTCTGCTGTACTTAAAAAATTTGGATAGTATTTTTTTTTCTTTTTTTTTTCTGTTGTTTACTGTGCCTGCAAAAGTAAAGGATAAACCTTAAAAAATAATATGGGTGTTAGTAAAAATTGGAAAAAAATAGTAGACGGAATAAAATTATTTATAATGCAGAGAAAACTTGATGCAGCTTTGTGTATATTTTATTATGATTGTTGCATTAAATACTTTGTAACTAGCAGTAGCATAAATTTGATTTGTTGTATAATCTACGTGAGTATTAAGCGAACGCATGAGATTAACAAATAAAAAATAACTATTAAATAATGCTTACGATACTTTCAAAATATGTTGATATTCAAAGCACATGCTTTTAAGCGGGGATTATGTATTGAAATCGAATAAATGCAGGTAGAATGTATATGAAAATGTTTTTTATGTTTAATTATTATTTTAAACGGCGAGCAATATTTAAATATTTTATGGTTTGTTTGTCGTTGTTGTCCCTTGGCTTTAAAAATGCAGTGGCAAGAACTTTTCTTTTAATAAAATTTTTTTTTTGAAAATAACCTTTTGTTTAATATATGTTTTTATTTACTTTAGCCTGTGCATAAACTATGTTTGTATATGCGCTCAGAATAAGTTATTGACTTAATACTCATGAATATATTTGAAACAAAAATACTTGTTTATTTATATTTAGTCCCATATTATTTTCTTCATTATTTAAGTTGTTTTGTGTTTTTTTTTTTTTAACCCAATATTTGCAATATTTTAAAATATATAAGCTGAAAATTCGCAAAGCAGGCAACAATAGAAAACTAAAAATCGAAAATATGTCAAAGAATACCATTGCTCATACATAAATATGTCTCATATATAAATAAACAATAAACAAATAAGCGAAATAGCAAACAACCGGATCGAGCGAATTAGATTAAGTACGTATTCAAAGCATTCAACGAACATACTAGACTCATCGAGAAATTGAATATATGTATTTACAATTGCGAGCTAGTATTGCATGTATGTGTGAGTAGTGGTGCGTGTGTGTGTGAGTGTTTATGTCTTTATGTATTGGTATAAGTTAGCACCTACCTGTGGGCTCACTTGAAACTGCTGTATCGGATAAGCAACCACGCCGGCGGCCTGTGGTATAGCAGTGCCTGCAACACCCGTTGCCAACTGTTGGGCCGGCGAGATCTGGGCCTGGGTGACGCCTTGCCAAGTGGCTGGTATCTGCACGCCCATTCTGCAAGTGGAGTGACAACGAGAACATGCGCATGAGTATAAGACAAAGGTTGATGATGGCAACAGAGCCCATGTGTCGAGATCTGACTGCGCGGCGTTTCCCTGACGCCTGCCGTATGCGACAATTACCACGGACGAGACAGAGGACTACGGCTACATGACAGTTACACTTACAAATCCAACAACTCCGACTAGCACACTGCCAACAGTCGAGCATGTGGAATTGCATGACGTACACCGGGTACATATACGCCGCAGTCGCAAATGAAAACTTTAGCAATTAGCAAATGAATTCACTCATCCGTCATGCTGTCGCTGCCCATCCCCTGTGGCGGTTCAATCATTTTGTGTAAAGAACCATTGAGTCGGGCTGCGGGCAGGGCAGGGCAGAGCAGGGCAGGGGAAACGCAACGCAGGCGCATCAGCTAATGAAATAATTATGCATAAATCGATGGCAACGGCATCGAGTTAACCTACCCCATGTAGCCCTGCTGATAGCCTCCGTACTGGCTGAAATGGTAGCCTTGGATGCCCTGCAGGAACTGATTCTGTACAGCCGCAGCGCTGGCGGCCGCTGCAGCAGGTGTTACAGCGGCTGCGGTGGCCGACGAGGTCGGATAGGTAGGCGTCGGCGAATACCAGCACCCAGTGGCGGCCAACTGCTGCCCATAAGCGGCAGCGGCGGCAGCAGCAGCGCTCACGCCATACGGAAAGCCAGCGGCAGCGGCGCTGTTCAAAGCCTGACTGGCCATAGACTGGGAATTGTTTGGGTCGCCGCTCTCCTTGCCCCAGGAGCACTTAACAGGCTGTGCATTGATTTCGGTGTTGTGCACACCGACGATGGCATGAGTGGCGGCCTCCTTGGTGGAAAAGCTGCAAGCAAAAGACGTGGCATGTGGCAAATGAGCATCTGGGTACCTGTGGCATGTGCCTACACTCAACTTACCGCACAAATGCGTAGCCCTTGTCCTTGAAGACGCGTATTTCCTGTATCGCGCCGTAGGGCGCAAATGTTTTCTGTAGCACCTCCTCGCTGAGTGCGGTGAGGGCGCTGTTAACGCCACCCACATAAACGGTGCAATTGGAGGGACTGCTCTGGTTGTAGACCTCATCGAAAGTCAACGGCTTGATGTTCTCTAAAGTATGAAATATGAGAACAGAAATTGGCAACGATTTCCATTAGTGCGAATTCATTTCGATATTTCGCAATTGTTGCCCTCAAGCCACAATTAATGACTGCAGTTTTTATGCCTCTGTCGTGCAGACATCCTTTTTTCATATTTTATGTCTCTTGTTGTTTCTGTTGTTGTTGTTTTTGTTGTTTTCAACGAACTGCATGATTAATATGCAAATTAATTAAGGGTTTTGCCCGCAGCAACAACGACTACAACGTCGGTTGCCTACGGTTTTGGTAATTAAAATAACCGCATACACTTAGTCAAAATGTTTCAGTGTGTGTGTGTGTGTGTGTGTATGGTTATATGTGTGTGCGTGTGTGAGTGTGTGTCAAAGGGTGTATATGTACTGCTGTGCGACAGCATTTACCGTTACTTCAATTCTTGTTGCTGCACTTTTAAAAGTTGTTGCTCTTGTTATTGCATTTTTTATTATACGTATTTGTTGTATACACATTTTACATATTTTACGTATTTTACGGATTTTTTGTATTCTTTCGTATTTTTTCCATATTCAACTGAGAACTGGGAGCCAGTAATTGGGAGTTGGCAACCCAAATTGTTCGCCATATTGTGGCTTTCTGTGTTGTTGTGGTTCTTGTTGCCATTATTGCTGTTAGGTCTGTTGGTGGCACTGCTATACGGCATTTGTGCACGTACTTATTTCTATGCAAAAGTTACACTAATTACTTCCTTTGAGGTTAAAACAAAATTTGCACTTTTAAAAATAATGTCAGGTTTGCGTGTTTATGTCTTTGTTTAGTTTTCAACAATTTTTAGGCGTTGTGAACCAGACTTTGGCGAAGCTCTGAGTATGTTACATTTGGTTAACCGACGGCTTTTAAAAAAAAAAACGACTATCGAACTTTAAGGGAACATGAAGATTCGCTTAAATGCCGGTTCAATACTCGGTAAATTCACATAAGTCAGTTTCATAACAAGCAGACTTGCTGCGTAAATACACTAATATTTTTGGTAATAATATGATCATTTTGATTTTACAAAAAACATGCAAATATGAACATGATTTAACTATAACTCTTGTCAGTGCACAAACAACTTATTGTGTTTATTATTAATTTATTAAACTGTACGCCAATCTGTTTCCATAAAGCAAGCATCTCTTTAGCACTTTACAACTTAGCATTAAAACCAAAAAGTTCAGTAAAAATGAATATTTTTAATAAGAAGCGTAGCGCACCGGCGCCAATCGTATTAGCCTAACCGGTGTAATGCAACGAATTTACCCCGGCATTAAAATGCCTTTACATGCCCCTAGCTAGCAATACCTGTCTCTCTCGCTCTCTCCAAATCGCTCTCACTGAATACCTGTTTCTTTCTTGGTGCTTTGCAGCGGGCCCAACCACACAGAAAAATATGGCTCAATAGCATGCAACAGGACAATTCCTGCGCTTACACACAACACATACTCACACGCACCAGGTCACCAACACTCACACACACGACGAACCAGCTTTACAGCAGGAGTAACAACAACATGCAAAGACCCTGTCGAGGGTGCAATGTAGAAACTAACAAGCTTGCAAATATTTTTGAAAGCTTTTGCCACAAATGAATACGACTTGCCGACGACACACTCCAACACACACACACACACAGACACACACACACGTGCATGCATCCATATACAGATGCCCTCACGTACTCTCAGCGCGTGAGGGGCTCATGCAAGCGACATTGCATACTTTTGAGCGCAATGTTTCACTAATTTGCACTTTGCTTTGTGCTTCTGCCATCGTTTCATTTCTTTGCCTCTATTTTTCTTTACGCTTTTAAATACGTGTAATTAAATTTGGATATGTAGGGGTGCGACACACACACGTACGTGCTTAGCCTTGAGGCGATTTGCAGTTGCCGTTGTTCTTGTACCTTTTGGGCGGGTCAACGTTGTCCCTTGCCACATTTCATTTCATGTCTGAACCAAATTAAAGTGCTTGGCGACGTTGCTGCCCGTAGCTTTCACTGCCAGTGTGGACATAATTATCACGTTAAAACTAAGCCCCTGGCCCGCGGGCAGCCTACATGAATAACAACAAAGCCAAGCACCAGTCTGACTGCCTGTCCGTATAGCTCTCCCTTTCTTCTCTCTCTCCCCCTCCCTCTCTTCTCTCTCTCTCTCTCCTTCTCTCTTTCTCCCTCTCTCTTTCTCCTCTCTCTATCTATCTCTCTCTCTCTCTCTCTCTCTCTCGCTCTCTCTTACTATTTCTTTTATATAGCTGCAATTTTAATGAGCAATTAGTGTCATGTAGAACCTAATGATAAATTAATCACACAATCATTAACGTAAATAATTCAAACTTATATGCATACGTCACACCCAAAAACAAGAACAATAAGCACAAAAACCTGACGGCAAGACAATTGTGAATTAGCCCCGCTTATTTTCAACTAATTAATATGCATTGAGTGGGTGTGACCACGTAAGTTTGATGTTCGTGCCTGAGACATAAATAGAAAAAGAGAGAGAGAGAGAGAGAGAGAGAGAGAGAGAGAGAGAGAGAGAGAGAGAGAAGTGAGAGAAGTGAGAGAACTATATTCAGAGTATTTTATAATTGGTCTTCAACAGTGAAGAACTTAGATCAAATAAATATATTATATATATACTTCACTTCACTTTACTATATTGAACAAGTAAGCTCCCGACTAGGGGATACCCTGAACCCTCTCCTTTCAACATTAAATGAATATATATATTCTATTTTAGAAGCTATATGTCAAATTTGGGGACTCTAGCTGTTATTATTTACCAAAATTGCCCAAAAAACCGGATATCGATATCGAGTTTTGTCGATTGCTTGGAAACGGAGTAAGTTATCGATTATCGGAAACTAACTCGATCTGCGCAGGCACTAGCAGCACCTACATCTAAAATTTCATATTTCAGTCTGTAGCTCAGTCTCTAGCTCTTATAGGTTCTGAGATCCTTGCGTTCATACATACGGACGGACGGGCGGACGGACGGACAGGCGGACATGGCTAGATCGACTCGGCTATTGATACTGATCAAGAATATATATACTTTATGGAGTCGGCGATGTTTCCTTCTGCCTGTTACATACATTTGGATTTTGCACAAATAGAATAACCACTTTAAATGGGTTCAGGGTATAAAAATATAAAACGTTGTTAACTGATTATTGGGCAACGAGTTATTTGGATCCCTACTATGTACTGAATGGATTAATTTTCTATATATTAAAGTTTTCCGCTTTTAATATCTGTCATACTGTACTGTCATATTATCTTACCAGTCTGATGCTATAAGAAATGAATATGCAGCTTTTTTATCAAAATGCTTTCTTAAATTTAAACTTTCAGGAGTAGGTCATAAGTTAAGCACATGCTGTTCGCTGAACTTATTTACAGCATATGAATAGGAGTCGGCCACATAATTTACATTGAGCTGGAACTTTTCATGTATACGATTACAAAAACAGTAACCAGCACTTGGGCAGCGCATTGAGGCATTTCAACTTTTACTTAATTGTGCGCAACTCTGCATAAAATGTTGATTTATTGCAGCAACTACAACTGCCAGGTAAATAGGCGGCCCACGCACACAGTCAAATAATTTGCCTCAAGTTTGTGTCGCCCCCCAACTCAGTCGCTTTCTCTCCTCCTCTCCGTCTCTCTCAGTCCACGAGCACTCAGCAGTCGACAGTTTGCCATTGCAAAACAGTCAAAAGTCAAATAGTTTTGGCACAGAAATTTGTCATACAACATAGTCGTCGACGTTGTTGTCGTCGTCGTCGTCGTCGTCGTCGTGGGCTTTGTGTTACCGGCATATTGTTTCAGGTTAATTAAGTTATTACCATAATGAGCTTGTAAGTATTTTGGCCTTTATTTATGGCATGCATTGAAATGAAGTCGCAGTCGGGGCCTTAACCGGTTAACAAAAGCAAAACTTTGGCAGAAACTTTTGCCACGAGCTGTTGTCGACAATAAAAAATGGCAAATGCGTTCGTTATAAGCCATGAACCTAAAAAATATAAAAAAAGGAAGCGGAATATTACAAAGCGACGCCAAAATTGTCACAACTGTAAAATGCGCAATTGCGTCGGCTCGTAAATCTTAGCTACAAAAGGAGGCGGCACACAAAGAAATACACACACACACACTCGCAGGCAAGTGGCTTACTAAACGCCGCAACTGCGGACTGATTGCCATGGCCATAAAATGTGCAGCCTGCTTAAAACATAAAAATGCCAGAACAAGACTGGCCAAAAGCATCCGCACAGCAGCAGCAGCAGCAGCAGCAAAGTGGCAGCGTAAAACATCAAGTAATGCCAAATCCCAAATGTGAAATGCGAAATGCGAAATGCGAAATGAGTTGAGTGCTACAAATCGTAAGAGTTGCCTGCCAGCAGGCACCCCAAGCAACTAGACAAGGCCATAAAGTGCTCAACCTACTCAAACACACACGCACACATATCAAAGATTTATGCACACATGCACACGCCAACATGTGTGTGAGCCCCATGGAAAACCCAAAACCCTTTATAGAGCGTCGACTAAGCGACAGCTCGTAATTGTGTAAAATCTTTGTCGGCGTCTTCGATTTTGGGTCCTGGCTGCTGAGTCAGCTACTCAACCAAACAAAATATCCAAATTATTTCGCTGCCAAATTGCTAATAATAACTTGTATTACAGCAAAAACTACCACAGCTAAGCCCTGTACAATTCCCGCTCGGCCGGAGCACAGACAAAGCCGTGACAAAGGCAAATAAACAATGAGACCAATAAAAATTCGCTTAGGCTTTCATAGGCGTTTTTTATGACAACAATATAAATGCAAAAGCAAAAATTCATGCACATAGTTGTTGTTGCCCCAAAAATGGGAACCCTTCAACATGTCAGACCTTCCTTCGCACGATAAATTCCACCTTGACGCTGTGTGTGTGTTTGTGTGCTTGTGTCTGGCTGTGTGTATGTGTGTGAGTGTGCCAAATGTTTGTTCTATAACCATGAAATTTTTGCTATCCTGTTTCTCAGTATGTGTGTGTCTGTGTTTGTATGCCTTTTATGATAATAGTTTCGTGTTGGCAAAATTTATTTATCTGATTTGCGCCCTATCTTACTTTCTCTTTAAGTCTGTGCCAGTGTGTTTGTGTGTGTGTGTGTGTGTGTGTGCGTGTGTGTGAGTATGTGTGTGTGTAAGTCAAACAAATAAAAATTATGTTAAAACATGCAAATACGCATTAACTTTTGATTTATGAGAGACAAAGGCGAAATGAAATGAACCCGCCCTCCGTCGCGATTGTTCGCTAACTGTTAATAATGATTACGCTAGTTACAGTTAGTTTTGTGGCTAGGAGCAAGCTGAGGGCGTTCGGAGGCGTGCCCAGATGAAAATTGATTCGCCGTGTCTAATAGAATATGTCGCATTACTTTTATTTTTGGGACCTTTCGCCGTCGACTAATTGAAAAAGTTTAAACCGAATTTTTGGACCGCGGCCCATTACGGAAATTAAGCGCGTGCGGTTTTTCAGAAAGAAAAAAATATAAAGAAAACATAATCTGGTGGAAAATTTGCTGCGACACGTTTATAAATAGCGGACGGGTCGACGGGTCGACGGGTTGGTGGCTCGATGGGTCGATGGGTCGGTTTTTCGCCGGCTTACTTTTCTTCTTTACCTTTGGCCCGTAACATGGCACTGATACCTTTGGCATTCATTGCCATAATTTCCTGTAATAAGAGCGATGCGTCGACTCCTGGCAACAAAGGCAAAAACAACAAGCGCAACAACAATGGCTACACGAGCAAAGGCACCTGGCTCGCTGGCTCGCTGACCCGCCTACTTGGCTGCTTGGCGAGGTCGCCATACGCATGGCCGGAAGCCTGGGGCCAGGCCAGGTGACAGTCATGATTTCCTTACCTTTACTCGCCGGCGGTTTCCGTGTGGCCCAATTCGTGCGAATTGAGCGCGAGCCAAGCCACTGCCCGTTCATGGCCGTAATGGCACTCTCAGCTTCCTGTGGCGCGATGCAAAAGAATGAGAACAAGAGAATAAGCCAGTTATAGATAATAAGTAATAAAGCATGAGCATGCATTTAAATAAGTGCGAAGCGCCTACCGATTTCTTAATGAACGACACAAAACCGTAGCCCTTCGATTTCAATGTTTGTGGATCGCGCACCACACGGCAATCACTGCAATGAGAAAAGTGAGAGAAAATTCAAATTAATATTCAGTATAAGCTTCTTTAAGGAACTTAAAAATCTTTTACAGCAGCATTTCAGCGTGATTACAATTCTCTATGAATGTTTTCGCTTCGTTCGCCCAGGCAATCGAGCCGGACATTAAATTCGGAAATTTAATAATCTGACTGAGAACACCTAATTTATCTTGGAGTAGCTGAAGCGTTTCTAGACATGATTATGATAGGACATTTAATCTGTATAACTTTCGAACAATTGAAAAACAGTTGAGCTAAAATATGACCACTTAAAATATTTATATATATTTTCGTTTTATTAAAACTGTTTCATCTCAACACTTTAGTAGCGATTTAGTTGATTGCCCGGCGACCGCGCTTCAAATTGATTTCCCACAGCAATTCTAAGGAGTCCACAAATTTTTGGGACCATTCGCCATGGCGCTGCCAGGGCAACAGCTAAGCCAAGCTGCCAGCAAAGTTTGGCAATTACCCCTGATCTGGCAGTTTAGTTAACACTGTGCCAGGGACGTTGGCAATGGTGGCCGGCAACTTTTTTTATGATTATTATAAGTAAACTGGCGGCAGAGCCGTCGAGCGGACGGGCAGACGGCTTATTAAATATTCACACGCGCCGCGCATTTAACAAAACGGAACCAGAAATGCGCCAAGGCCCCCAAACATAATGCCAAAACCAGGCAACAACAAAAACGTACTAAAACCTCAGGCGAACAAAAAAAAAAAAAAAAGGAAATCTAAAATAAAACCCGAAAACAAAAAAGAGGCAAACAACCACGCATAAAACTTTTGACAAAGAAGTCGTTGGCCCCATTCTAAGAAAGTGGCGGCGGCTGATCCCAGTGCGACGCACGAATGAGTCCGTATCCGATACGGAATATCTGTATCCAAGTTCGTCGCGGCTGTTTGCATTAAGCGTTTTGACATGTTGGCTACCAGCACTCATCTCACGACAAATGCCAGCAGCGTACGAAAAGAAAGTTATTGAAGTCCCAGTTGCCAACAGGCGGGAGCACAGACTCTTACTCAAACTGTGACTTAGATGGTCGGAAGGAGATGTGAGGCTTGTGTTGCTTCCGGTTGCCTGAGCCGCTCCGGCTGCTGGTGCTGGTGCTGCATGTGAGAGCAATCATATCAGTGATTATGATATCCAAGATATGTATCGCTAAGATGCCAATCGATTGCTCAATAAGCCGCCAAATCAGCTGCTTAAACGCGTAGCCATCGATACGCCAACACACTTGAGGTAAATTACGATGTGAGAGGCACAATGCTTTATTAGAAGACATGCGCCGCTCATTAGCACGTTAAAGAGGTCTAAGGGCGACTGGACAAAAGCCCCGCAGCCAAATCAAAGCCCTAATCATTTTAATGAGTTTTAAATTATTAACATTTGAAACTGCGCCCGTTAACAAGGGCAGCGGGAGTGGTGGGCTGCCAGGGGGCGGGTGTCGGCACATTGATGAAACAAACAAGCGAGTAATCCAAAAATCAAATACTTTGGCCAACATTTTATGCCAGTCGCCGGCGGGCAGGACATGCCACAGAGCCTCTGTCAGCCATTTGGGCCAAAACTTTGCGCCCCAAACAGCAGTTAATTAAGTCAAGTTTTATGCTTTGTTGTTGTTGTCTACGCTGTTGACCATCAGCTTTAGTCGGTTGAGTCTTTTCAAGCCGAAAAACAGCAACTTAAATATTTGACGTTGTTGTTTCTCCGAATTGTTGCAACAATTTAACTTAAGCGACACTTTTCGTTTACTTTTGACAGCAGCTGGCAGGCTCAGCACAGTGGCCGCTAAAAGAGTTCGCTTAAGTGATATTAACATAAATATACTTTTCGTGCAGTTATGCATTTTTTATGCGAGCTACCAAGCGGCTTACTGCGATGGGCCAGCAACCACCTCACATACGCCTGCCAATAAATAGCGCGAGCGTCGAATGCGCGTCCCCAAAAATTGGCGAAAAACCTGGCAAAAATGCGGAATGGTAGGCAACCTCGAGAGCGGAATGTGAACTGTGAAAAGAAAAATTTGCATTTTAATACTTACGAGATTTCGCCGAAAGGTGTGAATGCTTCGCGCAACTGCTGAGTTTCAATTTCTGAACTTAAGTCGCCCACAAAGATGTGGAATTGTTCTGCAAAAGATACAAAAATAAGATATATTGTGAAAATACCTTTAATATGTGTATTTATGTACGGTTATGAATTCAACCTTTTATATAATCTATTATTTACAAATGTGGTTTCTAGCAAATTATTGATTTAATGTGATTTCTTTTTATAGCCTTCTAGATTATGTACTATAATTTTATCATAACCTTTCGAGTATCCTCAACAAGAACAGCCGCCACGACATCATCTCTCAGTTTCAATGCCTAACTTTTTGTTGCGAGCAGTATTTATGTCCGAATCGTTCAGATAGATACACTAGATATATACTGTCATACCAATAATACCAATAATTGCAAAATTAAGGTCTTTTATAAAACGGGTGTGAGAGTAATATCTATAGCATCTTTTTCATTATAAGTAGGAGTCAAATTGGACAGACTTTAAAAGAACTTGCTTAAGAAAATAAGCCCTTAAATGTTTCAAGGACCAGCAATTACAAGCTTTACTATTCTCCTCATATATATATATCTGGTAAGCCATAAACCATATGTCTACAGACCATATGTCTATAAGAGATTTCAAGTTTAGCACAAAAATATTATACATTTCTGTTTAAATTTATAATTACACTGTACAAAAGCAATTGTAACCTCACAAGGTAGAAACTTGTTCGGCATTGCAAAGTGTGCAGCAAAGATCTGGTTTTAGGCTCAAATTATATCAATATATGAAAGTTTATATTTAAAAATTCATTTATTATAAAATTGTATAAAATTATGTGCATTGTTAATTGAGCCCATATGAAACGAAATAAAATCAATTTTGTATGCAAACATACAGACACGCCGCTCGATGCGTTACAATGTCCAACAAGCTTAAGCTTTGAATTGAGTCATGCTGTGCTTACAAGTGGGATCTAGACGTTTGTTAACACAGGTTGTAGAGTGTTCTCGTATCGATTTCTCAAAAGATCTCTAATTGGATTTGATGTTTCCGTTTCCTTGACTCGCAAAGCGCAGTTGCTGTGGTTTGTGAGCTGCCATTATGACTAATTAAACTAATCTAATTGCAAGTAAACTCGGCATATGCGCCCACCTTTCAAATCGTGTTGTATTAGGCCAAATGACAGGCTAGCATTATGTACACAGACGGGGGACATTCTGCCTGCACATATATAACAGATATGCACAAGCTATGTACACGAAATTCAGCGAGTGCACATATTCAAAGGCTTTCGCTGTCATGCAGGCTGCACATACACAAATGCAACGAGCAAGATGCACAATTCACACATACACACTCACATGGAGACAGAACAGCTAAGCACATAAAGGCATACACAAACACACACATACACTCAAAACGCAATCATTTATTATTATTTTTGTGTGCTTTGTCTCTTTGGCACAGAAAAAGTCGCAACGTTTCAGTCGCTGTCGCTGCTGCTGTCGCCGTCGCAGTCGCAGTCGACGTGAGTGTTGCGGCTGCTGCTACTGCTGCTTGACAGAAGCAGAGGTGGCAGCAGGAGGAGGTTGCCGTTGTCCTTCGTACGCTTTTGTGTCAGCTAAGCTCACAGCGCTAAGGCTGAGTAAAACCAACCAGCATACAAAAACAACAACAACGTTGGTAACGACGCGCATGGGGTGGCAATGGGTTAAGGGCCAGCGCAGTGAGTTTTTGGGGGTCGTCACACACACACACACACACACAGCGACAGAAGTCTTACCCTAAATAATTAGCACTATTCAACTGGGGCGACGACGACGACGGCGACGTTGGCGACGTTGATGGGCGCGGCTTTGACTGCCAGCTCGACTGCTGCATGTCCTGTGTCGTGCGTCCTGTGTCCTTGTCATCGTTGTCGCTGTCGTCGTCGTCGTCGTCGTCTGCAGCACGTGCAGAAATTAACATTTCCGGTAATTTTGCGAAAATGAAAAGCAAAGCGAAAAATTAACGGCAGCAGAAACGTAATGCGGAAAGCTTTTGTGTTAAATAAATATTAAAAGCAATTCGCCAGGCCAAGCCACAGCCACACGGCGATGATGACTGTGAGGGAGTGAGAGAAAGAGAGAGAGAGAGAGAGAGAGGCAGCAGGAATGTGAGTGAGCCGAAAAGACTGTGAGGTTGGCTTTTAAAAACAAACCGAAACGAGTAAATCGCTGCTGTGTGTATATGTGTGCGTGTGAGTGTGCACACATTTTTATTTAATAGGAAATTGCGTATACGCCACCATTAATGAGCCCATTGTAAAAGCAGTCGGCGGCAGGGCTTAGCTGGTTGCCATTTTTCGTAGCCGTGATTGAAGTTTAACTCAACTAGGAACAGTCGCAGGTTCAGGAGCAGGCCCTCAGTCAAATTGCGACTCACAGCTCGAGTTGTTGTCATTATTGTAAGTCAATTGTGTATTGTCGTTGTTGTTGCTGTTGCCAGCTCAAAGGCGAAACGACAATTGAGGCATGCACGCAACTTGCGAATGACTTCACATTGGATGGCTGCCTGGTTGACTGGCTGGCAGTCAGACTTTTGGCTTATTGGAGCCACCGAATGTAATATTCATGAGCCGGAACGAAAAGCAAAGTTCTTATTGCTGTTGCTGTACTGGCAGAAAGAGGGGCGAAGAATGCGGGAATAGGCTGCCCGAGTGAGACAGACAACCGTGCACGCTAATTGCAGTCAAAGGCTGCTTTAAATTTACCTCGCATAGGCAGCCAAGACAACCTGGTGCTGTATTGGCAGCTCGTCGCTGCCAGCTTTTCTTTAGGCCGCCTCGTCAACTCGTTGCCTGATTAAAACCGTGCGTATGTAATGAGTTAATTAAGTTTTTGGTATCGCGGAAGTAGTCCTACCATTCGTTTAGCTACTGTATCATCGTGTAGACCAACACACGTGCACATAAATTAATTAAAAATCCTTGGCAGACGCACGGCTGTTACAAGTGTTTTGTATATTTGCAGAGGACGCGTCTGCCCCGGCTTGAAAGCGTTAACAACCTGCAGCCCAGGACACTGCCCATGCGGCTTGGAAGTGTGTCAGTAGTGCGCTGCCTGCCACGCCCACTTCTCTACCTTTTCATCACAGGCGGAAGCTCGGCCTATGTATGTGTGCTTACAGCTTTATTTAGTTTGCGTTGCCAGAGTTGTTGTAAATTGTATGTTATCCGTTTCCCCTGTTTGTGTTGCCCTTATTTATGTGTTGAGTCGTTGGATATGTGTGAGTGTGTGTGTGCGTATGTATGTGTGTGTGCTGATTTGCCATTGTTATTTATGCGTTTGTGCTATACCTTATTTCCTGTTTGTCTTACATAAGCTGCAACGCTTAATTACACGCAATCGCATAAAGTCAGAGAATCGCAGGCAACAGCTAAGTGTAGGCAGCCCTCGAGTTGAATGGAACAGATTTATCGCTGGCTGTATGCAGCAAAGTGAGGGTTGTCGATAGACTTCCTAAGGTAAATATGTATGTCACCTTTGCATATATGTTATCGATTATGCATAGTAAAATCTATGCAAAAAATCACTTTCAAAATCCATGCGGCCATTGACCACATGGCGTATGCTTAATCGCAATGGCAATTATGTACTCACTGGCTAAATGGCAATGCATTAAAGCTAAAAGCGTTTAGTGGCTAGTCGAAAAGCCACCAGCTGACCGACTGCTGGGACTGCCCGCTGTCATATAAAAGCCTAAAAAGAGTAAACAATTTGACGCTAACAACCGCAAAACGTGCGGACCGACAAAGCCCCAAAGCCCGAACCGCCCACAGTTTAACCCAAAAAATTGATGAATATGTAAGCAAATAACGAAGACTAACACGCAGCGGGTTGCCATACATACTAATACACTGGATAAGTATATGCGGGTATATATATGCACATATATATATATATACATAAAAAAAAGGATCAAAGTCCTGAGGCGCGTTAATTTTCCCAAACGTCAGCAGAAAAGTAAATCGGTGCCCAGTTGGGTCCGATACGGCTGGGATGCGTATCCAACACAAAAATATGAATGCCGCTCAGCCGTTCAGCCGCACAGCCACAAATTATATTGAAATGTTAATAATCCAGTTGCTTAGACATGCTGTGCAGCGTTGGGTCGCACAAAAAGGACAACTCAACTGCAAAAGGATATTTACATGGAGATTTGCAGGCGGCTGCCGCTGCCGACGCTGACTTATGACTTTGATCAATGTCGGGGCACCCAATCAATTTGGTCCATTCTACATTTGCCGCATTTATGTGCCTTCGAGAGTCACTTATGCCCGCAATTTGGCACTGCGGTTATCTTTGGGAATAGGATACGGACCAGAACCAGGAACAGGAACAGGGACAGGGCAGCAATTGAGAGACAGGAACAGGGACATGCTGCCTGTTCGTGTTTACATTCTACCCTCCCATTCACTGCCATGTCGCTTTGATATATGACACACAATTTGACTACACTTGAGAGATGGGCGTGGGGGCGCTCTTGGGGGCACTGATAAGCGACTTGGCTCAGCAAATCTTTAAATTAAATTTGCCGACTCAAATCAGCAAGCATTATAAAGTATAATGTGCTTTTAATTTCATTCATTTGCAGGCTGCTTGGCCAGTTGAATGGTAGGTGGATTGGCCGGTGGACTTGGGGCTGGCGGATGGGAGCTGGGGGGAATACTAAATGAAACTAAAAGATCTAATTAGCGTTTAGCGAGCGTGCACAGCGAACAGGGAATAGCGACGGGCGTCAACTTAAAGCAAACTTTGTACTTTAATTTCAAGTTAATTACGCGCACTCGCAACTAAGTAAATGCCTGCCTGCCCGCCTGCTGAAACCCCGTTGCAAATGCATCTGCCACGCCGTTGCCAGCAGCAAGTTTCCGCAGCAGTTTGCAAAACTGAAAGCCAATCAACTTATTTAGCCTCAACTGCTTTGCCAGCTGCCTGCTGTCTGTTCCTCTTGTCGGTTGTCTGTTTAATGAAACAGCAGTCACTTTAAGGACTCTCAACGCTCAACACTCAGCTGCTCAAGTCAGTCGTTGACATTAGCAGCATTAAGCGTCGCCTTCGTGATTTTAACGGTGTTGCTTAATAACACGGGCAGTCCCGTTTTCCAAACCTATTTCAGCACTATTGACCCCACGCCTTAAATCGTTGCAACTGTCTTCTAAGGAATTTGTATTCATCAAAATGAATTTTCTTAAATATGTTGCACACACCTAATGATACTTTTAACTGAAGTGCATTTGAATAGTAACTTGTTTTTATCAAAGAGTTTGACTCATAATCGTAGTTCAGCAATTCAAAATTGAATTCTGTCGTTCGTTTAAAGTTGGTCGCCGTTGGCAACAATTTTCTCGGTGCTGCGAAAATATCTGTTGTTGAGTTTCTTTGTAACTTAACAAACAGGATAACTGCTGGAGCATCGTCATCAGGTTGTCGCGGTGCGCAGATCAAATAAAATTTTCATCTTCATTGTGCTGTGCGTCGCGTCGCTAAGCTATATAATAATATACATTTATACACTTAAACATTTCTACAAAAAGCTGCGTGGTTGTTCGTCGCGTGCTTGTATGTGTGTGCAAATGAATCTCTAGCTGTCTGCGTGTGCGCGTGTATGTGTGTGGCGCGGTGTTGGGGGCGGGTTGCTGACATCGAGGTTTGCTACCTTTTCGTGCCGTTGCCGCAGAAACTTTTTGGGTTATTCAGTGACTACGTTGCACTATTCTTAGCTAGCTGTTGTTGTTATTATTGTCGTTGTTGCTGCCACCGGCGTCGTCGACGTCGTCGTCCTCGTCCTCGTCCTCGCCGCCACCGTCTAACGTGTAAAACAATGACTCATTAAGACTCATCTAAATTCTAATGAGATTCAGTAACTATTAAAAACAAAACATGGCAGAGGCAAAAGCAAAGGCAACAACAACAACAACAACAACAACAACAGCAACAACAAACTCAGCAGCAGCAGCAACTGTGGCAAAGGGTTGCTGCCCCAAAGGCAATGTCTCGTCTTCACGGGCCCCCCGCCCTTAAGATCTTATCAGAGCGCCCTTTTGCCTACGGCTTGTGTCCATTTTGTGCTGATTCTGCTGTTGTCTTTAAGCCTTCGGTCCCCCAAAAATTTAACTCATTTATATGCAAGTCGCCTGCGTTGCCTTTAAACAAATGTCATTAATTTGATTTAAATTTGGCACACAAAAGGAAAGAGACAGGTACACTGAGTGAGAGAGAGAGAGACAGTGTGACGGAATGGTGCACAGAATGCAAAAAATTATGTGTATTGTTGGTTGTGCTTATAAAGCAATCAGTCCAGCATGTAAAGTATAGAGTGTGAGTGAGGATAAGGTTTTAGGCCTGTTCTATTCTGGTTTCTGCTCGCGTGCAAATTTCGCATTTAAATGCCAGTCATAGGCGCTTGTTTGTCTATAGGCTAGGACTAGAGGATGCCAAGGAAAGGGGTCGGCTGCTATTTGCATTTGCTGTGTGTTGACAATTGTGTAAAAAGCGTCGCAGGACAAGACACTGCAACACACAGCACACACCCAGACACACATAACATACACGACAAAGACAGAAAGCGAAAGAAATGGCAAATTTGCGTATGAGAAATCGAATGGAGGCAGTCCAGGAGGCCAACGAATGCATTAAAGTGCTCCCTTGGCGAACAAACGAACATGTTGCCTTATAAATTAGAAAGAACATTCGCTCACTCTCTCTCTCGCGCGCACACACACGCATACATAGGCACACGCACTTGACTGTTGAGTACATAGAAAACGAAATAGAAATTGCGTATGTTTGCTTTTTAAGGGCAGCAACAACCAACACCTAACTGGAACCGCAGCAACAACAACAACAACTAGAGGAGCGAAACAAAAAAGGGCGCAAGCATTCTGCATGGCAGGGTCGTGGCCGCCCTTGCTACCCATGTATTTGCATTGGATTTCGGGTAGTTATACGAAAAACACACTCCACAGACTGACAAGCCCAGCGCCCAGCGCCCAGCAACACCAGCCAACCACCCACCCAAGCATGCACACACGCACACACAAACTGAACCCCCTTCTAACAACAATGAACATTAAACGCCGTTTGTTGTCGCATTTACCGAGCGGGTTGGGGGCTGACGGGCGACGCAGACAAACAGCCCGGCGGAGTATGTTGCTGTTGTTGCAGTTGTTGCTGCTGGTAGCACATGTTAAAGGTAAACGCGACGCAGGTGAACCAACTCCCAGCTCCTCGATTCATGCAATCTGCATATTTGCTGGGCGCCACGAAAGGCAAAGCAAGTAAAAACCTGGGTCAAATAGCGGTTACCGCTTCAGTTTTTCCTTTTTTCTATCCATTTTCCCTTTCCCTTTTTCCTGTCGTGTCACTAGTTTTTAGTGTGTGTAAGCGTAGGTGTTGATGTTACCACACTCACACACACACGCACACATAACTAGTTTCAGTGCCATTATTGGCTCAGTCACACGCTAGACCCTAGCCTAAAAGGCGGCTACGATCTTTTTTGGGCTGTCGGGGTCATGACATGACTAGTACATACGCGTCTCTATGTATATCCCGAATCAAGCTGGGTCTGACTCTACGAGCTGGGTTGCCTCGCGTTGGATTGTTAATTGTAAAGAGTTTGGCGTTTGCCATGTGTGGGTGCGGTTTACGGTTTTGCCAACAAACTCCGCACTGAAAGTGGCTTTATTTAGTTTCGCACATTCACAGTTAATTAATTTTGTTGCCAGGCCATAAGAATAGAAAAAAGTGTTGGTGCGTTTGATCTAAAAGACTAATGAATGCTGTTGAGTGGGGTAATGTTGAAATGCGAGTAGCTGAGGCATAAAAAATTGTGGCAAATCAGCTAAGCACTCAACATGGAATTAAAGGTGTCTTCGAATTTAATAGAAATAGAAATCTGCCTTTGTGTTACAATAAAATGCCTACTTTCTTTCCAGGAATATCGCACAGTACTGTCAGGAGTGCAGAACTAGGAGATACCCCGGAGACTGCGCTGAGCAACCCTTACGCATATTTTTGTTACTTTCTTAAATTTATTTATATAAAACCTGTGTATATAACGGCTTCATGTGAATCTTTCACACATCTACACTGAATAATGGATTCTTTAATAACATCTGTGTTTACAGTCTGATCTTTAGACTTAAATAAATTAGAGCATGAATGTTGGATTAACCTACACAACCAAATGTTTATCGTCGAGGTAACAACGTTTTGCGTTGGCGATCCTCCAGCCGAACGTGAAGCTATGAAACCGATAACAAAGCAAATTGCTGGCTTCGTAAAATGCATTCTTATTTTCTAAGCTCAATAGCAATCAGTCTTAGGAAAAATATGCTACATTTCAGAATTTATTAAGTTGAACTGCTATATTCAGTTTTGGACCTGATCAGCCTTCGACTATTTTACAATTTATTGAGTGCTTTATCGGTATTACAAAATATTTGGCAATAGTTTTAATTTAACCGAATCGAAGCGGTGGGCGAAGTGGCAACCATTTCGTGCTTACTGAACAAAATTTGTAGTTCACCCAGCGGGCCACGCTTTTTGCACATGGCCAAATGGCCACTCAATGCCAGCGCTTATATTGTTGTTGGTGGACAATACAGACAATACAAATGCTAACAATAACCTAACGGAAAGGCTGGCAAAAAAAAAAAAAAATCAGAAATCAAATTCAAAACTCAGTTCGCGGCTGCTGAATGAAATGTTGAAATTGCTGCGCTTCCAACGCGACGCGACGCAACGCGACGCCATCCGTATTTGTCAGGCTTCCCCGTCCACATAGCCCCCTGTTGAGCACTCTTGGTCTGTAACGCCTACATCCGCGCCAGGACGAACAGCTGCCCTTTATCCTGCACTGTCCGCTGTTCCCTATGGGGCTGCGCAGCTGCTGCACTTTATTTCAGTCAGTCGCTTCTTTTTTTTCCCTTTTGTAAGTGGCTTGTTTTTGCCATGTTCCATGCAAGTGTGTATGTGTCTGTGTGTGTGTGTGTGTGTGTGTGTGTGTGTATGTGTGTGTGTGTGTGTGTGTGTGTGTGTGTGTGAATTGCGCTCTTGTGTGCAAGTGCGGTCATTTAATTTCGATTTGTGTTTTAGATTGTTTTGCGTTGCATTTGTTGATTTTTGCCATTTAAATAGAAATTTTTATTTTCTACACGTTGCTGGACACGGTCAGGCCGGCATGGTCCACGGTCCATGCTTTGGTCTCGCAGCCGTCGCCAGTTTTTTGTATGCCATGCATGGTCCTTGATTTTAGCTTTTTTTTCTAGCCACTTTTTTATGAACGCGTGTCCTCGGGGCATTGCCAAAGCTCGCGCCTGGCAAATTGGATTTCTTTTTTTTTTCGGGCATTTGAGACTGACGAACGCCGGTCCGGGATCAACCGGCAATGGCAAGCTGGGACAAAATCTAATGCCAGAATATATACACATATGTGTATACAACATGTATACCTGTACATATATATGCAGTCGCTATCGCAGCCATCGCAGGCGGCGTTTCTATTAGTTACGCGCATTCATAAGAGCGGAAATTTAATCTGTACCACAGCCGCGCCTCGATTTAGTCAATTTAAAGCTGCCGGCAAATGTTATCAACTCAAAAATACTCGTTAAATATTTAAATTGGCGCAGAGCTAATGAAATAAAATCAATTCGCGTGTGACTGCGACGCAGCCAAACATCCACAGAGATGCGCGTTCACATCTGCCGCTTGCCTTGCCTCGGCCGGCAGGCGGCAGACGGCACTTAGAACTCAACGCATACCGCCTTCTTTACCTTTTTATTTTATTCTACAGCTTTGTTACTTAACTGGTGGCAGCCGCATCAGTCAAAGTCAATGCAACATGGAGCCGAGCTGTGATTCGTTTATAACTTTTCACTTGGTTAAGTCAAGATTTATTTGAGCACATCATTTTTGTCAATATCCTACTGTATTTTGCCCACTGTATTTGATGCGTCTTGACATGCGGCACACGTAGCAGCTTGCTTTAAATGTTTAAATAGAAGCGAATACGCCAAAAATCAACAACAAAAACGACAACAACAAATCGGATAAAAGATAGCATATACACAAATCAGACACACGCAGAGAAAAGGAGAAGCAGTGAGAGAGAGAGGGCAATACACATACACTCAAAATTGGCATAAATAAGTAAGAGCAACGGCGGCCTCAGTTTGCTCGCTTTATTGTCAGCATAGCCCTTGTACATATGTGTGTATGTGCGTGCGTCAATGTGTATATATGTATTTATATATATACTCAAATACTATACCCAAAGCGCACTTGAGTGTGTATCATCATGAACATCAGCTGCTCTTCAGCCAGCACAAGTCAGAGTCCCTGTTCCCTATCCCAACAAAGCGCTAACGTTGAAGTTGCCCCCTGGCCGGCCCATTCCGCCGCCTTGTGCTTGGGCGCCCGGCCGCTGCTCCTGGCCAGAGATACAAAGCTACAGATATAAGCAGTAAAGCTGTGGAGCTGAGTGAATGTGCACCCACTACAGTGACAGTATCTTTGGCCGCTTAACAGTATTACAAGCAGACTTATGAAAGAGCTGGGCTCGGGTTGGGTACTCATCCATTCCGTGCAGTGCCCAGCCCCGCCTCGTCTGTAATTTGACTTGACTTTTACGTATCGTCAAGTACTTTTCTGGTTTTGCCCACTCGGGGGACATTTGTCAGTCAAGAGACAAATTTAATTTTTGTAGACAGACAGCGTCAGCGAGGGGAGCATCAGTTAGAGAGCCAGAGTGAAATGGACTGCGATTAGATATGAATGGCAATGAAAGTCATAGCAGCCATATATGACGAGCATCGGACCAACTATTCCGGCTATCTAACTGTCCGACTGCCTGTTATTGTATTAAAGACCACTCGTTAGTCTAACCCCGATGACCCCGCTTTCTGTCTGCGTGGGCTCAATTCGTTTTTCATATGCAGCTGGACGCACATGTGGGTGCACATTGGGCGTATACGTAATTTTATTACAACTGCCCAAGCAGTACAAACTGCCCTATGCCCAATGGTCGATGCTGTTGCAGTCACAGAGACCAAAATGAATGGGCAGCAACTATTTTCGGGGTGCTCCGTTGCCGCTGTGCCCCAGTTTGTGGCAGCAGGCAATGCACAGAATTCATTTCGCATTGAAATAGCTGTTCAGAGAGCAATTAGCTGAAATTATTGTTGCTACGTGTGCGTCGTCACTTGCCGGGTATTCAGCCGGATCTGCGTGAGGCAAGCATGAGGCTGAGCTTGTGGCAAACGAGGCGTATGCTTAATGCGTGCAAGTATGGTCATTATTCAGAGCTTGTTCTGGGCCAAGCCAAAAAAATGCTGATTTGCGGTTTGCCAATGCCAACCACACGGCCTCAGTAACGCCCACGCCTACGCACTGCCACACATACATACAAGAATATATACATAGAAATTCAGCATAATTTAGCGAAGCATCCCCCTATAGAATGTGACGAAGCGAACCAAAGTCAAGTCGCAGCAAAATTATGCCAAAACAAATCAAGCAAATGAAAATATCACAGCCTCAAAATCAAGACAAAACACACGCAACGTTTCCCATAAAGGGGGCGTGGACAGGGCGCTGGAGGGTGCCACAAATGCTGCGCTTAATAGGCATCAGCTGGGTATTAAGTTGTTGTTTTTTGCCATCGACTTTGGTATCGTTTGCCTCATTCTTGTTTCCCCATCTTGGCAGCATGACAACCTTTTTTCAGTGAGCAATACAGGAACCTGGCCTGGACCCGGACAGATTTTGGGCATTTTAACAAGCATTTACCCAGCTGCGCGGCCGCCTTCACTTGCCTTTCTCGCCTCACTTTTATTCAACAAACAATTTGCGGAATGCCATTAGGTGACGCCTACTGCTAAAATTATCTGTGCCATCCACTTTTTTCTTATTTGGCATCTGCCCCAGCCGCGAGTGGCTCCTGTGGGCGGAGTAAATTCAATCACATCATCTTTTGTTGAGCTCAGTCGCCGCATTCAGCCAACACAACAAATAAAATATAATAACAGCGCACAAAAAGTGAAAATGGCTAAATATAAATGGCAAAAATTCTGTCGATGGTAGAATATTTCAGACAAATTCCGAATGCGATTCAGAATTATAATGGAGAGAATGAATTTTGTAAATCTAAGGTCTATTCATTGTCATAAGAAAAATAGCTTTAAAATGAAAATAACATTTCATTATTTTATCAGAATAACTTCTTAAAATTGCCGAATATTTAAGATTAGGTATGTGGCTGGTAAATAGCTGAGCATGCCTGCCAGTACATCATATTTATCAACATATACATTATTTGACAACCACTTTTAGACACTTTGAAACTCTGTACATAAAAGTAAATATAAACACGCCTTAACCACATCAAGAGAAAAGCATTTAACGACCTGTCAAATTACATTATAAACTTTAAATTCTCTAAACTTGAACAGCAGCCGCAAAATGCTTCACACGACGGCAACAAAAACAACAACACGAACAACAGCAGCAGAAATTAAAGCGGAACTTAAAAAAAAAAAAAAAAAAATTAAAAATTAATAGTAGCAACTAGCGAGTGTCAATGGAAACCACAAGAACAACAACTGCTGCTGCTTCTGCTGCTGCTGCTGCTGCTACAAACAAAAACTAACCAACTAACAAAGTATAAAACAAAAAATAAACTATTGAGTGCTGCTCATTGCCGCCGTCTCCAACCACCCAAGCTAACCGCCGACTGGCAGCCTCCACGAACAAAAATTTCTAATTTAAAAGTTTTGCGACCAACCGACGATGAGTGAGGCAGCCGAAACGGCAAATAGAAAACAACAACAGCAGCAAAAACAAGCGGCAAATAAAAACGCAACAGCGCCACATAAAGAGACACACACACACACACAAACTCACACACCCACATACACATACGCACGCACACACGCTCACACAATTGCAGATAATGCAACCCCCACCCACTTGTGGCAACGCCAGAAGGCGAATAAAAAAACGTTAGGACCAACGTGTGGGTGGAGAAAGCAACTTTGGACAACTGCAGCTGCAATTTTGTTGCTGGCATCGTAGGCGTTGTGTTGTTTTTGCCCACATCGTTAGCAAGGCGCATCGGCAACATTTCGTCAGCTTCCGCCTTGCCCGCCCACCCTCTGGCAAACCGGCCCACTGGGGCAGCCCAGTGTGTCAGCCAGTGAGGCAGTGTGGCCGTCCAGCCAGCCGTCGGTTGGAGCACAGCCGCGTCATGCGCGTTGCTCCTGCCCTGTTTGCGATTGCGATTGCAGTCGCAGGTCGCCAACAGCCCCAAACCTCGTACTGCAACCGCCCGCTGCAGCTGTGGGGCGGGTGAAGCGCTCGTCTTTAGTCGCTGCTCGTCGGCAATCGTTGGCAGCAACTATTTTTATACGCTGCACAGTTACCATTTGTATGTGTGTGTTTGTGTGCTGCCTACCTTATAGGGTTGGGGGCGCGTTTGTCACTGTGCATTACGTTTAGCATGCATCGTGGCCCCCTTTCAGTGCTGCAACAATGTTGCCTCAGCCGTATTGTTGTAATTTGCTTGTTGTTTTGTTAGCCTGGTTCGTTGGCTTTGCCGGTCTTGAGGCACATTTTCCAGCATTTCACAATGATTTTCATATTCGAATCGTGTGCATGTGGCTTGCTAGCAAATCGAATTATATTTGCTGCAAGCCACAGGGCAGACAACAGACATGACCGCATTACAAATGCTGCTGTTGCAGTTGCAGTTGCAGCTGCTGCTATTGCTGCTTCTATCGAGTTACCTTCATCTGCACTTTGCCATTTTGCACTCAGACCAGCAAGTCCAAAAACTTCAATGGGGCCTTGCTTAAGTCGACTTTCCTTAAAATTGCCTGCCTGCCTGCCTGTCCGTCTGTGTTGAGGGGTTGGACGTGTGTTGGTTTGGCTTAACCTCACTTAATGCCTCGCTTCATATTTCACAATTTTCTTGTCTTTTCCCCCCTTGTAGATTTTCTTTTAATATGTATTTTGTCATACATAATGTTGACATTTTGACGCGCTAATAAACATAATTTGCTCGTAAAATATTTTTATTGCCCTCGCCTTTATCTGACTCCTGTCTGGCTCACTTCGGGCAGGTGGTGTGCTTAAGTAGGTGACTTTGTGTATGTGTGTGTTTATAAATATACTTTATACATTTTTCTTTCTACAGCGGCAGATGAGCAAAGTCAATTTGCAGATAGGCAAGTGAAACATTAAACTGTAAATTAAGCCGATAACTTGGCTGAGTGACGCATTGACAATGTTTTTAATTGGGTTTTAAGAAGAACTAAGATATATATGTTGCAAATCTAAAAGGCATACAAATCTCTCGCACAGAGCGAGACAACGTACAACATAATATCAATTAAAATATACAGTCATTGATTAAAAGTTGCGCAAACTTAAAACAAAATAGCTCATATATATTTAATTTTGATATATGAATATTTGGCCATCAACAAATTAAAAGAATAATTACTGATATATTAAATTAAAATTGTGTAAATTGGCAACTTAATAATCTACTACACAATATTAAGTATGTGACTTATCCTTATTTAGTCCCGTTTATATTTAGTCAGTTGTGTTAAGCAGTTGTGTTCCGCAATCCACATTAGTTTCGGATTCCATAAACTGATTGAAGAGCTTAGTCTATTTTAGGCACCTCTCACGTGCTGTGTACTTGTCATTTTTCAAAACGTGGCGTCTCCTATTACAAAATTAATTGTATGCTCACACCGCAGGAGCACCCTATTCCCGCTTGACGGTGTGAACAGATCTCTGATTTCCACGCTAGGGTGCCATGCAATCAACGAGCTAGCGAACGGCTACAAATCACATTTCCCCATTTTCCAGACACACACATACTTCAACTCACACACACACACACACACGCGCACACACAGACGGAACGCGCTGCCGGTTGTTTTTCTGCACGTTGAATGAGCAGCACCTAAAACATTTTTAAATATTTATTAGCAACAGCTTACAAGCATCATCTTATTTTGTTGTTGTTTTAGTTGTTGTTGCTGCCTTTTGGTCTCGCCTCGTGCGATAAGTAATTTCATTATTTGCCAAGCAAGCGACCAACGCCCCCAAACAAGCTGAGGCCCACGCTCCCGTCGTGGTCCCGGCCAACGACAGGGTCTACGCCTTTTTGGTGCTCGCGCCATTTGTCTGCTCATCCTGCCAGTTGCTTGTTGATGCCATTATCTTATTCAGCATCCTTGTCATCTCATAAAGGATGCCTATTATAAATTAATTTTTACCATCTACGGTCGCTGCCTGCTGCTGGTTGCTGCCTGCTGGTTGCCTCATTTTGGGGCGCTCTCTTTGCTATCGCCTTTATCACTTGAAGCTGAATGCTCACCCCTCCCCCTAATTCCCTACACTCCAAAGGCAAACATGTTGCTCCTGTTTGTGTGTGTGTGTGTGTGTGTGTGTGTTTGTTTGGCTGCCTATATGACAATATAATTTTTTGATTTAAGGCTGCCGTTGCTGCTGCTGTCGCAATTTTTCAAAGACTACAACGGCAAACACACCATCCCTCATATATTTCAGGTTGCCACAAGCAAAAAGTTGCTGGTTGCCACACACACGCACACACTCACAAGCACACACGGGACCTACTCGTGACATTGATGCCTTACACTCTGCGCCCTGTTTTATTGTTATCATTAAACTGTAACACCTCCCGCCCCGCCCCCGCCCCCAGCCCGACGCGCAGCCTGTTCGACATTCTGCCTTGTTTGCTTGTCTCGTTCCGTGGGCCATCGGCTCGTTGTTGTCTGTGATGCGGGTTCTCGAGTCAGCCTCAACAAGTTTGACATGGCATTGAGGCCAACCACTGATCCCAATATGATTAAAAACTGTTCGCTTGGCTTAACATTGTGGCCGACAGTATGATGGTTAGCCATCTTCGGATGTATTTTTCTAGGGAGCCTGTTCAATAATTTCGGCATCGCAGCTGCTGGCTATGATTAATTGGTACGCACAAGCGGCTGGCAATGTAGGGGAGAGACAAATGAAAAGCAAAGCCCAAAGCAACGACGCTTTTGGGTGTTAACTGCACTTCATTCATCAACGCTTCCTAACCGCAACGAGCTGCTGGTCTGGGCCAACAGCAGTAACAACACAACTGGGCTGGTGCACAGGGGGTAAGGTGCGGGACAGCAGAGGGAAGCTGCTGTTGCGTCAGCTGCATTGGAAATTCAAATAAAATTTACCACAGTTTCGTAACTTTGTCAACGATGCGCAACGTGCGATGTACGAATGGGGGGCAAGCGGCATCTTGCGGCAGTGGATTCGGGTGGTGCGGCGGCGGTGTCAGCCAACGAGTCATGGCGACGAATTGCAATTTGCAATTTTATGGCAGCGCAGCTAGAAACACAAGGAGCACAGGGCAGAGCAACTAAACGAACAGCAGAAGCAGCAGCCACAGAAGCACCCGCAATACAAAACAAACCAATTTAAATTTTTAGCGCTGCCGAGCCGGGCAGACTAAGAAAGGGCTGCTGGGGGCGGTTCACTTGCAAAAATATAGTTAACAGCAGCCAAGAGCTGGCGAAAAGCGCAACAAAGCGTAGCTGACAAAATCAAACCAAATGCAGCACTCAGAAAAAAACGAGAAGAAAGCGCAGGGAAATTTTCAAAATGACAATGGAAAATTGGGGTTGAGCCGGCATCGAGTAAAGGCGGAGGATGCGGTGCCGGTGGAGCTGGCGCTGGCAGTGGGTGACTGGCCAAACACTCAATCAATAAATTATGCTGCCACCGAATATACAAATCAGCGAACGGGCAAACGTGGCAGCGAACGCGCAAGCCACAGCGGTTGAGTGGTTGCCTTGGTCTGTGGATCTCGGGATCTGTAGGGCTGTTGGCCTGTTGGGCTATTGGTCTGTGGGGGCCGCTTGTTTGGCTGGTCACGCGACAAACAAACGAGCGAGCGTCAGCTGCAAAACAAAGGCCATGCCCCTAGCAGCAAGCTGGGGCACACAGACGGATGTGGCTTTGTGGGTTTTTGTGTGCGGCGTCCGCTGGCCGCTGTCCCGCGACCGCAGCTGCCGTTAGTCATTTTAAAAAGTGCTACGCTGACGATGTCCCTGGCTAAGGGCAAACCCAAGCGTCAGCCAGCAATGACAATGTCATGTGCGCTGCATTGTGCAAATGTGGCCAGCAGGAGTTGGCATAACCACTGGACCGGGTGGTGCTGCTGGAGTCGGTTTGTTGCAATGTCAACGCCAAAGACAAAGGCACACTGCGACCAAATGTCAAAATGGCTGCAAGGCATCTCTCAGTGGTGGCGACGATGGCGACGGCTGCTGCAGCTCTTGCGGCGGCTTCTGCTGCTCAGCCTGACCCCAAGTTGACCTCGAGCGCAACGCGACTTTAAAAAGCGGCCAGCAGCATCGATTTTTATGCGCCCAACGCAGACAAACAAATAAACGTAGATAAATTTGCATGTATATGGCCCGGCTGACATTAAAAATTTGTATATAAAATATTGATCAGAATTGACGATTGCAAAAATGACGGGCCCGCAGGATAGCCAGGCAATATGTCAACTGCCCGTCTGTATGCCTGGCTATATGTATCGTGTGTGTGTTGTGTGTGCAGTCTGTCATTAAATGGCCTGTTTGCTGTGTTTCTTTTTTAACGTTGACCGCAACGCTTAAAAGTAAAAATTGGGTTTAATTTCGCAATTTTCAACTTTTTTATAAACCTGATCCTGTCTAGCTGATGCAGTGCTAAAGATCGAGCTTCAATAATCACTTTAAAGGCTGCCGGGGGACGGAACATGGTAATTTTGCCAGCAGCTTGATCGATTTTTGTAATCCCTTTAACATTTTTACACAACTACGCACCTGCCATTCATTCACTCACACACACACACACACACACACACACGCCTACACATACGCCACAAAGTCTTGTCAGGCTTCATTGTTTCTGCTGTGCGTTGTCCATGTCCATGCGGTCCAACTAAGCGGAAGCTGTTGGAATTTACCAACGTTTAAACTTTAATGCTGTGTACAAGAGCACTTTTTATTGTTGTCCTGCTTTGCTTTTCCATTTTTTTGCCATACTCTTCACCTATCCACCTACGTCCCTTTCCCTGCAACTGCACGGTGCTTTAGTGGACTTTGGACTTTTTTTTGTGCTGCATGTCCTCTGCCTGGCTGCCCGCTCCAATTGAACCTAATCCGGCTGCTAAAGTATTAGCTACGTAGTTGTATGCTCATCCCGGCTGTCTAAACTGCCTTATGCTGCTTTTGTTGTTTGCTGGCATTTAAAAAACAAAAAGAAACGAGCCCGAGCGGAGGTAGCTAGCAGCGGACCAACTATGGCCAGCTGGAGGTCTGTAAAAAGTTTTGCCTCTGTCTGGGTATCTGCAGCTGTAGCTCGAGCTGTCCCCTCACTTAATAACAAGGCGTTGGCCGTTGTGTGTGTTTGTGTGTGTATGTCACCCTGTCGGCTGCAGAAAATGAACGGCAGTCACTTGGCCCTTGGAAACGACGAGCATACTAATCTGTCTCCTCCGCCTCATCATGGTTACCGTCATCGTCATGTTTTCCGTACAGCCAGTAAATGAAGTGAACGAGAGAACTCCGATCATTGTGTTTGGCAATCAGGCGCTTATAGGACTTCTCGTGCATTGACTTCGTTATATACATCTTATATATGTATCGCTACTACCTTATCTATAAAGCGGTTAGCGAGCAGGCAGCGCTTCAAAGGGATTCGTGATAGTCGATATCAATGAATGTCACTCAGTTCTTATTATAAAATTAACACTAACGTCAACTAAGCGACAGATCCGATCCGGCAAGATATGATGGCAAGTGTCAGGTGAGCAAGCTAAGGCTTACTCGACCGTCAACATGGCGTATGATTGATTTTCAAGTCATAAACCAAGCAGGGCAGGAGCAGCAACAGCAGCAGCTTGACAGCAAACTGTAAACTGAACGTGCCCAGATAAATGCGGCAAATATTAAACGGAGAGTAAGCTCCAATAATAATAAAAGTTATAAATCTTAGCATTGCCTGTCGCCCCGTCCAGATGAGAATCAGCTGAAGCATGAGAGGATGTGGACGTTCAGAAAGGGCAAAGAAGGCGACGATGGCGACGACCACGACGACGACGACGACGACGACGACATGCTGCAGCGTGGCGATAATAACAATTTATTGCACGCACACAAAGAGTCCCAAACACAAACACTCTCACACACACACACACACACACACACACCCACAGGGACACAGGCATGTGCACAGTTGCCAAGTGCCGGAAAATGCCGCGAGACACAACTGCAACAACAAGGATAACAACAACGAGAGCAGCATCAGCAGGCAGACAATCATAAAGAGCAGAGCAGGGCAGGGCTGAGCAGGCAGACGGGCATAAAAACCGCACAATAATAAAAATGAACAATGACAGGTTAATAGCAAATAAATGAAAGCCCATAAGAAAAGCGCAACAACAGCACAAGAATAGTATGAGAGAGGGACAAGAATATAAACAAAAAAAAAAAAAAAAAACAAGAAAGTGACAGCCAGACAACAGAAAGAACAAGAACAACAACAACTGAAAGCGACAATGGGTGACACAGTAGCCAGGAGCGCAGCGAAGAACAGAGACTACGTCCAGTTGCTCCAGCGAACTCTTAGTCTAAGCAATTGATATATGGTTTTCAATTTTCAAAACCATTGACCACTTGCAGCAGAACTACCAGCAACAGCAGCAACAACAACAACAACAACAACAGCAACAACAACAACAATAACAATAACAACAAAGAGCCCAGAACTAAATGGTGTAAAAATGCTGTGGAAAATGGACGCCAGGCGCCACAAGTTGATGCTGGCATATTTAAAGCTTAGCTGCGAGCGTTAGAGACTCGTTAGATGCCGGGCAAAGGAGCAGGCCAGGATAATGGCAGCAAACGTACTTAACGACTTCAATAATGACAATAATGGCCAACGACTTGGCAGCGCCCAGCTTTTGCTCATCGGCAAACAGGTTGACAAAATGCACTCGACATGCAATGGCAAATGCGCTGCCTGCCAATAATAGTCATCGTCATCATCATTATGGTTGTACAGGTGTGCTGCGTGTGTCAATAGGACCTAGCCAGGACCTAGTATGCTGCATATTGAAACATCATATGGTTAAGTGAGAGCAGAAATATGTTGTCATGCACATGCAGGGTATTTGACGTTGAGTGCTTTAATTTATCCGCTTTAAAGCCTTTTAATGTGCAATGTAAGTTATAATATACATTTTTATTGATATTAATTTAAAATTGCATAAATCAAGAGCAAGGGAGAAAAGGTTAGATATTCATAAATTCATTTGCATTTACATTAAAATTATAGGAGTTAAATATTATCTATAAATATATGCACAGTCTGTTGCATTGCAAAACACTATTTTGATTATATATTTTGATTATTTATTCAATTAATTTATTACATTATTTAGGTGTTGCATGCAACCCGCGAGCGCATTAAATTTTATTCTATTTGGCAAGTTTTAAAGTGACAAAGAGAAAGAGCGAAAAATCGATCACCTGTTTAAAGCTCAGACGCCCACGAGACGACCGAAACGGAAAGGAGATGGAGCAGCACCCGCAGCAGCAACAGCAGCAGCAACAGCAACAGCAACAATGGCGGCTACTTGGCAGCTGTGCCAACGCTTGGGCGAACGCATCAGTCAACGTCCTTAGAGTTTAACAAAGAAGGACAATGCGAGCGCACGTGGAGAGAGGTAGACACCGGGCCACTTTATAAGCCAAATTCAACGCTTGCTCGTTGTTGTTGATGCTGTTGCTGTTGTTGCTGCTGTTGCTGTTGTCGCTTGCAATGCGCCTTTGTCTGTTTGCTTTTTGGAAGGGCAAGCATGACGACAACTGCTGCTGCTGCTGCTGTTTCGTCTGCCCTCTTTTTGGCAATTTGTTTCTGCATCTTACAACGAATTCAATTGAAAATTTTAACAGACACTCGACAGGCGACGAGCATCGAGCACCGAGCGACGAGCGTTGCAAATTTCAAAACAAATTTGCCGCAACGCAACAGCAGCAAACTTTTTGCAAAGAAGTCGAAACTTCGATTCGATTCGACTCGATTCAATTCGTTTCGATTTTCAATTCTCGCTGCATTCTCTTTATCCCGTGCTCTCGCGTCTAGCCTTTCAGTTGGTCAAGTGTAGACGTGCGTTTAAAAGTTACGTATGCGCCACGTTGTCCAAGCCACTTCAGCTGAGCACAATTGGCAGCGTCTTGTCTTCTTCTTCTTGCTCGTCTCCCGCTCTGTCTGGGTGTCTGTGGCGAGCTATGTTCAGCTGTTTGCTTAGTGCAGTTTTCACTTTGTGGGCGTTGCACAAAAAATAACAAACAGCCGCACCCCCAAGCCCAGCCTGACTTTCTTCTGCTATTTACTTTTGCCTTTCACACTGCCTGACATCACGTTAGTTTTGTTTGCTTCCCAGTGTGTGTATATGTGTGGGTGAGAGTGTATGTTTGCCTTTCGTTTAGCAATGGCTATGACAAAATCAAAATCAAATCGTTGAACCAATGCCAAAGTGGAAATTGTCAATAATTTCAAATTGATTTCTGTTTGATTTAACACAACAACAACAGCAAATAAAATAAAACGAAAGAAATAAATAAAAGTAAACATACAGCAAAAGGCACTATAATTGTGCCATCTTACATAGAAATACCTGGCTAGTTTTGTCTAGTTGAGGGCGAAAGTGAAACAGTCAACATTGACTGGCGCGTGCGGCTCCCCAAATAACATTAGACAGCCATTATGGGCTTGGCCGACTTTTACGACGCATCATAAAAAGCATTACTTGAACTGCGCCTGACTCGTAAAACTCGTGAAATTCCTGAGCAGGCAGCGGCAATAAAATCAAATCGATAAGTGTGCCCAAAGTGTTCGAATAGCTCGTAAGCTAATCGAAATGGGCCAAAGCTCAATAAAGTCGATGTGCTTAATGTACTTAGCAATTAATTTCTAATTATATTTACAATTCCAATAACTATTCATAAAATAAGCTGATAGTAGAACTTTATTTTTATATATTATATTTTTTTCTAAAATTGCTTTAAATCTTTTGCTTACCCTGCTTGGGCGAAACGCTGAGCACCTGCTGCGGCGACTGCTGTTGCGAGTGGATTTGGTATTGCTGCTGCTGCTGCTGTTGTTGCTGCTGTTGTTGTTGAACGGCCACCGCCTGCTGCTGAGCGGCACAAACGGCCGCGGCGACAGCAGCTTGTTGCTGCTGCTGATGATGAGCTGCTGCTGCTGCAGCTGCAGCGGCTGCAGCGACCGCTTGCTGCTGCGACTGCTGCTGATGCGGCGACTGGGACTGTGGATGATGCTGCTGCTGAGTGGTAACAATGGACATTTGCTGAGATGACTGCTGTTGCTGCTTGACATTAACCTGATGCTGTGCCTGCTGCTGCTGCTGCTGCTGAGCTGGCGCCTGTTGCTGCTGCTGCTGCAGGTGTGTCTGGTGTATGGCCAGCAGCTTAGTCTCATAGGGCTTGGCGCCCACCGACAACGGCTGACTGCTGAGAGTCATCTGTGCTGTTGCAGGCATCATTAGCGTGGGCATTGCCAACATTTTTTCAATGGCACTTTAATGTGCTGCTGTTGCTGTTGCTGTTGCTGCTGTGGTGTTGCTGTTGCACGTTTTGCGGTTAGACGCAATTCGCTTTGATGTTTAATGAAGTGCCGCCTCTTAGTTGATGTGTATCATCAAATCGTGTTATAATTTTGCTAAATATATTTCGGAGCCTCTTTTTTATTTGTATTTATATTTGTTGTATTTTTTGTTTGTGTGAAACCGCACTTTTAATTGCTGTTTTTGCAGTTTGTTTGCTTGTTTGTTCTGTTTTTTTTTTTATGTTTTATTTTTTTGGTTTTCCTTAATGTTATATGTAAATCATCTGATGCGTTAAATGATTTCTACAATTTTACTAATTTCAAAAGTTTCTCTTTGTGGTTTGTGCTCGCATTTATTTTCCGTTTTGCTTTTAAAAACTTTTTTAATTTAATTTAGCTTTACCTTCACTTATCACAGACCAATAAGAATTTTTTTAGTAAGTTCATGTGGTTTTCGTGTTAAAGTTGCTCGCTAAAACACAAAGTTTGTTTAATCCTGTTAAAAATATATATAGCCTGATTGAAATATATTCGCTAACTACAATAAATTATGAAACTAATGAAAAATATAACATACATTTCAAGAGAAGCATTTAATACTATATATTCTCATCACTGATAAAAACAAATATAAAATAACACAAATAATTGTTTATTATTTTTCCTACTAATTTTGTTTTTCATATGCATTTTAATTGTGAACTACAATTTAACATTTATAGTTGAAATATTTATTCAACTGAACTGATTATCTGCACAACTTCTGCTCTGTGGAATCCACAAACATCTTTTTGGTAAGCACATTTTATGCTTCGTTTTTTGAAGTACCCCGAGCACAAACATTACATTTTGGGCACAAGCATTATCGTATATCAAGACGAAGCCATTCACACATCATTTGAAAAATTAAATTTAATATTTTACGATTTGCTGGTGTGCTTCTGTGTATTCTGAGCACATTCAAAGCAGAGCATGAGCCAACAAAAAAATAAAAATTATGCGAGAGACAGCGAAAGTGCGCGTAAGGCAATGCGAAGTAGAAGATGAAGAAAAAAAAAATGATAACAATAATAATAAAAGGCAGCTGAATACAAGCGCTGGTTTTTATGCGAGAGACGCACGCCCCAGAGACAAAACAACAGAAGCCAGAGACCGGAAAGCACAAACTCTGAAACTCCAAAAATCGCACGCCCCAAGTGTTGGCAAGTGTCAGGATCAGGCGCTGCCATAGCCTCAGTCGGCGTTGACGTCAGTCTAACGCTTCCGGTTTTTATAGCGCAACGCACACAAAATTCCAGACAGTGCGACAGCGGAGCAGACGGACAAATGTTATGTATAAATATAAACTTATATTTTTATTTTTGAAAGCCAAGAAACACACACACAGACGCAGTAAAAAGCAACGAGTGTACCAAAATTGCTAAACAAAAAAATAAATATACAACACACAGCATTCGCTGTCATCTAAGTGAAGTGTGCCTGTGTGTGTCTGTGTGTGTGTGTGTGTGTGTATGATTCATACACACAAATGCACTGGCCTTTTATGTGTCCGCGCTGTGTCGGCGGCAGTCGGCGTTGGCTGGCTGAAAGCATTTATTGGCTGCTCGTTGTCGGTTTATGTGGCATATAAGCCGAAGTGGCAGAATGTGTGTGTGTGTGAGTGTGTGTGGTTGTTGTTGTACATAATATGTCCAAAAAACACCAGCACCAGAAGCAACGGCCAAATACATGCAGGCAAAAAGTCGTTGTGCTCTATGTAAATATAACCAAAATCGATGCACAGTTTTGTGAGAACTTAAGAATAATATTTTTATGAAAATCGCATTTAAGAATATCAAATATCTTGAAAGGGCCGCAAATTGTGATATATATATATATATATGTATGTCTATTTCTATATTTAATTCAATATTATATATTAAGTCAACAAATTCATTTTTCTAGACGCACGAACAAACTATTAGGCATGCATAAGACTTCACTTTACGTGCCCCACAAAGTATGCAACGAAATTTGTTCAACAGAATTTCACTTTTAAAATGTCTGAAAGACACATAAAAAACCGAATTCTAAAGAAAGTGTTTACAAATTATTAACTAAACAAAAAAAAAACGAAACTTTAAAATAATATGCACTTTTTGAGCAAAATTAAATATTTAATGCATATTCAATTATTAAAACATGAAAATAATTTGCACTTTTTAAGTAAAATTAAATACTTAACGCATATTTTAAATATTATTATTTACTTTTGCCAACTTTATTTCGTCAGTTTATTTTTGTTTATGTTTTCGATATATTTTTGTATTATTCTTTTATTATTTATATCTTGCAGTCGCTTTTGCTGTTTATTTTTTACGCGTCGTTGACTGCTGCCTTTGTCCGTTTTGGATTTCTATTTTAATTTTATTATATTTGTTTTTGTTTTTGTGTGCTTTGTATATGAATTTCCGTCTTCAAGTTGTTGCGTTTGTAGATGCGTGTTTTTTATATATATATTTTTTGTTTTTGGCTTTGGTTTGCTTTGCTTTGTTTGCTGATTTGTTTGAAAATTATAATAACAACTTAACAACAATGTAACGAATATCCTTTCTTCACGAGGACACAATTCACACTGAATGCGAAGCGCGCTCGTCGGTCTCACAAATAGCCAAAGACATCGTCCGCTGTGGCTTACCGTTATTCTGCCGGCGTCGCTGTCGCGCTGCCTGCGCTCCGAGTCCTTGCGTACAGACGAGTTGCCAACTCGTCGACCTGTCCAGCTTCGTTTGCTAATACCGCTCAGGCCTGCGCACAGCCACGTTTCGAAATGGTTTGTGTCCCAGTTAAATTCGAACTATGCGATTTATAGCATGACAAGCTGCAAATTTCCCATTATCGAAGGACTTTTAGCTGTTATACACGGACAATACAGCAGCTTCTTATCAGAGTTGCACTCTAAGAGGCTTTCGCACAAAGGACTTATGTTGCGTTTTGCGGGGATGCTGCATTGTTGCTTTGTGCCACCGACTGTGCACCTCAACTCTTGCAACAAATGCTTTGAGCGGCTTTGCAAACAAAAGCAGCACCAGCAGCAGCAGAAACAATGTCAAATTGTAAGTATGTAAGTATATAATAGACAAACAAACACACCCACACTCGCACACAATCGCATACTCATGCGCTTACACATACACAAACGCGTGCCATTGTTTATGCGCTCAAGAGCCAATAATCCACTTTTGTTTTGTTATCATTCGCGCGCCCTTATCCAAACGCCTTAAACCACACGGCCACCCCTGTCAGTGGGGCAACGCGTTAAGCGCCTTTGCCACTGCCTTCACCCGTCTCCACTTAATTTCTACTTGATTTGTCGCTTAAGAAAACTAATTGTCTGCCTTTTGTTGAGCGTGAAAACAATAGAAAACATTTTAGCAACTGTTACTTTAGCCAAAAGCGTATTAGAAACATGGCCGGTTGTTGGAGTGGGTGAAGGGGGTGAGACAGTGAGCAAATGTTGGTGGCAAAGCTCGAAAGTGGCTAAAGAATTGGCGGGCGGCTTTAATGGTTTTGGTCTCTATAGTAATGCCAAGGAGCTGACGGCGTTAGTTTTATGCCTCGTGATTGGCCAACAATGTATTCAAGGCCATTCGCTTGAGGCGCAAATGCAAATGTAATTTCGGTGCCAAAATAGTTGAATAAAAAACACGCACAATTCTTGGATCTAATGGGCACGTCTCGTAATATACTTTTGATCTTTAGTCAGTCAAAGTTGACCATCAAATCACCCTACATTCAGCAACCAGCAATGGTAAAAATTCCTTACCATTTATTTTTCGTTATACAATTAAAACGACTGTTGCAGCTGTGGGCGTGACCCAAACGGAAATTTAACTTCCTTTGCATATTCATGCTCATGCACAAACAATCAGGACTATTCAAGTTGCAGGCCATGTTGTTTTCAGTGGCAAGAATTTGCGTGCAATAACCACAAGCTCAGAACTAAAATGCCACAGTTGAAAATTCGGTATGAATTTCAGGTATGAAATTGCAATAACACCTGAGAAAACATTGAACTAAATTTTTCTTAATAGTGTGTAGATTCAACTGCAGCTACCCTTAAAGAGATTATTGTCTGCCAGTTTGACTGAACAAAAAAATATGCTGATTTTTGATTAATATTTATGCATCCCCTTATGTTATTAACCAAAATCAACAGAAAAGAAGAAAGATTAAATATATATATAAAAATCTAACACAAAACTCTTTTTGTAAAGACATATTTTTGCAGCTATCAATGAGAATAGCTATTTGATTCGAGTCATTCTTTCTGATATCCTAATTTGCTAATAATAAACATAATTACTTTAAACTCAAATTAGTATTTCGTTTACAACGTTAAATCCTATTCAAATGTAAGCGCTTAAAACAATGTTTTGTGCTAACAGTATTTTACAAATCGCAACAGCTGGCCAGCTTATTAACTTTGTCAGAGCTTAAAACAAATATAAGCATAAAGAAGAATTTCTGTTCTGAAATGGGTGAAAAGGCGTAAAAATGGTTATGTGCAAAAGTGTGTAACAGGCAGAAGGAAGTATTTTTGGCCCAATAGAGTTTACTTATTCTTTGTACGTGACATTAATCGTGTCCAAGCAATAGATAAAATTCTTAATCCAAATGTTGTTGCTTAAAGAAATCTCGAGGGTGTGTAGATCTAGAGTCAACCAATTTAACACATACCCAACTTCCGCATCATGAAAGATGGATACATTTCAATTATAAACACATAACAATAGTATGACATACATTTAAGATTTTCTTTTCTGTTCTTTTTGCGAAGATAAGATTATCAAGATCAGTTACGAAACACAGAAATAATCATAGAAAACGTTTGCTAAGTTGAAGATAGGATCGCAATTGGAATTGAATTGTATGCTGTCCAGTATTATAACGCAACACGGAATTAACTTTTATCATTTTTAGTTTTTACAATGTTAGCCTTATACCTTTACCCAGCAAAAATATTTAAAAAAGTATATATTTTCGCTTTTGGTAGAAGGAGGGTCAAGGTATCTGCCAGTCGGGTATTCCCTATTAGAGCACTCTTACCGGTTGCCTGTTCGCCTTTAATTACCCAGTTAACCGCCCAGATAAGATTGTTATGAAGTTGCATTAGCAATTGATATGCACGGGGGCTTATGCTCTTTTATCCGCGCAATGCCGGACCCTGTGCACTTTTGCATTTAAATGCAAATGTCCTCGAAGTTGTGCTGCAGCGTTGACGGCCACAACAATAACGATAGCAACATGGCGACATACATATTAACTGCATTGTGACTTAATACACGTGTGTGTACATATATATATATGTACATGACGCACACACACAAGCACACACATATAGTTAGTGGCAAATACGCACACACACCAGCACACCCATGCAGAGGCAAAGGACTCACGTGAGCGATTAAAATCTGAAGGAAAGTATTTCTGTTTTTTCTTTTTTTCACTGCTGCTGCTGCAACATTGAGGGTTGTTGCCTCTGCCAAGCGAGGCAAGCGCCGCCAGCTGATGTGTAAATGAGCAGAGCTGAGCGACACGACGACGCGCGGCGCGGCGCTGCCCTGAAAGGGTTGTTCAGCTGCGACACGGGCAGCGACAGCGGCGTGTAATTGGAGGCGAGTGTCGTGTAAAATGTAAAACTTGCACCGTAAATAAATCAAAACTTTCTGACTGAACAAACATTCAGGTGAGCGAAAAAATGCAGCGTGCGACGGCAACAGCCGCCAGCTCCAGATGGAAGTGTAGCAAGTGTAGCAGCAACCTAAATGCGGGCCTGCGGGGTGGGCTGGCAGCTCACAGTTTCGTATTGACAAGTGCGCCCGGAGGGAGCCAGAGGTGTGCAGCTAAAAGCGGGCACAAAAACGAGGCCGGTGGATTATTTATGCTAGAAATTGGAACAGCTGCTGCCGTTGGGCTTGAGAGGGCAGCCTCTTCATCTGCAGCTGGCTGAGCTGTTGACAGCACTGAATTTTTTTTTTATGTTTGTTTTTTTGGGAATCTGCAAGCTGAAATGTTGGGTAAGTTCATGATACACACAGCAACACAGTTCGTCAATAAAGTTTTACTGTAGGCACATTCCTATATTCATAGCATAATTAAGAGATTTTCCTTTCCGGAATTTAAAGCAGCTCCAAGAGACCTTCATCTTATGTCGCGCATTTTATTGATTTATTGCATAATATGCTAAACAGCTTGACCCTCACTTGGGGGCTCGCCACAAACTTTTTTGATTTATATATTCATTACTTGTACGCTGTATTTTTGCCGAGCACAGAATGAAATGTAAATGGAGCATTAATACGGCTGCAGAACTACTTTACTATACATATCCATATATATATATGTATATATATGTATATATATATATATATATATATATGTAGAAAGGGAATTGAAGTTGTTGGAAAAACTTTTGCGGAAATCTTTGCAAAATGCGGCCAGGACACAGCCACATTTGCGGTGGTCGCAATAATAGAATCATAAAATTATTATTATAAATAAACAGTTTCATGAAAGAGATCTTAAAGTCATTTGCAAGCTTTCTCTGCATCTGTTTCGCACTAAAGTTTCTGATATCTTCAACAAAAACAACAACATCACAAAACTGTTGAATAAGTTGACAGGTTTTTCTATACCCAGTGCGCGAATAGCAAATGTACAGACTACGCACACACTGTTAAACATCATTCTCGGAAAATGCCCTAAATATTCTTGAATAAATATGATTTTCGAATTATTGTTATACTTTCACAGGAAAACAGAAATCAAATCATATTGCATGGAAAATCTGAATCATTAATGGGACGTGTTCTGCTGTACATAAACCAAGAAAGGACATTGAATATTGTTCTACGAATTGTTAATGTGTATTTCTACAATCGCAAATATTTTTGTTAATTATGGTATCAATTTTTTCATTTCGAGAATATATTTACGATTGAACGATTGTTTATTTTTTATCTCTTTATTATTTATTTATTTATTATGTTTGTGGAAGTGAAAGACAATATAAATACTGCGTCTTTATACAACCCACAAATTTAAAATATTAAATATTTCCATATGCGCTGTGCGCACATAGATTATATATGAAGCGCTCATAAGAGAGTATTTCAGGTCGAGCATATGCAGTAAAGGAAACTTTGTCTTTTTTTGCGCTGTGGTTTCTGCCATAAATATATTAAGCCGACAAACTTTTCCCATTGCTAGTAGGTGCTCAGCTGGCTAAGCTGAGTATGCATTGCTGGCAGGCCGCTTAGAGACGCAGCTAGTCACGAAAATTGATGACCGGAGTTTAACTTAATTGTATGTGGGAATCTGAATGGAATCTGTGGCATGCTGATTGTGTCAAGATTTCGTTTCAATTTGCGCCGCGATAAGGCAACGAGACATAAAAGTAAATTGAAATGCCTGTCGCTCGACACAGCATCAACTGGCCAGCTGACTATCACGGGTCGAGCACCTGAAACTGAACCTGAAGCTGGAAAGATGCTGTACAGGGGCGGCCGCGTGGACCTTGTCACGCACGTGCAGATGGCAGAGTTTCAAAAATTTTTAATTGAATTTGCCACTGGGCAACGGCTATTGTCTGAGCAATGGTTGGGGTTTGGCGTCTGGGCTAGGGCTTATACTGTTGCTACTCACTGTGTAACGGTATCATGTACTCCATTTCCGAGTCGCTATTGTCGGCCTCCTCCATGGGCTGTATGCCGCCTCCAGTTGCGGCAAACGAGTTGGTGCGCAGGGCCATTTCCATGGCACGCAATGCGGGCAGATTGCGGGGCAATTTGCCGTTCTGCAATGGAGACAAGCGTTGGCATATTAAAATTAGACATGGATAAAACACGTCCAAGGCACTTTAATTTGCAGACGGCAATTATTAATTGAGGACTGAAAACTGGTAAAAAAAAAAAAATAAATAAACGAAACGAACGACAAATTCGAGGCCACAAAAGGGAGACGAATGTCCTGAGCAGTGCTACAGAAATCATGAAAAAGGATAACACGTAGTAATCTGAGCAATGGATATAAATGCGTTTGCCTGCTCACCTTTGTCGAGCTCTGTTCTCTCTTTTTTTCCCCCGCTCACACGAAACTAAACTAAAAAGCAACAACGTGACAACTACTACAAAAACAACAACAGCAGCAGCAGAAGGAGCAGCAGATGTAACTAGATGCTGCCAGAAATCCAATTTCAGCAAGTAGCAAGACATAAATTTGTTTGTGCCACACAGAGACACGCATTAAAGCCTCGCACCGTTTGCCTTTCCAGGGAATTGGGTAACCGGACCGGGAAGGAAGGGATCATCCGCCCTGGCCATGTCCAGCAAATGAATTCTGTTAATGCAGACATTACTCGAGCATATTAAAAGTCCAAATGGTCATTTCGTACAGAATTTTATAGCAACTAGCCACACTCACACCACTAACACACACACACACACACACACATACACAAACACACACACACATACACACACACACAGACAGACAATGGCACTGGGGCAACAAATAGGCACATTTGTTCCGCCTCCCGCTGGCAAACCCCTTAGACGAGCCTCAGGACTGCAGCCAATGGCCAATGTAGTTAGCAGCCCAAACCTATGCGCAGTTTTGTTTACCTTGCCACGACAATTGCGGTTGATAACAACAAAAACAAAAACTGTTCTATTTGTAGTTGATTATACCTACATGCATACATACATTCTGACACATATATATTTTTTTGCACACCCCAACTGATCAACCAAGCGAAAGTGGTGCCCCGCCCCTTAGGACATTTAGTTTATTTGATGTTGCGAAATGAAAATTGTGACATAAAAGGGACTAACAACATAATTAAGTAGTGTCCGAATGTGAAAATCCAATGGCATAAAAAGCATTAAAAAAAAAACAGCAAAAGGAGCAAAATAATATCAACAACAAATGGAAGAGCAAACGAGCGAATGCGTTTATGTTCGGCTGCTGTTCGCCAAATGGCACTTAAAGGATTTCAGTCCAGAGCCCGGCCTCAAGTAGGCTCCGAGCATTATGGGGTAGCATGCATATTAACTGAATGGTTAAAGCACTAAGAAGGGGGCAACCTGATCACCAAGCGCACATAAGAGGCCATCTCCCCGTTTGTGGTCATAATTTTTAGTTTTTGCTGGCCACGTGTCGGCCACAAAAGGGTCATGATTAGTTCGCCCAATAAGGGACATGCCGAGGGACAGCACAAAAAAATAAATACAGTGCATAAGCCAGAAACAAATAAACAAAGCTAAAACAGAATCGAATGTGGGCTAACACATGCCCATAACTATTTTCAGGTCTTAATCATAGCTGGGCCTGTCTGTTGACACATTCCGGATTATACGACGCCTAACGGCGCAGAATATATTTTATTATTTATGAATCAAATAACAGTTTGCTAAGATTATTTTAAGTAAATCCTTCATATAGCATCATGAAAGCTACAAGAGCGCATTTAATAGATGCTCAAGCTAGAAATTGTAAACATTGCTTTAAAAAAAATAAAGGAATTGAATTTTTAAGTAGGGTATTTGCTGGCACACTCGAGAATTGTGGAAATATTTGATTTACTTTATTCGAAGCCGCCAACAAAATTACCAAATTGGCTTACTATGACTTTGAAAATTTGTTGGCCTTATACTTAGTGTAAATATTAATGTACGTAAACATATATATACTAACTTCACACAGCCGTTGGCATATCGTGCCGCGGCTTAGTTAGGCTCAAAATACCCTATAATGCTAAAATATTCTAAAGCAGGTTAACCTAAGGTGCAGCAGGAACATGTCACTAGCCTTTGAATATCTCTGTCTATGATATCTTTATAAATGCATTTACGTTCAAGATGAACATAAGCAAGAGATACCATATCCTGCCTACTATCGCATATATATGACTAAATCTTGAGGTACTTCTCGATATAGAAAAACAATTTTCGTAAAGACAAAAAGAATGCAAACATGTTTTATGTACATATATATTTAAAACAGCATACATTAACAACTGAATTCAAATACCTTTACGAAATCATATATGTTTTTTTATAAATATAGATGACTTCGCATTAGAATTTAAGCACCAATTGCTGGGTATCATGCAGTCGAGCTTTATTGCCAAACGCATTGCTTTTTGTTTTATTTGCTCATTTTTTGAGTATTTGACTTTATTTTCTTCGCCCGCAACCGTTTGCATGCACTGTTTGAATGTATATGTGAGTGTGTAAGTGTGTGTGAATGTGTATGTGTGTGTGTGCGCGTGTGTTGTGTGCCTGAGCTTTGTACAATTTTTTATTTAATAAAACAAATTCAGCGGACAGCCTGCGGCGAACATGGCAAGCAAAATTAAATTGTTTCGTTGTTTTGCGGCAGACTTCTTACAGCGAGATCTGGACGCGAACGCTTTATCATTTCTTGTTGCCGTTGACAGGAGAACGTGGCACGGCGGGAATGAAGCGGGCATGCGGGCACAGGGTACTGGCATTTGACAGGCCTGTCAGACAACTGGGGCGGTGACTGAGTGGCACACGCGGTCCCCATACCCCGGCGACTTGTTTGTAATTTCGTATTTTAATGACCAACAGACATATCAAATATGCATGTCGGAGCGGGCCAGGATTTATCTTTCTGCTGCTCGCTAACTCGCTGTGCAATTTCTGGATGGCGTTTCCGGAGTTTCAACTTGAAAAACAATTCAATTTCAACGCACAGTTTTCGTTAAACACATAAAGCAAATGCATTTGTGGCCACTCTTTGCATACATTTCGGCGCCGTTTTTCAGCTCGTTACATGCAAATGGCTGATTACAATGTCGAGCTTTAATGACGCAGCTGCGTGCTGGCCTTCACGCAAATATTGCAAATTACCTGTCAATAATATGGAAATCGCAGAAATTGCAGTCATCAAAGGCTTAACATTTTTTCTTTTAATAAAAAATGCGTGCACAGCAGGTTTCAGCGGGCACACACACGCACGATCTCTCAAAAATGTGGCCATATTTATTTATATATGTATGTGTGTGTACATGCAAGTTTGTCCAACTGTCAAGGCGTGCCGCCGCCCCCTCCCCCCTCCTCTTTAGGGCGTGACATGTGACGTGATTTCCACGCTGCGTGTTGTTGTTATTGCATATTGCGCCGCACTTCCGTTTCCTGGCGGCGCGCCGCTACGTTTCTTTTGCATAATAGACGTTGATTAATGACGCGCCAAAGCATAGGTAAAGGTGTATGCAATACATTATTTATGAGCGGAGTTGCATAATTAGCATCGCGCTAAATAGCCAGCAAAATTATTAGCGGCCACAACGGCCCAGGCCCAACGGTGCAATCGAGACTGCAATGCCATGGAATTTGTTGTTCCTGTCCTCCAATCGACCTGCTTTGACAGTTGCCATTTGCCAATTGGTATGCACAACGAACTGGCAGCGGCCTCAGTCCCATAAATTAGGCCCCTTCTCACATCACATCACTCAGAGCGAAGCGGTGCCAAAACAGAAAGACACGCTAGTGGCATCAATCGACAAAAGTGCAGAGCACTAAAGGACGCAGCACGAAGTATGGAGTACGGAAGTGACATAGTAGTCGGGGCCGGAAAGACACGCAACATTGCATATTGGGAGCACAGAGCGTATGAAGAATGCCAAATGCTGCCAACATGCATGGACTCAGCTCGAACCTCACACTGCCAACTGGCAATGATATAGCTCATAATTTCCAATTCGCATATTGCGGCTTGCAAGCGGCCGAGCAAACAAACGCAATCAGAAGCACTAACGCAAACCCAACTGCATTGTCTCTGCTAAATTCTGCATATCCTGTCATTGCATGCCACACAATGTCCTGGCCTGTTTGTTCAGTTGTAGTTAAGTGTGCTTTGCATGCCAACATAAACGCTCCTGTGTCTGCGTATAGGCTCCTCTACTGGAGTCTGTTCTATAGGCACATAAAAACTTCACATACAATTTTCGCATATCAATTTTAAGGAACAAAGTAGTTTGCAGGTATGCTGCATATTTCAAGTCTCTTGGCTCGATATAATTGTACTCGTACTTAATTCTCTTATTTGAATGTTATTAATATGTATGCATTTCCCCCTCTGCGTAAGAAGTTTTATCGAAATATCTACAAATGTGAACGATTTCTGTTTAATTACTGTCAAGCTAACTCGCATGACATGACTGAAGAGGGATATTATAAAAAAAAAAAAGAACCAATTTGAAAACCTGAGAAGAGAAGAATTATTGAAGCGAAGCTCATCAAAAGACTCAGCTTGGGAGCGAGACAATCTAGGTAAGTCCTTTATTATTATCTTAAGCTCTTTCATTTTTTATAAACAATTAATTTTTAAGTTTCCTTGCTTTGCCTTCTTTGTGTTGCTTGACATTTGCAATTCTTAACAAGTAAGGACTTCGAAATAGGGAGACGATAGTCAAGTATGCTGAGATTGAAGCCGTGTGGCACTTCAGCTATACAGACAGTATAAAAAGACAGTTCATTCATCAAAATTCAACCAGCCTCGAGCTAGCTTAATAATAGTATAAAATAGTAAAAGCTATTTTTAAGCAAGATTTGAAATCAAGATAGTTGGTAAATAATAAAGAATATTAATTGCCGCAAGCCGCAATTCTTTAATAATTAAAATATATCGAATTGCTTAATGGCCAGAGCCAATGTAAAGCTTTTGAAACTATGTACTTAATCGCGTCCAACTAATTGCCCGATAATTGACAGTTTGACGGCTTCGCTAATTTGTTTTTGCATATTGCGCTGTCAAAAACTTTTGTTACCCGTTTTTTTCCCCTACTTAGCTAAGCGAGTGCTGCCAGTAAATGTGCAAAGTGGCTGTGGATGCGCGATGGCCACTCGGAAACAGCAGGCAAACAGCCAAACAACTAACCATCTACAAAACTAGTCATAATAGTGACAGTAACAAAAACAACAACAAAAACAAAAGTTGCTCTGCAAATTGCATGATACTTTTTAGTCATTTTGTACTTGATCAACGCGAGTGAGTTGATGTTTTTATGTTATTTTTAAAAAATTTAAATTTTTTAAAACTAATTGTTAGTTTAATCCTCTTACTGGCTCTTTGTAGCCATATGAAATTTGAGTGAGGTGGATGACTTATATCATAGATTTTACCAGGAGCGTAGCTTGATTGTTTGTGTTTTTGCAAGAATTTTGGTTGAGTCGAGACTTGGCTTTGTCTTTAACGCTCAAAATTGTGCTCGAGACTAATGAACCGGAAGTGCCATTGTGCCCAATATTTTGTATTTTAAGGTTAAGGTTTCTCTTCTATTTAATGAACTTCCATTATATTAATTAAATTAAATTTCCAATAACTGGCTAAGATTTGCGAAAAAAGAGGTTTCTTTTTGTTTCTAATCAGAACTCTGATTTTGTTGTCCATAAACTTGTTAAGCTGTATTATGTTTAACTTTTATATTTTGTTGTATTAATTAGTGTATGCGTGTTACTTTTTTTTTGGCTGAAATCACTTTATGTAACCGAATATCTAAAGGCAGCGCCCAATTTATGTAAAAGGCAAGTAAATCAATTAATGTCAAACAACCTGTAGACAAGACAGCGCGCAACAACTGAGGGTGCTGCCGGTGGGCCTGGCAGGCGATTCTGCTTCGTTAGACTTATAATAATTAGGAGCCCACTGACATTTTGAGTCGAAGGCAAATACAATTAATTACCACAAAATACAAGTAAACACAATACAAATTTATAAAGACACACACACTGAACGTGAGCGAGAGTGTACGGCAAAGTTATATGGGAGGGGGAGTCTGGGAAGGACCTGAAATATCAAAAGCAAGCGGCAGGCGCTAAATCAATAGACGGACACAGAAAACTTGGCCATTTCTGTGAACATTTTGCAATGTTCTTACGAACTCATACAAAATAATGAGTTAGTGGCCGAGGCGAAAGAGGCAAACGAAACGTCCAGCCAATGTTACACAAGAACCAACAATAACAACACCCATAGCAACAACAACAGCAACAACAAATATGCCAATCAATTATACGCCCAATTAAATGCTGTAGAAGCAGCGAAAAATACCGACAAATATAATAGAGTCGAATCAACTCGAGTCGATTGGAGGCGACTCGGGTCGACAACAACAATAGGCTGGCTCTTGCATTCAATTTAATTGACTTGGCAGTTAAAACATTTTTATTTGTTATTGAAAATAAAGACATGCACGTGGCCAAAAGACAAACAAAGCTGTTTCAGACATAACAAACACTCCAAATTCGTGCCATACGTACAACACTCTCTTTTGCGAGAAGACGAAATGTCATTGAAGTACTTGAATGTGGAATTGTTTTTAGAAAGGCCTAATTGTTTTTATAAAATGATCTCGGAGAAGGCAAACAGAAGGCAACCACTTTAAAAGGGTGCAGCTAAAATAGGTCCACTCTCCTTTTATCTCTCCCCATGACTGTCGTTCCCAGTTTCCTTCTCTCTGAGCTTACCTTCTAATCATACCGTCTGAAATTTTCTCAATAATTTTATTTCAGCATTTTAGGCATCATTCACCTTTATTTATGTGCGCTTTGCAGTGACAGCGAGCCAATCAGCTGTCTGGGCGTGGCTAAGGATCTGCTGGACTCAATTTAGGGAAGCTATGTAAGTTATTTCACGTTGTATAAATTTTCAAATAAGCCTTGAAGCAATTTACACAAATATTTTCGAAGCAGGCAGCAACGGCAGAAGTAGCAAAAATGGGAAAAGTTATTTCATGTATCTATTGGCATTTGATATTGCTCAACTGTACTCTGAATGAATGTTTGAATAACTCACTGTACGGTGGAGCTCACTTATGGCGTCTAAGAATTCGACCTGCTCAAGCAATAACAGTTGCAACAGTAACAACAACAACCGACTGGCAGATAGTTTCACATTAGTTGCAAATTTCCACTTCAAATTGTTTTTTGAACAAGTAAATTGCAAATTCTCAATAGGCAATGGCCAACGGTTAAGTTTGTGGCTTAAGCTGTTTAAGTTTAATTTGCGAAATGCAAAGGAATTTTAACTACAAACACACACGCTAACACCTGGAAACATTAGAGCTGACACATGCATTAATCACAGCCAGTTTGTAAATTATTTGGAAATACCTTTTGCGAATATATGCATACTTATATGTACATATATATATATATATTGCTTATGGCTTATTTAATTAGCTTCGTATTAAAGGCAGTAATCATTAAACAATTAAATCAGCTATGGCACTAGGAATTTGCTTTGCTATATGTATATTGATTGTGTTGTCTAATTTGCCAGCAATCAACTAAAGGCAATTAAATAAAGACTTAATAATTTTGGATAAATAGCAATAAACACAGAAAATAAAGTATTTTCTATTTAAAATGTAGTTAGATTTGACTTTTTATGAAGTTTTTATAGATTAATGTGAAGGGGTTGGCATAGTTATTTAAACTATTATCAAGCCGAATAGCAATTGATCAGCTTCGATATCAATAAGAGCTTTTAGATTTTAGCTATCTTATGGACACCTGGGCTCTCTTGGCTAGTGGCGGGCAGGATTTTTTGTGCATTTAAAATGGCAAGAATGTTGCACGCGCTTCGTTGGCGCTGTTAGTTGCCTGCTTGACTGCCTGCCTCTAATTTGACAGCCGTGGCTTGGCATTGTCGTTTCGCTTACGTGTTGTCTATCTTTGCCAGCGACACGCCCCGTGGCTGCAACGCCCCTCCCCGCACGAGCGATTCCTTGTTCTACATTGGGAAACATTTTCTTTGTCAGTTGAGGTTGCATTTTATTGTGTTACAACAGAGTTTGGCTAAGCTGCCGCTGCCTCTGTCGCTGTTTCTGTTTCTGTTTTGTGTGTATGTTTTTTTTTTCTTCTAGTTTTTGCCCTTCAACCGTTTCCCTTGTCCCGCTGCTCCGCACTGAGCGGCAGTTTGGGATTTGGCCTGACAGCTCGCTCGAAATTGCGACTGTCAATTGCATTTAATTCGAGTTGTTGCTGGCGGTTTGACCTTAGCCACAGAGAACACAACAACTACAAAAAAAGATCAGAAAACAAAAATACATGGGAAAAACTTAAAATCGACAGCTGAACAAAAGTTAGCTGCAAATTTTAAAAAGCAATGGAATACACAGATGTTTCTTAAACAGCTTGCGTATACTTAATATGTCGGCGACGTATGCATTGTAAAGCATACGCCCCGTGTGCTGTGCTTAAGGCGAAGCCGCTGCCAACGTTTACAGTTTCAAAGGCAACCGGCTTACAGCTAGACGAGTGTCGAGTGGCTTAATAAACCGTTAAAAACAAAGAGCTTTTTCGCGACTGCTTTTGAAATTTGGCGCCAGCTTGCACAGTCACACACATACACAGAAGCACACAGACACATCATCCGTGAGCGCAGTGAAGGCAAACGAACAACTTGAACAAAGAAGCACTTGGCTGGCTCACACGCAGGCACACACTCTCACATACACACAAGCATTGTGGTAAAAGCTTTCAAGTACCAGCAACAAAAATAAGGAAAGCGAAGCTGCCTCGGCTGCTGCGTCGACGTTCGCGTCGTCCTTTTCATCTGGGCAGCGGCATTTAAGAGACTTTCGGCAACCCAATGCGTGCCCCACACACACACACACACACATACACACACACACACACACACACACACGCTCACACTCACACACACACACACTTGCACAGGCATTCATGCTCGTCTGTATTTGTGAATGCGGTGAAATAAACGGTATTCAACACCATCGACTTTCACTAACGCCACCTCGCGGCCGCTGCACAGATTAAATTAACAGCGCTCTGTGAACCAAAGATGCCCATGGTGGGATCAGGACGAAAAGGACATAAGAGCGAACTTCCAAGCCCTTGAGCGCAATGAAGCGTTCGCTGAGACTGATTCGCACTGCCAGCTCTGTGAAATGCGAGAAAGTCACCACAGCAGCAGCTGTTAATGTGGTCCTGACTGTCCCGACTATGCTACAGTTTTATTTGTAGCAATATTCGAGCTGTTTTTGCGGCTCAAAGCCAAATGCAAGGTTTTGATTGGCGCTGCTGGCATCGCTTTTCTCGTTTGGTCGTTTCGTCGTTTTTGCCAGGCACTTGTCCAATTTGCCATTTTAGCTGTCAACATTTCGCAGGGCTTTCAGTTGTTGTCGCTGCCCACAAAGCGCTCCTTTGATATTGCATCCCTTGGCATAAATATCGGATTTCTTTTGGCTAAAATATCAACAGCATTGCTTGCATTACTGTTGCCTGCCCGACTGCCTTCCCGCCTGCTCGCCTGCCTGCCTGAGCGCTCGACAAGGACATGCCTTTCGCCTCATTTTGTCTATGGTCTTTATTTCTGCACGCCAAAGTTATGACAACATCAGTTAACGATACGTTTGTTTTTGCCTAGCTGGTTGAATACGCATCATAAAGACAGACACACTCTACAAATTCAATGCTCTTTGCAGTCCTGCGCATATGTTTTTCGTTTGCTTTTTGCTGTGATGCTAACGGTTTATAAAATATGAATTCACTTACGAGTATACATCACACATCAGCCCGAGGCCATTAAGCCAACTCCACTCGCAGCCAAAGGATGCTCTCTGCCTCCTGCCGTTCAATGGCCACTGCATTTTGTTTGGTGCGACCTCAGCGCTTTTTATGTTCAGTTGGCCCCATCATTGTCTTCGCTTTTGGTCTCTGAGAGCCCCTGAATTGGTGTTGTTATTGTGACTCGTTATTTTTCGGCTTTTTGCTTGTTGCCTTTTGCCTTATGCCATATAGCGAACGATCGGCACAAGGAACGAAAATGGCAAGCAACTGAGTGTGAAGTGCTTGCTGCCCCTTTGGCCTCTGTGCGGGGTTAAATGGATTTCTGATTGCACACTGGCAAAAAGGCGACTATTTTAAATTTTCCTGAATTCGGACAAGTGTTTGAAGACCTCGTCAGAGTGTCAACGGGTGTAGGCTTTACAAAAAAATAATTATAAAAAAGCTAGCAACCTAACTATACTCCAGTATGTAAAGATATAACATTGTCTGAGGTCTTTCTGAACTGAACAGTTAAATTTAAGTAATTTTTATATGAATAACTGAACGTTTATAAAGAGGTTACGAATAAAGAGTGATAAAGTGATTCTCGTTTATTAAGGCTTGCTAACTGCAATATTGTTATTATAAATGATAGTATACAAAATATTATTTTTTGTATTATTATTTATACAAACGTGCAAGTGTTTTTTATATTAATAGAAGAAACAACATTGCAAATTTAATTGCTGCTCGCGTTGTGTGTAAAATCGACCCAATGGATAATGGTACAAAATAACATTATCAGGCGGCGGGATGTGTACTGTATACTTTTTTTTATACATTTTCATTTATAAACACAGTAGTTTGTTGTCAATTGGAAAGGCTTAGAAAAAATATATTCTGGTCGTGCTCTCGCCTGCAGCAATCTTACATGTAGCTAAAATGATTTGAAATCTCAATGTGGTAATGTGCAACATCTGGGCACCTGTATTATTGAATAAAACCCTATGCAGCACACATACAAGTTACTAAAATATGCAAATACAAAAACTAAAGGATGCTTCCCGCCCTCCGCACTCCTAACTGCACAAACACATTAAAACAAGCTCGCACCAGTTGCTCTAACACCAAAATCCGCTTTAAAAGGCTCTGTAATGGCACATGGAATATGAACAGAGCAATTATTATTTCCCGACCGAGTGTTATTTTAACATAATGCTGTGGGTGGGTCAATTGGGAGCGACTGCAGGATGAAAGTGATGGAACAACAGAAAAGCTTCATGTGATTTAAAATGCAGAGTTCAGAAACAACAACGAAATTTCTTAATGCAGTACCCTTGCACGGGAATATAACCAAATAGCATGCTTGGCATGGGCCAACTGCTGTCACGCCCACACACACACACACACACACACAATCACACATACAAACAAACACCTACACTCATATGCGGATGCAGTGAGAGTACATTATAACAATGACCAAGTGCAAGCATTAAAGCGAGTACATAAAATGCTTTCTTTGTGGATGATAGTCTGCTGGGTGTTGAATAAAACTATAAATGGAAAAACGTCGAGTAGGAAAAACAAACGAATTTCGGATAGAGCGCATGAAAGATGAAGGCAAGGCATTGTTAAGTTGTGGTTGAAGTCCAGACCACAAGCCACACACGGACACACACACCGAAACTCTCACATAAGCATGTCTTACACCGGACAGTTATGGATATGTTACAAAGGAACACACACACGCGCACTCACACTCTGGCAGTCAAAAAAGGGTATTTCATGAAAGATTTAGCATTCAAATGTGCAGGAAAAAAAGAGAGCAGCCTGCTGGAAACGCTTCTTAGGATCGTGTGCTTTGTAGCATACATTTTGAGGGCTAAATAAAACTACTTAAACGAGTGAATGAACACAAGTAAGAAACATGCTATGAAACGAGCCAGAGATGTTGTATTTTTTAATATGCATTTCACTTATGTTTATTTAAAATGTAAAAGATAATGTATCCAAAGGATACACGCACAACCAACTACGAGTTAGGGCAACATTTGACAAACTGTAAGTTGTCAACAAAAGAAAACTGAAAATTCAAATTGCTAGCTGAAAGCTTATGAATTTTTATACTTAAATAATATACATTTTGCTGGCACTCTAAACGTGGGTGACTGCTTGGCAACACTCAGCAATTTTTTACAGATATATATAAGTATATATATATATATATACGTGTGTGTGTGTGTGTGTGTGTGTGGAACTGTTGTTGCCGCTGATTCTTAATCAGAATCAACTGATCTGGTATGCACAAGCAGAACAAAACCAACGAAACTCTGGCAAAACAAAAAGAATACAGAATAGTAGACGCTATCTTTGCAGTCGTATCTGAGTTCTTGCCTTTAGCTAAAAACCTGACAAGCAACAACGTAATTTACAAGGCGCGTTTACATGTCGCTGGACAGGACGCAGAACTCAACCTGAGCTGAGCCAACCCCAAAAGCTGAGCACAAGTTTTAGTAGTTCGTTGTCGTTTTTTAGTTGTTTCTCTACTGTTTTTGTTGTTGTTGTTTCGCTACTTTCGCTCGTTGCTTTACTCATATTAAATGCAAAAGTCATTGAGCGCCGGACAGCAGCAGGATAAGAGGGCAGCTCGGTGAAGTCGGACCTGCTGCAAAACAACAAGTTTATTTCCACATCCTTGGACATGAGTTTGCTGTAAAATTTCGTGTTGATGATCTTACTAGGTTATGCATTAGTTTTTTGTGCACGCCCAGTTTCGGCCCCCTATCTCTCCTTATCCCTCTCTCTCCCTCTCTCTCACTTATCTCTCCCTCGCTCTCTCCCTCGCTCTCTTGCTTTCAATATCGCCGTTGTCTGTTCTTTCACTTCCGCTTGCAACGCTTGTATTTCCTGTCCATGTAACTTTGATTTTTTGTGTGCTGTCTCTGGGTTAAATCTCGCCAGCGACATGCACCCAAATTCTGTTGCAAGCTCTCGACTCTGCTGTAGTAACTGTTGTTCTTGTTGTTGCTGTTCGTTCGTCTTTTATGTTTATGCAAATTGAAGTTTTGTGCTGCTGCTGCTGCAGCTGCTGCTAACTAATAAATATTAAGTATACGCGCCCTGGACCTTGTTTCTTGTCTGTACACAAATTGAAACATTTTTATACCTTCCAGGATTTGTAGTGGATCGTTTAAAGCTGATGCTCAGATTTACCGATGCATAGAATATCTATAAGGAGTCGGGGGCTAATGGACGTGGCACTTACCTGCTGATGCGCTCTAATAGCTGCTGCAGCGACCGCTTTGAGCGGCAACACAATGCGGGGCGGCGGTGTTGGTGGTGCTCTTGGGGGCAGCGGTCCGGATATTGGCGGCTGTGGCAACGAAGGCAATGCCGGAACTGGAGGCGGATAGTGGCAATGAAATGCAAGCGGCAGCACCAGTGGCGGCGGCTGCGGTGGTGGTGGTGCTGGGGTCTGGCCCAATGGCGGCATCGAGTTTTTAACAGCTGGCAAGGAAGGTGTCTGCTGTGGTGTATATTGCAGCGACTGTTGTTGTTGCTGCTGTTGATGTGGCACGGGCACACTGAACGGCACAAAAATCATAGGTGCTGCATTATTGTAGCTGTTGTTGGTGAAGGCAGGCGCGGTCGAATTAATGTCCATGTTCTTGTCGTGGCAACGATTGGGTAGGCTTAAAGCATAGTTGTTGCTGTTGTGCCTGCTACAGCTGTTCTGACAATGTGGGCCTGCTGCTGGCGGCGGATTGTTTATATATGTCGTTGATGTGGTTGCCTGCCGCTGCGCAGGCGTAGCAGCTGCTTCCAGGCAAGGCAACGGCTGCATCTGCTGTGTGGTTCTTGTCTGTTGCAGCGTTGTGATGCAGCTGATCTGCTGTGGTGGCTGCTGTTGCGGATGAGGCTGTAGTTGATGTTGATGCTGCTGATGCTGCTGGTGCTGCAGTTGATGCTGGTGCTGATGCTGCTGTTGTGATGCCTGGTGCTGCTGCATGGCGGCGATCACCTGTGGCGGCTGCTGCATACGTGGCACGGGTAAATGCTCATAGCTTTGTCTACAACAGCGACAATCCTGACAGCAGGCAGTTGCTGAAGCTGGCGGATTCGCGCTGTTGTTGCAGCAATTGCTGCTGCTTGGCAGCACGTAGGGATTGCTACTGGATCGAACTGAGCCCAAGTAGTCCATCTTAGGCGCCTTGCCTGGTGCCGCTGCTGTCTGCGATGGCTGCCACTGCAGTGCGCACGGCAGGATGCCCATTAAGCGCAGTCCCACGGCGGGACTGGCAGGCTGTCCAGTTGCTAGGTTGTCTATTTTGGCGGCGTCTTCTCTGCTTGTTCAACTGCAAAATAAAGATTTAATAATTGGAGTGAGTGAGTTGTTTATACTATGAGTCTAATTGCGATAGATAGAACCCATTAAAAGTGCATGCGAAAATAACTACTATGTCGAAGAAATAGAAAGCAAAAGCATGGGTACGTGGGGCGGAGAGTGGGAAAAAAAGTAGGATTGCGAAAGAATGACACAAAAAGAAAGAAAGTCTATCAGAAAGAGGTATTGCAAGTTAAGTAGATAAGGTAAGAAATATAAAACGAGAGTAAAAGAGGGACAATTAAAAACAGATAATTGTTACGCAAGATAAAAGAGGGAAGAATTGAAAATGTGGGAGAAAGAGTTCAAATATAGTATTAACCATAAAATCATTATTTGATTCGATGAAAATCGCAAAGAAGGGCGCCAGAAATTGACGAAAGTAAAAATTTGCATGGTATACGTACTCTACCAAAAATGCAAAACCTAAGTCGGAAATATCTTATTTTGCAAGTGAACAACTTTATGATGTAAGATTTAATAAGCTACAGTTCCAATTTCAGCGTTATTAATTTTAAATAAGGCAGTGAACATTGCAAGCATTCGTCCTTCGTCATCTCTCCTTTTAACTTCCTGTAATTTATGAATTATTTTGTGTGCGCGGAAGCAAAACCTTCGGTACGCTTGATTACGATTTTGGCTTCTTAAAACAATTTTGCAAAAACAATGCGTTATTTTTTTTCCTCAATTCAGCTGCTCTAAAATTTGCTGGCATAACGAAAACATTCCTTGTTATTGTTCAGACCTCCTGTGCTGCCTACTTTTCGGCTGCTGGTTGTTGCTTACATTTTCAACATCCTTTGCACCCACGGCCCACTGCCTGCCCGCTGGGTTGGCACTCGTTAGAGACTTTCAGAAATCACTCAAAGTTTTTCAGAACGAGAAAACCAATTTTTCAGCTGAGTGCATTTTAATTTAGTACACACTCCGTTGCCTCCTGTTGGCCTCTTGGCCTGCCATGTTGCAGGAGTGTGAAAACCAAAAATACTATAGGTACGGACCGTATGCTCGTATTGCTGTTAAAAAGGTTTGCTTTTCATTGCAACACGCCTGAAATGGCAACTTTGACAAACAGCAATAACAGCATGGCTCTTTTGCGCCTGCACCTCTTGAAAATGCTGGCAAAATTGGCAGCACCTTTTTCACCATTCCCAACACCCGTTGGTACGTGCCACCCAGAGCTTTGGCTGCCACCGCTACTCCTGTTGTTGACTTCTCACTGCGTTCTACCTTCTTTGACGCACTTTGCCAAAACAAATCCCTGCAACAGCAGAAGCGGCAGCAGCTGCAGCAACAGTAGCAAAACAATGGAATTTTAAATGTGACAAACATGGTAAACACGTCCAACATGAGCAGTGCCAGTACCTCCTGTTGATGCTGCACCATCCCCTTTCTGCCACCTATTTTGAGCAGGATTCAAGCAAATGCTGTAAGCATATTTCAGTGTACCTATTACTAGCACGCTTCTTAGCTACCTAGAAACGTCGAATTTGTGCCGGATGTATAAGAATCAAATTTTTCTTTACCAACGAAAAGGCATCGGCCGAAAATACACTTAAGCCTATATTACAACAAAGAAACTAGGCTTTAAATGTATTTACTTTATTTTATATTTTTACTACGGTTAGTAAATAAATCATTCATTAGCTTTGCACCATAAATTCAGCAAAGTTCAGTGGAAACCCTTTTGATTTTTAGTCCTTAATTGGATATTTAATTGGTTCAAACTACATTTTTAAATGTTGTTGATACATATGATACCTAAACCAATATCAGTTTGATGCAGTTTGTCTATTTGCAATTATCTCTGAAAATACTTACATTTGTTTCCATTTTGCAAATGCTAAGCAAACTCAGGCTTAGGCCATTCACATTTTTCAGCTCGTTTGCCACAATCTTTCGAGGTAAAAGAAAGTTATTTGGAGCCATACCAAATATTTTCTAATAATTCCATAAATACTTCAAACGTACAATGAAAAATATTTCCACAAAATTAAATGAAAACAAAAAGAAAAGCTTGCAGCTCAAGATCAAAAGTTTTCAAGTGTTGTACACCCACACGCACATATCAAATAGTTTTATGTACAACACAGCAACAGCAACAACCACAACAAAAACTACAATAACCGAATATATATGTAAGTGCAATAACTTTTGGCGATTAAGCTGGCAGCATCGCAAACTTTTGTTTTCGCAACAATTTGCCAGCGTGTCCAATTTAAATTTTGTGAAAATATGTTTGCTAAACAACTTATCTAATAGAAAGAAGCTGAATAAGAGTTTCAGATGTGTAGCTTAATTACAAAGCGAATAGCGTACAGACCGAAATAAGCAGTACCATATACTATAAACTGGTTAAACTTTTACCCAAAAAATAGAAGTTATATACACATGTATATATATATATATATAAATATATAAATATATATGCAAATATGCAAGTTGGGTTTGTGGTTGTTGTTGCTGTTGTTGCCATAGGAGATTCATGCGCCACTTGCACGAAAGCCAAAAGTACACAAAAACTTTGATAAAGAATTTGGTAACATCAAAGCAAAAATTTTTAATGAATTTCTTGGCCGATCCCGAAAGCCTCCAAAACGCACCACACACAAATGTTCGGGCGAAGAGGGGACGGAGAATGGGTTGGGCGCTGGCACAGTTGCTGCTGCACAGAGGTAAGGGGTCAAAGGTCTGGCTAGCATGGACAGGCCCCTTCTTTGACCATGGCACGGAAATCGTGTTGCTCGTTGGTGGCCTTAATTAAATTTAAATATTTTATCACCGAAAAATTGCCAGCAACTGCACAGTGACAAGAACAACAATAGCAGCAGAGGCATCGGCAGCATCTCTGGCATGAAAAGGGTGCGGAAATGTTGGCAGTGTATATATGTATATGTGTGGATGTGTTCCTGTTTGTGTTTCTCTTTGTATGTATGTGAGTGTGCGAGTGCAGACATCCAAAAAATACTGATGTGGGTGTATTTTTCATTATTTGCCAAGCGCTGCAACTTTTTTGTTGCCTCACTTTCACATATTGCCCCGCCCCCCACTCCTGTTAGGCCTTCGTTCGTCGCCTTTGCCACACTTCATATTCAATTGTGTTGAATAATTGCCATACGGTTTTTTGACCAACGGTTTTTGACACTTGCCTAAAAGGACACACACGCGCTCAAGTGACGCAGCCGCCCCCGCCCACACGCCCCTGGCAAACGCCGCCCTCATGCAGCATTTGAAGTTGAACTTCCCTTTTGGGCTCTCGACCAAAAAATGAGCAAAACATTCGACACAAGAGGAACGCTGGCAGAGCTGCGGACCGACCCCTGGACACAGCGGCAACAGCAACAAAACATGCCAAAAGCGTTTTTTGAAATATCTTTGTAAATATTTAAAATGTTCCGCACATGCGGGTACTTCAATCATGAACCAAACTGATTCGCCGACGGTTCAAACGGTGGCGGGGGCGGGGTGTCAAAACTGGTCGGTCTGTCGATGTCTGTTGGCTTACGAGGTAGGTGCTAGGTTAGGGCACGACCCTTGTCGCAGGCGTAAGTTTTAAATAGTTTTTGTTGGCCAATGTCAGCATACAATTTGGTATTCATAAATTAATGAAGCATTGGGCAAAAAATCGCATTGGGCTATAAAGTTTTTCCATAAATTATATACCATGGGGCAAAGTGAGTGTACGAGATTTAAGTATGGTATTAAAATATGTAATCCGCATTGTATTTTAAAATCTATCGCATTTAGTTTGTTTTGCAATTTACAAACAAAGATTAGTGTAATGCCCACTCAAAAAGTTGTTAAATTTCAATTAAAAATTCATTCGATTTATTTCGAAGTAGCTAGAAACTAACATTTTATTAATGCTGAAGAGTAGCCTGTACAGAATGATACGAACTAAGCTCTACTTCCAGCAAACGTGAAAATAAAAATAACAAGAAGTTGGCTTGCTATTTATTTTTGCCTCAAAAAACAAGAAGAGCCCATGTAAATTGTATTAAAAATCAAGTATTTATACCCTGAACCCATTAAAAATGGGTATAAGGGTATATTGTATTTGTGCAAAATCCAAATGTTTGTAACAGGCAAAAGGAAGCATCTTCGACACCATAAAGCATATATATTCTTGATCAGCATCAATAGCCGAGTCGATCTAGCCATGTCCGCCTGTCTGTCCGTCCGTCCGTCCGTCCGTCCGTATGTATGAACGCAAGGATCTCAGAACATACTATTGCCAACCAATTTAAGCCAAAATTTAAGTGCAATAGACTTTTTCAGTATACACAAATATTCTATGATACAATAAGATATACTGTCGAAAATTTCATAAAGATCGGTTAAAAAAACCAAAGTTATATGCAACTGCGCAATTAAATAGAGCAGCATCTTTAAGAATTTCTGTATACATGTACAAACACACATTCATGTGCGCCTGCTTCGCATTTTAACAGCATGGTTATTGCGATTTTTTTCTGTAATGCTATTTAAGTTACTTTTTTTATCGTAAGTGCTTAAGTCAAAATTTTGACCCAAATCGACAAAATGGCAAGGGGTAACATCACGTTTTTTTTCAAAATCGAGGTCGGTGCGAAAATCGAAACTTTCGATGCTTTTTTTTTTAATTTATCGGGTAAATAAGGTCCGATTTTAAAATATTATACCTTTTTGAATTCGTACGGATCCCTACCATAAATTGGCATTCAAGCAAATTAAACATCGTTTTGTTAAAAAAAAAATGTTGTTGACAAAAAACCGATTCGTTCGTAAATTGCACCTTTTTGATGATTTTTTGGAATATTTCCTTCAAATAATGTCCGATTTTGCAATTTCATACCATTTTTGACTCGTAAGGGTCAGTTCTATCGATTGGCATCAAAAAAAGGAAATCCAAAATTTTGACTCAAATAGACAAAATGGCAAGGCGTTACATCACGTTTTTTTTCAAAATAGAGGTCGGTGCGAAAATCGAAACTTTTTTCGATTATTATACCCTGAACCCATTAAAAATGGATATAAGGGTATATTGTATTTTAGCAAAATCCAAATGTATGTAACAGGCAGAAGGAAGCATCTCCGACCCCATAAGGTATATGTATATATTCCTGAACAGCATCAATAGCCGAGTCGATCTAGCCATGTCCGTCTGTCTGACCGTCCGTTTGTCCGTATGTATGAACGCAAAGATCTCTGAACACATAAGAGCTATAGATTGAAATTTTAGATGTAGGTGGGTGCTCCTAGTTCCTGCGCAGATCGAGTTTGTTTCCGATAATCGATAACTTACTCCGTTTCCAAGCAATCGATAAAAATCGATATCGATATCCGGTTTTTTGGTAAATAATAAGAGCTAGAGTCCCCAAACTTGACATATAGCTTCTAAAATAGAATATATATATGCATTTGATGTTGGAAGAAGAGGGTTCAGGGTATCCCCAAGTCGGGAGCTCCCGACTAGAACCTCTTACTTTTTTTTTTTTTTAATGATGCCTTTAAAGTAAGTATGTTGTAAGTGCTGAAGAACTGTATTTCAAATTTACAAAGTAAATAATACAATTTTTCAGGTGATCGGCTCGAAAGTAACATTTGTTAAAATAACCAGAAAAAAACTACACATAAACACTTAACGGGAGCAGGTTTCCTGTAAAACTATCTCAAGCACCTACCGGGTCTATCATCAGCAGAATGTGGTATCGACTCTAGATTTGCCAGCACTAGTTTGAATATTTTTCCAAGCTTTAAAACTAATTTTGCAAAACAGGATTGCCATTAAACAACAAAGCAATAGCCACAAGTTTTTAAGCATACAGAGTGTGTATACATTTTTAAATTTTTTGAAAAAAGAAACCCTCTGCTGAATACATGAGAAAATGTTTTTAATAGTTAATACTTTAAAAAATACCGGTTATTCGCAAAATTGATTGAGTTGGTCGGATTTGCCATTTGCAGAATTTCAAATCGAAATATAGAGAGATTCAAATTGGGCCCACCTCTTACACTAATATTTGTCAATTCTCTGTTCCGTCTAGACCAGCCAGGAATTATCGCCCCTTATTCATACCTACGTTCACAACAGAATACGCTATGCGCAACTCTTTTCGTGAAGAATGTAATAATAACAATAGTTTGTGTCACGTTTTCTCCTTAGAACTTTCTTTACCTTTAACAAAATTTGTTTTTTTCGGCTACCTTCGAGAATTCAAGGTCCATTGCAGATTGACGGGCAGGTTCTAATTTTCCCCCACCGGGTCGGGGATTACTTAACACTTAAAATGTCTAGTAAAAATCTCCTTGCTATATTTAATAACTTATTTTCCTACTCGTAGTATTTTCTTAAAAAACATAGTAGATTATGGTTATTTTTAATTTCACTTAAGAACGCTATTTTCTCTACGGACCGCTCTTCTTAGTTGTAGGATCTAATAACTTCAGTAGCCTGAAGGGCAAATAAAACACATCCCTCGGTGATTATTAGAAAATTGCACCCTCTAAATAGGCTTTTAGCTTATTATTTTCATAATTTCATGTAATAAATAATTAGGAAGACACTCGTTTCTGTTGATCATTAATAAATAAATGAATTCAAATAAGTAAACGGTAACGTGCATATTAAACACTTTAATAGAGATGGATGATTATATATTGCACATAGCATAAGAATGCGCGCGAAAAAAACAACTTTAAAACTCCGAAGGGACAGATTTTAAACAAATATGTTAGCAAGTATATACATCAATATTTTTAATTCTAATACATTATCAGGCATAAATTTAGTTACTCATGCTCTGGAATGAAAATAGTTTTGAATTTGCTAAGCAACTTCGAGTAAACGATATGGAAATACCATATTGATGCGGATATATAATTATTTAACATGGAATATAAAAACTTTTAATTGGCAATTTGGGATTGATCAATTTAGACACGTATTTTATTTAGATTGTAGAACATTTTGGCTACAGAAGTAATTTTTCTAGCTCGCATCGATCTTTGAAAAAAACATTATTTTTATGTTGCTTGCCAAACTGCAAATTGAAATTTGTTGAAAAGGCTGTTTTACTGACACTTAACACAATTAGAATATCAAATACCAGGAGAATATTTGTTAAAAACTTTAACTGAAAACTATTAAAATTTATAAATGCAACCCAAGTTCTGTAAAAAATGTAAGCTGAATGGAACTTAAAAATGTTTGCGATAGATCGACATTGAGCAGCATACTTCAAGCGCTATTCTCGGCTGTTTGTTTGTGTTTGGTTACGGCAATTGGGTGAATGAATAACACGATACAACGAGAAGAACCAAGTAAAGAGCATGGTTACTCACACCTATTCGCAGGCGCAACACAGCAAGCACGAGCCGACGCGCCTCTCGGTTGCCTACACCAACACAACGATAGGAATGCCTTGCGCACACACACAGACACAAGCCGGCTGAGAACTGGCACACTTTGAGTTGTATCGAACTTTTTTTTTATATGCAGAAACACAACAAAACTCGCGACGTTGGCGGCAACAAACAACAACAGCAAAAGGATATACGCACTGTTACCGTACGCCTCAGTTGCTCGGGTCAGGACAATTACTGCAGACGTTGGCGTTGACTTTGTGGCGGAACGCAGCGTCTCGTGTCGACGAATTAACACTGAAGAGCCAACTTGGTGGTCGGCGCTAGGTAGTTCAGTTGGCCATAGCAGAGCCACAGCTGCACTACCACCCAAAAAGAGGCACACACTGGCCAACCCAAGCAGGCAACAAAAAAGAAATGTAGCCAGGCAGCTATAAAAGGCGCACTGTGGTTGACATTATCATGTGCAACTAAATCACACATACACGTGCATGCAACTCTTTATGAGTGTGTGTGCTTGTATAAAAAAAACTGCGTCGCACCGCCCCTTTATGCGCTCATTCGCTCGTGCAGTGCGGCGTATGAGTAACAAAAACAGACACACACACACACACTTACGCTCAAAAGTATCCGCCCCCCGTTCACCGCTCGTTTGTCCCATTTATGGCATTTGATATGCTAATTTGCACGATTTCGCTAAAGATGTCGTGACAGAGAGTCGCCGAACGGAGCACCAAAAGGCGAAGCCACCACCAACTGCTGCTAAGCCGGCTCGTCTCATCTCATCCGTCTGGCCGTTGTCCTGTTGTAGCTGAATTGTTATACGAGAGCCGCTCGTTTCGCTGGCCTAAGTTTCGCTCTGTTTTGATAGCTCTGGCATAGCAGATGGGTGCCAATATTTAAGGCGAAATGTGCGCTACAATGTGAATGCAATTTCTATAGCAAATACTGTCATGATATGACGACTCTCTCTCAATTTAATGAAATATCTTTTTGATCTTCACAACTTACTTACATACAGATAAGGATTTATCTCAACGATTGTTGTTCCTACCGGTAGTCAAATTCATTTCATAAGGAAACGCAGGAATCATGTGGCCAACGACAACCAACTGTAGCGCATTTCTCATTTCCTGCAAATCCATACGCACACACACACATACACACACACACACACACACACACAGAGAAACAATCAACCACCGTTGCGCACGAAATCGGAGCACAGTTTTGTGCGCTCTCAGCTCTCAGCATGCTGCACTACGACTCACCAATACAAGAACAAGTGCCACCAGTAAAACCGCACTGCGAACTGCATATACAGCACAGAGGCGGAGTCTCAACTCTGGACTATGTAAAGACGGCAGATGCTTATATACCAAAAGGGAGGTGGCTGCACAATTCAATACATGCACGGCTATAATTTCTTTAGCCAGACAAAATGGCGGCACTCAGCATTTGGCGGCACTGATTGACAAACATTTAAAATGTTAAACCCTAGTGAAAACGACGCCACTGCGCTTTGTTTACCATTTGTTTAGGGGGGGGGGGGGCAATACAACAACAGGCCGAAAACATAAACACGATACAAGATAGAACACGATGAAGCCGTTGCGGCGCTCACCGAGAGCGAAAGTTGTTGCTGCCTTGTATCGCAGTTAGCCGACGAGGCTAGGACGAGTGCGATACAAACTGTGGACACTCTCTCTCTCTCTCTCGGCTGCATTAAGTACGATACAATACAACAACAACAAACAGTTTGAGCTGCCGTATATGCATTTCCTCCTGTTGAGCGCGGGTCGAAAGCAGCTGACAACGCGCAGGCAACCGGCGTCCACTTTGACAGCAAATTGACACTATCGTCAGGTTTTTGGCAGGCACATGTGACATTATCGGCCTGCCCACGGACAATGCCGAGACAATGGCTGCGTCCAAAAAGTTGGCCAGCCAAAAAGCTATGAATAATATTTGGCACTTATCTGCGCAGACAGTCAGACCCTCCACCTTTGACAAATTATGCAAATTTCAGTTTTCAGATTTTCTATGTAAACATTTACTTTACTTTTCAGCGCAGACGCTGCCATCTGCATGGCCCAAGTCCCAGTCGCCCATTTGACATTCGTTAAAAATTTCTTATCGCGCGCTTTCATTAACGGGCGTCTGGTCCTGGCCAGAGACCTTCTAATTGTCTTGCAAATTAGTCGCCGCGAGCTCCAAAAAATGCGACCCAAAGCATCAAGAAAAATGTTTTAAAAAAAATGTTTCCTACGGCTGCCCAAGTTGCTTTTGTTTATTTACCAACTGCTGCCGCCGGCTGCCGCTGCTCCTGTTGCTCCTGCTGATCTCCAGCTCCAGCTGCAGCCACATTGATATACAGGACAACGACCGTAAGGCAGCTGTTCAAGGAAATGAAAAGCAAACACAGCCGCGGCATGTGAGTCAGTGCGTACTCAAGCTGTAATTTTTACGCAGCGCACGAGAACGTGCCTGTCAGGGATTAGTCCCAGACTTAGAACAGACGCTATCGGGCAGCTGTTGATTGTCAACTGGGTCGCCGGAAACGTTCAAGCAGGCCCGTCTGCATATATTTTTATAGCATTTTTCACTTAATCCCCGTGGAGCAGCCAGCCAAACGAAGGCCAATCGATTAGTCGAGTAGCTTATGGTTAAAGTATAGGTCTTCAAGCTGGCTCAAACATCTCAGTACTAGAGAACTCAAGTAATAGATGTACGAAGGCTACATTTTGGCCATAAAGTGTATTGGCCCTTAACTAAGACCATTTCCTGAACTTAAAATGCTTCATTTTTCAGCAAATTTTTCAATCATACGAAGTGCTCTTTATAGTAAATCAAAGCATTTAATTAATGTGCAGCCACCTGCTAGAGGCCGTCGGCAGCGCATTAAAACTAAAAGGAAACTAAGCTGAGTATATGTTACACATTGATTTGTATTCTGAACCCAATACCAAACACTATAACTAATATACAATGGTTGCTCGATATTTGAAGCTCGAGAAAATAACAAATTGACGATAATTAAATACTTAGTTGTTCTTAAGCATTAAACCATTTTTCAGAAATGATTAACCGATTTGTAAGCAACGCACAGTCCAAGCCGTAAGCAATTGAAAGCTTACTTTATATGATAAGGATGCACGCTAAAACGGGGCTTGGGAAATTTCACCCGAACCCACCGATCAGCTTCAAAATAAAAAATCAGTGAAAATTCCTTTCATATGCGCTTCACACTTTTTGGAAAACTGATAGAAAATGGGGATCAATTGAGTGGGCGATGCTTCGGGCGCGATCTCATTTGAAAAGATCTTCAACAAAATTAATTCAAAGCGTCATTCACACTTTTCGGAAAACCCCCAACCTTGGGCGGCAAATGGTAGTCAAATTTTGCATGGGCAAAGTAATGGACACGTGTTTTGGCAATTTTGGAAAATTCATCCGCCTACGCGTAAATTTGAATTCCCACTGACGAAATGGATGGAAAATTGTTGTCCAAAATGTTTATCAAGAAACTTGGCACGTAAGAGGCCATGATATACCAGCTAGCATATACTAAATGTTGAGTTAACTCTTATTTCCCGTTCAAATATCACAAGAAAGCAATAAACATTGTTTTTAATTTGAATAGAGATCTGTTCTTTGGTAACTATAAAAAAGAAATAACAAGTGCTTATTTATTTTCTCAGCTCTTGAACTTATCTGCTAATTTTCCATCATCCCAGTCGAATTTCAACCACCCCTAAGCTAGAACATCTTGGGGCCTTGACTATGGTCATAATAAAGTCAATGTGCTGTCATTAACATAATTTACAAATACTTGCAGTAAGCGTTCCCGCCTTTCCACTGTCTGGCACTAAATGTCTGTTAATTTGGAGCACAGTTGAGAGTCCATTGCAACATCTCATTTATTGCTGGCAACAGAAGACAAAATGGTTGTTGCTCTAATTGAAAAATTATTGGGCCATAAAAAATGTAGAACGCATAAAAAATATGTTTGTTGCTTTCAACAGAAACGACGCAACTTTTGCAGCTGAACGCGAGTTAAACGCGAGTTTAATTAACTGCAGAGTTTTAAGTACTTTTTCCCCGGCATCCTTTGCAACCCCCCACCTCACCATCAAATGCCTTGTCAACCTTTCTGACTGTGAATTTAATTCATATTTTAAATAGTTATGTGAATACGAGTATTTCGGCAATGCACATAAAATATGCGACATTTAAGGACACTTTGGCTGTGCCGGTGCCATGGCAAATCCGAGCGGATTTTCGAGGCAACTTAAGAAGTTGTCTGCCATTTTTTGTTCTGCAAATCTTTTGTGATTTTTTTCGTTAATATATAAAAACTTTTTGTATATTTATTTTATAATGAAATTCCCCAAAGTCTACAGAGATGAAATAAAGAGACAAGATGAGAGAGTGAGAGCTGCAGCAGCAGCGGAAAAAGCATTTTGCAAAATTACCCTTAAAACAAAAATGCATTATTGTCATCTAAAATGCAAGCATGCATTATCCTGTCACAGGTCCTTTGAGAGTTGGCTTTTTTGTTGCCGTCGTCGCTTCCATCTTGAAGTTGCCTGGCGTTGCCTTTTCTTTCTGTCTCTATATATGTTGTTGCCTTTTTGTGCGAACTGCAGCAACGTTTATTATTTGCCACACCGCCGTCCGCCGCCCGTGCCACACCCACAATGAATGTAGTTGGTGTCCTTCATAAGCCAGGGACCTGGGATCAATTTGCCTGCAGCAAGAAACCTTTTTACTTGCGCATGCAAATATGACAAACACACTGGCAACTAAACACTACACTCCACTCTTTTTCCATATGCCCGTCCTCCTTAACTCTCTAAGCACTCAGCTCCACGGCTGGCCATCGGCCAACTGCGTCTCGTGTTAATGCTGCGTTCTTGGGGGAAATTATCGCAGCTACAGCCACAGTCATAGCCAACGGCAGAGCCATCGGCAGGGGCAGGGGCAGTGGAAAAGTCCAGGCAGCTCGGCTCCACATTCTCGTGTTCAGTTGGACAAAACTGGAATTTGGCAAATTACATATTGAAATATTATTGCAGTGTGCCGAAAATTGTATTATGTGTCCCTGTTCCGGTTCCTATTTGCATTGTCCCCTTCCCCGCCGTCGCGGTCTCTGCTCCAGTGTCAAAGTGCGAATTTGACAATTTTTGCAATGGTGCAAGCCAACGGCAGCTACTGACTGGGGACATTTGGCGTTTGAAATTGCTTTCAAATTATTTTGTCAGCTGCGGCAATGTGGCGGCTCGGAGATTTGCTTACTTGGTGACTTGGTGACTTGGCCAGCTTGGCGCTGACTTCCGGGCCGTTACTTGCGTGCAATTTGCGGCCAAGGCGAATGGAAATTGAAAAGAAATTATTGGTTATTTTTGCATGCGTTGCGGCTTCAAGGATTACAGTCATAAAAGTTGGCCAAGGAAAATTACATGGCCGCTGCTAATGAAAGCCTGTGCACAGCGGCGCGATGACTAGGTAAACCACAATAAATGCACCACTAGCATTGACTAACCGCATATTGTAACCGACTATATGGATACCCTGTATTCAAATACAAGAGATGAACATTTCATATAATACCTTGGGCTTCAGTGTTCAGAGGGCACGCGCGGATTCCAACTAATATGCCCTCTATTTGCCACATACACACACAAAGAGATTAGGAGATAGAGCTCTCGGGGGTGTGGAACGGGATAGACAAACCATAGCCGCAAATTGAAAGACAATAAATGTGCGCAGTCATATGGAAAATTGTGATATTCACACAATTTAATTAACATGAATAAATATTGTTACAAGCGGGCGGGCCAGACTACTACAACAACAACAATAATAATAACAACAACAGCAATAGCAACGGGGACAAGCAAACCGGCTAACCAGCTAACGAGCTGGGCAACGTGGCGTATGAGTGACGACGAACATTTGATTGTCTGTATGCAAAGGCAACGACAAACAAAACGCAAACAAATCGAGAGAAATGTCGAGTTTTGAGAGCTAACAATACAAAAGCCTCTATATACAGACCCAACCATCCAGCTACCGAACAAATTCCAAGCTGCCAGCGACATCATAAATCCCTAAAATCTCGTCTGTTATTGTTTGAAACTCGACCTCATCAGCAGCAGCGACTGCCGAACGACTGTGCCATCCACGCTCATTGACAAGCACTTGAATTCCAAGCAAGAATTCTGGCTAATCAGAGCATGTGCCGGGAGTTAAGCGCGATTGTCACGACTTTGCAGCGACGAATCTCACGGACACTTCATTTCATCGTTTGTGCCGAGATTCGCCTGGCAGAATCTGAGAATGCGGATGAGGCGGATGTGCTACGGAAGGTCGCAGGTTACACGGCTTTATTAGAGTTTCGCTTTTGTATTCATGACAATTGTTTTTATGTAAAGCAAATGAGACAATTTGTTGACTTGACATTTGGTCTGGTAAAATATCTGGCCGGCGGCACAGAATCTAAGCACCTTTTAAAGCCTATTGTTGGTTTCTACAGGTAAGCAGCTGTATAGATAATATACAAATATCCTTTCTGCATCAAAATAAGGATTATCCTCTACATGAAACATTTTTTAGTTATTAATAATGCATGCATGCAAATATTGAATGTGTCTTGCATGCAAGGGAAGAGATTAAAGATTAGTTAACATTAAAAATGTTATGATTCAGTATTTATTATTTATTAATGATATATGTAACTAATTTGCATAATTTGTTAAAATTGACATTGGAGGAGTGAAGTATGTGAAATAGCTACAAATATGAAAGCCAAACTACTTAGGGGTCTTAAGGATTAGCTACATTTTCTGACATAAAATGTGAGCCTCGTATTAGCTGAACTTAGTCGAGAGTTAAAAAAAAACCGAAAAGTTGTAACGTTTTTTGGCCGATATCAGCTATATAACTGACAAAAAAGTGCTTTCCAACCATGTACAAATTTAAAATGTTGAAATGTGTGCGATTTCCTTTGTAGTCGCTTTTAGCTGCCAGCATGAGTGTGTGCGTGCGAGAGCATGTGTGTGCACGCGGATGAGCGTGCTTCTATAATAGTCGTGTGTATTGTCATGGCCGTTGCGAGAGGGAAGCACGTCCAGCCAGAACGCACAGATTTGTAATCCTGCTTACTGAGCTGATACATCAAAATATTTATCATTTTATATTTAAATATTTTGCGCATCATTTCGCTGTAATTTTCTACATGCTGCATTAGTTTCGTATGTGAAGCTATGCCTCTTTCTTCCTTCAGAATTGATCTACCAACTGAATGACTCGATTCCAAGTGCATTATTATTGAACACGAAAAACGGAATTTCCTTCAAGCTGTCGTCCCGATTAAACTTTTCTAGCTTTTGCAAGTTGTACTTAATCCAACAAAGAAAGGCTGTGCTAACTGTGTAGACAGATGGCATACACATGTATATTCATGAAAGGCCGTTTCGTTATGGACTTGGCGATTTACTAAGAAAGAAACGATTTCTATTAAACATTTTCAACCTCTCATTCGTATGCCAACTAAATTATCCAACAAAAAGACCGATCAATAAAAAGTACGATAAAGACGATAACTTAACCGCAAAAGGTCTACACAAGTATGCATGTCCATCAACTTGTCTGTTCATACTGATCAAATATATTTATACTTTACCCACTTTACCTTGCAAACAGCTATTATACTTTTATAATATCGATAAATATATTACCCATCGAAAACATTATTTCCGACCACATTAAATTGTATTGCAACAGATTTTGTCAACTGGTTCGCTTGTACAAAAACCAACTCAGATCTTACAACCAACTGACCGATGTTAATAAAAATTTAATTATAAATTATGGGATAAGGGGTTATTTACAAAAATCAGAAATGGTTCCGGAAACTTACAGGGTACCTATCAAAATTGTTATTTTATATTTTTTTTTTTAGGATTACCGTTTTTGAAAATACTTCACAAAAAGGCCAACCAAATAAATAAATAAAAAATTAATTCTAATTTTCTAAACAATTTCATTAGCAAATTTTCAATTAGTTGCACGATTGAATCGACAAAATATTTACAACTTTTTGCCACATCCTCATTCCTCAAATTTCATTCGCGTTCCCATGCCGTTATCTCTTTTTTCTGACTGTTTCGCTTTGCTCCTTTTGGCGTCTATATTAAAATCAATTGTAAAATCAGTAGAAATATACTTGGAACAGCAGCGTAAACTTTCACGTTTCACGATTGAAATCTTTTACAGCCAAATTATGAGCATTTTCAATTTTCCTTTCGCTTTCCCTTGTATCGCCCCCTGGCCGAAGAGCGACGATAACGGCTCGGCGAAAGCAACAGAGCGTGACACAAAAGTAAAGCAAACTTTGCGCTATACAGTTTCATGAGCAGGCAACAAACGCTTCTCTCTGGTGTTGAAGACGTCGATTTGCTACAACAGCAGCAACAATAGCAACAGGGCCCATAACAATAACAATAACTTGACTGCAAACCTTTCAATACCAAGAAACGCTGCCACGTTTCAATTGTACTTGGATAGATACACATACATATATAAATATATAAACGGTTGAAGCAGTTGGAACCGGTTGGCTTTGGCCGCAAGTCAAGTGTTTAGGGGCGTGGGCGTGGGCATAGGACAACCGGCAACAGCTACAACAACAATCACAAGGATCAGAGGAAAAAAGTCAATTGTTCAAGTTAAAGTGAAACTTTTTGAAGAACTTTTCCCAGACGCTTGGCTTGCCCCAACAATTTGCTTTCTTTTCGTGCCTTTATCGCTGGGTGAGACTCTGTGTATTCAGCTGGAGGACGCTTCAATGGTGCATCCGCCCGACCACCCTACTGCCCGCCAGCCGGCCCACCACGCCCTTTGGTCACCATGAAATTGCCATTGACACGTTAAGTTTGCAATTGTAGACCTGCTCTACGATTGCCCAGACTCTTGATTCTCTTTGCATGTCTGCCCGCCGCTAAACGTAGTTTTTCCGCACACTTTTTCCAGCTGTGCGTCCTGTGTAGACAGGCCCTGTCGTTCCATGTCTTATCTACAAATTCGTGCGTCTTACAACTTTCCGCTGTCTGGCTAACTTTAAAATTGAGCGCTTCTCTATTTCGGGCTATTGCACCTCATGGAATAAATGGAAGACTCATATTTCAAATCCAAAGTTCATGTTTATATTTTGGCTAATGTTTTTTTCTAGCTGCATCTAAAAAAAAAAAAAAAAAACGAATACAAATAAAATAACAAAAATATAAAGCAAACCACTTTTGAGTTTGACACCAGCTGGTGCCGCCTGCGGTCACCCTGGCTGCCTGGGCGCCACGCCTGCCACAACCGCCCCCTTGTTGCCTGAAGTGGCCGTAAAAGCTTTCAGCATTAATAGCTTGAGTGAGTTTCAATACATATTGACAATATGGCCATTGGCAAAACGCCACACACGCTCACACACACACACACATACACAACTAGAGCAACGCACACTCGCCAAATTGATGACAGTTTGCCAGTTGCAAAGCCGCAGCAGCATTCAGGGGGTCCTTGGGGTCGCCGGGCATGCATATGTGAACCGGCCATGGATAAATACATGGAAATAGCTTTGGCTATTTGTTTTTGGTATTGCCATGGCAAGGGGTAAGTGCAAGGAGTGGGCATGTGCCGGGGGCCGGCAGGCCGAAATCGTCGCTGTTATGGATTGTGCCATTTTGGCACTTTGTAATTGCCTTGTTTGCCCCCATGTTTTCTGGCCCATTGTTGCTGTAGCGCTTTATGTTGTTATTGCAATGTTGGCAACGCATTTAGCTTCGTTTTTTGTATTCTTTTTTTGTATGCTGGGTTTGGGCTTTGCTAAATCTGTGCCCATAAGCCATGCTTTTATATTTCAATATTTGCGCGTTAGATAAAGCAAATCAAGGAATTATCAGATCATGCTGTTGAAATAGAACGCAAGAAAAACTTTTGATAATAGCAGAACCCAAACATTGCCTTAAATTCACATTATAAATGAATGAATGTCAAGTATTTTTAGTCTGTGTGTAGTTAACCTCAATTGTTGCCTTTGGCTCTGATAATCTACGAGTTATGCTAAATGACCTTGTCGCAATATTGATATTTATCGATTCTATCAGAAGATATCGTAAAATATAGAATACTTCATCAATATTAGAGAATATATATTTTAAAACCACCAAGATTTTAGCATTCATGTTGACGGACAGAGGGACGGGCAATTGGGCAGACAGCTAGATCAACTCTTGCGCTAATACTGATCGAGAATATATACACTTTAAAGAATGAGACTAGCTTCATCTTCAATACAAAAGTTTTCAATTATTTGGGTGGAGGTAAAAAAATTGTTCAATTATTAAACACAAGCCTTAATAGACAAACGAATCCTTTTCAATAAGGCTCGGGTAATTATTAAATTATGAAGCTCTTACAAGTGGAATATTTTGCTTATAAAAATGGCTTGCATCAAGAGGCAGAAAATAATACAAAAAAATTCTGTTGTTCACGATAAATGATTCAATCTTCGGTACTTTTAAAGATAAGTCTGCCTTTTTAATAAATTTTGGTTTTAGGACAACTGAAATTTTAATAAAAACTCCATTGATTTATCTTATGCAGACCACAAATTATTTTATTTGAATTCCACAAGAAAAATGTCGCAATTGTTCCACAACAAAATTTTTGCAATTGAAATGCCACAAAGCTTCATCCATGGCCAAAGGGGCTATATGCCACGATAAAGATATATTCTAATATGTGTGTATGCAATACATATATGTGGCACCCAAGGCAAGTGCCGCCTCCAGCAGCGGCTGCCCGGCAAATGCATTTAGAATTTATGTGGCACTTGTCGTCGAAAAGCGCCGCGAATTTATTTCTTGTATGCGGTGACCGCTGACCACTGGCCATGGCCACCGGGCCAATGGTTGCCGGGTCTGTAGTATTTTTTTGTTGCTATTGTTATTGTTGTTGTTGTTGTTGTTGTTGTTGTTGGTGATGGTGGTGATGGTGTTGTAGCCCTCTGGCCAGTCGAAAGGGGATCAAGAATATTTTGTGCGCGCGTCGTTTGTTTTATTGTTATGGTGCAGTCATGACTTAAAAATTTGTCGCGCGCCTTTCACAGGCCCAAGCCCAGTGTAAGCCAAAATCAACAACAACAACAGCAACAACTGGTAATTTCCGCTGTTGAAGCGACGCTTTTATTTGGCTATTTGTTTGCCTGGCGTTCCGTCTTCCACTGCCAGCGTTTATACGAGTTTGCCATCCTGGACGGGGCTCAAACTGCCGCTTGATGCAAGCGAATTTGTCTATGGCAGTGCCGCAGCTGAAGTCGGATGCTGGAGCTGCACTCTTCACATGCAGTGCAAATTTATCGTTTTTAATTTGCCGCAAAAAAAGCGAATGAACAACAGCAAAAAGAAAAGAAAAAAACTAAAAACAAACAACTAAAAAAAGCCATGGGTGGCGAGTGAGCGCCGCTCGCGGCTCGAGAAAAATGGCAGCCGCGTAATGCCTTTAATGGGTTTTGCGTGCCTCAGCCACAGGCTCAATCTGCGCGGCTTCGCCAGCCGTTTTGCGTCAACTTATTGAAAGCGATAAATAAAGATTTTGCTTGATATGTTGCAACTGCGACACTTGCAACAAACACACATAGACACACAGACACACGCGCACGCACGCACGCACACTTATGTGAAGCATACGGGGCGTATGAGCAATTCGCGAACTGCATCTACATTTGCTGCAGGTGGCGCAATGATTATGTGGTTAACATAAATTTGTTTGCGCAATTTGAATAAGTTGTGCTGCCACAGCGCGCGCAGATGAACGACCCGTTCTCTTTTCGACATTGGCCATAATTCGCGGCAAACAGCCCCTTAAACTTTCGCTGCGCAAATCTATGGCTCAGCACCAGCAATCAAGTGCCCCTGAATGACTGCAGTTGCTGTTGCAGTTTAGTTTAACTGCAGCAACTGCCGCCGTGTGGTGTTGGAGAGTAAATGCAATTTATAAACAAGCAGCGGCCACAGCGCAAATGAATATACTGGCAGAAGGTGTTAAGCAGAAGCGTAAGAGCCATCGTTCGAGCTGTGAGTCGTGCTAGAATATATCCTTTGACCTGTATATTTAAGCTAGCTAAAATAATATATAATTAAAAAGAATTATGTGCAAGCATATTATTCATCGTAAGTTTCAAATGTGACCAACAATAATCAAGGACATCTCGCCTTAAAAATCTCACCTGAAGAAAATAGATCAGCATCGAAATGGCATATAGAGAGTCCATTAACAGGGTGACAGGTGAAGCATACACCTAACGTTATTCTGATTATTGCTTACAAACAGCTTCAAACTTCAAACTACATAAAAAAAATAAAATGATCTTGGCTCACTGTCAGTTGTATGCATCTTTAGTACAGACTTTGCTCATATTTAAACTTAAATATATTTATTAAGTTTCAGAAAAAAAAACATTGATTTTCGAAAACTAAGTGAATTAATTTGTTATGCTTAGCAACAAAACATAAATAAATGTTTTCTGTATGTGCATACAAATTAAAAGCAAACCCTTTTCAAAAGGCAGCATACCCGAACTGTTTTCAATGGTTTCCATGGTAAAACAATGCGCCCCTGGCAGCTGTGCACTACAATTTGAATTTATGTTATAGCCCAAAGTTTGCAAAACTCAATTAATTAACTTTAGTTGAAAAAACAAAAACAATAGACATAAAAAAAAAAAAAAAAACAGTGAAAGCGCAGCTCAACAAGAACAATAACAATAAGTAATATAAATATTTTGTTTGCAACAAATACGAGAATGCAAAATTGCAAAAATTGTAAAAATTGGGAAAACAAGTCAAACACGCGAAAAGCAAGCACACATTCCCGGCTGCCAGTGTGTGAGAAAAGGGCTGACGGGCGCAAAAAAAATAACTCGCCAAACTAAACTATTTCAGTTAAAAGACCGCAGGAAATCAGCGTACAATTTGTTGTCCATTGTCGTTTTTTGACCACGTCTTTCATATATGTATATCCCCATTTGTTCCCCCTCAAATTCCAATTGCGCATACGCCCCGTGGACGCGCGTTAATGCCCGGCCATTGCTCATACGCCCCATGCGCGAGCCGCCGTTCATCATTTACCAGCCCCCATTTACTGTACTGTTCATGTTGCTGTTGCTGTTCTTGTTGTAGCAAGTTGTATGTTTTTTTTTTTTTTTTAAATTATTGCTGTTGCTAATATACTTGGTCCGCTTCTGTTGGCCGTCTGGCTGTCGCATGTAATTGCTGTGTATTAAAACATCAAAAGTTAACAGCATGCCAGCAACAACAACAATGCCAGTGCAGCGAACGCAAAACGAAAAAAAAATATAGAATTTGTTGCATATTTGGCTAGCAAAAATAATTAAAAAGTTTTGATTGCCAGCGCTTGCGACTAGAGAAGTTTGAGATTAATGGGAATCCATTCAATTCCTTACTTCTATCCCGCTCTCCCTTTCTCTACATGTTTTTCTCTCTTGCCAGTGGATTATAGAACGAAACCATTTAACAAAATAACTGACATTGCGCTAAAAAATAAAATGATACAAGAGGTATCCGTTATAGTTACAGCTACGCAGACTTCATACGTTTGCAGACTTATATTAATCTGATCCAAATCAAATTGAATGCAGGATACGAGGAAATTATTATCATGCAACAACTTGATTCCGTTTGAATTGCTTTCAAGTGTATGTACATGGGTGAATTTTAATGAATTTTAGCAAAAAGCATTGAATATTAAAAAAAAAATAAAAAAAGCCATAACAAATGCTTGTAACAGGGGAGATTATGATTGTGTCAATCTCAGGTACTTTACGAACTTGAACGAGACAGTAGGAATATATTTGGCACGCCGAAGATTGAATACCTTTGCATACGTTTACCCTACGGCCTGGAAGAGAATAGTGACGCTCGTTAATACCACCCAAATCTCTTCTTTCGTTTGATTCTTCCAATAGCGCTTTATAATAAAGCAGTGTACAATTAATGAAATTTGCCTCATATGTAAGCAACATGGCTTAAATAGCAATTACTCGGATTGGTCAAGATATTTTGATAAACGGAACCGGCTGTTCATACAAGAGCTTTATTTTCGGCGGATCGTTCCTATATGATATTGAAGTCCGAGCCAGCCGGTTCCGATACATGTACGGCATTTAGCAGAAAAACTGAACTGAATGTTTCAGGAAAGATTAATATCGATCTAATTAAAAAATCTTATTGGAGCTAGAACTATTAACCTTCCAAGTCGACACCAGATAGAATTATTATTTTCTGCATACCCTACCTAGCATGTGAATGTTATGTGTTAAGAAGAAAACTGGAATAATTATATAAGTGCACCTGCAGTACGGGTGCAACGTATCTACTAGTCGGTCAATCTCAACGAAAGTACTCTTACTTGTTGTCTTCACGTTTATTACTTCAATGCGTTTCAGATTTGGTCTTTTATAAGTAAAAGAGAACTTAAACGATGAACGTTTAAGTACGCACACTTTCTCAATTTAACAGCTCAATAACTTTTACCTGCCATTTATTGAATATATTTTGTTTAAATTGATTAATTGCTGCAGTATAGGAAAAATTAAATTGGTTTCTTTGTTTTGATAAGACCATATCAAGGACCAAGGAGAGCTCTATACGCTGCAAATTTCAGAACCCGTTTGCCGAATTGTGTTGCAATCTTTTAACTGTTTGCAGCTGGGGATTGTGGGAGGACTGAAGTTCAGCAAAAGCGCCCAAAAATTTTCACACGCACACAAACGCAGTTGTTTGTGTTTACCCCACCGTGTGTGTGTGTGTGTATGGGTGTGTGCGGGAGTGTTAATTTTCACAATATGTTGTATCCTGCAGCCAAAAGTTAATTAAAAACCAACAAAACTCGACACTGCACCCACTTGCACACACACATACACACATGCTGCGCACATGGCCACAACTTCACGAGCAACCTGGGCATTCACTTGGCAAAAATTGTTGGCAACAACAACAATGTCAGTCATTTTTCTACCCCAGCAGCTCCAGTGCGCGTTTCTTGAAGCCAACAATTTGCTTCTTTTTTTTTTTTTTTTTGTTCCTGCCAATATTGTGTATGGAGTCCTGGCGGACGCCCAAATGCCAATGTGCATTTGTTTAGCCCAACGAGAATATTTCGTAAGATATGTGTGTAAATTAAAGTCATCCACGTTCTGGACCAATTTGGACAACTCGACCCGCCTGGTTCGCTTTTCTGCATGCTAAAACGCAATTTGCACAATTTTGATTAGCCGCATAGCCAATTTTTGCAGCTCGATATTTGATTTGAATGCGATGCTGGCCCAGCCGAGCACGTAGCCTGGTTATTTCGTTCCGTTGCCGCTCCAGGGCATGAAATGAGCGGCCAATTTGAGCAAACATTTTCACGCATATGGCTCAAACAAACATCCCCTCGAATATGTGCTATTGTAAGAAAATGGAATTTTAAATCCAATTTAATTGGCAACCAGCAGCGTATCCAAAACAAGCAGCTCTGCTGTGGCGCCAATGCCGCCAGAAGTGTTCGCGCCAAATTGAAACGGGCTCAAGTACAAAAATAAAAAAAAATAAAACACCAACGAAGAAAATTAAGAAATAAATTGGAGAACAACAAATGTGTGCAACACGCTATGGTAACTGATACTATATTCTATAGTGCATTAACGAGAAGCACGCGGGCGACGCATATTTTAAGCTTGTTTGCCACAATAAGCACTACAAAAACAACATAAACAAAAACAACAACGACAATAAGTGCCACAAAAGCAGCAACAAAAAGCATGGCCAACAAAATTGAAGAAAGCTAAAAAAAACCGATGCACTTTGTTGATTAAATTTCCTGAAGGAGTCCTCACTTTATCGGGTCTGCTATCTCATCAGAGGGGGGATCTCGGGTCACGACAACAACAAAATTGATTTCGTATCAAATCAAAATGTGTATATTTGTCACTAAACCGACGGCTAACAAGGACTTAGCAGCAAACAAACTCAAGAATTGAACTCTGTAACTATTTTGTTTATACAATTAGAATGTAAATACAGAAATGCAGTTACACTGCTAGTCAATCGATCGATATTTTCGATAGTCACGCTATCGATAGCTATTAGGTCTTAGCTTTTAGCCGTCGCTTAAACATAATATAACTGAGAGAGCAAACAAGACGAGGACTATTTATAAAGATATTATTTATAAGAATATTTATTAAATTTAAAACAATGAATTTGAAACATAATTATCAGACATCTGTCTTTCACGGGAGCTGAGTTGTCTAAAGGTTAGGCAATTAAGCAGCAAGGATCAAGACTTTAGTCTCAAGTTGGGCCATATATGTTATGTGCGATATTTTATCTTAACTTTGTTTTGTACAACAAAACTTAGTACATTAGTCTGCATTTTTGTTACGTATACTTCAAAAGCAGTAAGACGAACAAAAATCGGCGCATTAAGACTACGAAGTGTTATGAATTTCAAAGCCCCATTTATTGCCTGTAATATGCTATCCTTTTCTTTAATTTCAAGTCAAAAGTTAACCAAGAGCTCAAGAACTCTTTTACCGTTTGTCTAAGTTCATTGAACGATCTGCCCTGCGATTTCCCGCTCCCGTTCCCGCTCCCGCTCCTGCTCCTGCTCTCCGGCAGGGTATCCCTGGCGATTACCATATGCAAAAACGAATCTCGTAAATCAGTGCAAATATATCCCAGCTCAGGCTTATTGCTGCAGCTTATCTGCTTATGACAGCTTTCCGCCTGGCAAAAGAACAAAAAAATGTGGTTAGTAGAGGTTGTAGAGGGCAACAACAACTAACCAAAAATGAAGCAACCCATAGACACAGACAACATAAAACACGCGTCCAGAGCGAGCGTAAGTGGAGCGTTCGCGACAAACCCGAAAGGACAAAACCAAAGTCGCCGCAAAAAAATATACAAAAATGGGAAAGAGGAGCAGCGACAAAATAAAAAAAGCTGTGCAGACTCGTTGTGTGTGTGCGCGTTAGAAAGAGTGAAAAAAAAAAAAAGAATATAAAGTGAAAAGTTTGTACGTCCTGGCCGCAGCCTTCATCACTTTAAACAACAGACAGGACAACAAGTGCGAGGCCAAAATGGAGATTTCATTGTCAGGCTGGCAGTCTCGTCCTGCCGTTGCCTTTTGGCCACGTGCATGGGTTAACTGTCAACGACATCTTATTATGAATTAGTGTTAAATGCCGCGCTGATAGCGTTGATGGCACTTTACAGCAATTTCGCATTAAATTCCTTGGCATCGCGCAAACTTCATAAATAATTGACTTAAACTCTGACCGGGTTGACTTCAAATTTGTGGCCCGGCTAGTGGATTTATTTTTATGACACCGCAACAGACATCAGAAATCAGAGCCAGTGCACAAACTTGTTAATAATGTAGAACAGCTGTGGAAGCTGGCCAGGAAGAGGCCAGTTCGCGTGCCACATTTTCGGCACTTTCCAAAACAGTCACGTAACCACGTTAGTAATAATCACTAAAGTTTCAGCTACCAACAGTCTACCCTCCTGGCCGATGCCATTGCTTTTCTCCCGCTCCATCTTCGGCAAACTGTTGTGTCTGCTGATGCTCATAAATATTTGTGATGCGGCCGCCCAAGGTGTGCGCTGCGTACCTGGCTCGGGATTTCGGCTTTGGGTTGTAGCTGCAGTTTCTCTAAATTATTGAGCGCTGCTCATGATTAGCAAACGTTGTATGATCATCCAGCTGCTCCTGCTGCTGCTCTTGGCTTATTTACATTTTGTGCGCATCGCGTGCTGTGATTTACTTTTGCGGCTTAATTTCATCTCCAGACATTATTTGTGCCCCGTGCGCCGTTTATCTTGGCCGTTAAGCACTCGACGCCCCCTCAGCTGACTTGCCGACTTCTGGCTGCCAATGCTTTCTTTTTTCCACTTGTTTTGCTGATAAACTTATGCAATTGCACGTGCCTTCTAACCGGGCCGTGAGGTGGGCCCTTAACGCCCCTCAGACTTGTTTCAGGCTAAGCTATGTTTGGCGGTAAATTAACATGAATTTATGGTTAATGTGTCTGCGAGTGTCTCGACTCCTGAATTCCCAGAGCAAATGCCAGGCGAACTATTGTCACTGCCATGCTAAAGCCCGACATTTGCTAATTGATTATGGACCTGCTTGGAGCTTCATTGGAGCGCCATCAACTGGCGCATAAATCAAGCAAACGTCAGTCGCTGCCCGCTGTTGTTTTTTCACCCTGTTTCCTTGGCCAAAACGCAAAGCTATGTATAAATTTACATTTTTAAACAACAAAAGCAGCCAAAGTAATAAAAACAAAGAAAAGTCCAAAAAAAAAGGAAAGCATAATGCAGACCGACAAAAAACAAGACGGAAAAAGGCGCAACCACAATCGGTCTCTTTTATGATTGCTGCATGGCAATAAAATTGATTAAATGCGACAGCTCGGTGAGCATTTTTTAATGCATAAATTTAAAGTAATTTCCAGACGAGCCCCCTCAATGGGGAAACACATACTCCAGTACTTCATTTTGTTGATCGCACTACCAAAAAGGCGCTGAGACTTCTCAAATAAGTCCAGTGTATAAAGGAATAGGTTTACCCAAACCCTTTTCGGAAGTCTGAGACATTCTCATTCTACCGACAATGCTAGAAGACTCTCTCATTCTCTTCATCCATCCTTTGTACTACTGGCTTTAAGAGCACGATTTTTCACTACACATATATATATATCAAAAATTGCAACATTTGTTTTCATAAAGCAAAGCTTGTACTTGCCCAATCACAGATTCTTTCCAAGCACGTGAAAATATCAATTCATAAATGACGACAGTTCTAGTTGACCACTTGAGAGTCGAATCTTTTAGACAGACTCTCAAACTGTCTCACATGCTGTGACAGTTTCAAAATGCCAGCCAAACGACAAAGTTCAGAAACCAAACTTTTATCATAGCAACAACAATAAAAACACAATGCTGCTACGAAAGGCGGCTAAGATCAAAAAGAATCCCGTCCATGCTGATGCCTTATGGTCAACTGAGCTTAATTGTAACACTGATGGACAGCGCCGCACAATCAGTTTACACAACAAAGCTCGGCGAGTACTGCAGGCGGAACAATTGGGAAAAAGCTTGAAATGTTCTTATTGTCTATGCTGAGTGCGGCGACTTCGGGCTCAACTCCATGCCCAAGTCCACATCCAGATGCACATGTCCAATTGAACCTGCTGGCTGCCTTGGACAATAGCTGGCAAAAGTAAAAACTCGGATGCCAATGTTCAAAAGTTTCAAAAATCTGAAAGGCTGTCAACGGCACACAACAAGTCAAGCTGCAAAAGCAGCAACACTACTGTTAAAAAAAAAAAAAGATACACAAAAAAATCAAAACGGATATGCGCGCAGTTGTTGCAGAAAACAAAGATTCGCGGCGCTAAGCAGTCGTGCGTGAAGTGCGTGTATGTAGCCCGATGTGTGTGTGTGTGCGAGTGTGTGTATGTGCTAGTGAGTGCGCCGGAAGCCATTAGACAAAAACGTGCAGCTGCAACGGCAATGGCAGCTAGCGCAGGATATGCGCATTGTTGCCACTGCCCAAAAATGGACACGATGTGGGCAGCCATGATTTTGTGCTATGATTTCAATGCACTAACTTCCAAGCGTATACATTGCCACAGACAACGGCTTCAATCTGCAACTGTGTATATTCACAAGGTGTAATTATTTCAATTTTGCGTCTGATTACGTCCCACTCATTTATGCCTGGGGACAGGCAGACGTGTTTCCCATGGGTTAAACAGCATTTTTCCAGTATATTAACTGCACTTTTGGGGACTCACACGTAGTTTGACTATTCGGATATGCTCGGGTTGGGATTGAACTGTCTTCAAAAATATTCTTTCTTTTAAATAATTATCAATATTAAATAATTCGTTGGGTTTGCTTGAAAAATATAGCGATTCAACTAGTAATTGGAAGCGTTTTAATAGCTGATTGGCTCAAATTTTTCGACTCGGATGCTTACGCACATTTACACATTCATTAATGTAATATTATTTTGCTTAAACAGTAGAGTATCGGAGCTTCGTTGTTGTTTTCATCTGCCGAATGGCACACTTTATTAAGCAAAAAATACTTTAACAGCTGCATTTCGGTTCTTCCGCCGTGGGCTGGTGCTGTTGCTGTCGGTTGTCTGTTAAATTCAGCGCACTTTGTGGCAGTTGCAGCCGCTGCACCTGCAACAGGAGATCCCGAACCAATTGGTTAAAATAAGTGAAATTTAACATTGCTTGCTAATGCGTAAAAAGCGCATAATGAGTAGGCCGCACCTTTACCAATCCCTTTGTGGATGCGACAGCAGCAAATTAATGGCCGAAACACCGAAGACATCATATTTATGCAAGACTTGGGGCGATTTAATTGAGCTGCTCAATCAAATGTGAACGTTTGGTAATTAAAATAGCTTGCGGTTTTTTTCCATTTATTTTATATTAATATTTTTTGTGTAAAAGTTTTTTATTTTTAATCTATATGAGCTAATCAATACGCCGAAAATTGTAATTTCCGCCAATGGCAACGACAAAAAATAAAGCTATTTAATTAAAAATTGTGTACGCAGGCTGATAATTGAACAACAAATGTTTCATTAATAATCTAATTGCCCATAATACGCACAAAATTGGCACTAAATTAGTCACAGCTATTGCATTGTTGTTTTGTTGTTCAAAAATTAAATTTGCAAATGGCAGAGCCCACAAAGCTGAACCTGAACCCGAACGAGCCTCAGTCGCGCCCACCAACCACCTAACAAGCACTGTGCATAATTTAGCAAAGTTAAATTAACCAAAATACATGTTGAACAACAAACCAGGCCAGGCGGAAACGCACAACAATAACAACAACAGCAGCAACAAAATGCAATTACATGCACTGCATACTTTTGGGCTGATGTTGTTGGTAGTTGGCCGCAAGTTGCTCGGCAGCCACAAAAAGCTCAAAGGTTTATTAGATTTGCGCTTTTATTAAGCGTTAAATTATTTCGTAAATTGCCTCAAGTTTCAACAACAGCCGAAAACGCAAAGTAAATAAACACAACAGCAGCTTCAACAGCAGCAAAACAACTGCATCAGACCCGTTCTAGTAGCTTTCTCTAGTAGTTAAATTACTTCATTTGTGTTATCATTTGCATAGCCAGACACAAGAAGCGGCGCCCTGCGGCACTTTAATTAATCATTTGAGTGGCTCCTGTTTTGGTCCTGATTGCCATTCCTCTTGGCACATTGTAAAACTACTTACGAGCCAAGGCCCGAGCTCGAGAACGAGCCCGTAAAAACAAAAGCCCTGCTAAATGGACAAACGCACTACAAAAAGCCGATTAGCTGGTTCAAACTGCCACGCCTCTTGCACCAGGTTTTTTTTGTTTGTAGTCCTGCAGCACTTCTGTTGTCCTGCGTTTCTGCAGAGTGCAGAGCGCCTTTTGTTTAGGACAACTTTTTGCCAGGCAAAACAGATAAATATATGTACCTCTAAATATCTAAATGAATAAAATGCATAGATGTATAACACACACACACACACACACACACACACACACAATACAAGTAGTTGCCTTTGACGCCTGTTTTGGCGCTGCTGTTGTCCTTGCGCTGTGCACTTTGCAGCGCCCATTTGCATAGAAAACAAAGCATCAAAGTTGGTACAAAGGGTAAAAGGACTGAATACAACTGAAATGAATAGCAACAGGGGCTGCAGTGGGCTATAGTTATTATACCCTTAACCTATTGAAATCGCTTAAAAGGGGTATCATGGTTTTGTGCGAATGTATGTTACAGGAAAAAGGAGGCATCTTCCACTCTCTTTGCATCAACAGCCGAGAGTTTAAAGCGATCTCCGATGTCTGTCTATCTACTTACATGTCCATCCGTTGGTCCGTCCGTATGAACATATCTAACTCAGGGACTTTGAGAGCTTGATAATTGTTGGTTTTAGTTAGTTATAAGAACTGACTACATTTGATGCTTAGCCTTTTCTTTATTTAAAAAACGATCACGAATACTTTCATTTTTGAATGGCTTTCCCCGTTTTATATTAAATAATATACAAGACTAGTTGCACACCATATTAATGACCTGAATATATCGTTAGGCAATGATGTGCAAGTGTGTATGTATTGATTGATGCAGGTTCAGGGTATCTGCTAGGCGAGCATTGCCGTTGTTGTTGAATTGTCTGGTTAACGTCCTGCTCCTGGCATATACATGAACAGAGTTCCTTTAAGGCTGACATAAATTTAAATTTTGGCTCGGCAACGAATACTTAGCCAAACATTAATCGCAAATAGTGGACTGGAACCACTTCTGTCGATTGGGCAGTAAAAAATGATTTCCTGCTGAAATATGAGACACGAGATAGTCGAAGTAAGCGCTGCGAATGCGAAAAACAACTACTACATCAGCTACCGGATGTTCATTCATCGCCGTGCGCTGCGTCTATTTTATAAGCTTTGCCAAATCTTTTCGAGTTGATTAAAAACAATAAAAACAGCATGTTTCTTATGGCCAAAAGCTGAGCCATAAATAAGCAATTTATTGTGCGCTTCCGCCGTGTGCTCTGCTCCCATTGTGAGCTGGAGCCGGTACCAGAGCACGGTGGTGCTCGGTGGCACAGCATGCTGGCTGCTCCATGGACAGCGTTGCGCACCACTGGGTCACTACTGGACGCCCTAGCCTGACTAGGCGATGGCCATGTCCAGCTTGGCATTCGGACGGCTTTCAATGCTTATTTCAGCATTTGGAGTGAAAGGCACGAAGCAATTTCCGCTGCCGTGAGAGCTTAGCAATATTAGCGAACAACATACAGCCGTACACACTTACACACATACACACTCACACACACACACACACGCTACGGAACACTTACCCACACAAAGGTCACACATATTTGTGGCATTTTGCTGCTTCCTTTGCGATAAGCCCGAGCATTAGTTATTTAAAAGGTGTGTCAGGCATGTTTGTGAGTTGGCGTGATTTAAGCTTGATTTAGAGTGTTGTAGCAGGATGTCCTGTGACCATTGTAACTGGAACTACTCCAATATCCGTGACCTGAAAATCAATAAAACAACGATCGTATTCACTAAATAGTTCTAGGAAAATTTATATAATTACGATGGCCTATTCGATCTAGCGATGATTCTCTGTCTACATGCGTACATGCTTGATAGAAATTGTATTCAAGCTGAATCCTTTCCAACTATTATAGGAGCTGAGATCGATCATCAGTTGGGATTAAATTCTCAGCTTTAAACACTATTACTAATTTTTTAGTTTGAGACTTCAAACCTTAAATTATTTCACACATAAGCAAGAAAAACGAACTTTTTGGCCCAAACTACTCGAGATCTACTCAAATAGAGTTCAAGTTAACATATTTCCCTTCCTAGTCCACTAGGTACTTAACGAACTAACAAAATTAAATATAAGGATAAAAAGCTAAGCCGACATGCTTTACGGTCCTACAATGCTAACAGAGAGTTCCACTTGCAAATGCAATTTTCAATCTTTTCCTTCCATTAAATCCCCTAACTGCCAAATTGTAAATTCAGCATAGTAAGTCGGACAGCGCTACTTATGATTACTTTTCGCTAATCGCTGAGCATTATTTCCTTTCAATTTGTGGTCTTTTATTTACGTGCATTTGGGCAAAGCGCTGACCACACACACACACTGGCACACACAGACGCACACACATGATGAAATCACGTATGCCGCACACATAAGAATGGAACTGCCAGATAGACCAGCATGGGCACGTAGTAAAATTGTTTGGGTGTTACGGGTCGCAAGGGGATGAAAATCTTTGGAAGAACCCCACGCACGTGACAACACAAATAGTTGCTCAATAGTTTCTGGCCATTTTCGTGACTGGAGGGGGTTTGGCAGACCGGAAACTTTTATGCCATTGCATTTTTGACATTTTCCTCGGGCCACTAAATCCATTAAAATTATATTTTTGGCGTATGCTTTTGATGCGCTTCTCTAATTTCATTTCATTTTATATTTGTAGTTCTTGTTGATGTCAAAATAAATTGAAGTTATTTTTCATTTTTGTGCGCAAATTGGAAATGTGGCCAGCACTTGCCTTCTACTCGGCCAATATGTATACATATAATATATAAACATGCATATATTTGTACTCATATGTATATTCTGGGTACGTGCACATTCCGTCCAGTTCCCATTCAGCCCGCCTAGCCGCAGCAATTTTCTAATTAAATTCGATTTTCGCCATGCATGCGGCATAAATTGTTTTGTCATTTTACGGTCCGTGTGTGTGTGTGTTTGTGTGAGAAAGCATTCGATATGCACAATACGTTTATATATACGTATGAATGCGTAGATATTGGAGTAATAACACCCGAGCCATGCCCATACAATGACATTGGCAGCTTTTGGTTTTGCCTCGCCCCAGGCGACCAGCTTGTATACTCGTTTCAGATTAACAGAAATTGAAAATCTTTCGCCTCAGGTTAGAAAATTTGCGACATGCTCCTCTCGTTATCCGTTAGCGCGTGTATGTGCCCCTCACCCGGTGTGTGTCTGTCTGTGCGTGTGTGTGAGTTAGTGTGTGTGCTCGTACACGAAACATAACAAGCTGAATAATTGGTGTACATGCCCAACATACACCCATGCTTGAGACACTTACACTCTACTACCAAATTTCCTCAAACTCGTCCCTCGACCACTCGGCTTAGGTTTTCTTTCTGTTGCCTGCGTGTTATTTCAATACTTCTTTTACATGAGCAATGGGGTATATTAGCTTTAAATAAGGGCCACAATTCGGTGTGTATTCTTGATTATATGAAGTTTCTATGAAGTTTATTTATTAGATTCATGTTAAGAGACTGGCTAAAATATCCATGTACAGAGCGGATAAAAGTAATATCATAGACTTTAAGAAGAAATTTAATAAGATGGAAAGATACAGAGTTCAAGAGATTACTCTCTTTATATTAGACTGAGAGTGCAGAGATGAAGACTTTCAGCCCAACCTATTTATGAGCGCAGCACGAAAATCTGTTACTGTAACTTTAACTCATGAAAATCGCATAGAAGGGTTATGCCTATAATGCTTTCGTTTTTTATATGCTTTGTTGTTAGAAGTATTATTGTTCTGATTTTGGAGTACATACATACATTCATACATACACACACTGATCTACTCCAGTTATACAGTATTTAATTCCCAACTCTTATCTTTCATATCTTACGGAACAGAGAACCAAGCGGTTGGTAGCTCCCAACCTGAAAGTTCTTGTGGTTTTTCGTATAAGTATGCTACATCATGTGGGGCAAATGTTTCATGCTTTGTCTCACATGTGGTATCTATGTTTTATTTATAAGCAGAATATTTTTTTCAAAGGTATACAGCACTACCGCAGCCACCGCAACCGCCCCAACCAGGTAGCCAGGTCGCTCCAGCAGGTGCTCTTTCAGCATGTGTTAAAATTAAAATTACTCGTTTGATTTGCCTGGACACTTATCATTGTGCGACTTGTTTTCCTGATTATAAATAGCTATTGAAGAGTTACCTTAACTCCTTTTAGTACGGAGCAAACGTACAGTGAGAAGATCTCCGCTCTTAGAGATAACTTTGAATCTCAAATCGGATTTAGTCAATGCTGGCTTTCCTGCAGCTGTCTTGCAGCTATTCAGTCTGAGCTGCATTCAATTTTATGACCTTTACACATCCACAAAGAAATTCTGTCATCTGCTATAAAGCTGGGTGGCACATTGATAAAATTAAATTAAATATTGCAAAAATATGTTTGCCATAATGATGTTGCCCAGCCATTGACAAAGCTCTAGACGGCGCACAAAGCGAACTGCATCCCGGCAACCTTAAGGAGCTGCCATTAAATGTTTGTCCTTGCGACGACGTCGTTCTTGCTGGCAACATCTTCTAAATTTCCGTCTCATCGACGCAACGGCAACAGAAACAACGGCAACGGCGACAACATTTCACTCAATTCAATTACCTTAAGAGTGTCACCGTCAAGTGTCTGGCATGGACTAGACGAAGGAGTAGCAGGACGAACAGCAAGAGAAAGCTGCAACAAATGCAGCATATTCGATAGTCAGTGTTGTTGTTGTTGTTGTTGTTGTCGGGTCTTTGGCATTTAAAATCCCACATTTGATGTGCTTAGAGCTGCTCCCGCTGTTGTCTGGCCGTCGCCTCCACGCGACTGACAATTTTCGTTGGGTTTACCTGTAAACTCGACCTGATTTATTGCCTTACCTTGCCATTCCCAAACCATTGCATAGCATACCATGGCGTGGCGTGGCTTGGCATGGCATGGCGTAGCCCGTAGCCGACATGGCGTGTAATAAAATTTTAATCGATGTCGTACATTTGCATGCCAATTGCTGCCAGTTACCAGTCACCAGTTACCAGTTGGAGCTGCATAGTCGCAGCCAGCCGGGCAGCCATCATGCCACCAGCCAATTACGCCCCAAGGCAAGCAAATGCGTCACATGTAATAAAACGCATGAGAGGCAAAAGCCTTCAGAGCCGCCGTTAACTTGGCTCTCCAACTAGGGCTAATTTGATGCGCATTTGCATAAACAACGTAACGAAATGCGAGTAAATGCAACTAGCTGCCGCTCCGGTAACCAGGCAACATAATAATTATAATATGGCCAACATCTGTGTGCAATAAATTGCGCTAAGAGAGTCGGTACTGGCAAACGAAAAAATGTGAAAATACATTTTTGTTATTCTTGAAATTAACAACGGAAATGAAAAAGAAAATTGAAAATTGTTTTGCTGCTACTCCCCTGTGGTCCTGTTGGATGACTTCTTATTGCCAACGCAAAATTCTTGGGCTGCCTGCGTATCTTCGCGGAGCGGCTGCTGTTCATAATGAAAAAACTTAAATGGAATATAAATGTGCGACGACTAAAAGGTGGGTGGTTGGCTGAACTGCAGCTGCGGGAAAACAACTTTTCATTATGCATGTAATATAAAAACGAAAAATATGCAGCTCCAGCGAAGCGGAAAATATTTCAATTCATGTGCTTATCTGTATGACAATATGATACAATAAGCTGCCTTTTAAGCCCTGCTCTAATTGCACATTACAAAGCCCGTGCCCAAAATAAGCCATTAATTTCATACTTGCTGACCATTAAGTCCATTTACGTGGACTTGCCACACACTTTCACGCTTTGCTGTCACAGCAATTACGCCTAAGCTCCGTCAAGTGTCAAACATAATGCGCCGATTGCCAACAGCAACAGCAGCAGCAAAAACAGTTGTCACTGTGGCCCATTAAGTCGGGCCTGCCAAATTGCCGACTCAGCCCCGAGCTGGGACAAATCTTTTTAATAACTGGCAGCTCGTGGCTTGTATTTGGGTAACATGTGTGCGAAATAGTTCGCACAACTCCAGACGCCCAGTTGATAAAGACATAATGGCATAGATTTATTTTTTATGTGCCTACATTTGCCGCATGATATGATTATCCTGGGCTGTGCCTGTTATTGCTGCACCTTGGACTCATATTACGGTTGCCAAACCACATGAGTTCCTTTGCCCAAACAATGCTGTTAGCTGGCTGTGTGTGGGGAATGGGGTGGTTTGGCGGGCAGCAGCTTATTTGGCAAATCACCTGCGCTTCCTTAGCAGCTTCCTGCTTAGGCAAACTGAATACTTCCTTGCCAGAGCATAAGACAAGAGGCGGCAGGGCCAGCTACAAGGCAACATGTTTTCTTTAAGACGCAAATGTTTGTTAGCAAAATAAAGTACGCACACACGCACGCACGCTATACACACATAGAATCCCCATAATACCTTAGCAATTTGGTACAAATTTCCATCCTGTTGCTTGCCGCTGGCTTTTCATTTGATAAACAGTCGAGGCCCAGCTGCATACCTGCTTCACTCACCTGTTCTGCTAGCTGTCTGTCTGACAGACGGCCTGACTGACTATCTAACAAACCGACCAGCCTGCTCATATTGTGCCTAATGTTCTGTCCTCGCCTTTTTCCCATTTTCTTTTCTTTTCTTTTTTTTTTTTTTTTTGCTCGTGTTGTCGGCACTGAAGTGCCTTTTTCAATTTCCCCAGAGGCGCTTCCGATCAAACAGGAAGTGCTTAAGTTCAAACTGAAGTGAAGTACGCCCACCACAACTCGAAAACATTGCTGGTTGAAGCAACAACGAATGCAGGGTATTCTTTGTTTTTTATACAAAAGCCTCATCATATGTTAGGCTACATGAACCTGATGATACACTACACACGATAAAGACTGGTGAATTGTGCTTTAGTCTAATGCTGCGTACACTTTATATATCTCCAACGCGCCCATCTCGCGCAATGTTACAGCCCGTGCACATTCCTTATGCTCCACACCCGCACATCTGTAACTACATTACCCTGTCTACCCCGGCATAAGGTATGCAATATAGATATAAACTCAAAAAATATGCCGCCAGATAGAAGGCGTTATAAGCCGCCTTTTTGGGGTGCGGACTGCATAACGCCCCAGACAAGGGCATCATATTTCATGCGGCTAATAAACCAGGCGCAAAGGGAGCCACGGGTACGATGTCTACGTCTGCTCCATGAATTTATTAATGAGTGGCAAATGAAGTTTTTCAGTGCCTCGTCGCCAGGCAGCTAGTACAGCATCCACAGTGGCAGCTTAGTTCACAGACCACAGTGCTGACAACTAAGCTACCACACACGCACACAACCCCCCCCCCCCCCCCCCCACACACACACACACAAACAGAAACAAAAGGGCCCATCAAAAACATGGAAAAAAAGGAAAACCAACCCGGGAAGAAACAATAATCTAAGGCATTTTTGGGCATAGCCCGAACATTTACCCAACGCACAAGAAGGCTGATTTACGTACATGTTGCACAAAATTTTGCACTGAAGAACAGCAACAGCTGGAACAGAAGGCAGGATTCCAGCAGCCAGGATCAAGCTGAGCCATGAATGCAAATTGAAATCAGAAACTGCAATTTTTGGTTTTAAAAAATGAAATGAGCACAAGAGAACTCGGGCTACCGGAAATGAATGAGCAGCGTCTCATGCTCCACGCCGACCGCGGTTGAAGGGTGGTGGGCGATTTAGTGGGCGTGGCCGGGCGGGCTGTCGCTGCTGCGGGCTTTCGGAAAAGTTAACAAACTTCAGTGATTGATAAATATTTAAAGCGCAGCAACAAAGCGAAATAATTGAAATAAGTGAAGCAGCGACATTGAGGGTTGCTTCCGCCTTCACCCTTGCCCCTATGGCACGACCGCCCTGGCTGGTTGTGGGTTGGGCAGCTGCGTAGACGATTGTGACAACAACAAGCCAAAATGCTTGTTAGTCTGCAGAGCGGGCACCCGTAGCTGCCTGAACTGCCTGGGTTGGCTGTGCTGCACCTTCATTCAATCTAATTTCGCTGCTTATCGCTGAAGCTGAAGCTTAGCTGCTTTAAAATGCGAATGACATGCCAAAGTACTTCAGATTCAAAAGATTGGGACAAGGGCAGCGACAGAAATAGCGACAAAACTCGCTCCATTCCTCCCTTTCTCCGTCTCTGTGAGCACGCTTCACTGCAGGCTTTGTTTGCCGGATGAGCAGCAGCGCGTCATGCTGCCTTAATGTCCTCGACTTGGTTGTTGATGTCACCTTTCCCTTACTGAAATACTCTTTTGCCCGGGGCATAACAACTTCAACATGAAATTAGCACGAGTAACTATTGCCCAATTCCAATAGCGCAGAAGAATACTCTTAGTTAATCCTCTGACTGAAAACCTTAAGCTCAGAAAGACCAAACACTTTCCGTTGTCTCTTGAAATGGTTTCTTGCAGAAGACTCTCCTGCTCGTAAATTTGGGCAGGCTGGATAGGGAAGACTTCTGCAGCAGCTATATTTTAGAAATTTCCACACGATGATAATTGCTTGCTTTATGATTTGGGCTACTTAAAGATGGTACAAAATACGCTTTGTCTTTTGCATTGCCAGAAGTCTCTTCTTTTGATCTCGACGGGCTTCTGTATTTAGGTAACCTCACTAAAAATAAACAGAGCAATTTTGCCCAACTTTATCGATTGTCAAAAGTCAGTCAAAATTTCTATAGCTCTACGTGATACAAAGTATTGTAAATTAAATATAGTACATAAAAAGAACTGCATAGCGTAATCTTGTAGGTTTAGACTGAACAGAAAATTGAAGACGCACTCACAGAATAAAAGAGTGTATGTTGCCAACAACTTATGTAGGAAGACAGAAGATCAAGAAGAATGGGATGGCAACCAAAGATTGGGGTCCAAATTTAAGTCTCGTTGCGCAAATTCATTACGATCCTGGCTATTGCAATACTCTAAAGATTAGATGCCAGAGCATAGTATGGGGCGAACAAGAGAAGAATCAACCTTCTCTGAGAGGATCGTTAAACTCTTTAGACCAACGTTTAATGAATCGAAGTACACATTTGGCTTCATTAACTATAGTATACATTTATATCATTACTATTATTTTACTGTTTAGATAAAAAATAAAGTAAAACAGATCGATCGACGTCATTCTTGATGAGAATACATATTTGTTCAGTGCATAATGACAACAGCTTATGCTGTATTTTTTTAAAAAGTGTATTAAAATATGGTTGTATAGGAATTAGTATTTTTTTTCTCCCTTAAGAGCAGCGTCTGACTTTCATTTGCGTTGTGCGTTCTGTTCTGTTTTTCTACTTGGCTGCCGATTTGTGAGAGTGTGTGTGTGTGTTTGTGTGTGGGTCTGTTTGTCATTGTCGGTGCCCACATAATGTCGCCATGTCGCCATTTCGGCAGACAGTGTTTGATTTGAATTCATTGTCGCGTAATTTGCCCTGCACGCCTTTCGGTTAATACCCCGGACCGCACCGCGCCGCCTCGTCGGGCTGTGCCGCCCACATCTCAGGTGCTCGCCCATTCCGTGTCGCTAATTACACAGTAATTAAAATAGCTGTATTTAAACACGCACACACACATGCGCACACCCACACGTCAAGTGCGTGCAAAAATGTTTAAAACAAAAAAACTAGGAAAATAATGTACAATGTACAATTCACATACATATATTTCACATTTGTGCTCTTCTGTTCCGGTACATTGCGCATACGCCGCATACACTGCACGCTTTGCATGCGCTTTGCAAATTAACCAAACGTCCAAATGAAAAAATAAAACCAAAACCTTTTACAGGCGGCAAATGTAATGATATTTGCTGGTACTGCTAGCTGGTTTATGTTTTTCCAGCTTGCCCATTTTTTCGGAGGCGTGGCGGACATTTAACACATTTCGCCCGTCGAAAACAAGCTGTAAATGTTGGGCACCTGTTAGGTGAGTGCGGGTCCTTGGGGCATTGGGGGCAGCGTGTGCTTTTTAACTTATTTCGTATGGGCTGCGCCATTTTAATTGCATTTCGCTGGCATTCTTTGGGCTGTCATGCAGGCGTTTGCGCCTAAAAATAGGCTGCACTCGTGCCTCTAAGAGTGCTTTTGCGTGTTTCTATTTCCAACTTAATTAATAGCAAACACAACCGAACAAGAAGCAGAAATAACAACAGCAACAACAACATCAACAACAACAACAGCTGCCGGTTGCAAAACAAATGGAAATATTTATAAGTAAGTTTTTGGTTCGCCTCACACTTGATTTATATGGCGCACATATTTTATGCATAATGCTGGTCGTAATTAGTGCTGCATACGATTACGACTACACAAATTCAAGGCTCTAACTTGGGGCCGGGCTTAAGGCGCCTGATTTAGCCATTACCTTGCCATCTAATATTTATTATCAGTAAATTACAATTGTCTCTTACATGCAATTCCATTTCAACTGCTTGTGCTACTGCTGCCTTTCCTTTTGGTCATAAATATTTATTTACAACTCTACCGAAAACCTGTCACTGCCAAATGCAAATGTTTTGCTTAACTTTCGGCTTTCGGCTTTGTTCCTGCCTTTGAGCCAGGACTTTGCCATTTCTCCAATTGTCTGAATTTACTGAAGGCCATAAAATCTGACCACTCTACTGCCTGGCATTTTTCAATGACAGCTGCAGCTTTAATTAAACAAAAAATAATAATTTTTGGCATGCCAAGGCCCAAGCCAAACACACATGCTCAAATAAATTCTCAATAACATTGGGCGAGTATAGCCCCGAAATATGAAATTTTTGTGGGACGCAATAGTCATCCAGAAGCGATGCCTGCCAGTTGCTCTGCAAGCAAAGGAAAAGTGCCTGGCAATAGTGTTAACTGGCTGATAAATATCACTTGACAAGTTTGTATTATTATCTGCGTTCGTCTGCATGGCATCATCTTCTATGGGAGCTGTGTATGTATTTGAGTGCGAGTACCTAAGGCCAAAGGAACAACAACTAGTTGTTCATAAACTTCGAATATTGTGCTTACAGGGAAGCTCGATCAAGACATTTTGACTAACAAGGAAAAATGAACAAAATACGTAGCCTTATACATGGCATACAACTACTTTTACGGGCTTGCAGATGAGATTAAGTAAAAGGCTATAGTTGGTTTCTTATAGTTTCTAGGACGGACAAACGAAGAGAAAAACTGACAGCCAGACGGACAACAAGAAGGATATATATTGTTAATGGGGTCAGAAATGCTTCCTTCTTCCTGTTACATACATTTGCACAAAAACATTAGACCCTTCTTACCCATTTTTATAGTTTCAGGGAATAAAACTAAAACGAAGCTTATAATTGCTGAAGATTAGTGAAGATATCTTAAAAGTCATATAAATCATGCAATCAAGGGTAAGATAATAAATGAAATAATGTTATGTATGCAAGAAATTATTCTTTAACCGATCTTTTCAATCAAGACTATATATACATTTGAACTACTCGGACATTTCTGCACTGGATGGTTTGCGTGACAAAATAATCATATTCTCATAATATTGCCCTTTACCATTTATAGAAGTTTAACTTTAAATCATGCCTGCTTCTATGCCGGCCTAATAGGATTTTTATTAAACTTACTTGCATTATTATTTATTGTTTTTACTGGCATTAAAATTGGTTTACCAACGTTATAATTTATCTGCAATTAAATATGTGAACTTAATTATTACTCAACTTAAATAAAGGGAAAACAGCTAACAGCTGCATTGAGCAGGATTAGGAGCAGTAAATAAACCTGGCACAAAGACAATCAGCAAATTAACTTTATCGCTTCTTTTTTTTTTGGTAGTCAGCAGATGCTTTATTTTAGTGGTGTGCGTATGTGTGTGTGTGTGTGTGTTGCGCTAATGAACCAAAAATTATCTGCTTAGCACTGGCGAAAACTGTTGCCTCTTAATGCAGCAGCAACGGCGCAAAGGGGCTAAGGGGGAGCGGGGCAACCGACTTGCCCGCCCAACTGCTTCGCAGCCAAGTGGCAGTTGCAGGTGCGAGGCGATAATGATTGTAATTAATTTAATTCCGTTATATTTTCATCTAGACGACGACGTAGGTAGCGTAACGATCCGCCGCATTGCGCTAAATGCTTCCTGCTTTTATTTGCGACTGTTGTGTGCGTGTTTCTGTGTGTGTGTGTGTGTGTGTGTTCTTTTTTATACGCGGGGTCCTGCGCGGCTTGCTCTTTATTTTACCGCCTCATTACGTTTCATGTCATTGTTGTTGTTCCGGTTGTTGTTGTTGTTGCTGTCGTTGTTGTCGTTGTTATTCTTGTTATTGCTGCCGCAGCCAAAGGCATTTGTGCTCAGTGTGCTGCTTCATTTGCAGTTAATGCTACTGGCCTTCTGCGAAATCAGTTAACTCCTTTTGCTAATTACTAAAGTTTTATTTCAGTGGTTACCTAGCCCCATTGCCCCGCTGCCAAACCCTCCCAAAGTTATAGTTTACAGCTACAGTTTATGCCAGGGGCGTGCGGCAATCTTGATGTTCGTGGCAGGGCCACACGTACTCTATATGCCATATATATTCATATAGTACCTGCATATATAACATATATATATACATGTTACCTTAGGCAACGGGTTAATTAAAAGCCGGCATTGGTATTGGTATTGCCTGCCTGCGTTCATTTTACGATGTGCCATTCGCTCGGCGCTGATGTTACTTTGACAGCTACAGTTCAAATGTCAAGTACACATACACACACACGCGCACAAGCAGCTGGGACTGGTGTGGACCTGGAGACACTATACACCCACAGGATATGGCCTTTGTAATTGACGAAAACAATAACAAGTTGTGAAGTGCAACATGTAAGCGAAACTTCACCAACCGAGTGCGGCACAAGGGGCAAAAGGAGTTTGGCTGCACTTGAAACTTTTTGCCAGTTGCCTGATGATGTCCTGGCACAAAGTGTGCTGTCAGTGAAAGTGCATCATGTTCTCGAGTTCTCAAAAGGTATATATATATATATTGTTGCCTTAGTTATGAAATTTTCAAGCAAATGCACTTGACTACCCAGCGAATTCTTCAGTGCTTCTTGTTGTGGCTCCTTGCAATATCAAAATCAATCAAGTGCTCAAATTTTAATCAGTTGCTCCACAACGAGTTGCCTGAGCTCGTCAAGTTTGATGCCAACCGCAGCCACAAGCTCACACCCTCACATTGGCCCAAAAGTTGGAGTGGAGGCATGGGGACTGGGTCTGGGTCTGGGTTGCCCTTTGGCACTATCAAGGCTGCCACCATCAGTAACCGCTGCTCGACCACAAGTTACACGTTACCTGGTCTAGGGTACAGGTTGGAATTTTACTTTCTACTAGTCCCGACCACTGTCCATGCCTCCAGTATGAGTGCTGGTTAAGTTTTGATGTTTTTGGCGGATTGATGAACAAGTCTTGGGCACAAGGACACAAACCGCAGGCAGGCAATGCTCTCCAGCTGCTGTTGCTTTATTTGTGCCTCTGTTGGAAAAACAAATAACAATAATTATCTTGACAACAATTTCCGGTATTTGCGCTTTAGTCGAGCGTAACAAAATGGCAAAATGAAACTCAACTCAGCCCAGCTCAACTTCAGAGACGTGCCAAAGGACCTACAAGCAGCCACACGGACGAGTCGTGGATAACTTGAGGCGTGATTCAGGTGCGGGGGCCGCAGCTCTGAATATTTTGTAATTTATGTTGCCGCTGTTGTTGTTCATGTTGTTTTTGCTGTTTTTGTTGCTGTTGCTGGTTCTGTTGTTTGGTTGAGAGACTCGCAATCATTCACTTTGGCCTGACCCCCAACATCCTGCCTGTGGTTGCCAGACACTCACAGACCATCATATCAGATACTGAGCAACTTTTGCCTTCTGATTTTGTAAATTTGATAACAAACCAACTGACGCAGGGCTGATTCAAGCTTGACTATAAATCAGAAATCAGCCTAAAAGGTAAACAAAACCCCAACTCAATCTCTCAAGCTCTCGATGTCTACCTGCTAGGCAGCAAGCATCGAATTATTAAATGTTAATTTAAGCATGAAATTAAGACAATAATTTATACATTTCCAATTGCTTAGCAGCTGTTAAGCCTCAACATTTATCATGTCAATGATGCATATGAGACTATATTAAACGCTGATGTATATATTAATATATTATTATTATAAGGTTTATATATGTCTTAGATCGTTTTAATTATTGTAGATATTATGATATGTTTTATATTGTATTATTTCTTATGTTAACGATTATTTGTAATTCATTATTGCTACTCTATTTGAATTGGTATCGGGTCACCAAATAATCGAGTAATTCAGTTTATTTGGCTTTGTCAAGAGAAAAAAGCTAGCAATTGCTTAACTTGATCAAACAACCTAAAAAGAAAACAACTTCTTTTCTATCCAAAAACTTAATGTTTGAACATTTCTTGATTCTAGATAATATAGTAGTCCGATGCTAATAAGACTGCTCTTTAATATAAAAGGTTTTCCATTCTAAGCCAATTTTCTGACAAATAATTCCTATTGCAGCTATAGACTAAAGTGAACGACTGTTGATAAGATTTTGCTTACATTCAAGGAGCATAGCAAAACTGAGAAATGTAAAGCTAGAAATGTTGGCTAGAATATCTTGAATAATAAACTATTTTTTAATAAAATTTTTGATCAATCATTCATATATAATATATGTGTGATCCGGCTGGCAAGACTTAATGGAAGTCTAGGCTAAGATACAAATTTGCATAAAAACAGCTTTCTAGCCTCGGCTATAAGGGTTCGTAACCGTAACAGAAAAAACTATAAATCGTAATCAATTTTAGGTGAGTATAATCGTAATTTAGTTAAGCAAACTTAAATATGAAAAAAAAATAGTACACCTGCGCACTTTAGAAGTTTTAATTGTGTCTGCGCTATTCCGAATTCTTGCCGCCTTAACCAACAGCAAACACATTTCCAAGCAATTAAACCCAAAGCAATTTTTGGCTAGAAATTTGCCTAAAACACCCATTCACAAACACACGCACACACATATACCCACAGACACGCACACACATGTACGCAAATATTTTAATTTGCATTTATTTTAATGCTTGAACGCCTTCTATAAAACGACAGGCGTTAAGCCCACACGTAGGACGGTGGGAAACAGAGCTCTCTTTATGTTCCATCTAGCCAACAGCTACCGGCCACAAGTAGCCAGAAATTCCTTTGAGCTTATGGTCAAATGATTCTCAGCTATTCTTTTAATGCTGTGCCAATCCCCCCCCGCCCAACCCAGAAACTCCTCGGCGCCTCAAGTTATGCACCAACTTTTGTTGGTTAGCCCAGGCACAAACATGAAACGAATTGCCGGCGGTTGGCAGAGGGAAAGGCACAACGGGCTTTTGACTGCAGCACACTTTAGCATCTAATAAACCTTAATGGGCATGTGCATAATAATAAAATTTCATTAAATTACCCAGACCAGGGCGGCGAGGCAAACTGCAAACTGCAAGCAAAAAGAAAAAACAGGCAACCAAATGAGGCATACGCAAATTTGCGTTTTGAAAACAAAAAAAAGGAAGAAAGTTTAGATAAGTTGCCAAAAACGGGCGATGCTCACATGACTGTTTGTCTACGTGTGTGTGTGTGTGCGTGTGTGTTAGCCACCCCTCAAATTCTCATGCTTGCATTGGTTGACAGAAAAGGCCTGAAACAATTCAATTACGTTGCAATATGTGTGGCCTATGTGTGTGTGTGTGTGTGTGTGTGTGTGTCTTTCTGTGTGTGTGACGTGTAATAAAGTTTCATTTTATAGACCTGCCAGCAGTTTGGAGCAGCTATTTGCGTCGCCAGAGCCGCAGTCGGAGCTGCAGCCTCAAAAGCATAACTCGTGCTCATCAGAGTGACCCCCGACACATGCTTTTGTTGTTATTGTTGTTGTTAAATTCTGCACAAGTTTTGCTGAAAATTGAAAGCATTGCTGCGGTCAGTGTCTTTGTCGTTTTTCTGACCCAGGAAATTCTTCAGAATTACTTTTACAGTTCGAGTTCTTGTTGTTTTTGTTGCAGCTGCCCAAAAGGGCGCACTAAACACTAAATAAAATTTTAGTTTTCAACTGCGTACGCACACACGCACACGCACACACACACACACACATACACACACGCACATGCAGTCGAATGCCGCAATGTCCTTGGGCATATGTGCAGCCTGTGCGTTCTGCTCCCCGTCTGCTGCTTGTTGTCCTGCTGCAGCCCACTGTGTGGCTCTGCCATATTGAACGAAGATTTATTGCAGTGCCAGTTTGTCCAAGTGGAAATAAATCAAATAATTTTCCATGTGGAAAAATTTCCCAGTAAAAACAAAAAAAAAAAAAAAACAAACTGAAAATTAAAAACCAAAACGAGCACCAAAAAAAAAAAAAAATTGACTAGAAAACGCCAACAAACACAACAAAAGTCAAGTGAGGCACAAGCAGAAGGCGCAGCCAGCTGCTAGCAAGGCTCATTGTGTAATTTACTCATTATGCAAGCGTGTGTGTGTGTGTGCTTGAGTGTGTGTCTCTGTGTGTCTGCGCTTGCAAGTGCACTGTGAAAAGTGCAGATACCGCCGCCCTGTCAGACTGGCGGCTCCAGTGTTTGCTCATTTTACATACTTACAAAGCAGCTAGAGAAACACAAGTCAGTTAGCTTGCCTGTTGGTGCATATGCATGAGGAGTCCTTTGGCCAGTCGCTGGGTCGTTCGCTTCATTTTGAACTTTGCACTGCGCCGCTGTATTTTTATATTAGCGCATATTGCGCATACGCCCCGTGCACTCTTGCCACATTACCTAACTGTCATTGTCCAGAAATTAACGAAAATATATGTATGCATGAATGTGTGTTTGTGTTTCTGTGTGTATTTGTGCACCCAGACACTCAGGGAAAAGGCACTGCGAGCTTTCAGCTCTGACGAAAAAAAAATGGTAGAAAACTTTTGCATTTCCTCGTGCTAATGTATGTTAATTACAGGGGGATTTGCCATGCAGAGGATTTGCATTTTAATTTATGCACCGAAAAATTTGCCTTTTTCTACAAAAACAAAAAATAATACAAAATAAAATTAACACGGCAGCAGGCCAAAGTAGTTGAGGAAAAACAAACCGAAAACGGACAACAAAATAATGACACAAATGAGAAGTTACAACAACGCAATCCTCGCTGTTGGTGTGTATGTATGTATCTATGTGTGTGTGTGTCTGAATGCTTGTGATGTGTATGTATATATATGCTTGTAAGCATTAAGGAGCAAGTGTTATGTTGATGGATGTGTAGGGGGAGAGTTCACATGGTTACGCCGCAAATGAAAGTTATTTGTATTATATTTATTCAGGGATTGGGTATAGAAAAAACATGCTCTAGAGGAAAATCAAAATTTTCTATTATTAAAAAATTGATTCTTAAGCGAGTAGAAATTATATAGTCGGGATTGGCTGACTGTACACTGAGTCTTCTTGGAATTATAAACTAAATTTATTGTATACTTAAATAGACGCACGGCGCGTTTTGCGAATTCTACGCAGATATTTTGAAATTGCTTAAAAACTCAACCTCAAGACACAAAAAACATAAACACATATAGGCACGCCCACACGCATAAAAGCCTGAAGCACAAGCTACTCCCAAAGGTAGCTGGACACGCTTGCTAATCCCGGAAAGACGGCTTTGGGTGAGTAGAAAGCACGGTCAAATCAACTTTTACTTGACTCAACTACTGACAGGACACGGAGGTTTTAGATCCTTTTTAACACGAGACAGACGTGTTTTGTGCACATGCCTGTCTTTTGGTCTGTCCAAGAATATCTGCTGAACTGGAAGAGGTAAGAGCTAATGATAAGAACTAATGCAAATTATTGAACATTCAACTCGCAAAACAACTGGATTGTTTCGAGAAGCTAGCTGAGCCTTATATGCCATCTCACACCCCCATGAAAAGATACCCTTCTCATGAGGGATACGGAGAGTCAGTGGCTTTCTTATTGTTGTAAGTTACAGTTTTCAGCTTTTTCCACCAATGCGCTTGATGTGCCGTTTACGCTGCTAGCATAGCATCAATATTTATAATCCGATCCCTCGATATGCTTAGCGGATAAGTAAGACACGGAAATGCTTTTTAATTTATTTTTAAAATTAACTCAAGTAAAAAATCCAGTCTCAAAATTGCATGCTATCGATACTCGCTATGCGCCTGATATGAGAAAATTTAATTCAAAATTTAATTAGCTGAATCTATAGGTATATATAAGGCGGTGGTGATTAACAGGTAGACTGTTATAAAATTTGCAGCCCACGATGTTCCTCCACTGAAAAAGTGTTCCACGAAAACAGTTCGCCTGTAAGCAGATTAAGTACTCTTGCACAAGGGGATTCGGAAGAAATGTCTTTCGCCTTCATATCATCCACTAAGCTACTTCGAACATGAATTCTAAGAACCATATGACATATGGTCCACACTAAGGCCTGATAACGTTACAAAATGCGTTTTGATTCCCTTACGGATTACAGGTACATCATGCCAGGTATTCGGTGAAGCTGAACAGCTGGTTCCGGCAACATCTGCGAGCTTCCCAGTTACCCATAGATTGCTCCAATAAATATTAAATCTATATTTACAGTTTACAATGTAACTTTCATGTTCTTTTTACACGACACGTCAAAAAAGCGTCTCATATATATTAGCTATGTTCAGATAACAAAAGAACTTATATCAATAAGATCAGCTACTTTCCTACTATGCTCCCTTTGTCATAGAAGTACATATTACGCTCTGATTAAAACACGAAATGTATCTGATTTAAGCCTAGAAATATAATTTAATTATTTCATACCCACTCTCATAACAACTCACCACAGATGCACTCAGACAGGCAGCAACCATAAACAGAATAGATGAGAACACAGAGCATTTCGCAGGGCTCATAGTAGGGCTTCTTAGTTGTTCAATTAAATTAATACAAAGCCGAAGTACACGCAGTAATGCTGCCTATGTACCCAAGCCACATGTAAAGGGTGTGAGGCATAGTCAGGTGGGGGCGGGGCGCTATGGGGTGCACTGTGGGAAGTGGCAATCTCGGCAAAGCCTATGACGAGTAAATAACTTAAGCATTGGAATTTCCACACTAAAAGACACAAGCACACAGGCAAAAGCAGAGCTACAATAGCGGAGCTGCTCCTAACTAGGTAAGTGTGTGAGCGAGTTGTGTGTGTGTGTGTGTGTGTGTGTGTGTGTGCTTGAGCGTGTGTGTGTGTGAGCATGTGTTAGTTAAGCGTCTTACTCGAGTATTTATATATTTACATTGTGAATATTTAATAGAGATATGCGACGGATTACAACTACCTCCAACAGCAAATTGGAGTTGTCCTGTGTGTGTTTGTGTGTACGTGTAGAAAAATGTGCGAGGTAACTAAAAGAGAATATTTAAGCAATCATCAACAACAACTAACGAGGCGGAGGAGCGAGAGCTCGAGAGAGCGAGTTAGGGGCCAACATAACACACATGAGCACAATTCTGGGCGCTTTATTTCACTTAAATAAATATTGCATAACCAAAGAATGCGCTGCACTGGGAGCTATGCATTAGCTAAAAGCGAGCTGCACGGCAAATGGCTAAAAGACAACAGATTCCTTCAGCTGGCTCTGAATGGCCTACGGCTTAAATCATTCAAGCGTTATTTTTATGACTCGAAAGGGACCAGCACAGTCAGTGGATACTCCCCGTTGCGCTCGCTGCCCACTAACTATTTAAACAAGTAAGAAGGCTCTACTCCAGAGTATTCGACTTGAAAATACGCTGCATCAAGCGACGAGCTGTTGATTTCCAGAGCTATGAAATGAAGAACATGAGTCTAATCGGGGTCCTACAATAACCTGCACTTCCATTTTGGTGTCTCGAGCTCTTGTGTATTCCATGATATACAAATAAATATCCAAGCTGAATTGCATACATTTGCATTTAACTCATTATACCCTTTTCGCACAGTCTCACTGGGTTCAGGGTATAAAAAGCAATTTTTTAGTTAATTAAACGACAAAGAAAATGAAAAGAGCGCAGCAAACTCACTCGCACACTGCCACTGACTCTGGCATCGCCTTGAGCCCCGAAAATAACAGCAGGAGTAGTCAAAGTCAATTGCCAGTTGCAGATGCAAAGAAAAACAAGTTGTTCAGTGGAATGGACAGCATGATGAACATTTGTGTGGTCACTTTGAGGTTGATCCTGTGGACGGAACTTCTGTTCTATGCAATACCCTGCCGGACTACTATTCATACCAAATGATAACAAGAAAGTTTAAATGAACTTGATATGAGAATGAATGAATGAATGAACCGTGCGATAGTTGACCACTCCATAATGTCTCTTACATGAAATAAAGAAATATATCTTTATAACTATTTGGAAAAGGGCTTGATTGAGGGATCGATTTATCTTGACCGATAGTTTTGTGAATTTATACACCGAATATGGCCTCAGTATTGAATTGTGAAGATCAACTGTAACATATTATTATTCTTATTTACATAGTTATTATCGATTATTATCGATTTCGGGTTAAGTCACTGAAATTCAAATAAAGGCCTATACAAAGTATATCTAAAGTATTTTCTTTCATCTTGACTTGCTCGATTGCTGCTGTAACTCACAGTCGATTGATGCTTTTGATACTCTATCGATTCCTGTGCCGATATTTATCAGAGCAGTTATCGATTTGATGTGAATGGCCATGGAACGAGTGGACATTGAGGCGGACATTGCTATATCATCTCGACTGTTGATACTTATCAAGAATATATATACATTTTTTATGTAAACTTATATTTTTCAACTGCGCTCATCAGTTGACTTAATTTCATAGGCGCATTCGTACTTTCTTAAAGCACACCAATACAAACTCAAGAATGCGCCGTCCACAAAATTGAGGCGTGCAGATATCCTGCTGCGATACTTGCTTGCAACAATGTTTGGGCCTGTGGCAGGCGCATTGCGTGCAATCAATGCTAATGAATTTTAATGGTTGTAATCAAACTGGCTGCTTTATCTGTTTGGCCACACTCACGGCTAATGAGGCCGAAGAGCGAGAGAAATGGCCAGGAATGCAAATATAAAGCAGAAATTAGGGACCCAGCGAAATGCGCAACATTGTTAGGGAAATGTTTACTACTTTTGGCCATTTGTCGCATTACGTTTATCCGCTTATTTATTTGCGCTAATTTACAGCGTATTTAACAGCAAAACGTATTGTATTCTTTTTTTATGCTGACTCCTTTTTGACCATGTTTGTTATTAACAACAGCGTAATCATCTCAGCTAGCACTCTTTAGTTGGGTTCGTTGTTTTTTTTTTTCTAAATTGTCCTTTGTTTTTCTTTTTTTGCTTAGCCCCAAACTGTTTTCATGCTCTAATTAAGTGCATTTACTCTAATGAGCAAAAATGGCAACTGCACTGGCTGTAACAGCAGCTGCAATAGCCGCAAAAAATGTCACAGTCGCAGTCACAGCTCCGTGAAAGAGGCGACCGTGCGTGAAAACTTTCCCAGTAGAGTGGCCGAGCTTGTGGCTTACTTTTTGTTGTTTCTCACTGAAGTGTTTTTCAGCTAAGTGCATCATAATTTAGGGTGTCATCAAGCTCTAGGTCAGGAAAGGTTTGGTTAGGTTAAGATTAGCCCAAAGTTGGTCTCTTGTGATGACGCACTCGACTGATCCATATTCCCTTTCTCAGAGAATAAATGAGCAATATAGGGTGCACTTAGTTCCACACGAATTAAGCCTAAAATGAATCTATGGCTAGTAAGATCAGAAATGCGAATGAGTTAGAGGAAGTGGAATCTGTTGCTGCTGTCTCTTCCGCATCGCAACTTCTACTCTACCAGCCAGTATCTAGTAATGGCCCGGGCTACTACTTCGCAGTTGGAACCGTCTAGCATCTTTAGCTTGCTGGCAAGCTTCTTACATTGGAGTTAAAAGGTTTCCTAATACAGGGCTAAAGTCAATGAGCCCGCCTCCGATGAGGCTATCTAGCTTAACCCCTGTCAAAATCCGAACCGAGATTCTTGAATAAGAAAACGAGTTTATAATAGGATAGATACTCTCTACTCTACAGTGTTCGTTAGCAAGGAGACTTAGGGGGTACCCTGAAAATATTTCGAACCTTGATGGGGGGAGGGATATAGACTTCTTCTCCTATTGGAACCCCGTAGAATAGGATCCTCCGGAAGGTTGCCGTGTATAGCGTGTGTAGGACGTGTGCCTAGCACACTTAACACAAAATACATTCTACTCAAATACATATGTATATGCAACTGCATAAGCTGGTCTGGTTGGTCAGCCATTTGTCTATGCAAAATTTCTGCCGCTCATTAGTGCAATTTGCATGCATGACGGCAAATTGAGGCCCAGTTTTAAACCAACAACCGTGTCCGTCTAACTGTGCCATTCAAAATAAATGCATACTCAGATACAGATACACATATAGCCACAGCTATAGTTATAGATACAGATACAATTGCATTTTGCTGGTACGTTCATCAAATGCAGAACAAGAGACCGGACACTGAGCCCGGGGCTGGCGGTGATGGAGGCGGAGGTACAGGCGGGGAGCAAAGGCAACTCGTTCGTTGTCGAATTCAAATATGTATATTTTTATTTGACTATTCGCATACGAAACGCACACTAAGCGGCTATTGTTTTTGGCAATTGTGTGCGTTCGTGTGTGTGTGTGTGTGTGTGTGTGCAGCACACCCTCTCAGCCCCTTCTTCGACTTAACCAAACCCGTTCCATGCTGTCCAGATTCGGCGACACTAAGTAAACAACAACGCAGCTGTGGTGTAGAATAGCATACCAGGCCCCTGGCCTGTCTACGCTGCAGGCCTTTGCAAATATGCAAATATGTATGCGCCACCACCACCACCACCACCACCACCACCAGCAGCAGCAGCAGCAGCAGCAGCAGCTGCACCACCACCAACACCACCCACAACCAAAACGGCGCATGTAGCTTGCAGCTTACCCACAATGCGATAACATTTCGTTGGTTTCCAGCTTGGCGTCAAATGCAGATAAAACACAAAACGTTCCAAACTAGTTAGAAAAAAAAAGAAGAAAAACAGCAGCAGCTACAGCAACAGCAATTGCAACAAGAACAACACATTTTTCCTAAAACCAAATTCATTTTCAATTAAGGACATTTCAACATATATCGACAGAGTGCAAGCTCGCCCCACAACTGACTGCTGCCTAATGCTTTTTGTGCAGTTTAGCTGGGAACAGTGAAAATATTTGAAATGCTAAATAAATTACGTATACGTACGTCTGACAGAGCCATATACGTATGGATGCATATATGCATTACATTTGTGTGTTTTGCATTGTACGAATACATATATATGGATATAGTTTTTGGCAATTTACAGTCGCCGCTGTTGACACTCGCTGGCCATATGGCCAGAGTGTCAGAATGTGGTCAAAATGCCAATTGCAAAACAATTGCATTTTGGTTACTTTGCTGTTAAATCCGGAATTTCGATGGCAGCCAACTAACCGACATTGCGACGGGCTTCCGTTGACACTAGGGACACTCGGGCTATCTGGGGTGCCAGCTGCTTGGCTAACTGCTAAGGGGTGTGCGATGGCCAGGTCGGCAGAGGAGAGAAGCTGCCGTGTCATATGTATGCACAAAGACAATAAAAAGCTAGAAGCCTGAGCTTAAAAGCAAATTATTGTAGCTCAGCACACACACACAGACACACGCTCAGAGTGTGTATAAATCTCCTGCTGCATTGCGTGAATTTCATTTCGCACTCGATTTTCCTTTATATGCTTGTTGTTGTTGTTGCCACGGTTACTGTAACATTTGTTGTTGCTGCTGTTGCTGCTGCAGAGCAATGGTCAAATTTGCAGACGACAAGCATTTTTGACATATTCGCCAATGAAAAACTTGCCTAGCAAACACAATAAAAAAAAAAAAAAAACAAAAAACCCCAAAAAGCAATTAAATTGCACACTTTAAAATGCAACAAAAAAGAATGTGACAAAACAAAATGCAAGCAGCAGCACTAAGCAACAGTATTATAAAGCAGTCAAACAAGAAGAAGCATTAAATGAAACCCTGCACCAAACTCACGTACCCTCTGAACCACAATATAGATTAAAGCTTCTGTAATTATTATTCGATGTGAATTGTGAATGTACCCAAAATCTAGTTAATTGTTTACTTAACTCTTTTATCTTGGTTCCAGAGCTGTCTCTCATTTGCCAATAGTTCCATTACAGCAAATACATAAGATTACAAATCAAAGCAAATACAATAGTTCCAGTTATCAACCTTTAACACAATTTAAAAATAAAATAAAAAAAAAAACTAATCGTTTCGATTTAATCAAATTTGACACGCAGATTAACACACGATTAACACATGAAATACAATTTGAATGCTGATTAGGAATATTCACATTATCGTTTACATCTGCTTTATTACCCAAGTCAATTCACCCCTCTTGGCCACTTCGTGAGTACAGGGTATACAAAAGAGAAAAAAATAGGCTATCGTTCACAGACGCATATGTACCCAATTGCATATGACATGAAAATACATTTAATTTCAAAAACTAAACTAATAAAAGCAACTGCAAAACACGTTCAGTTTCTATGACTATTTGCAAAATCTGCTTTTGAGTTATTTTTCCTTTTATATTTGTTTTTCTTTTTCAACAAAATAAGCAAACGAAATGAATTTTGCAAAATTTTAAATGTTTTTTTTTCTCTGTAGTATTGCAATGCAATAAGAGCTCGTTTATAACATTTAAATTTAGTTTGGGCGATTTAAATTTCCCTGATAGCTGATTTTCTGACTGAATATCAAGTTTTCAACGCTTATGTGTGTATGTTTATGTATGTATGTGATGTTAAATAACTATAAAAAAAATTATTTCCAATCATGCCCTACTTTGCGATTCTCATAAATTAAAGTACGATTTTCAAGCTGTCCTGCTTTGATTATGGATATTAAAATTAATAAGTTAAAACTAAACTCTTGCCTCAAAATACTTTCTCTATATCTCTCTATCCATCTCTATGTCTCTCTTTCAAATGATATTCTTTTGGTTGCCCAGGATTTGTTAATATTAAGATTCTTTTCGCTAATAGTAATCTGACGCGCTTGGTATTTGCGTACTAGGAATAATAAGAGTCCACAGTATGAGACGTAATCGGTCAACATGCCGAACGATACTTTGAGCGTCTTGGCTCTCATCCCAACTCGCGTTGTTACTTTTGGAAGAATAAGGATAATTAGGTTTCCCCTTGCTGGGCTTGGGTCTTTAGGGAAAAAAAGAGAAGACTCAAACGTTGGCATCCACTTGATCTACCTGACAGGATTCTCTAAGCCAAAACATATAAAAACACTTTGATATAAACAACATAATTAAAATCTTCGCAGCATAGCCTTAACTTTGTACATCTTAGCCTGAATAGCAGTAAGCCTTGTTACATTTGTACCCCTTGCGCATATCTAAGCTGCCAATATTAGGTAGCAGTAATCTTGTTATTAATAAAAATATATAATGTAAATTTTTGTAAGTAAAGCTTGCGAATGCTAGACAAGTCTTAAATTAAAATCGAACCTGGACGAATGCTGGAAGAAGATTTCGTTGTCCGCGTTCAGATAAGGCTTCAGTTGCAATCAACAACAATGAGTGGGCAGATCAATTGTGAAGGAAGGAAGAGGCAACTAATGCAGCATGTAGAAAATTACAGCGAAATGATGCGCAAAATATTTTAACACAAAATGATAAATATTCTGAAGCATCAGCTCAATAAGTAGGACAACATATCCGTGCGCTCTGTGAGGACGCGCTTCTCTCTGGCAACTGCCATGGTTGCAATACACGCGGGTATCAGAGCAGCACACACACACACACGCACACATTCGCTCACATACACCCGAACACACATGTTGGCAGTTAAAAGCGGCAACAAAAGAAATCGCACACATTTCAACGTTTTGAATTTGTAAAAGGATATTTTTCACATTATAATAAGAAATGAGGCTGAGAACGCGCGCCGCATGTTATGACCATGCCCCTGCCAGCCATAGCTATGCGGCTTTTCCACTGCAGGCTCACACTCAGAAAAAAGGTGCAATAAATTTGGTTAAATCAACATAAAATTAACAATTTTCTAAATTTATTTTGTTTTAAAGAAACTCTTTACATTTTGAAAAAATGACAGTAACATGCACATGTTTAGAAAATGTTTTCGTAAATTACGAAACAAGACATATGTTTTTTATAAAGTTGGTGCTGTTTTTTCTGCGTGTACACCCGCTGGCAGGCACTTTAAAATGCAGAACAGCTGAAAAATCATATAAACACAAATAATAAAATCGACAATTTGGCAAGAGGCGCACGCACATCTACATCTATATATGATATCCTTGTATCCATTTGAGTGTGTGTATGCGTGTGTGCGTGTGCGCTATGAGCACATAACTGCAAATGTACTGGCAACAAAACGTGCGGCGATTTTCTAACAAGTCCAACAACACCAATAAGAATTCTGAAAGGCAAAAGGGTTAATTTAACCTACCCAACTCCAAGCCCCGCCCCACCCAACTTTTATCAAGAGATAGAATGCAAAAGATTCTTCTTGGAAACTTGCCGACTTGATGTGGATGTGAGCATGAGCTCAGCTACTGGAAAAAATTGAAATAACTCAAGTAATTTAAGACTTTAAAGTGGAACTAATAGTATAAGTAGAACCTTAGAAGCTATGACAGAGCCAACAGTTAAGTGTGAAGATTGACGCTGAAAACAATCCAAAATGTTTTCTATAATTATTGCTCTGGCCCTCAATCTAATGCTCCTTGCAAGATCTGAGCTAGCGGAAAGAGAGTTTGTCAAGCCCAGAATTTATGGAGGCCAAGAAAAAACCATCGAACAGGCCGGCGGCTATGCCGTTCAGATCTACCTGGGCCATAGGTTGGTGTGCGGCGGCGGCCTACTCAGCGCCCGTTATATTCTCAGTTCGGCACACTGTTTCGAGCAAGCGGCTTATAAAAAATATCACGTAATCGCCGGCCAGACAATGCCAAGAAATTATTTCGCAACAGAGAGCATGAAAAATTTAGTGCTTAAGTTGAAGATACATCCGGACTATCAGAAACCCAAGTTCGTTGCGGACATTGCCGTCGTGGCGGTAAGTGCGCCCCTTCGAGGACCGAATGTGCACTACTTGCCCCTCTGCTCGGTGAAGCCATCAGCAGGCAATGTGGCCACAGTGTCTGGCTGGGGCAACAGCGAATATTCCCTGCAGGACAATCCGCTGCGTGTTATGGAGGTGCCCGTCATCTCTGACAGCGAATGCAACCAGAAGATGGAACGCCAGATGCCAGACAATGTGCTCTGCGCCGGCGGCTACAACAGGCGTACAATCTGCAACGGCGACTCCGGCGGGCCACTGGTGATCAGGGGCGAGCTGTGTGGCATCAGCACATGGACATGGGAGTGCGGCAACAACGAGATGCCCGATGTCTATATGAGCGCCTACTTTTATCGGGACTTCATAGAAAAGACCATGGCGAAAATGAGCAATTGACACAAAAGCTAAATGGAAAACGGAACACTTGTTGACCTTAATTATTTTATAATAAATGATTTCTTTAAAGTTTCATTTAAATTTGGATTTTTCATAAAATTAGCCGCGATCCTCATTCAAGAAGGATCGATTTTGCGAAAAGTGCGAAATGCATATCAGATAAATGTTCACAAAGTTTTATTTAAAAATTATTGGATGGTAAAAAGTAGAATTGCAGTAAGCGCTTAAAGCGCATTTTCCGCTTTGATTTCACAAAAAGAGCAAATTTTCGTAAAGATGTTTGGAGCACGAAACTTCTCAAGCCAGTTCTTTGACCCTCATCTACCGGGTAAGAATAGATTTTCCACAAATCCCTTAAAATTATTTTCGATCGGATAGTTAAGCAAAATTGTTTCATACAAACGTTTTTCGCGATTTTCCCACACTTGCGGCTGGTATTTCCCGAAACTAGCTCTTACGGCTCTCAGGATTGGGTTCTATATTGATCAATAATCATTCAGTCAGTCAGTCATTCAATCAGTGGTCCAGTCAATGATATAGTCAGTCGTTCAGTCAGTAAATTAATGAATATTATATACTTATTATATATGAAAAATGATAATTTTATCATAGACAGTTCTTATAGGTTTCTTTTCTGATGGAACCTAATAAAATATTATTATAGTAAGAAGATGTCATGTATATACCTCTTAAGGTTACAGTTTATGATTGTTACACAGCGTAGTATATCAAATATATTTAAGCACCTAAACCATATCGAACCAATTTAGGGAGCCAATGAAACAAGTTCTATCTTGGTCAAACACTTTCAAACAGAACCCTGCTCAAAATGCAGCCCATTCCCGTGATATTAAGTCTATTGATCGCGCCGATTATTGCGACAACTGAACTGCCCGATAAGCAGCTTGTCAAGGCCAGGGTATTTTCGGGTATAGAAACCAGCATTCAGGAGCTGGGTGGCTATGCAGTGCAAATCTATAAGGGCAGTAAAATGACGTGCACTGGCAGCCTCTTAACCAAATTTCATATTCTAACTGCGGCTCACTGCTTCGACAACGAGGATTATACGAAATTTCACGTGATCGCCGGTCGAACAAACTCGGAGACCTTTTTCTATCCAGACGAGATCATAAACTTCGTAATCAAGCTAAAAATGCATCCGAGCTACAATAAGTTAAGGTACATTGCCGACATTGCCATGATAAAGGTTAAACTCGCCATCAGAACTCCAGAAGTTAGCTATTTGCCACTCTGCACACGGAAGATGTCAGCCGGACTTATGGCCACCGTGTCTGGCTGGGGCGCTAGCGAGTTTACCAGGTCCAAAAACACGCTACGAACAATAAGGGTGCCTCTCATTGCCAAAGCGGAATGCAACCAAAAGTTGGGCCGCAAAATGCCACGCAACGTGTTCTGCGCCTCCGGCTACAACGGTCGCACGATCTGCAGTGGCGACTCTGGCGGGCCGCTGGTCATCCGGGGTGAACTGTGCGGCGTCAGCGTATGGACATATGAATGTGGTAACAAATTGATGCCCGATGTCTATATGAGCGTGAACTTTTATCGCGACTTTATCAATAAAACAATTACGGAAATGGGCGACTAGCTAACAGCTCCATAGGAAGTCGAACTATCAACAATTTCGTATTTGAGGTAGAAAACAAGAAAAAAAAAATTAAAATCAAGTGATCTCAATAAAGTCAAAATATGTATAGATAATGAAGCGAACATTAAATGACATTTAAATTTCTTTATCATAGATCCTAAAACTATCTATTAACTATCAAATAGTCCGTTGAATTATAATCATTCCGCTTTAATTAATCGCAATAGTATATTAACATAAGTTAACACGTCATTATAAACCTCTGTCCCTATCTTAAATTTTCTCGAGCTAAATATGCCTTTCATGAACCATTCCGAATCCTCTGTCATGTTTACAACAAGCAACCTTGCTTATTCATGCCTTGATACTTTTAGTTCGCCAAGAGAACATTGTGTGATCTGATTCCGAACTCCTCACGCTCAATGCGCCCAAAGGCTAGACTACACATTCTCTTTCGCATTTACAGCTCTCTGCTCACTTTTCGCTGTGCTCTTATGCATTATCGCTCTCTAGCGTGAATTCTTGCCAATCGTTCCAAAGAGTATCATTTCTTGAAATCCCTTTCTCAATGCGTAGTCTTCCAGTGCGCAGTCATGCATTGAGAGCGTGTGAGAGTGGCAGAGAGAAAGAGCGCGCTACGCTGCTGCATTGAAAGGAGAAAAGCAGAAGACGAAAACAAGTAACAACGAAACCACAAGAGCAATGAAAATGCCACAAACCTGCCGGCAGCGCGCTACGATTCCAGGCAGTTTTTATGTACATATGTACACACATACATGCATACATACTTAATTCATTATTGGTGTTGTTTTTGTGATTGTGCTTGTTGCTGCTGTTAGTTTTGCAGCTTGTCAGCACACTTTCTGTCGTCTGGCTGAGCGTTTTATCAGCTGCCGCTACAATTTTATGAATCGCCTCTCTCTCTCTCTCTTTGCCATTGCCTCTCCAACGCGTGGAATGCCAAGGCGCAACTATTGCTGACGCAGCCCGCTGCCCTGTTGCGCCAACCCCCTCCCCTTGACCATTGTTCAACGCCCAGCAAACCCACTCTCGGGGTTCGCTCAGTATTTGTAGCTGTGGCCGTTTTTAGTGCACGTTGGAATCTTGACGCGAGCGCGACGATCGCTCATAGTGTAAACCGTAACCAAAGCGATTCGAATTGTAAAAACCCCGTTTCCCTCGCTTTTTTGTCTGCGATTGTGTTTGTGCGTGCGCGTTAGTTTGTGTGTGTTAGCTGTCTGTGCATACATACATATCTATCGATTCGTGTTGATAAGTTGTCGGTTAACGAGAGAAGCAACCTAATAAACATCTACTTGACCTTTACCAAAGTCTCAGAGCACCTAACAAAATGAGGGAAATTGTGCACTTGCAGGTCGGCCAATGCGGCAATCAAATTGGTTCAAAGGTGCGTATAATCAATATTCCATTAGTGTGCCAGTTTGGACGCCCCTTTTGATCAATTATTTAGATTTTTTCACTGTATTCCTAACCTCACATCTTAAATTATAAAACAGAACGAAATAAAAGCGCTCTGCGCTTTCCACGCTCAATCTCTTTCGCTCTGCCGCCGCTTCCTCTCGCTCTCGCTCTCTCTCTCTCTCTCTCTCTCTTTTAATTGGTCGCTCTCTGTGCGTGCTCTCATTTATTGTTTTGCTGCTCTGCTGCAGATTGTTTTGCCGGGGTTGGGGCAGACAACAGGCGGCTGCTCTCTCAGTTCGAGAAACTATAGAACTGCAAAGCGGCAACACATACATAAACTGACTCAGCCGACCGTTCTAGAAGTTTTAATTCGCGCTGATTTATCTTATCATGCTAATGATATCAGCAGGCAGGCGGCCAGCTGAATGTGTTTTGAAGCATTGCACTCCCTCCCCCCCCCATAGATCATTTCCCGAAACGTAACATAAGCCCAGTTGTGCACTGCGACAAAATGTTATGACAGTCGTTTAAAATTGGTTATTGTGTTTGTTTTTGGCCGGCGATTCGTTCCAACCAGAGACATATTGACACTTCTAGAAGAAGCACCTAAAACACATGTAAAGCTGTTGTTGATCTTGAACTTTCTGGTCTGAGTAATGGATACAGCGTTTGAATGTATTTCGAAACTTTCGTGAAGGTTTCGTTGGGGCTGTGCTGTTCATACATATACTGTTTCACGGCTCACACGGTTTGGGTAATTAATGCTAGGGTAAGCTTTCTTTCGAGTGCCCTCTACACATGACTAAATTTACCTGCTGTTTCGTATGAACACAAACGATTTGCCTTAGAAAATGCCAGATAATTGGGAGCTGTAAGGAGAAGCACACACTGCCGTACGTATGTATGTACATACATGCATAATTAATGCGGCACAAACAGAATTGTGTATCTTGTAGCTATTGTATCTATAAGTTTGATAGCTTCCCTCGCCGCACGACATACACCCATACACCCATAGTCTTTGATGTATCGCCCTGCTTGGCTACAAGTTCTTATCAGCATTTTGCCATTAGTTAGCCAACACTTGGCCCCGCAGCTAACTAACTACTTACCAATACCTATGCACGAGCTTGTATGCGTGTAATCAGTATGCTTGTTTACAGAAACTTGGAACACACATAGATAGCTACGAGTCATAAATGGTTGACAGTTCGTATCGCTGGCATAGCCAAAAATAGGCATTGCATATGGCAAAGGCTATTCGCTTGTTTGGCCTGCTGTGTGACACACGCTGGCTGACAGAAGCTGGCCACTTTTTCACTTAACCCCGCATGCTGGCTGCCAATTAAAGGCATACCCGAAAACAAAACTCGAACCAACTGTTCGAGGCGCAGCCCCAAAGCGCAACTCGGTGCCCATTCTAAGCTAATTTAGCGCATTAATGTTCGCTCGCACAATTTACCCCATCATGAAAATCCAGAAACAGCCGCAACAACAACAACAACAACAACAACAACAGCAGCAACAACATCAATGAAGTCGTTGACGTTTGACACAGTTTTCTTTTTTCTTGTTGTTGTTTGTTGTGTCTTGTCTTGCTGTGTGTTTCTTCGTTTCCCAGCACAGTTTTCTCCACACATTAGCCCATCTGCATATTTCGTTTCGTTTCTGCTTTTTGCCGGCTCTTTACACGCTTTTCCACTTCAATTTTATGTAAACATATTTTCTAAGCCTTTTTCTTTTTTTTTTTTTTTTGATTTTGTCCGCATGCTACCAAGCTAATTAGGCCGCACTTTGCGATGACAAAGCCATGGCCTATCCCATCGGGTTTTTGCATGTGCCCATTTCGGCTTTGCCAACGCCAGCACAATTTAAAGTTTATTTAAATAAATACATAATTTATACAATCTGACAATTCGGCAATATAAAAAACTGTTGTTTCATTAAATTTGCCTATAATAATATTGAGCAAAATTTCGCTGCTGGCATTATTTACAAATAAATTTAAATTTGGTTCATTCTCACTGCGTTATAATATTTTGTAATTTAATTGAATGTCAATTTCTGATTAATTGGCTGTCCGTGTGAGTTATTGTTTGTGCGCTAAAATAAATAAATAATAAATATGCAAAACTGCGTGCGTGGCGCAAAAATAAGCTCACAAAATAGACAAATTTGTGTCCAGCAGCAGAAAATTGTGCATATATACAAATATATATATATACATACTGTATATTATATAATATATGTTTACATATGCTTTTATGTTAAAAATCAATTGCTGTACAGATAATGAAAAAAATTTTAAAAAAATTATGGGGCTTTCATAGCCATGTTTTTATTGTACAATTATAATAAATTTGTCATTAGCTTTCAAATTCATAAATCAATAAAAGCGATAACATAGGGGCTCGCAAATGGGCTAACAAAATTATGCATTTTTTTCATCATAATTTTTGTTTCATGTAGCTAATTGAGTATCTATAAAAGTATCCATATAAATACTGTAGTATGTGTGTGTGTGTTGACACTCTTATTTAAATGGCAAGCTTATCAGCTAAACTTATTTAGATTCAGAATTAATGGACCCTGACAAAAACGTCAAACTAACCTTATTTAACATAGTTTAGCTGAAATCAAAAAAATTTAAGAAACTCCATATTCCTAGACTATCTCTGGAAGAAACTTAGCTTTTCAATTTAAGCTTCATTTCCATTTCTTATTAAAGCTTATTCCATTCTCTGTTAATCTGTTTGCCGTTGCTAAGTTGTTAAGTTTGAGGCTAATGTGTATGCTAAATGTGAGCAACTGCCGTGTTTACTTTATCTCGGCAACTTCAACAAAGTGTTTATCACCTTTTCATTAAAATCGCGGCTGCTAACTGAAGGTTTATGTATATATTTTTTTTTACATTACTTTCTACCTGGTTTTGAAGCAAATCTCAACAAACAGCTTTGCCGCACGATGAGCTACCTAAGGCAGTTTCGAGCCCACGGCACATATATTTTCTCTTTTCTTTATTTTTTGCTTGTAACCAACCTAAATAAAACCTTATTAAAGCTTCTCTCTCATTCAGGGCCAAGGGTTTCAAGAATTGTTAAAGCTTTCTCCGTGCGCATTTTACAATTGCATTAGCTTCTTTTTATTACATTTAACTTTCTCAGCTCTGGAATCAGCCCCCAACGAAAAGAATATTATTTTCGGCGCTTTTGTGCTTTAATTTTGCAATATGGCCTTAAGTCTTTGCTGGCTGTTGTAGAGACGCTCAAAATTGATCACACATGCGAGCAAGGATGTATATTTGGTTATGAGGCAGACGGGTCATGCATGCCAGGATATTTTATAGAGGCCTGCAGCGAGCTCTTTTTCATTATTTACATAAACCTAATTTTCCCTAAATCATTTTGTGAACAATAACAGGGAAAATCTATTTACGGCGTGCCCCGTCTTCGCCCTTAATTCAAGCACACCCCCTCTCTCTAAACTAGAAAACAGTAAAGAAACGACAACAGCGAGCAGGCAAAAAGCCAAAGAAATGGATATGGAAAAACGTGAAAAAGTGAAAAAGTGAGAAGGAAATTTATAGACAAGTGCAGCGATGTCGTATTTCAGGCAACAACAAAGCTAAATGCCAAAACGCAAGCAACAGACAATAAAATTAAAGAGTTTGCAAAGCCAACGAAAGCCAAAGGATCCAACGTGGCTTGCACTGCATGCAAATGCCTGAAACTCGTGTGTGTGAGGTGGGTGCATGTGTGTGTGTGTGTGTGTGTGCCCGCCTTAGGATACATTTATTTAGCTTATAATGGCAGGGCATCATCGCAGCGCCAAAATAATGCACAAAATTGAATTATCGATAACGTTGGCAACTATCGCAGCTATAATTTCTTTATGGTTACACGTTGTTACATGCATAAAGTGGGCGCTGTGTGCGGCATGGACATGGACGGGGCTGCCACATGCTGTGTGGCATGTGGCTCATGTTTCTAGCTGGCTTGCCAGCCCGAGAGGTACTCGTTGCTAATGCGCCTGGCAATATGCAAATGCAATTTCGATATGGTACTTGCCATGAATTTTATCTGTCCGTGTTTGTTTGATGGTGGAAATAACAACAAGCGTTTCATAACTTAGTTGTGGCACATTATAGTTATAGGATGGCGCAAGTGGATAACCTGATGAAATGCATGCATGGCTTGAAATATCCGGGCAAGCAAATCAACAGGCACTCAAACATGCTTGAAAGGACCACGTAGAAAATCAACACGAAGCAGACCGAAGCGTGCTTAAACTACTTTAAAATCAGCAAGAAGAAGCTTTGGGTAATATAGTCGGGATTGTAATGAAAGTAATAACTGGTCAAAAGAAAACCACCTGAGTGGTATCTAGTTTTCTAATACAAATACATGTACTAGCAATTGTTTAAAAAAAAAACATGTGTGTGGACCTATATTTACACAAATCTTTAAACTAGAAGCCACGCGTATATTGCAATCCTTAATGTATATTTATGAAGCTTTAAAAATTACAAAACAAACCAGAAAAATTTCTTCAATTTCCTTCTAAAATAAAAGGTAACAAAAATGTAAGCAAAACTCTTAACTTAACGCAACTGAAACTTTATCAGAGTGTAGTATGTGAGTTACTCTAAACATAAAAAGCTGCTGTGTTATTTACTAGACTTATTCGACTATATATGTATATATATGCAAGGTTTGTTTAGTGAAACAAAGCAAGTATTCAAGCAGCCCTCGTTTAAAAAAATAATAAGTTGAATAAAACATAATAAAAAGTAACAAAATGTACACAGTGGATATATGTTTTTGAAAAATATTTTTCAATTTACATAAAAATGCGTTTATGCATACCAAATGAAATTTATACTCGCACTCACATACACACACACTCGCACACCAACACAAGCACGCCCTTGCGCCTAACGCTATGCAATGCGGAGGAAGAAGAAGGGCGAACGCGCAGCCCGCGGCAACAAATGGGGGAAATAGCGCTTCGTTGCACAAACTGATTATGAATAAACAAACGTAAATTTTTATAAACATTTTGCGCATTCTATAAAAATTACATATTTATGCATTTCTTTGTGCATCGCTGAGCCCATGCAAATTTCTAAATTGCAAATTGCCGTGCAAAAGGCGCATAGATATTAGAAACACATTAGAGAACAGGTATGCCAGAAAACGGCAGACAGCTGTTCTTGTATTTGTTTTTTTTTTTTTTTTTGTTTTCGTTGTTGTTGCAAAGCATCGAACAGGCTGCCAGCCACTCAGCCAAGTGCAACAGTTGTGGCCAAAGGTAAGCCGCTGGAAGCACCTGACCAGTCCCAGGCCCGGCCAGATGGTGTGGCAGACGTCGACAAATGGGCGGGAACATTTTGTTATTTATTTAACACTTTTAAAAAGCATTGCACTCTTTTGCTCATTAATATCTCATGTTGCCCCTTAATGCATGCGGCTGTTGCATGCTTTCAAGAGCCGCCCAACATTCCAGCCGAACCGGAGCCTGGCATATGTTTCATTATCATTGCAATACACCGGCCAGCCACATTGTTATTGTTGTTCTTTGGTTTTTTTTTAAAACATCGTTTCGTTTCTCTTTTTTTTATATATATTATTTTGTTGTGTTTTTTGTTGTGAATTTTCAATTACTTTGGTAATTTTATATTATTGAAATTGTACACCACAAATTGTAATTATGGCGCTTTGCCATTCCACTTGCCGCTTTGCCACTCGCCACTTGGGTGGACATTGCGCAGAGCGGCAGACGACACCTGAAATAATGCTGCGCTTTTGTAATCTGGTATTTACGAAATAAATAAAACAATAAAAGAGCTGAATGGAATGAAACAAAGAAAAAATACCAAAAAACAAACTGTATAAAACTCCAAATGCATTTAAAGCTTTCAGGTTTAATTCGCGCTGCATAATTGTGGATGCAGCCAGAAGCTGCACGGGTGTAAATTATGCATGCAATTGCATTGCCAATAACATATTTCGGCCTTGCACGGCAGGGCGCCGATAAGCAGGCAACAGAAAATAACTCTGGGCCCGGTGCGCAGCGGCCAGATAATGCCGACAGATATTAACCACAAGCGATAGTAGCCGGGCAAATTTATTGCATAGCGACACATAATTAACAAAAACAAATCATGCGAAATGCACAAAAACAAAACAAAAATGAGATATAATCAAGATTTGTTATTGGCTTTGTTTTATTTTATATAAATGGGTTGACAAATTGTACAGCCAAATGGCCAAATGGAATTTGAACATTGGCAAACTATGCATAAAATGGCATAGAGAACACGCCAAACCCCATTTAAAACCCAAATGCGGTCAAAATATTTATCATTTATGTATGTGTACACTGTGTGCGCGTGTGTACAGGTGGGCAAGCATATGCGAATGTGTGGCCCAAAATATCATAGAAAAATTAACATAAGTTTTATAATTTATAGCAGTTTAGCGCACGTTCGGGCCAAAGAAATACAAAAACCGCCAACCAAACCACAAATAACCAAATAGTCAAGCGCAATAATTGATCAGCCACAATATAATGTGAATGTGCACAGCTAGAGTTTTATAAACAATGTGCAACTGGGTGACTTAAATGCAAGGATTTCAAAGTCCCTCACGCAGTCCCTCAGTGCCATTCACACATTTAACATAAGCATTAACAGAAACACGCTCTGTTACATTACAGAGTGTGACAGATACATAGAGAGCAGCAGGAGGAAGAGAGAGTCACTTGTCAAAGAATAGAGAAGTGAGAAGCACTAGATTGGCTAAATAGAATTTCGGTATTCTTATACATATATATATACTTTATGGGATCGGAGGGCGTATTACATACATTTCTACAATCATATTAAACGCGCGCATCTGAAGAATGCAATTATACCATTTTATCGGATTGGAATTGCAATTGTTATTGTGTTTCATCAAAATTAAATTTACAACTTATAAAGAGCACTAAATATATATGCAAATATATAGAGTTAGCGTAAATCATAAACTAAAACCAAAAATAAAATATCCTATCTGCGCATATTTACATGAAAGCTTTTCAGTTTTGGCATTTACCCATCCGATGCGGATCTGTACAGCAAACAGCATTAATTGGATTTTTCGTATACATATTTTATTTTACTATTTGGCCATATTTCAGCGCAGCGATAATCGAATGCAATAAAAGCACGTAAAAAGTTTTAAACATGAGATACCCTGCAATCGGGTCTAAAATATGGCCTAAAAAATATATAGACTAGCATTTTATTAAACTAATTAATCGATATTGGTATTTATACTATTAAATCTTATATGTTTTTCAATCGGAAGGCCTTGACAATCCCTGTCTAGATAAGTAAGTCAACGTCTTAGACTCGAAGAGTATTTTGCTAGACAACTTGGTTAACCCGCTTAACACATTATATCTGTACAGGGTGTAAGAAAGACAACAAATAGCCGTACAAACTATATCCAGTATCCACAAGCATAAAATATTAATTTGAATGTGTATGTGGATAAAAATTGGTATTGCCATATTGCAAACAATATAACAAAATGCTATCAGCAAATGCAGCGAATGCCATTGAGAAGTTGCCCTTAAATAATATGAATGCTATTTGATATCCAGTTCTTTATCTGTGGCACTTGCCGTTGATTTAATGACATTTTCAGTCATTAAATTGCTGAAAAATAACTTTTCCAAGTAAATAACACAAATTGTTCAACCATATTTGCGTCAATAGACAGCAGTTATTTACTCTCTCGCTTCATAGGCAATCGAACCAAAAAAAAAAACCAAAAACAAAAAATTGAAAATGACATCTATGTGGAGAAAAACTCTTCACATGCCACAACAACATGCTTATTTACATGGCATATACAAAACCGCGCTGATATCATGACAATGGCATTAGACAAAAAAATTGTAAATATCTGCGTGAGCATTAAAAGAAATGTATAAATGTAAATGTGTAAATATATGCTGATGTTTTTAAATGCTGTATTTTGCGATAAGTGTTTTCAATATTTATTATACAAGTGACTAAAAAATTAAAACTATAATATATACTATATGTGCATATATCCTTGAATGCTGACATTTTAAGCATATAGATAGAGAGGGAAATCACCTAAGTTGGAATGCTTTAAGCCGTAACAGCTAAAATGCTGAAATTTTTATTGGAGTTTCTTTATGTGATGCAGCTGCACGTCAAACAATTGTATGAAACTATTTTGATTACCATGCAATCAGCCTCAAACTCATTTTAAAAGAGTTTTCTTCAAACTCAGACGTGTTTGACACTTTTCGCAGTATTTTTACATCTTTAAAGTTTTAGGTTTCATATAAAAGGTCTAAAACAAAATTTTACTTAAATCAACCGGTTCTATCTCGATAGGACACTTAAGTTTAAAGTGCGCGGCTGTTACTCATAAGCGCCGGCTCCATTTGAAGTGGTTGGAGCTATCATTTGACGTTTAACAACACATGCGCCTCCTGTTACTGTGTGCGTGTGTGTGTGTGTGGCTGGTGTGAGCAGACTTCCCGCCCTGACACTGTTTATTTATTTAGCTATTGCCAAAACGTACTTCAATGTATGAACTTCATATCGCTTGCCACATAAATATTATTATTATTACTCTCTTCGCCTCGAGGCGCCACAGGACAGGCCATCTAAATAAGCACATATACATATGTGTATATATTTATATAGCAAATGATAAAGTGCAAGTCGTGTCATTTCTGTGCATACAGGGCGAGAGCGTGAGAGAGAGAAGGTGGCCCAAAAACATATCGCCATATGCAAAATGATAGCGGCAAATGGTCGAAGACTTTGGCCATTAGCAAATATTATTGTTGACTAGGAAGCAGACAGCAACCAGAGGTCATAAACCAACACAACTCAGACACGCTCCAACACTTCATTCCCTCATGGATCTCCAGCAAAAACTCAAGCCCCTTCAAATGACAACAGGTTCATAGAAGTAATCGACAGGTTTATGCACCCGGGCGCAAATCAATGTTGTTTAAAGAGGTTCATGCAAATGGGCTGGTTGTCCGCATTATTATTATTTACCTCGGTCTGGCTACAGCAGTTCGAATGAGGCAGCCACACGTTTCCCCGTTGCCAGATGCTCACACACACACACACACACGCCCCCTGCACATTAGTTAAATCAATAGCAGGCCGACCGACCAAATAAACCATAAATATTTACATATCTAAATCGACAATTATTGAAATCTCAATTGAAATTGTTTGTCAACCGCGTATACCTGCACACATGTGTGCGTATATATGTGAGTGTGTGTGTGTGTTGGCCTGGCACAAAAACCGATTCAAAAAAGTACATTTTGGCCATTACAAGCGAAATAAGCGCAAAATAAATTGCTTTAATACTTAACATATGTTTAGATACAGGCAGCAGTCATTTTGTGACTTAACCGAAGCAATTACACACGTGCATACAACATTTATGATATTTGTATATCTAAAATAAGTTATCCAGTTAGTTAAGTTATTCACAATCATATAAAATATGACTGCGCACAAAATATGAATCCAATGGGAAAAGCCAACGCATCAGGTTTAAGTTAAGATTTAAGTTTTCTGAGTGCTTATATACCTACATAGATATTTTAAATACTCATACATGTGACCTAAATCCGATTTACAACAGCTTACAAAATCGTATAGCTCTATAGCAAGAATGGATTAAAAATGTGCTTTAATGTGGAGCAAATTTCTGCTTCTCAAGGCATTTTGAGCAAAGAGCTTCAAAATTTTCCTCAAAGCAAAGTACTTGGATAAATGTCTTTCTTTCTCTCCCTCTCTCTCTATCACTCTCTTACTCGCTCTCAAACTGTATGAGTCTTAAGCAATAAGCGGATCTTTAATATCGCATCCGGTCATTTAAAAAGAAAACATTTGTATGAAGCCTATTTAATTTAAAAATAATTTACAAAAAACCTTTTGCATCATCTCATTACGATACGAATTTTTATTAAATTATGGACATTTGCATTCGTTCGAATAATTTGAAATACTGAATGTCAGCTGCATGAAAAAACATTGCGCATTTTAAATGCGTTTCGGTTGAACAACAAAAAACAATAACATAAACACGGCACCGAATACAGAAACCCAATCAAACATCCCAACAGCAACAAAAATAAAAAAAAAAATGCAAACATAACGTGCTGATAATGACAATTAGTGGCCACATTTAAATTGATGCACTTGATGAGAAATGTAATTGCAAATGCAGCAGACACACACACACACAAAAACACACACAGTGCCTATAGTATAAAGGGTAATTTACGGGATAGGCGATTGGTAAAAATTGCATTTTTCTGATAAAGCGAGGCTGCTTCCCAATTCACACGTCCGAGCAAATTGAGCGCGTTTATGTGTCTGTAGCAATTACACGGACATACACAAATTGCAACGGCATTGCCAATTCATGGCCTGCGAATAGTGTATAATTATACCGTAGGAGATCGAGCGCTGCCCTAAAAAGTATGCTATGGCATTTTATTGCACTAAACGTGGCCCGTGGCCCGTGGCCCATAGCCCAGCACAGGCACAAACAGATGAAGGCCAGCATTCGTCGTGATCCTTTTAGTATTATTACAAAATATACTTATACATATGGGCGTGACACGCGCCCATTTGGCCGTTAGCATAGTTTGGGGTACAATTCTTTATTTGCGGCGACGCGCGTATAAATTGCATTTTTGAGCAGTTGCCCCCCTCCCGCTGTTGCCCGGTTGCAGATGGCCCGGTCGCTATCTTGCTTTTAAAAGGGTTTGTCTTTGCTCTTCGCTTCATTTTTGTTGTTTCTTTTTATTTACTTTTTTTTCGTGTGTCGCATCAAAATGGTTTATGGCCAATGGCTGCAAAATGTCATCTATCGATGGGCGGCCGTTAAGCTTTGAGTGTGTAGAGGGCCATTTTTATTTTATTGCGGCTTATGACTGAGCTGCGCTGTGCCCGGGAGCAAAGCTCATTACGCTAATGGATGTCACACACTCACACACACTCAACACACTCGCACACACACACATGCACACACATGACATTTAGCATACATTGAAATATAATTTCGTTGCTGGCCGCTCAAATTAAAATAAATTGACTTAGTTCACATCGCGCGCTTTGCATTTTAAACGCTCTCGCACACAAATCGCGCGGCTTTTCTGCGCATTTGTAAATTGGCAAATGTTTACCAAAAGTGCTTCAATCCTGTTTATTATTTTTAATTAGTTTAATGCCAATATCGCAAAAATTCAATTGAAAATCAATTCAATGTGCCTTACTTTTACTTTTGACTTGTGACTTGTGCCAATTTTAAATACAAACTGAATATATTTCTCAAAAAAGGCGTTATACCAATTAATAAGAAAGTCCTTCCTTTTTTAAATCTATTTTAAGTTAACTCACTTTCGTGGATATAGCTACGCAATGCGAGTAGAATAATTCTCATTTATAAAGCTTTCAATATTCGTCTAAAGTTAACCCATATCTATATTTCAAATGTTGTCAGTAAATTTGTGTCAAAAGTCTTAATATTTCTATAAATTCTATTTTCTCTCATCAATATTATTATATTATTTTAACAGGTTAATGCTTAAAGCTTTTGTTATAGACGCAATGGAATTGTTATGTCACGCAATGGAATTTTAATTAGAAATAGGGTTTTTTATTTGTCGTCTCCTATAATTGTACATATGCCACATATTTATTCAATTATTTATTTTAATTGAATTTTAATAAATTTATACACGAAAATTACATGAAGTAAAGCGTGCAGGTAAATTTAATTACACTATTCAACATACATCCCAAAATACTAAAATTAAATATTTAAATTAAATGCTCAAATTGTAAAAAAAATAACCCAATTTAAATAGTTTAATATATATATTAAACTTTGCAAATTAAAAAGCGCATCATAGCTCAAGATAAGCTCGATTAGAATAAATATTTATGTCTGCTCTTGAACTATCAGGCTATGATTTATTTGAGCTGCAATTGTTTATTTATGCGTTGCGTGTGCCGCGAGCAAAAACGTCAAATTCAATATTCAAACGCAGTTGCAGCAATTTGGATGACTCGAACGCCAGACCCGGGGGCAATCCCTGGTGTATCCCTTGGCGCTCTCAGTCACATCCGTTGCGACATGCACTTCCGTTGCTTTGCGTGGCGCGCATCCTTTGCATTCTCTGCTAACGAAAACCCAAAATGTCCTTTTGTCTTAGGAACAAAGCACAAACTGCAGCGCACATTTCTTTGCTGGCCGCAATTAATTTATGCTCGTTTTTTTTTGCTGCTCCACGACTTTGGTGAGTTTTGCCACTTGACTTTTGCTTGGCTGCTCGCCGCGCCGCATTTCGGTTTTTTGTTTGAACGCTTTGAGAATTTTAATTTTGAATTTCTTTTACGAGCTTGGCTATGTGGTCCCATTAAAAAAGACGGCGCCACAAAATGGCTGGCAAAATGGCGCCGCTTTGGTCAACGCACGTTGCCTTTTGTTTACTTTTAATTTGATCACTCTACTTTTTCCCCCCTAATTTCGAAAGTTCTCTAGTTTTTTAACTTGTGCGCAATTTTGTAATTAAGCAATTTGACCGCAGCTAGCAAAAGTTTAACGCAAATGAAGGCAGCGTAATTGTTTTTTTTTTTTTTTGTCTTTTTTCATTTTGTTTTCACTTAAAAAGAGTGTTTGAGGCTACTTTATCAGACCCACCTTAAACAGCTGAGACAGGCATGTCAGAAGCATGAGTCGATATCAACAGACGTTCAACGGACAGTTGGACAGCTCTGCAACATTTTTCGACCGTCATTTGCAACAGCAGAGCAAAAGTTTTCACAATATACATTTATAATAAGCTACTTATAAAGGAGCACAGCAGAAACAATAGTCGAGTGTGTTGATAGGGCAGATACCCTTACATGAAGTCCTAATTGGTCTGATCAACTTTTGTATTTTATACGTATATATACTCAACACACGTAAGAAAGTAATATAGATAAAGTGCGAAAATAAATACAATTATATTATATAATATTCAATGAAAATCGCATAGAAGGGCGCTATTTAAATATTCATTTTTACTTGGCAGCTACACGTAGGGAATCAATAGTTGATATAATATACACATTACATATGCGCATTTAACTTTTCAGTGAGTTACACAGTGCATGTTGAAGTGAATATACCCTATAACAGGGTATGCATAGCGTAGCACCCCTTTGCGAGCAGCTCAGCACTCAATGCCAAGAGCAAACAAACAGCTCAAAAGTAGTCAAAAAGAAAAACGCTTATCTGCAATTGGCTTCGTAAAATATACGAAAACATATTTAAATTTCCCCACAGGCAACAAGTGCCGGGGCAACAGCAGGACCAGAACAAAGTCAGTCAACTAGTTGTCTCCCATGCGGGCGGCTCGAAGCAAACACATACACACACCCACAAACACACACACAAATATACACACACACGCCCACTCAACCAAATGCCAACAAGCAAGCAAACAAATACAAGCTAAAGCGTATGCAAATCAAAGTTATTGTCAGGCCAAAAGTGTCTACCGATGCGTACAATTGAGTGTCATATTTCCAGTTTGTTATATATGCAAAGGCAAAGGCAACGGCAAACTGAGCTACAACAGTTTGCCCACGCGGCCCCAACCACACTCACTCCCCATATGAGGTCCAACTTTATGCAAGGGTAAACTCAAGTCTCAACTTTTTTACTTCTCGTTTTTTTTTTTTTTTTTTTGTATACTTAACTTCCTGCGCTCGTCTTTTGGTCATGCAACTTGTTATCATTGTTGCGTGCCTAAAAGCCAATGGAGAAATGAAACTTTGCCAACGAACAGCAGTAATGCAAACATTTATGCTGCGCCAGGATTAACATAACAACAAAAATAACAACCTGTGACATACGCGCCAGGCCAAACCATTTATTTGAGCATGCAATCAATGGTTATCCAATTTTAGGCAAAAGTGCTCAAACTTTTACATTCGACTATAGCCAGTATTCTTATACAGTCTTAAAAGGTTATAATAAATTTGTGCAAATAGAAGAGAGGGAGAGGGCAGAAGAAAGCAGCATAGTTACGCTTAAGTATACTTAAACATATCATATATATATATCATACTTATATATATTCGTCTGCGTCTATCAGCCTTGCCATATAAAGAAGAGCTTAAGTCGCCCACTTATATCTACATACATGTATAAGGCATATTCTGCATACTCCTCACATTAGATTTAACTAATTATTATTATGTTTGTCTTCGAATGTAAAATTATGTTGGCTAAATAATTTTTTTTTAAATAATTATTTTAAACGGCTCGGTGCAAATCCCCTTCTTATACCTATGCCCATACATATTCTAGCGGGTATTGCCCGGCCTTGCCCGTGAACCGTTTTGTTCTGAAACTGTTTAATATTATCGAGAGATATACGAGCTAGACTTGCACGATTCAAGTATTTTACTCTAAATTAAGAAATTAGCTTAAAACACACGCTTTTGAACAAGGGGGAAGCGGGATAATAAACGATGATAAATTGTGTATAAATACATTTCAAATTGAATTGGTTTTTGTAATCCAAATAGAATAAGGGAGGAAAGTTCTAATACGTTTAATAAATATTATAAGTCTACCAAGACAATAGCTTACTCTAGTGTAACTTCATCAATACAGTGAAAACTCACATTGACGGGCAAAGACCGTCGGAAATGTCTGTCCACTCAAAAGGAGTGTTAGGTGCATAAAGAAGCAATGTATATAGCTTGATTTATATTAGTTTGAGCGAAAGTGCACGCCCAGGCGTATTGTCTGCCCTAATAGAAGTATCCATTATACGAATTTTAATACAGTAAGTATTTATATAGAGACCACGGTATTTGACAGTTCATGCGTGAATGTGAGCGAGGTAGAGACATAAAAATAAATATATGCGTTAGAGTGTTCGATGTCAGGTGTAATGCATCGTCGTCTAAAAACGTCGAGCCTTATGAATAATTTACAGATATTTATGAGCATGACAGGCACTTAGAAAGGTCCTGCTATGGCCATAACACAAAAGAGACACGACAATCAAGTAATGATACGAAGCGTCAGCTCTTGCGGCTTCTCATACGCGCAGCAACATATTTAAATGTTGAAAATGTGCAAAATGTCTTGTGGCTGTGAATATGAAATACGTATGTGCACATCAAAGGGTATTTAAAGACGCCCTTGGCTACATACATTGTTAATATTTCTTTTGTTTGGGTAGTTGTTAAATCCATAATTAATACACTCAAGAATTGACGTTTGCCCGTTGTAAAAGTTTGCTGTCTTTTCGGGCAAAAAGCATAAATTAAAACTTGTGGCATGCCCTTCATGAATCCAATCTCGGACATTAATATATGAAATGCCGAGAAAAAAGAAATTAATTCACGACCCTTGGCGCTTAAGTCCATTAAAAATCATTCCGATCAATGTGAGTGGGGGGCAGCGCACATTGCGATTTTCTCACAATTAGCATTTTGGCATCCACTTCAGTTTTTACCAGCCGCCGGCCCGTATACACATACACACGCGCGCACACACACACACACACGCACACACACCTGGCCAACAAAAGCGAACGAAACGATTGAAACATTTTTAAAAATTTGAAATTCATATGCGCAACAAACGTGAAATGTTTTGTGAAGCGTATTGGGCATTAAAACCAAAACCAAAAAAAATATCAAGAATTATCTAGTCGGAACTGCTCGACTAGAAAATACCCAAAGCCTTCTTTTAACAAGACGAGAAGCAGCTCGCGCTACGAGATTGTTGCCAACAAAATTACTTATTTTACCTACTTATGGAGTAAAGGTAAAAACTATTATCCCTCTGCTGGATTTGAATTCGCACTTCTATCATCCGATAACTGCCACTGCCGCATACCTTAAGGTCATAACATCATATATAAGAAGAATAGCTACCGAGACGCATGTGGTTAGATCCACCCGCCTCTTGAGACTGACCAAGGTTCTGCCTGTTGCATACGTTTTCACAAAATCAACCATTATACCCATCTTACCCAGGCTCAAAAGGATTCAGGGTATACAAAAAAAATAAAAAGTCGAGCCACACGCAAGAAAAATATACGTGCAAGCAAATACGATATAAAAGCGGACGGAATGTTGGGCTGCAGGGAAGCGGGGTCAAGGGGGAGTGCAGAGGTAAAACAGCAAAATCGCTGAAGCACTCGACCCATAGGAAGCGGCAAAAATAAATAAATATATGAAAACACCTAAAAGGATTCAATTATTCCCCCTCGTTACACAACGAAAAATAACACGAAGCTCACTCTCTGCCAGCAAAAAATGCGCGCCCATAAAAGTATGCAACAGAAATTGCTCACGGCATATAAAGTGCTCCCGCTCCCCCGTACATAGGTGGTGGCATATAGCAAGGCGGGCGGGGCGCTTGGAACATATGCACGCGCATAAATCGCAACCAGATAGGTACCAGAACGATGACGATGACATTGGCGTTGGCGCTGCCATTGGTATTGGCCATAAAAGCAAGCGGCATGTAAAAAGGACACTCATATTTATATGCACTGATTGCCAAAGCAATGCAGCCCAAGCACATACACACACACACACACACACACACACACACACACACGGGCGGGCACATCGCTGACACATGCGATACGATACGATATATTGATTGAAAAATAATATTTAAGCGCCGCGCAATACACTATAAAAAAAAAACTGCGAGCCAACTCGTCATATCTCATTGCATAGAAATGGGCAATATTATAAAATGTCGGGCATACGACATCTAGATTATTTACATTCATTTGTATTATATGGAATTTTATTGAAATTCTTCAATTGAAATCAGAAAAATGGCAGAGTTACCGAATATATTAAAATAAAATTATGACCGCCGCTTGAATAAATCTCGAATGAAAAGAACTAAAAGTTTTCCAACCCAAAAAAAATTGTATATCTTTGTGTTGAATATTATTAAGATTTTGTGCAAATTGTTGTATTCTTTATAGTTCTGGGAAATAATCTCAGCGGAGCATGGCATCGATCCCAATGGCTACTATCACGGCGAATCGCATCTGCAGTACGAGCGCATAGATGTCTACTACACTGAGGCAAGCAGCGGCAAGTATGTGCCGCGCGCTGTGCTCATCGATCTGGAGCCGGGCACCATGGACTCGGTGCGTCAATCGCCCATGGGTCAACTCTTCAGGCCCGATAACTTTGTGTTCGGCCAGTCAGGAGCGGGTAAGTGCTACAAGTGAATTAGTTGCAAGTGCTTGTTGAATGTTGTATTTTATTGAGGCACAAAGGCGAGCACTACAGCCATGTCCTTGTGTTTGCCTTACGGCAGTTCCACTGTTAATCATTGTCCCTCCCATCGAAGTACATCGGACAGCGTTTAGCTAATGCATTTCAGCTGCTCATTAATGCTGCCATGTCGTGGCATGTTGCACACACACACACACACATACACATGGACAACTACCGGTCTGCATCTGCAGATCCGCTCGACCTGTGCGTGCGTATGCTTTTGTTTTTCCTCGCAAAATGCGCCCCACGGCTGATCGGCAGTTTGTTCAGCTTGTCATTTTGGTGGCCCTCATCATCGAGCATATACCTGGCAATAGTTGTTCCAGCTGCAGCAACAACAACATCCAGCAGCGGCAGCAGCAAGAGCACATTATGTGCTGTTGTCATTGCTTTGATAAGTTCAAACAAGATGACGTTGATGAAATTGCGGCCGGGTTCTAGTTCCTATAAGCAATCCTGATAAGCCAGCAGTGGACTAGTCTATTGATGGGCAACTACAAAAGCGGCTTGACCATCGTTAGACAATCGCTACATACTGATTTTTACTACTGTACTTGTTGTTGTTCTTGCGGCAATTGTCGCTGTAGCTGTTGCTGCCTGTGCTGGAGATGCGGCTGTCCGGATTGTTGATGATAATTGCAATTATAAAATAGCCTGCGGATGACGATGAAAATTAATTTCGTACATGTCACTCATCACAACATGTTGATATTATTGTCGTGGTTATGAGTGTGTGTTTTTCCCTGTGCGTGTGCAGGTGTGCATGTGCAGGAGGGAAGTGTGTGCTGCTTAGTTAATTATGTTATTGTATATCTACTTGCACATATATCCAGCAACTGACCTCACCTTTCTGCTCTCCAACAGGCAACAACTGGGCCAAGGGCCACTACACAGAAGGCGCCGAGCTGATCGATTCGGTGCTAGAAGTGATGCGCAGAGAATCCGAAGGCTGTGACTGTCTGCAGGGCTTCCAGCTGGCCCATTCACTGGGCGGCGGCACTGGCTCTGGTCTCGGCACTCTCCTCATTTCGAAAATACGCGAGGAGTATCCGGATCGCATCATGAACTCCTTTTCGGTGGTGCCCTCACCCAAGGTAAGTACACACCTTTGCACAGCTGCAGATCACACGCACGCACGCACATTCGCACTGCTCTCATGATTTTGGCCAGGGCAATCCGCTTAGGCAAATCAGCTTAGCCAACAAATTAGTTTAGCGCCGTTTGTAAGCCGCCGTGCGACCATAAAACGCTTTACAGCCGCACGCGTTTTTGTCTAATAACCGAAATGGGCCGCACCATGGCAACAAATATGTCCTGCACCAAAGCCGTTTTTGTGCGTGCCACAAATTATTATGCCACGAATGTTGGCATAGCCTTTCAGAGGCTTTCATTACATTAGTTATTATTGCATTTAATGCATGTCAGGTGTTTTGCAAATTTTAGCATATAAATACTCATTATTGTTCTTTGCAAATGCAAAGCTTTTTTGTAATATAATTTGTTTCCCTTGTTTGACTTTTTGTTTACTTCAATGATCGATCGATTATACTATTATTTAATGTCAAACTTATCAGATGTTTTTCCCCAATTAGACTTATTAGAGGTATTCCTGTAACAGAGGTTTAAATGGGAACATCCCAAATTCAGTGTCAACCAACAAAAATCTTTATCAATTCCAGTTTTTGTTTTGAATTTACGACAATATTCATTGATGTCATCTATTGTAAGCGGTACGGTACAAATAATTCTAATTAATTTGCCGCTGCATTTTGAGCCGCCAACAACCTGCGGCTAATTGACAGTGCAATTTTGGTTGGCCAGTGTATAAGGAAGAGAGGTTCTCTGTAGCAGCCACAACTGTGCGGCGGGTCGCCTCCACAATGGCTGCATTCTGCATTCTGACACGCTTCAATTATTGCTTAATTAACCTAGTTGCATATTTTACACGCACGCCCTGCCCCGGCAGCACGTGAGACGCCTTCATTTGCATTATAATCATCGTGAGCATTTAATTACATTTCGACATTTAATTAAATTAATTTAGTGGCAAATTGATTGTCAATAACAGGCGGTGCGCAATATCCACAAGCGAATAGCGAGCAGCGTATTTAATATGTTCCCTTTTTTGTTTTATATCAAAATGATTATTTATTTTAAACTGCATTAAATTAGTAGGTCAGGTTTACTATTTAATTTATAGTCAAAATGAAGTTAAAAGCTTTTGAAAGAACATTAATTTCGACTTTCAACAGAATGTGAAACCTTAAGGCTGCTCAAACTGCCGAATCTTTGGACTAACCACAAACGAATAGCCACAATAATAATGAAAAAGAAATGAAAACTAGGCAAATGTTTGTGTATTCATGTTATTCATTTGATACCCCGCAAACATAACTTTTGGGGGTAACTTATGCGACGTTCAATCGAGTCTTCTTTCTTATTGAAGTCAAGTTGAGTATTATAATTTTGATACGAAGGACAGATATTCGACCCCATAAAATATATATATTTTTGATCAGCATCAACAGTCGACTAGCCATGTTCGTCTGTTTCTTGCGAATTAGTCTCTCAGTTTTAAAGCTAGCGTCTGGAAATTTGGCATATGGCCTTTGTAGGCAGTACATATATCAGAACCAGACGGATCGGATCACCATATCGTCTGCAGCTGCCATTGGAACGATCTGTCAAGAAGTATAACTTTTTTGTTTATCAAAATTTCTTGACCACAGTTTTACTGTGCTCCTCTCAACAGATAAACTGCCTCGTATACTGTTTACAGGGTATACAGAAGTATAATAGTAAAATACAATGATACTTAAAATAAAATACATGCCTAGCACTACAGCATTACAAGTGTAAATATGCCTCAGATGGTTTGGCTTGGCACACAATTTAAAAGGCGAGCAGAAAATGTTTATTGATGCGTGAAATTAGCATTCGACATGCCCATATATATCTCAGTCTCCCACTCTCTCCCACTCTCTCTCTCTCTCTCTATGTTACTCCTGCTCCCGAGATTTTCAGTTTAACACTCACATAGTCCATATGCAGATCGAATGAAACTTACGTTTTGTTGCTGTTTAATTTATTATCGTCACGCTTGAGCAACAATGAACAAAACTATGTGAGAATGCGAGTCCACGCTCCGCACTTGTCGTTGGGTCAGCTAAACCCTTTTTTGGCCAATTGCCCGGCCCCATCTATGTTGGACATGTTATTTATGCGCTTGGTCTGGCGAATTACCGCAATGTTTTGGCATTGGCGGGCATTTTGTTGCGGCCAGGACATGACACACGCCTGTCACTTAATACGCATTTCAAATTTATGCGATTACTCGCACATTTTAATGCTCGTCCATTTTTTATGCGCTTTGCCAGTTGTTATAAATGCTTTCAGGTTTAATCAGATTAATAAATTGGCATATTTGTAAAAGCATTTAATTGGGCACATTGATCCTGCGCAGCATTACAGCCATGTGGCAAATCCTTTTGGATTTGTGCATGGCAAATATTTAGCCTGAGCAGTTGGCAAATACAACTGCAGTAACAAATATGTGTAAGTTATGCCCGGGCATAACTCAATATAATTAGATTCATGTAGTACCTGTTCCAGGTGACCGTTCGTTATCGCCCCAGGACTGCACCATTAAATAATTGCAAGGATTTATGTGCAAACATTTTGCTTTCCAAATAGCAACTGAATTTTGCTTATCCGTGTTGTTGGACACAGGTAGTGCAATGCATCTTGCCAAGGCAAATAGAAGCCTAACCAAAGTATTACACATAATTTTCAGCTGCTGCAAGCAAACACAACAAACGCACACACACACACACACACACACACGCACACGGACATCAAGTGTTGTGTGCAATATGCAATTGCATTTATGCAACAAATGTTCGACCATATGCCCGTTCGGGCCCCAACACTTTGCAAACAGCAGCAGGTGGGCATCGACGGGGCAGCCCCTTTTCCCCTCTCCATTTCCATATACTTTGTTATGGAGCATAGTGCAAATGCAACTTTCATGTACTTTGCTTGACGCACTGCAAAACAATGCAAACTCGAAATACATTTTCAAAATCAAAAGCAGGTTTCTATTTTCTGCATTTGAACGTAAAGTTTGAAACATGTTAAGATAATGTATATACGGTTAGATAAAATCGGAAATGGGCATAAGCTGCAATAGATAAGGCTTTAAATACATTCTAATTGCATTTAATATAATTAAATTCATATGCAATGTGATTAGTGATGAAATGGAAACAGATGAAGCCAGCTGGTTTCCACGAAATCTTGACAAAGTGCAAATGGAGAAGGCTTCGTCTAGTGTGAGGGGCAATCAATGCGAAATTATCTAAATGTCGCTACTATTTCTGTTGCTAGTCTCTAAACATGTATATTCATCAGATCGTATCTATCGACTTGTGTTCCATTAACTCTGCCAATTAATATATATGTATTTGCTTTTATTTTTCTTGCATGCCATCGCCATCGCCTGCGCCGCTGCTCGCTCCCGCCCATAGGTATCCGATACCGTTGTGGAGCCGTACAATGCAACGCTCTCCATACACCAGCTGGTGGAGAACACGGATGAGACGTTCTGCATTGACAACGAGGCGCTTTATGATATCTGCTTCCGCACGCTGAAGCTCTCGTCGCCCACATATGGCGATTTGAATCATCTGGTTTCCGTAAGTGAATTTTAATCAACAAACCAACTAATGTGTGTGTGTTTCGCTCTTGTGTGTACACTCCATACCCTGTTTCCACAACATTCACCTCCACGACCACGTCCACGTCCACGTCCACATCGTTGTTGTTGTCGTCCAGGTGTCCGAGGTGGTCGTTGAGCCATACAATGCGACACTGTCGGTGCATGAGCTGTGCGTGAACACAGACGAGACGTTCTGCATTGACAATGAGGCCTTGTACGACATTTGCTATCAAACTTTGCGCCTTGGCTCACCCACCTACCAGGATCTCAATCATTTGGTGTCTGTAAGTAAATGGCAAAGGATACAACAACAACTCGCTACCTAATTTCAGGAATAACGCCCGCAAACAAAGCCATCTATTCGCACAATCCCTTATATAGAATCTCTTTCACATCCTAGATCACAATGTCTGGCGTGACCACCTGCTTGCGTTTTCCTGGCCAGCTCAATGCTGACCTGCGCAAACTGGCTGTGAATATGGTGCCCTTCCCCCGGCTGCACTTCTTCATGCCGGGCTTTGCGCCGCTTACCGCCAAGGGTTCGCAGCAATATCGCGCGCTCACCGTCGCCGAGCTGACCCAACAAATGTTCGATGCCAAGAACATGATGACCGCCTGCGATCCCAGGCATGGCCGCTACCTAACCGTAGCCTGCATCTTCCGTGGTGAGTGTTGAGACCTTTTTTCCTGATAAATGGCCGCTGTTTGGGTTTCACTTCACTCTTAAGTGGCGTTGACATGACACGACAGGACGCCACGTGCTCTCTGACCTTTTGCTCGAAGCGAAGCTCACGTGAAAGGTAGCCGCGCCCACATTCCAGCGTGGCGGGCAAGAAAAATAGTGTTTTAACAACAATACACCACACAAAACGCGGATATGACCATTTGGCCAACTGTCTGTCTGTCTGCCTGTCTGTCTGTGTGGGCTTAGGCTTAGGTGTCCGCTGCGCAGCTAACGCGGCTTAGGACCAACTTTGTCGCTTTGTCATGGCCAGCAGTTGGCGCACCTGTCCGCCCGATGGGCCGGAGGTTCAGGGGCAGGCACGTAGCGCGCCTTTGCGACAGCGACAATTTTATTAGCAAACGCAAAGCCTACTTATGGGCGCCACTAGAAATGATTAATGCACGTCGACTGGCGGCTAAAAAGGCTGCAATCCGTCAGCGCGCACGTAGCGAAAATTTGTTTGCGTCCAGGCCGCGTCTCTACCATCCACCATCTTTTACCATGGCCAACCATTGAAGGCGTGGTATGGGGGGGGGGTCACATTTTTTCGCGCTAATTTTTAAATTAATAAACTGCTGCGCTGTGGCGCCCAAAAGTATGCCGCATAATATTTCATTTGTTATTCCTTGTGTGCCTAGCCAGCCGAACGCTCGAACGCCCCCGCGCGCCCCTGCCCGCACGCATTTCGCCTTTGACTGATGACTCGCAAAACGCGCGTAATTAGAAATTTACTTTCAAGATCCATTTGGGAATTGCGAGTTTCGGTCCCGGTCCCGGTCCCAGTCCCAGTCCCAATCCCGCGACCGCCGCTTGACACGGCTTTTGGGCCTTAACTAATCATCCTGAACGTGACTTAAGGCTGCAGCGCCAGCGCCAGCGCCTGTCGCAGGCCTCGCATCCCCGCGTTCCCGCGTCCGTTAGTCCGCGCTTGCAAAATAATTAATCACAAAAATGAGCGGCAGCCAGTGAACAAAAAAAAAAAAAAGCAAACCAACAAGAATTTAAACAGCTTTTTTAGTTGCCTCATGGGACTCTTTCTGTTGGTGTCCATCCGCAGCCCGCCCACCTAAAGGCAGGCATCGGCACAGGAATAGGTGGCCAGGTGGCCAAGTGAGCTGGCAGGGCTTAGAAGACGTTTAGTATTTCATATTCAGGGATTTGGGGATTCAGTTGACGCTTCAAAGCCAGCTACGCTTTTGATGTAAAAGAAAGTGAAAATGCGGAAAATGCCGTTGCCAGCAAAGTTCAAGTATTTTTACACTGCACTCTTAATAATTAACAGGACCCATGTCTATGAAGGAGGTGGACACACAAATGCTCAACGTGCAGAGTAAGAATAGCAGCTACTTTGTCGAATGGATACCCAACAATGTGAAGGTGGCCGTTTGTGACATTCCGCCACGCGGCCTCAAGATGGCGGCCACATTCATTGGCAACACCACAGCCATTCAGGAGATATTCAAGCGCATCTCCGAACAATTTACGGCCATGTTCCGCCGCAAAGCCTTCCTGCATTGGTACACTGGCGAGGGCATGGATGAAATGGAGTTCACCGAGGCGGAGAGCAACATGAACGATCTGATATCCGAATATCAGCAGTATCAGGTGCGACACAATCTGCAGCTTACTTTTGACTTTCCTCACATAATCCATTCACATTTACTCTATTCAGGAAGCCACCGCTGACGACGAGGTCGAGTTCGACGACGAGCAGGCTGAGCAAGAGGCTTACGAGTCAGAAGCACTGCAAAATGGCAATGCCTAAACAAGAACTCGACACTTTCGCGTTTTACTTGTTATCTGCACGATTATCTATTTAACTAGATTTTCAAATGTGCAGACACACGGAATGAAAGTTAATAAACAGTAAACATAGTATTTCATTTTCTGTACGCCAACTTTGTATTAATTTTTTGGTGAACAACTGCTGCAAGTCGCTGCTTAAACTAGTTGCGAATTTTACGGACAAGAGCATTTTTTATGCGAACGGACATAGTACATGAAGAAGATACTCCGAAATATTCCCTCCTGGACTGTTACTTTGCAATTAATATTTGAATAAGATTTCAAGCTGTTCTCATCTACTTTGTGAATGTTACAGATACTTATATGGTAAACTTGTTAGTGAAAGATTGATAAAACTCACCAACTATCAGTATTATAATCCTCCTATCCTATTTTGATAAAAAGCTTTTTAGAATCTGGTTACTTTATCTTTCTCCCTCGTGGTATTCACTTGGGATCCTTCAATTCACACGCATACATTTTGTCCCTTCCTGTTGGTATTTCCTATATCTTTTGTTCCTATCCTTGACCTTACATTCCGCCAATTACATATCCGTTTAAACATTTTGTCCACCATGCAAGATTTTATTGTGTCGTTAGACTAACACTATAGTGGATAGTTGAGCAAAACATCCTGTCGTGCCAGCTCCAACAACATGGGATCGTCGAAGAACTTGTTTATAGACACGTCCTCGGAGAGACCCTTGCGCCGACGTGTCTTGATCATAAACTCACGGGCCAAGTGAGACGCTTGCTGTGGCTCTAGCGGCCGTATGACAATACTCTTGTCCAAAGGATCGCCTGGTACGATTTGCCAATGATGGAAAACAGACAGACAGAAGGCCTGACCTTGGGTGTGAGTCCGCAGATCTGTCTCAAACCCAAACGAATCGATGGCGGGTATGAAAGCTTTGATTGTATAAATGGGCGAGCCCGAAACGGGCGCATCCTGCGTAACGTGACCTCTGCAAACACATAGAAAATGAGAGCACATCAAAACAGATGTCGTAATTTCGAATGACTTACCTGCGCCGCGCGAGCACAGTGTATACGGCAGATACACAATCTGCGGGTGCCTGCACCTCGACAAACAGATAGGGCTCCATCAGACGGGGCGTGGCCATGAGGAAAGCCGAGTAGGCGACACGACGTGCTGTGGGAATGATTTGGCCGCCACCACGATGCAGTGCCTCATTGGCTATGACCGCATCTAGAATTTTGAACTTGACATTACGTATGGGCTCCTCGCAGAGCGGTCCCTCGCGCGTGCCCCACTGAAAACCTTGCACGATTGAATCCTTAACCGCAGTCAGTAGATTTTTGTCCACCTCTGAGGGCAAAGTATCATCCACCAGGATATTAGGTCCAGTACTATCCGGACCGAACGCCCAAATGGAACGTGCAGCCAGCAAATCCCAATCGTAGTTAACTTGAAAGAATTCGCCAATACGCTTCTTATTCCAATTGATGCAGACAGTCTCGTTCTCGATGTCCTCGGCCAGCCCCTTCTCCAGCGGCTCGGATATCATGGTAATCTTATTCTTTTTGTTCGGTGTCTCTGCGAAACACTTCAATGAACTGGTCTCCACAACGGTTTCACAAAATGCCACCACTGGATCGGCCACCTTGATATCAATCTCCGAGTACATTTTGCGTAGATCATGCATGACACAGTCTAGGTAGAGCTCGCCCGTGCCTAGGATAACGTGCTCACCCGACTCCTCGACGCGGGTGGAAAGCAGAGGATAAGATTTGTTCACCTTACGCAGGCCGTCCAACATTTTGGGCAATTCTGAAGGATTCACCGGCTCCACAGCGATCTTAATAATGCTTTGAGTGTTAAACTTGAGCGGCCGGAATATATACAGATCCTCGGGCACATTTATATCCACGATGCTGGAAGTTTTCACAATGCACTGATCAATGCCCTCGATGAGCACCCAATTGCCTGAGGGCACACGATTCAATTCAACTTTGTAGCGGGCCTCATAGACCCAGAGTCTGCCCACTTGGAGAATGCGCGAATCTTCCTCGTCCTGCAGTGTGTAGTTCTCGCCTAGCACACGCACCTCCTGCCCGGCATGCAGTGTGCCGGACACAATTCGTGCCAGCACCTGAAAGAAGGTGCAGTCGTCGTTGGGGTACATCTTAGAGCTGTGTACCATCAGCGTGCCGTACTGATTGCACGTAATCATGTCACGGTAAATATCGCCCTCCTTGGGGCCCGTGTAAATGTGATCCACTTTACGCTTGGCATTCTCCAGCGGTGACTTAATGTGCTCCACGCACATATCCACAAAACCGCAGCAATCGCCCATAAAACGATTGCACACCACGCGCAACAATGGCCGTATATTTGACTTCATCTCATCTTTGGATACTCGCACATGCAGCTCCGACAAGGTGTCGGCCAATGTGGTGTCTACATCTCCCACAACTTGAGCAATCAATTTATACATAGGCTCCAGTATGAACTCCACAAAACTGCGCTGAGCGGAGCTATGCGGTGGTTTCTTAGTGAATTTGCGCCTGTTGCGGTAAAAAAAGAGTTCATTTAGGAACATTTTGGTAGCTTTATAGAGCATACTTACGACTTGCTATGGAAATACATATCACCCCAGAGGCGCTTAGCAAACTCATTGTAGTTGACGCCCTCATACGTGTCTGCATAGAGTTTTGCGAAGGACTTCAAGGTGAAGCAAAATCCATACAAGGAGCTTGCAAAGCAAACGTTACCCAGCACGGGAGATACCATCAGATTATCATCCGCGCTGCCATAGGTGCTGCATTATAAATAGAGTGGCATTTAAAATAGATTCATTATATGAAGGCATCTGCCCACAAACCTCAACAAACTGTTGACTTCCTCGACAATGTGCTTAAGCTTAAAGTACGCGTCCTGAGGCGGCAATTTAAGCTCCAGGATTAAGCGATCGATCTGAAATAAGAATATAGAATGTTAGTACTAAGTAATTATACTTTCATAGATCAAGCATAGAAGGCACCTTGTTGATGCACACAGTGATGGCCAGTCGCTCCTGCACAGCATGCTTAAGCAGGCGTTCGGTGTTTAACATAACTCCCTCGGATGCATCAATAAATAGCACCACGCCGTCACTCATGCGCATGGCGGCGGTTGCCTCATCTGAGAAATTAACATGACCGGGCGTATCGAATATGTTCAGCAAGTAGCTCTTTTGCTTGACATCCTGCAGTACAAGCGTAACCGGAGTGGCTTTAATGCTGCAACCACGCTCCTGCTCTGTGAAGAGCGTATCTGTGTACCGCAGTGATCGTTCCTCCATATTCTCAAACTGAGGATGCGTTTGACGAATTAGGCAATCCACAAATGTGGTCTTGCCGTGGTGCAAGTGACCAATTAGCGCCACGTTGCGAATCAATGGTGGAGTGTCCATCAGATCAGCCATGAATTCCATATCATACGTGGTTTCGGGCAGATCTTGTTCTTTGATCTGAAACTTAAGCTTTTTCACGGGCTCAATAAGCGGCTTGTCCAATGGTTGTGCATCCTCCTCCTGCACAATTGTCTCCACATCCGGCCCATACACCTCAACGGCCGATGGATAATAACGTTTGTCCTCATGCAGCACAACAGCCGTCACTTCTTTGTCTTCATCATCTTGTGGCTCCGCTTCGTCCTCATCCATGGCATCCTCCTGCAAAAAGCCACATATTAGCATTGATATAGTTTACAAATTGACGAACTTACATCTTGATCATCGTGCACATCGGGCTGACCGTAAATGCTTTGGTCATCATCCTCATCACTGTCCAAATCGGGCCCTATATAGTTGCCAAACTCATCATACAAATCGGAATCCATTCTGCAATATATACGAGCACATATATATTGCCATTCCACTCTCATATATATATCGTTAATAATGGAAATACACTTTTTTTCTTAATGGGAACATGGGTCACCCTTATGTATATGTATGTATGCGTGCATGTCCCCAATTGCTAAACGTTTTCATGGTACAGCCGGCATAGCCAAAACAGCTAAACTAGACAAAACAGTTAATTACCTCGACTTTCAAACAGATGTTGTTGACGCTTATTTAGTTTTTCTTCAATTTACAACACCTAATACTTCTTAATTGTCAAATTACAAAGATGTTTAACAAGAAAACGCGGAATACGATGCACGCCACTCTTCTTCTTTGAAACTAATCACACAGCTGACCGGCGACAGTGTGACCAAAGCAAACGATAGTCGGCAATTTGTAGTGCTGCCAACTGCACCCAATGTGCATGTGAGGTAGCCCTGGCGCGAAATCAAAATTTAAATGACCACTTTTCAGTTAATTTTTTTTTTCTTTTGCAGCCGTCTGCAACATAATAACCTTGGCCATCCCTTGGCAGCAATTAAGACAGGTAACAAAATAGCTCAGGTAGGTAACCAGAGATTTCAATTATGCGACAGCTTGTTAGGCTAAATAGTCAACTGAGTTACTTACGCACAAGCACATCAAAATGAATGTGTGGCTAGTTTTGTTGTCGGTTTTGTATGCAACTACAATTATTTGTTGTAAAGCTTTAACTGTTGAAAACTCAATAACATTGCCGAACAAAATTGGCAGTCGCGAAGACTGGTTTATATTGTCCAAGTATTACGCCAGCATTCACAAACCGTACAATGTAAAGAAATATGTGCCTTACAAGCCTGCAGACAAGCCAACTACAGTGGACACTCCTTTGACATCAACACCGCTCCATACCAGCACCACGGAAGCAGCAGAAGGCGATCATAACGAACAGACTAGTGAAATGGGAATGGTTGAAACAAGCACTGTTGAATCTACAACGGACGCATTGACGAGCACCACAGAGATGTCCGAAATGTCCACCTTATTGCTGTCTATAATTGGGAGCACACCAGGCACTGAGAGTACTACCTCATATGACGAGCTGAGAGAGTCGAGCTTCCAGCCGTATAACGAGACTAGCTATACTAGCGAAGCTCCTGCAACGTCTCTAGATGTCACCAGCGAAATCCACTTTGATGCAGTTTCAACAACAATCCCGCCAGAGACGACAACCGATGTGGGCGATACGACAACACAAGTTCCTATGCTCACCATCGAAACACCAACATCCGTTGAAGACACCACTTATGTCAACTGTTTGCTGCCGACAACGTCTTTTCAACAAGAAACCACAACGGAATCGGGAGTTGCAACCACAACCTGGTCGGAACCGGACGGCACAAGAGACGAGGCAAATACGAGAGCCCAACTTCTTGGAAGTACAACCCAACCAACACCAACAACATCATCTGAACCCGATACGACAACGGACGGAGCAGATACGACAACCCAACTTCTTATAACAACCCAATCCTCATCAGCAATAACATCTGAGCCCGAAACAACAACGGATACGACAACTGAACTTTTAACAAGCGTAACCCAAACAACAACCACTTCATCAGCGGAACCGGACACTACAACAGACGTGGCAGACGCGACAACCCAATCCACTCAAACGACATCATCTGAGCCGGAGACCACAACCGGAATGGCAGATACAACCACACAAATAACTATATTCACAACCCGAACAGCACTATTAGAAAGTGGCACAACTGAAATACCATTTGGCCCGAGCAGCACTATTGCTTTTGAAAGCACCACCGAAGCAGATGCCGTCGTTGAGGTAAATACGGATGAGACGATGGCCAGAACTTCCTCCGGAGATGCCATTCTTGTGGATGATATAATCCAGGCTAAGCCGCGAAAGTTGACATATTCTTCAGATGTAATGCCCGAGATGGAATGGTATTAAAATGCACAAACAAAACTATTTGAATATGCTAATTTATAGAGGAATAAAATTTAAAAAAAAATAATAACTTTAAACTACAAACGGCTGCGTAGCGTTGCCAGACTATCATATCGAATTTACCAGGGCTTCCATTTCAGAGGTAAACAGCAGAGCGCAGATAGACCAACATTTTCTTGCACGCAGCCCTAGCAGCAGCTCAAACCAAAAATATTAAAAAATGTTTAAATTAACAAGGATACTTGCTAGAAATGGTGACTGAAATGCAAATAAATTAAATAAAAAATATGTTAAACAAGTGTTTTCCCCTTAGCCACTGTGGCCAATTTGACGGGCGCTCGTAACCTGCGCCCACGTTTGTATGCCAATGCTGCTGCCTTGAATGAGAAGGAACAAACGTTGACGGCAGCAAACCCGGACGAACCGATAGACATAGCAAATCCCTATAAAAAGGATCGTCAGCTGTGCATATTGTGCAAGCACAACATAACACCGCACTACAAGAACGTGAAGCTACTGTCACAGTTCCAGTCACCCTATACGGGTCGCATTTACGGCCGCCACATAACCGGGTTATGCAAGCGGAAACAGGAGGATGTCGAGAAGGCCATATTGCGCGCCCAGCACTGTCTAATGATGCCTGGACACCACAAGGACTTGGACTTTCTGCATGATCCCAAGCTATTCGATCCTGAGAAGCCTGTGCGGCCACATAAATATTAGACACATGATTTACATTTACATTTTGTTTGGTTTTGCCGTTTGTTTTCGAACGCAACGAAATACATCTTACAATTAGCAGTAAGAATTGAATTGTGTATTGTACGTACATCAGTCTTGATCCAAGTACTTGAGCATTTCTAGTGGTATACCCAGTTGTGTGAGCAGCGTTTTCTTAGCTACTCGTGGCACAACCAACGCCTGCAAATCATCCATAGCCGCAACAAAACCATTTTTCCAAGTCTCTATGTCTGCCTCGAGCTCAAGTATTTGACGTTGTCTCCAATTGTTAAGATGTGCGTTTGCAGTTGCCTCCGACGGCTTCGGGTCGGCCTTCTTAGGCGCGAGCTCGCTCGTGTCAGCAGTGGCAAATTGCAACCTTTTCTTAGTCAGATCCTTGCGCTTGCGTGGCAAGCCAGGACGTCGGCAAATTGTCGAGTTCGCCTTTAATTTACCAGGCAATGCGCGTGGAGTTTCGACAGCATCAGCAGAATTTTCATTCTTCTCGTCTTCTGATAGCAGCGTTGCTGTCCTCTGAGTTTTTTGTAAACGTATGCCCGGCGTTGTGTCAGCTCTTTTGTGCAATCTTAATCCCAAACGACGCCTCGGCCGTGGCGTAACATCAGGCGTCTCAGCCATCCAAGAACATCCAATTTGTCTAATGAAGCCTCACAAATAATTAGAGTTGTTTCATCTGCAGGCGTTGCCAGACAAACATATAATAAGGCCGTATGACGCATACACACACACACACACACACACATGTATAAATGAACGCATATCGTGATGAAATTCCAATGTCCCTTTGATTTTAGGCCCTGAATAATAATAATACAGAAATGTTTTGCCAAATGTTACACCAACCAATAAAAAACAATACATTTTTTTTTTTTAATTTTATTTATGTTATGAATATATAAACTGCGCGCTTCATCTCGTCCTTCCAATTGGGGTTGTATAAAGTCTACAAAAATTATGCGCTCTTTATCTGCCCTATGATTATACATGTACTATATGTAAGTTTAATCGCAATGCCGACTAAATGTGACCTGATACTGATAATTGGGGAATAAGTATTGATTCCACCATTCCAAGTGTATTTTGGCTTCGAATAAAAATCTCAGCACTTGCTAAAATCGACGCTGATATGATTAGAAATAATTCTATGAACTATGTGTACGAGCTTACGAACTTAATAATCATAAATGAGAATACACAAATTAAAAAAAAAAAAAAAGGAAAGGAGACAAGAGAGACAGAACGACATATACGACGCTCCGCTCCGCTCGGCTCCACTCCGCTGCTATCCGAAGATTGAAGATTGGCAACAAAAATTCTTACAAACGAACCTAAGTATATTGAAGCACTAGAATACGACTATTTTGTATGGGCAGGCACGACTACGGTAGCTTGTGATAGCGCTCCACGTCAACGCCGCGAAAAGTGACTTTGCAGACGCACTGCTGGGCCGTCGACAGCATGACGAGGCACTCGCGGCAGACCAGATGACGACAAGTGCGTATCTCGTAGGCAAACTGGCCGCTGCGGCAGTTAATGCAGCTGGGTGGCTGCTGCAGAACCGTGCTCACTTGCGTGTAGCGGGTGATCTTCTGCAAGGTCTGCTGTAACGCCTGGTCAATGGAAGATGTTGGGCCCGCTGCCGCTGACGTTGTCGGCGTTTGATTGGCGCTGCTAGCTGCGGTAACAGTAGAGCTAACTGTATACGTTGAGTAGCTGTGTCGCGGCCGCTTGGCAGCTGGCGGCGAGGTCGGCGAAAGGGAACCTGAGAATGCCGATGTGGCCGTGGCAGTGACGGTTGACTTGGTCTTGCGCTGGTGCTGCTGGTGCTTGTAGACGCTGCTTAATGAGGAATAGGTGCCGACTGCCATGCTGCCCGGCAGGCACATGTGGCTGGCAATCTGAGATGCGTGGCGACGACGCATTCGCGAGCTGCCCAGTAAACGCGGCACTGATTTAAACTGCTCCGAGTGCTCCATTAGAAACTTTTCGATGCGCGCCTTGAGCGCCAGGTTTAGTATTGCTTTGCGTTGTGAGGTATATTCAAGTCCCGTGAACGGATCAGAAGGCAGGCGACCCCATTTGGCCTCCTCCTCCGAGTGCTTATCTATAGTGGATTGGTCGACAACCTTGCCGGATGGCAGCACCGTGGGAAATATCTACAAGAAAATGAGGCGAAGAGAAAGAGGGTGAATCTTAAAGGGGAACGAGCAAAGGCTTAAGCTACGCACCATTAACTCCCAGGTGATTGAGTCGAGAAACTCCTCTGGTATCTCCAGCATCGATTGTTCGCGCAGTTCGGGAATGTGACGCGAAGGCGAACGCTGGCCTGCCTGTTGCTGCTGTGCTTGGTCCCTGAGTCCATACGGATCGCTTACCTCGCTCCATATGGTTTTCATTAGCTCACGATCAGCTTTATCCAGGCTGCGAGCCGGTAGACCCCACATTTGTATCTTGCGCAGTACCGGAGGACAGCGTTCGGTGGCACGAATCACAATCTTCACGCTGTTCGTGGTGCCCAGTATCTTGTGGGCCGTCTTGAAGAAGAACACTTTCTCGCTCTGCTGCTGTGCGGCTGCGGCACTGCTGCGCGAGTTATAATCGCTTTGATAGCAAAAGGTAACAGAGTCCATACCCTTGGGAAGGTCACGCACGTAGGCAACGCGCTCCCAAATGCCGTCGTACTTGCCATGTACCTCGAAGCCAGTGGAACGCAATGCACCAGAGCTGGGCCATAGTTTGATCACCTTCAGATCGATAGCTTTGGGAAAATCAAAGACAATCTCAACGGGCGGCTTGCAGACTTGAAAGCACATAAAGCCTCGCTCCATCTGCTCCGCATCGTCGGCTATGAGATTGGCAGCTGTATAGCCATCCTCGCAGACAGCATCGCATTCCACAGAGGGTTTAAGTTTCGGATTGAGAAAGTTGATTAGACTACTCATTGAATGCCTGTGTGTGTGTTCCCGTTCTCTTCTGTGCTCTGCTATTGGTCACGCGGCGTTGCCGTTGCGTCTGCTTCGCCCCACCTGCTCTGATTTTTTTTTCTGCTAATTCGCACAGAAAATGGCGTCACTGGCTCCTGTGTTTGCTATCGTTGCTTACAATTACTCACGCCTCTCATGCACGCTCGAAATAACCAACACACGCGCAATGAAGCGTTTAAAAAAACATTGAATTTTGTATTAATTCGTTCGTTTTTCTTGCAATTTTCCAACAATCCTTGCCTTTTTGCAGATATTTTCTGCCCTTTTTCTTCTCGTCTTTTAATGGCTAATAACTCAGCTGTTTAGAATTATGATGCCAGCTGCCTTGGCTAGGGTTGCCATATGTGCGCATAGTCATACTATGCCAAGGCAAGGCTGGTATTTTTAATATACAGCGGTATTAAAGCGCAAATTGTTTTTATGTAAATTTGCTGCCTAATCTTTTCTATGGTGCCTATGGATATTTTTCTTTAAATAAAAGTAGATACATCGGCTTAACACACTTGTGCAAAGTTATTTAAAATGATGTGACCACATTTATAATTATTTATATTTAATTAATTATATATATTTAGCTTCTACTGTTGATTATTTAATGAGTATTTTTAGTACACCGTAGAAAAAAGCGATAGTCACAAAAACAACTATCGAAACTGAACATTCTGGTATTTAAAATGATTTCGCTTCTAAAACGTAGTATATTTAAATAAGAAACAATGATACCCAGGTCTTGCCCATGGCACGTTTAAAATACGTTCACTCAAAGATCATTGAAAGTGAGTTTTAAGCCGATCGGACAGTAAGCAAAACGCTTTTATACAATCGTTTACCGCCAATCGCTGAAACACGTTTTCCCTTTTCCCTTTTATCGACTGCTTGAAAACGGGGAAATTTATGTGGGAAATTTACTGCGCGGTCTTTTTGAAAATTTCATGTCTCCAGCTATTAGGTTCTGACAGCAACGCGTTCGTTGATACAGACGGATTGAAAAACTTTTAACTTTATGATTAGTTTATATAAATAAATAAAAATTTCTCTAGACGCTGAGTCAACGGGCGGAAAATGAGTGGAAAAATGATATCCATAATAAGAAGCACAAAACTTGCCAATATATTTCAATATTTCTTATCTATTATTAGTTGTTCACGGGTACCGGGTAAACAATAAAGAATTCCAAATAAAAATATTTTAATGATTAATTTTATGAGCGCTAAATCGCTTTTAGATACTGAAGCTATAGTTAGTCAAAGTGATTAGCTTCACTTCTGATTATGCATAGATCTATCCTTATCAAGCACTTCAGAGTGATAAAAATTCAGTGAATGGGCAGCGCAAGCTAATGATAACGGCCTTTCGAAACCTATAAATTGGACTCCAGGCGGGGCAGCTTTTTTAGTGGATCAGCAAATGCCATGAAGTGTTTGCTTGTGGTGTTTTGCAGTGTTATTGCCGCATCTGCGGTTAACCTGCCAGGAGTGCCAGTGGACTTCGACTTGGACAATAAGGTGCTGTCAGCCATAGCCGACGATGTGGCTGGGCGTTTGGAGCAGGAGTACTTGACCTTTTGGAAAACAGGAGTCGAAACACCGGCATTTAAAAAGCTAACACAACAGCTGGCCAAGGCGCATACCAAAAAGGATATATTCACCAAAAATCTGCCCGAACTGGAGACGCGCGATAGCTTTGTGGTCTGCACGCTATGCCGCTCGATTATGAACGTGTTCATGCGCGCCGTACGCGAGGAGGATGGCGAGTTGAATGGCGAGAACAGCGCAGCTATAATGAAGGATATTGCGATGGACGTGTGCGATCGCATGGAGCTGCAGACACCGGAGGTGTGTGAGGGCTTAATCGACTTCAATCTTCCAACTTTGGTATACATAATGCGCAACTCGGAAATGGATTCGCAAAGCTTCTGCTCGCTCTTCATGGAGGTCAGTTTCTGCAATACGGGCTCCAATCCAGCCTACAACTGGACCCTCACCGTGGACAACAAGGTTGAAGAGCCCAGCAGCTCCAAGTCGGGCACACCACGTCAGAGCGATAATGACATCAAAATATGTCAGTTCACTGACATACACCACGATCCGCTATACGAGCCGGGCAGTCTCGCCACCTGCGCTGAGCCAATGTGTTGCCAGCGTGAGAAGAGCACCACGGAGGGCACCAGCGCTGCTGCAGGCTTCTGGGGCGATTATCGTAACTGCGATTTACCGTGGCGTTCATTTGAGTCGGCGCTGGATCATGCAGCTAAAACTGTCGACTGCACATACATCTATCAAACTGGCGATGTTGTTGACCACATGGTCTGGGCAACATCCGTAAAGAAGAATACTGAGGTGTTGACCAAGGTTAGCGATCAGTTTACCAAGGTATTTCCAGAACTGAAAGTTTATCCTTGCATTGGTAATCATGAGCCTCATCCGCTCAATCTGTAAGTTATCTTCAAATACTCCGTAAAATCTTCCGCTTAACTTAAGCAAATTCCGTACAGCTTTAGTCCCGAAGGAGTGCCGGACGAGATTAATACCAAGTGGCTGTATGAGCACCTGTACAATGACTGGTCCAAATGGCTGCCGGCAGAGACAAAGGAGACCATTCTGAAGGGTGGCTATTACACGGTTTCGCCAAGAAAGGGTTTCCGCATCATTGCGCTGAATGGCAATGACTGCTATACGGACAACTTCTGGCTGTACCACAGTGGCAACGATAAGATTCCACAGCTGCAATGGTTCCACGATACACTGCTGGCAGCCGAGGCTGCCGGTGAGTATGTGCATGTCCTGACCCACATACCCTCGGGCGATGGCACATGCTGGTCGGTGTGGGCTAGGGAATATAACCGCTGCATTACCCGCTTCCACAAGACCATCAGTGGCATCTTTAACGGTCACTCGCACAAGGATGAGCTGGCGGTGCACTATTCGGATGAGGGTCACGCCACGGCTGTTGCTTGGAATGGTGGCGCCTTGACCGCGTACAGCTACAAGAATCCCAATTACAGGGTATACTCTGTGAATCCGGACACCTACGACGTTACCAACCATCAGACCTACATTTACGACTTGAACGAAGCTAACAAGAAGCCCGACGAGCAGCCCAATTGGTTTTTGGAGTATGACTTCAGCGAGGAATTCACCGAGGATCTGAGTCCTGCTGGCATTGACAAATTGCTGGACGAATTCGCAGACAAGCCAGAGCTGATGCGCAAGGTAAGTGCCAGAGTCGAAACAATTACCTCCCACATATTTATGTTTGGCAACTCGTCTTTCAGTATTGGCGCTTCAGGGTGACCTCGGCGGAGCCCAAGTTGACTGAAGGCTGTGGTCGCGATTGCCTGGCCAGTTCGCTCTGCCGCGCTGCAGTTACGGTGAACAACCGGCGGGAACGCTGTGAGGAGCTAAGGACGCGTCTCTTTGAAGCCGTAAGTTGTCGCCCTCGATTATCAGACATTCAGCTTAATTCACTTTTGATCCCCACAGCTGGACAATGAGGAAGAAGAAGAGGAAGACCAGGATGGTGGAGCTGCTGCGCTTAGCGTTTTGAGCCTTGGCTCGCTGTTGACTCTGGTTCTCTCCATGAGAATTAGCTTCTAGAGACTTTTATCTATAATATACTATTGATAAGTTATATAATCGCACATTCCATTTTATTTTTTTTTAATATTGCGATCAAGTGCAAAATCCAAAATACATTCATACACACACACACACACACACACGCACACACTCAGCGTTGTTTGTTAATCTATTGTTTTTTAATCTCTTATCGCCTGCCATAGAATGCACCTGTGGGGCCTGTGTCCGGGCTAAAACTATGGGTTAACTGATTAGGCTAAGCATCATATTAGCGAAAATTAGCCAATAAAGCCATAAACTGTTGCTCATGTCATATATAACAAGAACTTTTATAAGTATTAATGGATATTTTATTGCCAAAGTCAGACCATATCGCGCACATTCATTTTCGCACGTGAATATTAACGATAATCCACACACGCATAGTTTCTCATTTTTAAAATATATACCTATATCTGTATATTTTGTTTTTTCCAAATTGGCACAACTATTTCAAATAGCTGCTCTTGGAACAATTGATCAAATGTTGCGGTTTGGCAGTGTTATTTGGTTTAGTATAAAATAGATTCTTAGCCAATTTATTTGCAAGGGAGTTTAATCTTACACATTGCCGTAGATAGACATTCTTGTCTTTCAGAATGATAATCAGGTTAACTGATGTCAAATCAGAATTTGAAGTGGCCAAATTGTTGTCAAACTCTTAGCCCTTAGGTTAAGTAACTAATTAAATAAGGCAAGTATTGGTTTTAAGATATTGTGAAGTACAGAATTAATGCTGTAATTTTTTTAACTATCTGTGTAAGCAGTAGCTAATAGTGTGTAGCCACGCCACTTGCTTATCAATTACTATAGAAATCTCTTGTTTGATGGTATCAATCATGATATTACGCGAATAACATTTGAAGCGATTCGATAGCCTAGCGCTTGATAAGAATGTTGACTATAAATACGATTTGTTCGCATACCCAAACTTTAGTCTAAGCCATATTGCCCTACCGCAATGTATATCCAGCGGACTCTACTGCTGCTGGGCGTGGCTTCTCTGCTGGCTAGCGGCCAGGCACATAGGCTTCCCGGTGTACCGAGTAGCTTTACCACCGAGGAGCGGCTCACAGCTGCCATTTCAGGTGCGCAGTCTTCAATAACAACGGCTTATCGCATCACATGGACAAGTTGAAGTGCGGCAGCGGTATATCAAGATTCACCACACATGTCTTTTCATTCACAGCCAGCGTAGCGGAAGAGATTAGCCAAGAGTTTGTGAAGTACCTGAAAACGGGCCTTGAATCACCCAGATTGCAGCAGCTGGGCGCTGAGCTGCGCACGGCACACAGCCAGAAGGATATTTTCACCGAGTCTCTTGTGGATTTAAGTGCAGCCGATCAGTATTTTGCGTGCACACTCTGCCGCGCCACAGTCAACGTGATTGGACGCACCTTTACGGGGCCCAATGGCGAGTTGACTGGACCCGATCGCGATGAGAATGCCAAGCAGACATTGCTAAGTATTTGCGACTACTTTAGCATTCAGACACCGGAGGTATGCGCCGGACTATTCGATCTGAACTGGCCGATTCTCGATTACATCTTCAATGAGACAGTTGCCGAGGCGCAGAGCATTTGCGGCATGCTGCCCATTAAAATATGCCAGCTGCAGCAGCCGGAATACAGCCTTAACTTGACCATTGTCGGCGAGATGCCCACGGAATCGAACTCTGCATTGCCCGAGCGCAGCGACAATGATTATCACGTGCTCCACTTAACCGATATCCACTACGATCCGGAGTACAAGAGCGGCAGCTGGGCGGACTGTCCGGAGCCCATGTGCTGTCGGGATCCCCTGCCGGCTGATGCCAGCTCAACTGGTGCTGGCTATTGGAGTGACTATCGCAATTGCGACACGCCCAGGCACCTGATCGTGAATGCCTTCGAGCACATTAGCGAGAATCACAAGCTGGATTGGATCTATCACACGGGTGATGTGCCGCCACACAATGTGTGGTCCACCACCAGGCAGGGCAACATGGATATGCTAACAGAGATCGATGCCTTGATCACAACTCACTTTCCCGAAATTCCAGTCTATCCCTGTCTGGGCAACCATGAGCCGCATCCAGCAAATGTGTAAGTAGCCCAAGAGTCTCTTTGCTTTCAGCTCCATTTCATGCATTCTTCTCAGTTTTGGCAACGATGAGATACCCGAATCGCTGAGAGTTGATTGGCTGTACGAGCACGTCTGGAGCCTATGGAAAAAGTGGTTGCCCAACGAAGCTGAGGCAACCGTACGCCGTGGTGGCTACTACACGCACTCGCCCAAGGCTGGCCATCGCATCGTAGCGCTCAACAGCATGGATTGCTATCTGTATAACTGGTGGCTCTTCTACAACGGTTCCATTGTGCTGGAGCAGCTGCAGTGGTTCCACGACACGCTGCTTGCTGCTGAAAAGGCCGGCGAACATGTGCATGTGCTGACACACATACCCTCGGGCGATGGCGACTGCTGGACGGACTGGTCCAGGGAATACAATCGCATAGTGGCTCGCTTCAGCAAGGTCATCACGGGCATCTTCAATGGGCATACGCACAAGGATGAGATGAATGTGCACTACACTGAGACGGGTTTGGCTGTGGCCGTTTCCTGGAATGGTGGCAGTCTGACGAGCTACTCCTACATGAATCCCAATTATCGTGTGTACGAGCTGCATCCGGAGACATTGCAGGTCCTTGAACATCATACCTATATACTCAATCTGACCGAGGCCAATCTCAAGCCCGACGAGCCGCCCGTTTGGCACAAGGAGTACGAATTTGGACAACAGTTTACTGCGAACACAAGTCCCGCTGGCATTGACGAGCTGCTCGTAAAAATGGCCAACCAGCCGGATATTCTGCGCAAGTTCTGGCGCTACAAGATGACCGAAGCGGATCCAAAACTGGCTGCCGGCTGCGACGACAGCTGCCTGAACACCACCCTGTGCCGCCTGGCGACCAGCAACTACAAGGAGAGACAACGCTGTCGCGAGCTACAGGCCATACTCAAGGATACTGTAAGTTGTCCTGGCTTTGATTATTTAATGCCATTCGGCTCAAACACCATGTTTTCTATGTCTGCAGCTTGACAAGGAGAATCCCGAGCAGCCGCAGGACAATGGTGTCGCCGCACTGGCGGCTTACAGCTTCAGCAGTCTGTTGGGTCTCGTGTGTGTGTTGCGATATTTGAACCATCTTTAATCTTTGAACAGTGGCTGGCCATTGCCCTATCTTTGTTGCTTTTTTTTTATGGCACATCGTTATTAATTAGTTCGATTAGCAGCGCGTTCATAAACTACGCCATAAACCGTGGCCAATGGCTGGCGAGCACAAAGCTCCCGTCAACAAACAAAACAAAAAAAACCACTTTGTATTTTTAACATTCAGAATTTTTGATATACACATATAATTACATAAAATTTCTTGTTGGGGTTTTTTCGCTATTTAGTTTGGCATGGGTGAATACTTTGTGCTTGGATTGGATTAAGCGCTACAATAGAGTCCAAGCTGAATGGGTTGGGGTTGTCTTTTCTGCTGCCTTTGTACATACATATCCAACCACATACATATTTACAAACATGAAATTGTAATCATTGTGCCGGACTTGTCCCTGTTATCATCCATTAAGTTGGCCGCTTAGAGTGCACACAGCAGCGTGGCAATGTCCAGATCGTGCTCGTCGGCCTTGCGTATGATGACGGCTGCCTGGTTCTGGTAGCGGCCCGTGGACACCAAGCGCACACTGGTCACGCCGCAGAAGACAGCCTGCTCGGGTCCCAGCTCGTTGGTGGCGCCGCACACGTCACTGGCCAGCTCCATGCCGGTGGTATCGAGGCCAGCGGAGCCGCCAATCTCTAAACGATCCTCGAACAGGTGACACTAAGAACGATGTGCTCACGATGAGAGCAAATACCAAAGACGCATAATACTTACATCATAGTTGACCTTCTCCTGGGCACGCACGGCCTTGCTGCCAATACGCAGGGATCCTAGAGAGATGGCGGCCGGAAAAAGTGCGGATAGAGTGCAGTTGCGGGCGTGTCCATAGTTGGACATCTTGTAAACGGCGGCGGTGTCCTGGACAAGTATGTTGCAAGCTGCCAAGAAAACCAGGTATATTAACAGGGGGATTAGATGAGTCTACATCTTGCTCCATATCTCTCTCTCTCTCTCTCTCTCTCTCGCACTTACGCTGTGTAATCTTGTGGAAGCGCACGTTGGCCACGAACGAGCCACGTGCGGGTATGCGGTACTGCAGCAGTGCAGCATTCTGGCTGGAGCGGAAGAATTTCTTATTGCTGAAGCGTGGCCTGCAAGGGAGAGGATTATTGAAAAAAGCCTGAATATATGTCTGAGTTGTGGTACCATTGCTTGTTGTTGTTGCAGAACTCATATACACGATCCTCGAGCACACGATGATGGTCCTTGACTGCCGGAAAGTATTCACCATTCAGCTCCCAGCCATCCACAAACTGCACCAGGATGATACATGTGAATGCATTACTATTGTTTGTGGTAGCCTCAGCAATTTACTGGCCACTTGGTACACTCACCGCCATTAGACCGCCCGACTCGCAATTGACGTCATAGTGCTTCATGGTTATTTCCACAATCGTGTCTGGTTCGCCAATCACATAGAGACCGCAAACGGACCCTGCGGCAGCAGCTGCTGCCTCCAACTGGTCGCCGGCGACCGCATCCAGCTCGAGCAACGCCGAATCTCTATTGAAATTGAACGGCGGCGGTGGCGCTGCCTTCTTGAAGATGTAATCACCTGGCTCCGAGGCAACATGCATGCAATCTGCAATGGCAAAGCAAACGAATTCGATTAGTGCTCACCCAGGGCAATGCCAGCTGGACATATGAAACCAATTTCGGCCAATTGTGTAAATTGCAAGAATTTGTTTTGCTTATGGTTTGTGTGTGTGTGTGTGTGTGTGTGTGTGTGGGTGGCTGGTCAAGCAATAATTAAAATCCAATTGGCTTTCAAACACACACATGCAAATTGCAGTTACGTTTTGAACCCAGTTCGTAGCCTGGCATCGAGCAATTAATTTATCATACACACAGACCTGCAGGCTGTCCAGCTGATGCCACTTAAGGCCCTGGCTATGGCTACTGTTGCCTGATTTATGGCGCGCATTATTAGCTCGATTTTGGTAACGCACACACAACAGCACACCCCCATACCCCCACAGCCCCACACACACGCATGCCTTTTGGTCTGCTTTGCGTTGTCATTTTATGACTGTTATCCCTGGCCGAAAACAATGAAACTATATAGTCTGTCTTTCGACTTTTTCGCATGCTTGTCACACACGCAACTGTTGACGAGTGCGTGGGTGTGAGTCTGTCTACGTGGGCGTGCATGTGTGTGTGTGTGTGTGTACGTGTGTGTCGTCTGAGTGTAGTTTGTGTGCAACTAACAGAATGGCCATAAAATCGCTTACTGCGCACACAGTACTTTGTATTTGTATACCCTAACAGTAGGGTAATTAGGTTTTTTCAAGTTGCATTTAGGAAAGTCTTTGAACTGGTATATATATATATATAAATGTATCTGATGTTTTTAATGCACGTCTGTTTTGAAAGCTATATGAGGGAAAAGCTTGATCGGATTATTTATTTACTTCCCACTTAATTCTCACATACCCTAGCTTAATCTATAAGATATCGCAATATTAAATATATGTAATTGTTTGCATATGATTTATTTTATTTATATTATTATAATACTTATTTATTACCATATAAAAGAACTGCGATCAATTTATATGTACTATTGACTGTCTGTCAATATTAAAAAAAATTGAGATATCAAAGAAATAAATTGTAAAATATTATAAAATTATATTTTAACCAAGTTAACTAAATTAATCATATAAAGTGCTTATTTAATTTAATATTGCAATTAAGATTTCCCTAAGCGCTCTCCTATATAATATGATGATGATATACAAATCTTCCGAAAGGGTATTTACTGTTCATCATGCTAATATCAGTTTTTACAGTGCCTATATGTGCAAGGGTATCTGTGCAAGTCCAGTGCCGTGTGGAGGATGTGGGTTTTAAGTGTGTGCGCGTGGGTTTTTTTTTGGGCATTTGGCGCCTAATTGTTTATTATTTTGCCTAATTGCATTAAGTTGTCACAATTTGTTCGTTTCATTAATTCAATTGACTGCGCCGAATAATTAAATCAACATTATGCATAATTGATAAATAACGACTTAAGTTTTATTTACAATTATTATTTATATGCATTAATGCATTTATTTGCGTTAATTGACATTAGATGGTGTCATTACGGACTGTCGAAATCACAATTCCAATGAATATTCTAATCATTTATATAAAAAGGTTTAAAAGATTAACTATTTATGGGCATGACGAAGATTTAAGGAACGTATGGACTTTATTTCGACCAGGTTTATTTCATATTGATATCGAATTAAAAACTAGACGTGAAACCTATGAATGTAATGAAATAACATACTAATAAGTCAATACGTATCTGATGACATAATCTAGTTGATGATTTTAAAGGACCTACAATATATATTTTCCCAGCTCAAGCTCATCAAAAACATATGAGAATTGAATTTGGCGTTTGTATTTCCGACTGTATGCATTACCATATTATTATTGCTGCTCTTTATTAATTTGTTCATAATGCAAACCTCAAAGGATGATGTAATCTATGAATAAATTATCACGCAATTACAGTTTTTGCTTGTTTACTTGTCAGTTGCCCAGCAAAAGGCGCAAAAAAGTAGCAATTATAAATAAACCGAATAAATACAAAAGTTGAGATTTGTTGGGCTACAAAGGGAATAGGACTCAGCTGCGGTTGCCTTGCCAATCGCTGGCCGTTGGCCAATAAAGCTCGGTTATATTTATAGATGCTGTCATCTAGATTTACATTCAGTTTCCTTGATAGCAGTTGGTAAAATAGTTATTATGGCAAATTTAATAACTTGCCTTTCACTGGACTTTCAATTCAAATTAAATGGTTATTCGCAGTGCTCACAGATTTGCTATGGCCACATCAAGTGTGTAATCCTAAATATTTCAACTGAAGTGGAATTTTGTTTCATTTGCCCAAATGCGTTTTATGGTCAATCAATTTTGTAACTCTTATGCAAATAAATTACACATACATCATGCGGTTGGAGTGGTTGAAAAATAAAAATAAAAAACGCTTGACAACTTGTGAGGAAAAGCAATTTAAAAGACAATTTAGCCAAACTGTAAACATTTTCTAACCCCTACACAAGGAAAAATTTGCAAATTTCAATTGAATGTGAAAATTCCAAGTCTAGAAAAAATCGACTGGATTGAGTTGTCAGTCGGCATATTGACAATATTATCTTATCTTATCTATATCGAGCGACTTGTATTTTGACTTAGTTTAAGTCCATTTAGATTGATTGGTTTGCAATTTAAGACCTGGTGCCTTAATAACTCGACTCTTTTGCGCAGTGTATAAACTCTTGACGTCCGCTAAAGTGCATCTCAGGCAACAGCACTTGACTAAAACTTTTACCTACCAATTTGTTGGCGCACTTCTACCCCTACTTCCCCTCTCTCACTTATGCGTGTTTGTATTTATGTGCCCTGTAATCTTACCTGCAATCCTGTGCTCGTTGTAGGGCATTGCCGCGGCTGGATATAGCTCAAAGGAGCGCTTCACAGTGGGCCAGGCCTGTGAAAAAGATTAAAAGTGTGAAAGAAAAAGTAAAGTGAGGGCTTTTTTGAATGGTCGTTTTGACGGCGGCTGTCATTCAGGCGCTACAAAAGATACGCATTGAAAACGCGCCACAAATGCTGTTGACAAAAGCCAAACTCTAACTACGATAAAATCAGCGGGCTGGCGAGCTAATAGCAGCTTTTCACCAAGCAACAAATACCACAAGCGCAGCAGCGTTGACACCAAAAAAAAACTTAGTTTCGCTTTGTACTCGGCTCAGATGCTAACAGTGGCCCGCTGTGTGACCCCTGGTCAGCAGAGCAACGGAACGTGCAGGTCAACGGCGGCCTTAAGCACAATGCAGCTGCCGGACAATCCACACTTTAAATTAAACACCGATCCACCAGATGAGCCATTCAGCAACCACACACGGCACATAACTTGCAGCTGCCGCTGAACTTGGCTGCGACCATGGAACACTTGAGTGCCTATTCGTCTTGAATTCTAAGCATCGCATATTTTTAGACTGAAAAACTCAAAACTTTATAAATAGCCACAAGCGGCAGCCTAAATCAAAAAACTTTGACTATGCTGGGGGTCAAAAAAAAAAAAACAAATCAAGCGACTTATGATTTTCTCTTTGGCGAATGTGTCAATACCCTGCATTGAATAATTATTTTGCGTAAAATTTGTTTTTCTTTTAGCTTTTGTAATTTCACAGAAAACAATTGAACTCTGTGGAGGCAACTGCTCAATACAGGTCAGTCATATCCTAGCCAAGCACAGTTTTTTGTTTTCTTTTTATACCCTGAACTCATTGAAATTGGGTAAAAAGGGTATAATGTGTTCGAGCAAATGCATGTAACAGGCAGTAGGAATAATCCCCGTTCAGTATATATATTCTTGATCAGCATCAATATTCGATTCGATCTAGCCATGTTCGTCTGTCTGTCCGTATGAAGGATATCAAAAACTAAAAGAGCTACAGACTGAGCTTATTGTCGATGATCGAAAACTTGTCCCGTTTCCAAGCAATCGATAAAAATCAATATTTTAAATCTCCTAGGTTTCAGGGCTAGACGTACCAGACTTGACAATGCAGTTTCAAGAATAATATAGGCAGAGAATGTGTCTTTATAGAGAACTGAGATGGCTTCAGGGTATCGCCTGGTCTGGCACTGCCGACTAGAGCCCTCTTGTTTTGTTTATTTATGTTTTATTTTCGGGTATTACTTTTACTTATTTCTAACAATTTTTTGTTACTACCCTGATTGATAAAAGGTTTTATTCTGGGCGCTAATTGAAATTGTTTGGGGCTGGCCAACAGCCCTAAGAACGACGTTGGAATTGATAAATGAGGATTCGCAGGACGTTGAGAAAAAATAATTGTATTTTCGGCCAAGTTTGGCGAATTGTTTGCGCAACACTCGAAAAAGCCGACACGATTTTGGTCTATAACGAGCTGGTGGCATGGTGAGTCTTATGCTTATGAAACTGTCAATTAGTGGCGGCTTTGTGGGCCCAACTTTAAGCTGCACCACACTTCCCGACACATAAGCAGCATTAGCACACCCATCTACACACAATTTGTTTGGGCCCCAGTGACGTCATTAATATTGGATGGGCGCAGAAGCGAATTGAAAAGTCAATCGTAAGGTTGTTTAGCAATACGCAGCATTCGTCAAAACTGATGACAGTCAGTAAATAAATGATAAATACGATCCCTTTGAAAACACTCGACGCCAACTCATTTGCATAATAATATTCTCGTTGAATGGAATATGATGTACCAGGGACAACAACTGCAGGACAACAGCTGCCCAAACTGAATCCTGTCACAGGATTCTATTGTTAAAGTTGGGCGCTTGTTAGTGCTTTTGGCTGGCGGCAGCTGGTCAGGGTTACTCATAAAAGTATTATTGGTTGTCAACGACATCAATATCTGCATACCAGAGACACACTCGCACACACCCGCACACACACATTTATGTCCAATCAAAGCTTAGAAAAAATGTCTCTGTTTTTTTTTTTTACTGCTCGCTTTAAAATTATTTCCGACTTATGCGCACAGCTCTTGGAGCAGGCAAATCCACGTGAATACATTCATGAATTTACCATGCACATGAAGTTCATGTCAAATAATTTATTGGCACTTTATTTTCTGACACACTGCGACTTGCTATAAATACGCGCTCTGTAGCCAAAGTTTTTGATTTAAGTGAACGCGCTCTAATTGAATAAAATATTCGTGTCATGCAGGTCTGCAAAGTCTGTATCAGCAAACGGCATGCCTTAAATATTATGACTTAATTAAAATGCCACCAACGGCAGCTGCGGCAACAACAACAGCAACTTGACACCTACACGAACTAAGTACGTAGCGGAAATGCTTCAAAAGGTATTCGGCATCCCTTTCAAATATTTATTTTTCACCGGCAAAGCCAAAGATTTTCGCGCTAAGCCGTCAGTTTTTTCAAATATTTACACTCCGTCTCAAACATAACAATTCCCATAGTGAAAGCGTATCATTTATTTATTATGAGACAGCTGGTGGGCCCTGGCCTTAAAAGGGTCTGGCCAGCAACAGGCGACGGTCTTATTACCATAAAGCAATTTTTTCTTATTCGACAGGCTTTTCAGGCTCATCAAATATTAAATGAAAATTTGCTTCGTTCTCGGCAATATTTGTAAATATGCATATTTACTAATCCGCTGTCCATAAAGGACTATTAGTAATGCTTCAACGATAAAACGCCTAAACCATAATTGAAAGAAAATAGGCAAATAGTTGCAATCAACTTTTTTGCTCATCAGTTTCAAGCAATTTTCACAAAACTTTGTGAAAATTAAATTTGGATGTACAAGTTTCGTTTAATCAAGCTGTAAGCATAAGTTGAATACGTGTTTCACCAACTTTGCAAAGTCCTTGGCACGGGGAAAAAAAAAGAAAAGGACATGTACATATGTATGTATCTATTTACAACTATTTGAGCGTATGAATGGTTGTATAAATATATGCATGCATTTTCTCTTATAGCCAACGCGAAAAAACTATACTTCCGGCTGGGCCTCACTATGCGCTTCTCATGAATTTAAGTATTAGACTCTCACTCTATGCGTGCCTCTACATTTCACTTTATTCCTACTTTAACCCGCTTCCGTTGTTTGTCTCTCTGATAGAATTTTTGTGGGAGTGTATGTAAATGTTAATGTTACATATTATCATATATTATAATATATAAAAAGCAATATATATTAAGCGTATTTCGGCCCTTTGATTTCCTTAAGTCCAATAATGGCTTGGCTATATTAAAATGCATTATACTTTATGCATCAATAATAATAATGTATATTCTACTTTTATTAGTATGTAATAAAAGTATATAATAAATATAATGTTCGCAAACAAAATACTGATTTAATAATGATTATAAATTGTAATAAATCATTTTATACAATTATACAAATTATAAACCCAATTGAATTCATTTACTCGCTCAGCCATGTCAGCTGCATTATTATTTATTCTCCGAATCGTATTAATAAATTATCAGATTGTGAACTTGCATACTCTTCGCAATTGTCGGATTTAATATAAATGGAAAACCTTTTTTTAAGCATATTTAAATTAATTTTATTACCCATACGCCTCATTGGCTAAGTGTTTTATTGGCTTAAGCTGCCGCCGCTGACGCACATAAAAAATATTTAATTAATTCGCGCAAAAGTTAAATCAACCGCGAAGCAGATAACGCCTCTGCACGCATTTAAATGCAACCGCAGCCCAAATGCAGCCTGGTTGTGTGTTGCATAAATATGTGCGTAGGTTGCAAGCAGCTAATTACTGCAGAGGGCACTCCTGGAATTACTTGGCCCGTTTCCATTTTGAAATTGTCGTTGCCCCAGAAAAAGGAACTTCATTAACTTTATGTCATGTCAGGGGGCTGACGCACAGTCAAATGGCTTGTCGTGTTGCGGCTCCATCACAGTTTCCTGCAGCATTTTCCGCAGTGTTTTTAGTGTCGGCTTGCATATGCGAAGAAATCTATTACTTTGCCGGAAATTAGTCGCACACATAACCTTGCCGCAGACCTCCGTTCGAAATTTATTGAACATGCTGCAATGGATTTTATGCAAAGTGCGCACGCCACGCGTCACATTTCATGTGAGAGCATCGAGTTTTTGGCATAAATGTGCGTGGGAAATGTAACCAGCTGCTTCTACACAAGACTAAGATATTGAATTTATTGGGTGTTGGGGCAGCTTCTGTTGCTGGCACCGACACGGCTAACAAATTGATGTCGATTAAAAGTTCGGCTCCTGCCAACGGCAACAATATGGCCGAAAATACTTTGACACACGTTTGGCCGAGAGGACAATGACAAATAAGCGGTAATTAAGGAAGTTTGTGTGCACACTTATTAAAAGAAATGACAATGACACGATGCCCGCATGCGGGCATATATCCAGGTGTTGCTGGTATGCTTTTGCTGCAAATGTTATTTATCAATTAGGGCTTTGACTTGGCAACACTTTATTTTAATTGGCTTCGTACACACGGGCACATCAAATGTCACACACACACACACTCATACACAGGGCCAGAGCCAGCTGTTGATTCTAGTCTAGCATTGGCAAGTCCGAGTCCAACTTTCTCTCAGTGCGGTTAAACTGCCCGTAAAGGGCTCAAAGTGTTGCTGATGCTGTTAACATGCAGCATTAAGCGAGCATCAAGTGCAGCCCAAGTCAGGAGTGGGTGCAGCCCATGTCCGGCTGACGATTGAGTGAGTGACCAGCTTGACTACAATAGCAAAGAACGTGGATGCAGGCTGGCTGGACACAATGAATGGCCATCATTTGCAGTGCGGCGTTCACAAGCTTGCACCCTTCCTGGTCATTTCCCCTTGTTGCTGCACTGTTGATTTTCCGCCCACTTTTCCTACACGGTTGCAGTGGCCCCCCCAGCGGCAGCGGTTTGACTTGCCTTTAACACAGCTAAATTGCAGCTGAAAAATGTACATTTCTTCTCTTTACTGACACTGACTCTACACAAGCTTGCTGCGGGCCAATTGGCTATTGTCAACGAGCATATTGTTATTTTAGTAGCTGGCAATAGCAGAAAGGGAAATGTCGCACCTAAGCAAACATTGCAAATGATATTATTGATAGTTTAATAGTCAAAGGTGCAACTCATTTGCAATGCGTAGCTTGAAGTCCTTCCGACCAATGCACAAATTGACATTTATTAGGTCTTACATTAGAATTGATTCATGCTGATCAAGGCTTTGTTCTGATTTATCGATGCACAGCCTCAAGACTGTATTACAGATTATTTTATTAAATAACACAACTCAGCCAGACAAAAAATTTGCTTTAAGCGTCGAACTTATAAGCATGCAGTCGCTGATTCAACTTCAGTAACAATTGCCAATGATTATAATTGTTATTAAATTTTGTTTAAGAACAAAGAAAAGGCCAACATAATAAATTGGAAAACAAAGAAATGGAAAATTCAAATGCTGTTATCATATGTTTCAAAAAATGCATTTTTAAATGTGTTTATCAAATTCAAATATTGTCTTTATTTTGTATAATTGATATATGAATCGAAAGCTGGTGTGCACCTCCATTACATAAGGTAACTACAGTAAGAAATTTAGATTGCTGGCCCTTACAAACAGTTTTTTATATAGGGTCTATTATAAGCAAGGAGAACAGTTTCTTGGCCGGGCTTTGGTAGCATTTGTATTAGGAAACTTGATGTAAATTCAGGCAATACTTTGTATATACATTGGATTATGTATCATTTTCTATAAGTATAGAATATACTTATAAATTAGCAATTCTTATATAAGGCTTCGGATAATAAGTACACACAAAGACCTGAAGGGGAATAGCACATCAAAACATGATTTGTGTGAAAAGTATTAATATTATTATTCTTTTAGAATTTATGTATCTGTACAGTATTATTGGGATAGCTATTAGATATATAACAAATAATGCTGTTGTTGAAAACGCCTTCTAATTAAAGAGTTGAGTTGTCATTACCAATTTAGTTGCCTTTAAAAAAAACTCCTTAATATGGCTTTAGTTTTTATAATTTGTGATTGTTCTCTGGCAAAAGTCGAACAATGACAGCCCATCGTGCAATGAAACATAAAATTGATTTGGAAGCAAATGTTATTTGAGTCAAACCAAGTTTGGACATATAATTCATATAATTTGAGACTAATGAAAACAGTCTGCAATACATGATGTCAATACATGAAGCAAGATGAAACAACTAACAAAGAGCCAAAGGTTTCAAAAAGTTTGCTCATAAAATGTCGACAAGGCCGAGGCCTATCAAACGTCCTGCAGCAAATCCCCCAGACAGAGCGAAATGAATTCAACTGATTGTAAGACAAGAGCTGAATTTGAAGTCAAAGTCATAGTCAACTTGTTGATCGAAATCGAATTACAAGCGCGTTACCTTACCCCCACCCCAGCAGCATTTGCAAACACCTTCACCCACTTACCTGAACGCCCAGCACAATCATGGACACATAGACATAAACCACGAGCTTCATTCCGTCGGCGTTTGGGTCTGTCAGGGACTTTTAATTAACCGACGGTGTTAAAGAATTTGATTCGCGCGGCCGCCAAAATCTTAAGTCCCAGTTGTGCGGTTTGATTTTTAAATTTAAGCTGATTCAAATTATTTGCGGCGAATGGAATGGTAGCACGCAAGCAATAATTTGATTAGAGCGCAAAATTGATGAGAATGGGACGAAGGACGGTCACGTAATTCGCACTTGGACCGAGATTGAAACTGAACGCGTTTTGAATGGCACCAAAAACCGTTACACGCGACACTAAGGATACAAAGGATATATAAAGCGTAACGCTCTGGAAACGGACTGCGGTGCGCGACTTCCGTTCGCTGACCAAAACGAGACGTCAAAGCTGCCGCAACCGACGACAGAATGTTGCTCCTTATCAGCGGCGCATTTCCTTTTATAGTCCTGGCTCGTGCTGCCACCACATGCTCACACTGTGCCAGCCAGCCCCCCTCCCCCCCCGCTCAACTCGTCCTGCTCACAGCCACTTGCGTGGCATGCAGTGCGCAACATTTGAAAGTTCTCATCAAGCACCGAACTTTCGATAAGATAAGAAAACTTGTCCTTGAAGCATTCTGTATGCTGGAAAATATTCGACAGTTTCTAAACTATTTTCATTTTGCTAATTTCTTTTCTTCTAATTTTCTTTGCGCATTTTGCCTGTATTAATTTAAAAATGGACCGTTAAATGGAAAACTCAACTCACGGAAAGCGTCTGGGGTAAAGCTCTTTTAAGCTTGCAACCAGACCTGGCAACTTTCTGGAAACTGCAGCAGCGCCATTTTCAAAAATGAAAAGCTGAAAAGCTTTGTGTCGAACATCACTTAAAAAGAAAACTACTTTTATTTGAACTATCTAAAACTACAATTATTGACTGGAGATTTCTTGCACTCTCTCTCGCATCCTTTCTGCTACTTCAAGCTGACGTCCAGGGACGGCGCCAGGCCCATGGGTATGGGCACATTGCGCGGATGATTCAAGTCGCCGCGATCGTAGTAGCCGCCCAGATGTTCGCCGGGCACATGATACAAGCCATAATGGAGTCCTGTATTGGCCACCTGTGAAAGAAAATGCATTGGATTTAATTTAAAAGCTCTTTTAGTATATTAAACTCAGTTTTAGCTAACCCGCTTCAGTCCATTGATGGAGGCCAGCAGCAAAGCCATTTTGGCCAATAACAACGCCTTGCCACTGACAATAGACAGCATTTGGAAGCCCATGGGCACCAGCACGGCGCCCAGAGCTGTCACACCGAACATCATGGTGATAATCATGTTGAAACGATGTCGACGTAGTCGGGCGCTGCCCACCGCATCTGCTTTGCTCTGCGACGCATCTGGAGACAATTAAGCCCAAAAATATTCAAGGAATTAATATCCATGGCCATGGTGAAACCACCTACCGTTGCTCAGATAGCGCTCCGTGAGCTTGGCCAGATTGATTTGCAGCGTGTGCGTGGTCAGACCCTTGGCCAGGCTAACAGCCAGCTGATCAAACCACGTCAAGTGCTTGAGATCCTTGCGCTCATCGGCTGCCGCTCGGGCATGGCCATTTGTCGCATTTGGTGCGGCCATGAGGCGCACGCCCTCATACAGCGGTATGACATCCGCCATGATGTCCTCGAAGATTTGCAGGCTGCGCGCGCGGAAGCAAGCCCACAGACCCGTGCCCGAGCGATAGCAATCGCCCAGCTGTTGGCGCAGCTGCAGCAGCTGGGCTATCCATGAGACGCGCGTATCCGTTTGAGTTTGCGTCGGATGGACCGTTGCCGCATTGCCTGCCACAAGCTGCATCAGCAGGCAGAGTGCCAAAAGGCAAACGCTTTTCACAAATTTCACTTGCATATTGTGTGCGGCTCTAGAAGTGTTCGCGTCAAGGCTCGGAATGAAACTGCGGCTGCTTGGACGCTCGACTGCAGCTTTTTATGTGCCGCCAGAGCTGGTCACTGAATGGAAACGCATTTGGCTCGTGCAACCAGTCATTAGAGAGAGACTCCAACGCATTGCGTGCAGAATTAAATGGCTAACGGTCAGACATCGTTTCCAATTGGTTTTTGACGGTCATGGTCAGCGGTCAGCGGTCAGCGGCAGTCCAGTGGGCGGGACTCCAAGCCCAGTAAACCACATTGTCATAAAACTGTTGAATCCGAAACTGAATTTATTGTCGTGTATGACCTGAAAACCACCTGGTTAGACATCAAATTACCTTGTCAACGCTTTTGATCAAATGCCAGCGTATTCTAATCGCATACGAGCCGCATGCCTGTTAACAGTTGCAGTTAGGCATGATTAAAGCGCTTCACTGGACTGATCGAAGGGCAGTCGCGTTACTTGCCAGTACGATACGGCGGTAAAAGTTATGAGAAAAGGTTGAGCTATTTTCAGCTATTTACTTTCTAGTTATTGGATGGATATTGTGTACCTATGAATTAGCCAAAGAGGTTTGAATGTCTTCTGGGCTTAGGTTAACTTGGCCAAATCAGGCTTCTCAGACAAGGTCTGAGGTTAACGGGAGGGGATTGAGCAGCGGCAGTATTAGGAGAATTCTATAGTCTGAATTCTACAGCCTCAGAATTGTTACTGTGTGTTTTTCAAGTAAATATCCATTTCACAATGTCCTTCCGTGGGAATCTAGTTTGTTGTTTCAATTTTTGTACATATATTAATTATATTCAGTTTTACATTTATTAGCTAAGAGGTAATTCATTGCATTTTTGCTTTATAACTGTTGAACAAATTCGTACTAAAATAAAAAGATTTTACGCTTAAATAGTTGATTGAGTGCAAAAAGTAGACGTTCAGTGATTTCCTTTTTTGTTTTCGTTACGTTACGCTTTAAACTTTAAACTATGCATCTAGTTAAAAATGTTTTACAAAAAACAGTTACAGTATCTTTTTCTATTATATATAAATATATGCTCGTTTCCTGTGCAGATAAAACAGTTGCTTTCAATTGTGTGCCATAAATGTCTGCTATAGTTTCATATATACATACATGTAAATTTCTATTTTATATATGTTTCAAAAGTTGGCTTTAAAACCTGTTGATGGTTAGAAAAGATTACTCTAGCATAGACCAGATGCATCCTCGACTGATTGTAGTTGTATAGGTATAAACGCATACTAGCAAAAAATAGACATATACTCTATAACTGATCTAAACCGACATTAACTTTCTGGCTATACATATACATATATATATATATATATATATATTTCTGTGGCTACAACTGACCAACTAGCTTGTGCATGGCAGGCGATGCCGCCAATATAATCATGAGCCCGTCGCGGTACCCGCCGTGGCAGAAGCGGCAGCGCCACGCCCAAAACGAGGCAGATAGAGTCCAAATTTGGACTCGATGCCCGTCAGCAGCGGCACGGCCGCATGGTAGCCGCCAATGTGATCGGGCTTGGGCTGCAGGCCGCTCAGTGTGCCGGTCAGTGGCAGACCGGGTTTGGTGCCTTGGGAGCCCTTGGGCTGATTGCCGCCAAAGTCCACGTAGAAGAGACGCTGCAGCAGCTCGTAGGTAACCAATGTGACACCAAATTGTGGCGAAGAGCGGCAGACGCGAGCTAAGCAAGAGAGATGCGGAGATAAAGTGGGCAACAGAGACTGGTTGCTTATTGGCTACTCACCGGCTGTGCCCTTCCAGAAGGCACGCGGGCCCTCCTCGGCCATAATCTTCTTGGTGGCATCCCAAACGCCCGTGTATGTGGTCTGTCCCGTGCGAGCAGCGACCTGCAGACGCGTCTTGATCACATCGGCGGGCGTCACCAGCGAAGCAGCGGGCACGCCGGCAATGGCGCCAGCGGCCAGCAGCGATAGCGGATGGTTGTAACCATCCTTGTCGGCCAGCGCCGCCTTGGTGTGCGCATAGGTCGGAAAGTAAATGGCCGAGAAGTTCACATCGCGCAGCAGACACGCCCGTGCGCCCTTATACAGTCCAAGGAAGCCCAGCTCGCGAACAACGGACAAGGCACTTATTTTGGATCCACCGGCGATTTCGCCAGCCACCTGTAGCCGAATCTTGACAATCTCCAGCGGATTGGTAAAGATGACCTGTGCACAACCACCACAGCCGCCGGCAACCACCTCGGCCCAGACGGGAATGTTGCCACGCTTGTCTGTCAAATTGTCGCGGACAAAGTCGTTGACCGTCAGCTTGATGGCCTTCTCAGGAGCGACGCCCATTAGCTGGGGCAGCAGGCCGCGATAAAGACCAAGGATGCCTTCGTGGCGAATGACCTGGCGCAGAAAAAAACATTGCTTGCCATCTGGTCTACCATTCAGTTTAATGGCTTACCTTCTTGAAACAGTCCCAGGAGTTTCTATATGCAATCTCACCAATCATGGAGCCAGTGCGTTGATTCTGCATGCGTGTCTTGACAAGATCAATGGGATAGACAACCGTGGCGCCAGTAGCTAAAGAAGAGAGTGCATAGTTGAGTTACCAGAGTTAGAGGATCTGAGAAGCTATTGACTTACCGCCAGCAAAGGAGGCCAGGGTAAAGCGATAGGTGGCCTCCAGCATTTGAATTAAGGCCGATCTGTCATTGGGACTGTCGACAGCCTTGATCTCGGCCAGGCGGTGAGTAATATGCTTCGTATAATGCTCGGGCGCAATGTTGCTCAGATCGCTGTAGTCGATGCGGCTGTTAAAACAAACGATTTGGGCATGTGGTTAGTCGAAGGTTCGGGATGCGAAGATACCCACACATAACTATCTAAAACGAAAACACACCGAAGGGCTGATGCATGGCGATCGGGAATTTTGGTATCTTTTTTTTTTTGTTGTAAGGATTGGGAATACCATGTCAAAAATAAGGTGTATTTTTTTTTTTTTTTTTTGTAAGGACAACAACACTTGCCTACTTGGAGAAATCGTTTTGCGTTTCCACCAGCTACAAACATTGTGATAAATACAATTAAGTCAACAATTTGGTATGCAATTTGGTTTGTTATGAGTGCAAAAGCGAGAGCAGGGAAAGAGAAAGAGAGAGAGAGAAAAATATACAAAATTCCAACAGTTAATACACACGGAGAGACAAACACAAGGATTGTGACTTTGTTGTGACCTCAGAATGTTGCTGAGCAATGGAAATGTTTGCGCTGTTCTTGTTGTTGTTGAAGGAATCTATGAAGGATTTATGGCCTAGGGCACTTACCCCGGCTGATTCACAGCGCCGGTCAACTGAAACAATATGTCAATTTCCAGTGGCGTTATCTGGCTCATGGTCTGCGCCGCATAGAGCAGCTCATCCTTGGTGACCATCTCGGTGCGACTGCCCTTGGTGGCATGCAGATAGACCTGCTTGATCAGTTCCATGTTGTTGAGCAGCGAGGTAAATGCTATGAAATACGGAAAGCTAACTCTGTGACCCTCAGTGACCTATGAAATTGTAAATAGCCTTAGGCATATGCCAATAAATATGTCTAGATCAGTTGCTGTGCACTTACCGCCACCAAGTTATCCTTGACATCGGCCGTGAGTAAATGCCGCTTAACCTTAACAATAATATCCTGAAAATCTAGGGGGGATATAAATCCAGTGCCAGCTGGATCTTTGCTGCGGAATGCCTCCATTGCGTGCTCCTCGTGAAAATCGTGCAGCAGTTGCGTAAATTCAGCATAGTTGATAAGTCGTTGCTTCTTCTACAGTAAAAGAATATCAAATCGCTTAAATTTGTATTTAAATTAACGATGAAATGGTCCATTGACTTACCTCACCAAAGTAACGCTTGATAAATGTGCCATCCAAGCTAAAAGGTATCTTTGAGTGCAGTTCCGTCTTTTGTACGACATCAGCGAAATCAGCTGAGAGAGCAGAAATAAAACCAGTTAGTTAATCACGTTAACAGCTCGTGTATATATGATAATATTAACCATATGAAACTGAGCCATTGCCCTGGCGGTCAAACAGCTGGAAGGCAGTTCTGTAGAGGGCATCGGGGGCGCAGAGCAAGCCCTCGAATGCCTGAAACTCCGAGAATGATATGAGGCCATCTTTGCTCGTATCCGCAATGCCGGCAAGCAGACGCACCGATTCCTGGAAAAACAAGGTTCAATGTTTAATCGAGCCCATTTGACCGTTGCCTAATTGGTGATTAGCTATAAAAAGACTTTATCACAAATTCGTATGTAAGGAAAAGTACAATCCGCAGACTTCGGCCTAGCCGCACCTGGAAATCAATTCTTTTAGCAGCGACCAGCCAAACAATTGATAACGAGCCGCCGCCAATTTAAATGCTGTGACGTCGACAGACAATTTAGCACGAGGTTGACAAGTGATTGCGAGTGCGGAACGAGTGCACTATGAATCAGTTCTCATTCTCTTTGGGATAAATGGCGCACAGATTTGTCTGGTTCCTCTTGCACAGGTGAACGTTATCGCATCAATGCTGATAGCTGATAACAGCTGGACCGCATTGTTGTTGCCGTTGACTGCTTATCACACAGCAACTGTCTATAACCTTGCAATGACCCAACGAACGATGCGCTGTTGTCTATGACACGGCTTTTGTTTCACACAATGTTGTTGTTGTTGTTGTTGTTGTTGTTGCCACTTACATCATTGAACGCTGTCTCTGTGAACAGGCCGAGAAACTTGCGGACAAAATCCTCGCTGGTCATGTATTGCTCGCCATCCTTTTGCAGTGAGGCGTACTTCAGGAAGACTTCGCGCAGTTTATCAGTGCCGGCGCGTTTCAGCAGCGAGGGAGTCTGCAAAAAAAAACCGAAAGAGATAAAGAGATCAAAAAGCGCACACAGCCACAAACACACTCACACACACACACACACACACACACGACAAATACTCAAATTCACTCTCTCGCTCTCTCTTTTCAAATGGCAAGCAGAAGCAACACGTGTCATATATGCACAATCACCGTGTGTATGTGTGTGTGAGTGTCTGCTCTCTGTAAAAGTTAACTCACAGTCGCGGTAATTGGCATTTTGTTGATATTTGTAATTATTTTTCAACACTAGTGTTTGTTCTTAATGCCCAAGCGTATGCTGGCATTAATTAGCTCATCAACTTGTGACCGATCCAAACTGAACTGAATCGAGCCCGTTGCCCAACTGTGACTGCCCAAATTGCCTCGCTCACATTCTATTCTATGGCAGAAAAAAAAAAAAAAAAAACTTGTTGAGAGTGCGCGCCAATTCTCTCTGCTTGGTTTCTTTTTATCGTTTGCTTAAAAAGGGAGCTAGCTTTGATCGGGTGCTCTTAAATTTGTCGCTCTTATTGAGTCTGCTCTTTGGCAATTTCGCTCACTCGTTGACATCATAAACAAGGCAATTTTTATGGTTTGTTTGCAAACAATTTTCAAATTTGCAAGGGCAAAACCCATAAATATTAACACTTTTATGTTTATTATTATTCGTTTTGTTCTTTATTTATTTTTTTCTTTCTTTTTTACGGCCAACGGGGGTCAAAGCTGTTGCAAGCAATTCCGTCAACAAGTCCGACTTTGCTTTAAAGTCGGCTGGTTACATTTATCAATAAATCCATTGACGTAATACAATTATCATGCGATTCTCTCGCACTCAGAGAGCAATGTTTACATGGCAAGACAACATTTGCATGTATATGCAGCGTTAAACAATAACAAAAACAATTTATTGCTCTGAAGTCAACAGAAAATCCATTTATTTGAGTACTGTATTGATTTCAGGGCTTATCAGCTGTTTGATTATTTGTGCAGGGGCGCACTTGATGTAATGTGCTTCGGTTTTATTCTATGAATATATATCAATCTGGACAAAAATAGTTTCGTAATTAATTTTAGTTATTTGTCAGCTTATGCGCTACCTGAGCGCACATCAATTGTATAATTAAATGTGTCACATACTGAGCTAATTTTGTGGCATTATAAAATTAATGATATATCGCAAAGAAATTATAAATATCGTATGCAGAAAAAAAGCAAGCCACCGAGCACTTGTGGACCTATTTTCATCTTCCCTAGGCTAGTCGCACAAAGTCCCGGATAATCCACTTACTAAAAGCATCAGCATCAACATAATCAAATGTGAGAGCTTAGCGCTTGAATAATCAAAAGGAAATTCATTTCCAGCTGTTGTGCCCAGCACAAAAAACCCACACAATCACACACTGAACTTTAAGTACGATGAACAAACACACACACACACACACATATACACACACACACACACACTTGAGAGCAAGCTCTTGCATGCAGCGCCAAAAAGGCGGAAAATGTTGCACATACGCCGCGTGTGGCAAGGCGAGTATTTGCATGCCGCGTCTGCTTTTGCCTGTTTGTTGTTGCTTGTGTCTGTTTTATTGAGAACTATAATGAGGTCGTTTGTCTGCAGGCTTCTGTTGCTGCCTGCTGGTTGTGGCTGTTGCGCTGCCAATTCGGCGGTCGAGGCGGGCAGAGGCTGCACGAGGGACTCACCTGCAGCAGGCGGCACGTGTTACTGTCTCACGTTTCGTATTACTATTTGTGTATGTATTCGCGTCTCTATGCAAATTGTGAGCACCTGACAACCAAAAAACATTGCAAAAGTTGTGCAATTCCTGTCAAGGTCAAACCGTCTGTTCATTAACGCCACCTGCCACAGTCCAGACTAGCGGCAAAACTCGAGTTGCAACATGCAGCAGTACCAAAATGGTAACAAAAAGTTTGCTAGGCTTGTGCAAATTAAATAGACTAAATCATCTTAAGTTGAATGTAGGGCATAATAAAGTCAAAGTTCAGCTTAGGATTAATGCTAAAGCTTATGTTAACTTTAATCTACAACTAAACTTACATAAACATGTTAAAGTATAGTTAACTTTCACTGAACTAAAATGATTTTCTTTAATCGAAGTCAGGGTGCAAGTTAAGGTTTATGTTAGGGTTCATGTTACGGTTCATGTTAACACTCATGTTAAGGCGCATGTTAAGCTTCATGTTAACTGAAGATACCTTATTAATTGCTTTCACTGTGCAGCTTCGAATTTGGCAGTAATTCAGTAACAGTTAATACAATTAGTATGAATGCGAGTATATTTTCATGTCTGAATGTCTGATTACGTATACGCAAGGTCGGTCAGACAGCTAATTGACGATTACGCGAAAATATACTGAGCACAACAGTGGAAATAAACCAAGAGAGAGTTATGTATTGAGAGAAATTTTGCACGGAGAAAAGAAAATCGAGCAGAGAAATAGACAGAGTTACTGCGAGAATTGGGCCGCACATGTTAGAACATGATTCCGACTCTCTGATATTCAGCTTACGCATTTTAAGACCCCGTTTTTTATAAATAAATAAAACGGCACATACATGAGTTACAAATAAAACAAATAAAAACACAACCTAAAAATGCCTCCAGTGAAAATTGAGATAGTGTTGAGATAATTCAGCTTTTGCTTGAAGGTGATTTTGCTGTCATTTGACATTAGAATGGAGACAGAGAGACGGCCGTCAAATGAACATATGATATGCCGTCAAGCTTTTTTCTTATAGATCATATGTATGTGAATTTTCATTTATAATTTGGCTGCGTCTCTTTTCTTTACATATACAAAAGAGTGCCTATGCGAATTCATAATATTGACAGGCACTCGCAGTTGTCTGTCAAAGCTTTCGGAACATTTAAGATATTTCCTTGATTGATAAAACACTTTTAATATTTTATCTCACAGTTTTTAATGCCTGAAAATTGATAAGTTATATATTATATATACAAATCCGTAGGTCAATAATCTAATCGTTTTTCTATTAAAAGTAAAGCAATTTGTATATTTAATTGACTCGAGGCTTGGTTTATTTTTATATATATACTTTTATCTGTTGTATAAGACAAAACATATGATAGTTCGCTGCCAGCTGTTGCTAAACTAATAAAGAGTATTTTTTATATTAATTTTTATTTCAATTAGAGAAGTGTGACTGCAAGCCAAATAAAATAACAAAAAAGCAATTATTTGCGCGATTTATCTGCGAGACTTGAATAAAACATTGTATCTATTATTATACAATACTTTATGCATGTCATATTTATGTTTCAGAATTTGTATATTACCTCTTCCATATTTTAAATTAAATGAACACAATGGAAATTGGAAGAAAAGTCTTTCGAAACACTTGTAAGCAAATCACTTGAACGTAGATTTTCCACGGAAATTATAGTTATATATTCCAATTAGGCTGCCGGAATCTTTTACATTTGTTTTCCTATCGGTTGCTGCGATATCGCGTAGCTTAGCTAATTTATTGGCGAGTTTTGTTTACACCGCGCGCTCAACTGGCCAACTGTTGCCGCGAGTGCAAAAGTTGTTGCTGCTGTTATTGGCAATGGGCTTACGGGTCCACTGTTAGCTATGAATTTTCCGAATGCTCTGCCACGGCACATATATTATTCATATATTTCATCTATACTATATATTTTATTAATTATGTATATGAAATTTGTTCGAATTTATCAATGTGAGCGCGCGATTTGCGTTTCTCTGGCCAGTTGAGTCGTGCGTTTGCGACGCCTCACTTTTCCGTTCTGAATCAAAATCTAAGGCACTGGCAAAAAGCTTTTCCCAGTAATATTTTGACGCAGCGCCGACGTCGACTGCGGCTGCGGCTGCAAACAGGCAGCGCCATTCGACTGGGGCTTACCCTAATGCATTTGTGTTTGTTAGTATTATACCCTTTAATCATTGCTTAAAAAGGGTATAATTGGCTTGTGCAAACAGGCAAAAAGAGGCTCTCCAGAATCAATGGAGTACATATATATTCTTGTTCAGCGTAGAAAGCCGAGTAAATCTGCGGCACCCTGTTTTCACTATGTGCTATAAAGATCGGACAACAAGCACCGAAGGGCATTCAGATCTCTGACAGAAGCAGCCCAGTCAGGTATTTATAGAAAGGCTTGTTTGTGTGTAATAATTGGATTGAGGGTATCTTCTAGTCGTGCACTCCCAACAAGTACACTTCTACTTATTATTTTTATGTGAATTACTGTTATAATTTGTACTCGTATATGTATTTTCATTAGACTGCATTTCATGGTGCACAACAACAATGTGGATGAGCTTTAGAATTTGTTTACTTATAGGGTGCAAAATTTCCAACACAATCAAAGCCATTGCAGCGTGTGTGTGAACAGAGAACAACAGCCACCTGTGGAGCCCCTGGAAACACACATTTAGCTGAAGCAGGAAATAGTTGCAGTTTATGCCCCGGCTGCCATATGACAAAGCTTTCCTGGGTGCAGTTTTTATGCAATAAATCCAAGCGATGCCAAAGCTTTGCGCCGCACAACAGCTTCTAGACTGGGAAACTTCTATTTATTACTTGAAAGCTGAACGCAGCTGAAATAACAGCTCAAGCATCGAGTTACCGGGCACTGAGGCACACTGACAAGAACTATATTTAGAAATAGACAATATAAAAGGGCAGGCGCCGTTTGTGCTTTTATTTTAAGGGCAAGGTCGCAAGTTCTCACAAGTGCCAGTGAAATATGTGTGGAAACTAGAAAGTAATTGTAATAAATAATTAATACATTATTAATATTTAATACACAGCGAACGCTTGCACTAAGAAGAGCCGTGCTAATTAGTGAAGCTCGTAATTGCTGAGTTAAGATATCTGGCGGCCCAGAAGTATTATCCATATCTGTATTTGATCGTTTCTTCTAATAGAGCTGTTTGATATAGTTATCAAATGTTGATAAGATTCAAGTTAATAGCTGTTTGGAGAATATATCTTAAAAAACGGAGAAGTTATTCATAGAAGGAAACAGCTTTATGATAAACGGAGATACTGTTTTTCAATCATGAGCATTTATTTATTTATTTGGAAATAAGAAAAATGTAGCCTCCACAGATTAAAGTTGTTTGCGAATTACATATAATTATAAAATAAATATAATCTCGAACTGAAATGTTATAATATAATTTGCGAGCAATCATTGTATTAAATAGCTCTCGAAATAATGCGCTTTTAAAGTCAGCATTGACCTTGAGCATTGACCCAATGCTAAAACAGTTTCATAAAAAACTTGTTATACATTAAAAAAAATAATAAATAAATAAATATGTATGTATATATATAGTAAGCTATTGCCAGCACGTGCAGCGTTGCACGATTGCAATGACTAATAGCCACATTACGTATACGCCGCATTGTCCGGCCGTGATAATTCACGTGAATGGCGCATGGCGCTGTTATAAAAATAGCCAGAGACTAAAAAAATAACATGGATAATTATAAATAAAAGAGCATCGCGCACAAAGACTAGAAACACGTAAGTATCTATATTATTGTGTGCAGGCGGGGCCAAATGATTGCGTTAACAATGCCTATGAAAAGCATGAACTGCATGCGATTCGTTGTATTAAATGAACTACAATTTTGGCTGAGACACGACACGGCACACAACTTCCATTCCAGCAGGTCGTTAGGCAATCAGAATGTCAATGCGTGCGACCGCCGGCAGCTGATTGTGTCAGCTGACGGGCGGCTCATTCGTGTCCTTCGTGCGTCCTGGCACGAGCCAGGACACAGGCACTTGTACAGTGGAAGCTCCTCTGATTGGACAGAAAACAGGAAAATACATTCCCAAGTACAAATATGATTAATATTTCTTATTCGCAATGGAAGCAGCTTTTGCAGAGGATAATAGGAAAATAGACTTGGCTTCCGGCTTTGACGGAGCTTTCACAGTATTTCCTGTGCCCCGTGTTAGCTCGTTTCCTTGATGCCCATTAAAATAAAAGCAAAGGCTGGGCATGTTAAGGGGTTCAATTTACAGGTGGCAACCCTGGCCGGATAAGGGCTATGGCCTCAACTCTAGTGTTAACAGCACACAGATAAAACAGATAAGTAATTAGAGAGCTTTTAGCTGATTAAAGTGCGCTTATCAGCCTATATCAGGCAAATGAATACTCTTTCATGCACTCTGCCAGCTGGCTGGAGGTGCGTGTTACCATATATAAGTTGTTAACGGTTTATTTCTATATACACACGTGCGTGTCTGTTGCTTGTGTTAAGTGAAGGCTCTAATTAACACGCACTCTACTTACTTCTTGACATTGGGCGATTTTCAGTTGTGTTATCCAAGTAATTGGAACCGATTCGAGCATTGGCATTATATGAGCAACGCTTGCTAGCTGAGGGGGGTGAGGGAGTAGCGTATTGCCAAGCAGCTGTGCCGGCGGCAAACACAATTTAACAAGAACAATAATGTGTAAACTTAGTTTTGAGCTTATTTTCATATATTTTTTCAATTATTACGCTTGGCCCTTTGAAATTTTGAATCAAGTGCAAAGGGCACACGACAATAGCGATGCGAGGCGTACCCCTCCCCTTTGCCGTTAGTTAGTTGCCTAGCTCGATGCGTTCGTATTTAATGCTGGCTGCTCTTTTATCGATTATTGTTCACACCACAAATATATGTTACTTTTATCGTCGTGCAATGCTTTTTAATTAAATTATTTTTAGCGTTTTGCGGCTGCTGAATTCCGGGTCCTGTTCTTTGACCTGGGCATTCCGCACGAGTCGAGAAAACACGCAAAACTGTGGGCGGGAAATGTAAGCGCAAAGGGCTTTAATGACAGTAGGGAAATTTTAGCAGAGCTGCCGAATAACATTGCTTAACATTTAAATTGGGATTTTTTCTTATATGAACTACTCGAACTATAAATTGATTTGAATTGAAAGACGCCAGCTTAAAATAATGTACATGTTTATTGAATTAAGCAATTTAGTAAGCATACATAACACGGTTACCATTGTGTGGTGTTTCTCTTTTTCTTCTTTTTTTTTCAAACAACATGTTATTCCATAGTTTTTTTTTTTTTAGCAATATTAGGTAAATATATAAATATCATTATTCAAAGATTTCGCATTAGCTGCTTTAGTAGCGGTGTATAGAGTGTATAATTCCTTGACAGACATAATAAATACATGCACACATAAAATTAGTTTTAACAAAAATATAAGCCACAATTGTAAATCACATAAATCAATTTTCATATTGCAGACCATAAAATGCAAATAAATTGCCACGCCTCAACTAAAAGCTAAAAGAATGCTATTTGATCTGTTCTAAATCGCCGCATCGATTAATTTCTTGCAAAAATACACTGTACAAACTCGCAAAATATGTCGTTTTCTTTAGGTATGCTACGATAGAATTGTAGTTCCCTTTTAAATCTCGCGGTTTATCACGTACTCCTTAAATCTTTAATCACTATAGTGTGTGTGTGTGTGTGTGTGTTTGTGTGTGTTTTGCATTATGGATTGATCCAACATAAAATTTGATATTCCCAAGCGACGGCTATTGTTGTTTGTTGTTGTCTCAATGAGTTCTGTCTTATAGCATTTGTTAAATTCGCTGCTTCTGCATCCAGTGGGTTGACCAAGTACGCGGCTTCAATGTGCTCTTAGCTGGTTGGTTTTGGCTGCTGCTTTAGACTAAGACTTCAGCATACTATCTGCGCAGATCGATGACTTTGATCTTGGCCTGGTCATCCATTTTGATGTGCTGTGCATCCATGAACAACGGCGGATCATTGGGATGGGGATGAAAGCCGGTTTGCCGGCACTGTGCAATGTAGTCCAGACCATAATGAGGCGTGAGTATAAAGAAACCAGTTCTAAAAATAAATCGTACAAATTGCTCACACAATCTGTGTCATTGGGAAAGTCAAAGCAATGACTCACGTATTGTACTTGGGCGCACAGACGATGGCGATTGCCTCGGGCATCATCATCTGGTAGGAGCAGTGCGTGTGCAAGTCAACGGAGGACAAAAATGCAGTTTGGCTGGGATGGGTCTAGCATAATGAAAAAGAAATTCGATATATGCATGAGCAGCTATCCTTGCCTTGTTGCTTACATGTATCCAGCCGAGCGTAATGAGCTGCATTTGATCCTGGACATCAAAGATCTCCTCCTCGTGCATCGTGTTGCAGCTGTCGGGCGTGCCATGCTGCTGCGGCGTAATAATATGCGTTATATAGAGCTGGTTATGCGCCAGATGGCCAGCGAGCACGCCACAAGTCTCAATGTTGTTGGAGGTATTGGCACGCGCCAGCTTCAAGAACACTTCCATGGTATCCCCAGGTACATTGACGGTGCGCAGCGAGCCCGCCAGCAGCGAATCAGTGCGATTATATTGCGGCTTCCGGCTGCGATCAAAGCCAGGTTTCGAGGACGAGCTGCAAGGCAATCAAATAATCATTCGTGACTCGCGTCAAAGTTAATCATACACTTACTTGGCTGTCCTGTCCGCTCCAGCATCAGCTACCGCGGGCAGCAGCAGACCAGAATTGGGCAAGTGGTTGCGATTGGTACCCGTGGGAAAATCGTTTGGATAGACCACCTGGTCCAGTAGACCCAGATCTGGTGCAGTTGGCTGGTTGCTCGGATCTATTTGCACATGCAAATTGGCGGGTATGAGCGAAGGAACAGTGCCCGCTGCCGCTGCTTTCTTGTTGGCCAGCTGTTGCTGGCGCTCACGTTCCTGTTCGCGCATACGTTCCGCCTCCTTGTTGGCCAGAAACTGCTCATACTCACGCTGATACTGGCCCAGCAGCTTGGTGCGCAGCTTTTCCGTTGTGGGCATGATCTCGTCTTTAATCGTCTTATTGATGGCCTTCACCTCGGCCTTAACGCTGGCATAGTCGGGATGCTGGCGTATCTTCTCTATGAAGAGCGTCATGTAGCGCATGTAGAGTATAAACGCGTTCTCATGGTTGCCCTCATTCAAATAGACGTTGGCCATGCGCAGCATCTCCGTTCCGGCGCGGTAGTAGCTGCGGGAGGCAACAATTCACTTGGCATATAATAATCGTTGTTATTGTTTTTGCTGTTGTTGATAATGGCATGCAGCTGGGTGCCAAAAGGACCAAGATATGTATGCCACCCCACACAAGCGCACACTTGCTTATGCACATGAATGCATGCTCCATGTGTGCACGCGCACACACACACACACACACACACACACACACACACACAGACAGCCACAGTGTGCCAAAGGAGAATATCCTTCAAAAGGCAAATGCGCGTCCAAGGCCTTTTCTTGTGCTGGACTGTGACATTGGAGCAGGCTTACCGCTTGGCGCCACAACTGTGGAGCTGTGAAATTTCCAACTTACCGCGTCACGGGCATATTTTTGTCTACATCGATGAGATTGCCGCAGTGGGACAGGTATTTCATGCGCTCCTGCGGCTCCACAATGGCCATGTTCATGTTGTTCACCGCCTTCGACATGTTTTTTTTTTTTTTGTTTTTTTCTTCTTATTGTTTTTCTTTTTTGCTGGCTTCAGTTCCGTCTGCTACGCCTCAGCTTTTTTGTTCTTCCAGCGCGATCCAGCTTAGCTTTTCAATGTCTTTTCGCTCCAGTTTGCATTTGTGTAATTGCCCTTGCCAAGGATTTGGTTATTTTGTAACAATTGTTAACGAATTACTCATTACGCAGGTGGTGGTTGTGGTTGTGGCGTCGCTTGAAATCTGCGAGCACAGCTGTTTGTTTGAAAAAATAAAATATTCCCTTAGCAGCTGCTTTAACAGCTGTTAATGGCAAATGCTATCGATACATTTTCGATTATCGATATTTATGCAAATAAATACCCCAGAGAACTAACTGTTAACGCAATTTTGAGCTTGTCGGTTCGTGTTTTAAATGCAACAAATTTCAATATCCAATTATATTCGCTTATGCGCGCATCTTTTTGTGGAATGTGTGTGTGCGTGTGTGCGCGCAGTTGGGCCTTCGCACATACCATTAATCCTTATCGCGCTTAAAATTATAGCTTAGCTAATCTTCATAGGTAGTTATCAGTTATTATTTTTAAAGACCCCCACTTGACCAAACTTTAGCAACTGTTTGCGTACTATTTCTATTTAGTTATAGAGCCTGGCTGCGACCTGTAGTGTGAGGGACTGCACAGTTTTAAAGGTAAGTACACATCGAAACAGTAGCTAAGTTTTGTGGAAGAAGCATTTATCTTCAAAGCTGTGAAAAAATCATAGTTTCATAGTGCAATCAGGCTAAATATATGCTGAGTGTAACCTTCAGGTGGCTTAAACAGCTTAATTTACCAGTAAGTTTAGCTAATCTCCTTCAAATCAGAAGAATATTGCCAAAATGAATATAAGTAAGCATGGGGCTATGCTCGAAAGAGACAAAGGGAACTGATCTCAGGCACGTTCATTCGTCCCCACAATGGACTCGGACTGCGACGGCGACGGCGACTGCGACTGCGACTGCGACTGCGACTCAGAGTGCCTGCATGAGCAATTGATTACTTGAGCAGTTGACGAATGAGTAAACTTAGCGCTGGATGACAATCACTGCAAAGCAAATAAGCAAAAAAAAAAAGAAACACGAAAAACTATTCGAAAAAAAAAATAAATAAATGCCGAAACCCAAACCCAAAGCAAACAGCGCCGCGAGAGAGCGCGCTGCCATCTTTTGGTCAGCTTGTGGCCCAGTCGCCGAGCAGCAGTCGAGTGCCAGCTTGGGCGCATAGCGGGCGTCATTTACAAACCACGCGACTTCGACACCGAAATTCGGACTCGGTTTCGGTCTCAGTTTCGTTTTCTTCGCAATATTACTGTTATTGTTGTTGTTGTTGTTGTTGCTGTTATTGTTGTTGTTGTTGGGGGGCATGGCTGGCGGGGGCAAAGTCTCTTGTGCACGCAGATAAATATCGAATCGATGCGGCGTGTTTCGAAATTAGTTTTGACTTTTGCAAGCGATTGAAATATTGTGTCCAACAACTCAATAACAGACTTAAAACTAACAAGTGTTTTACGTGTTTACCGCCAATCGCGATCATTTGTGCCATAATTCTGGACTTAATTGAGGGGTGTGCGTGTGATAAGCTCCTAAATGAAAACAATGAGCATCCCATGAAGTGGCGATCGCTTCCAGTTTTAATTGTAAATAAGCTAAAAATTAGTGCTCTTTAATTATTTGTCGCTGAATATAGCCTCATCAAAGTCCAATCGAATCGGTGCCAAGGCAAAGGAGCCCATTGCATAAGCGAAACAAGTGCCGCGTTTAACCTCGAAAACTGAACAACGTAAACGCTCTGCCCGATTCACAAAGCGGAGATTGAAAAAAAGAAAAAAAAGAAAAAAAGAAAAAAGTGTATGAAAAGGCTCATCAGCAGGCAGCAGCGCCCCTATGAACCGAAATCTTCTGTAATTCGCTCAATTGGCAGCCAGCGGCGACGCTGACGCAGCGTGTATCCAAGAGATACATTTGAATCTTTTGTAAGTAATGCGCACAATGGCCAGCGCCAGCACAATACCTAAACTGAAATTGGCCGAATTAAAATCAGATAAAAACCAATTACAATTCGGATTAAAGCGGCATTCAATGTTCGCTGAGACAATAAGCAACAAGAAGTGCAACCAAAACTGCGGGCAAACATTCAAATTTTTATAAATAAACATAAATTATGTTAACTGAACTTTTATATATGCAAAAAAAAAAAAAAGAATAGGAATTTCATGAATTACAAGCTTGAACTTGTATCTGTGTATCTGTCGAATGGCCCTGCAGCTGGTAACGTTAACTCTGCTTTTCGTTTTCATGCCCTTGTAAAGGGTATTCCACTTTTGTCACGCAATATGTAACATGTGGATGAAGATTCCTGAGATAGCAACAAATATGTCAATCACCTAGCAAATCTGACCTCTATATCATATAGCTGCCTTGGAATATCGTGCTCAAGCTCCTAGCTTTATGAGATTTTTAAAGGAAACATTTCCTTGTACTTTGCATTTACGAGTTCCACTAAACATTTAACAATCAAATTTTTTTAAATATCCCAATTGGAATTTCTAAGTGTATTTCAACTTCGTTCTTAGTTTTTTTTTTTTTTAATTTTTTATTGTTGTTTTGTCGCTTTGACCGCCGTTTGGGTCTTTTCGGCTTTTGTGACCAGGCCAGCGGCATATGAGTGTGCATTTGTTTAATTTTCGTTTTCAATGTCAGCCCGTCGACTGAATTATGCAAAGCGTGCGACAATCTCGATTGGGCCTGGACAGAGGGCGGCGGCACAGGGGCATGGCTTGGCATACAAAACAATTACTCACTCGATTTTCTAGTTAGGGTCTGCCAAACTAAAGTTCTTTTGTATGAAACGTGGCCCGCATACGCTAGTTAAATATGCTCGCTGATAGATACATTTTACATATGCCAAAGATACAATATCTGTACACTGGCCCGTGGCCAGTAGCATTAGCTACAGCAGCAGAAGGCTGCAAATTTCGCAAGCTGATAAAAAACTGGTTTCACTAGCGAGTCACAGTCGCAGTTGTTGTTTATTATTTTCCAGCTGATAAGAGCGCAGCAACAGCAACAACAAAGGGAATTGTTGTTGCTTTTGATTTATATATTTTATTCATGGGATGCAACTGCTGGAGGCCATTGCGATTACAGACACCGCAATAAATTAGCATTTATCGTTGGCAGACACGACCGCATTGTCCATATAAATATATGCATATATATCTCTATCTATTATATCTATTGATGGGCTGTCTGGCCACAAGAGTTGGCTAGGCTTTTGATTATATTGCCCAACAATTTGTCACTGTTTGCAAAATACTTAAGCACTGTTAATTGATTGACAACAAAATTGGCAAATTTCTGATCTGTTGTGATACACTTTTTACTTAAATGTTGTCAATCTATAAGGTTGAATAATAATAATCTTATCGCTCCAGTGATAAGTCAGTTAATCAGTTACTTAGCGAAAATTACGTGCTTAACCAAAGCTACATATACTTAAGACTGTAAGCTTAATGAGTTGTAATCATTTTTCGAATTAATATATAATTTTTTAAATTAATTCATCATTTGTAATTTTACCTGCATTTAAAAACATTTAAGTCTTACGTGTAGGCATCAAAAGACATTTCTAACAGACAATAACATTGATGTGCTAACATAACCTTAACATAAAAGTACATATGTAAAAAATAATTTGGGCGATGTATTATTAATTTCCTTGTTGTACATTTTTTTATTTTTTATAATAATAATTGTAATAATAATAATAATAATAATAATAATAATTATAATAATAATAATAATAATAATAATAATAATAATAATAATAATAATAATAATAATAATAATATTTTTATAACAATATTTATTTATTATTATTATTATTATAATTATTATTATTATTCTTATTATTATTATTATTATTATTATTATTATTATTATTATTCTTATTATTATTAGTATATTTATATATTAGTACTGTTCGTATTATTATTTCCACTGCATATTCCACCGGCAATCGTGCCAATCGTACGGTCTTAAGCTCATTCTAAAGATCTTTAAAAAATTTCATCTGAGTCGTGTTTCACATGATTTGGAAAATAAACTCAAAGGTCAAAGGTTGTAGGAGCGTAAGCTAAACTCTCAGTTTACTCAATCTTAAAGCATCGACTTGGAAGTCTTCCTTACGGAAGGGAAATAGGTAAAGAAATTTGATTGCCAACTTTTGTGTTTCACCTCCCGACTTGAGGGTCAAAGTAGTGCTGGACGATTTAAGTTTTTCACCGGTGGGAAATGGGTGGAAATGAAATATCTGAAATTAAAATTAATTTAATTTGGCAAATACCTTAAAGTTAAATATTTCAATAGATATTTTTATTATTATTTTAATTAATTGAGTGAGTCTTCCTTTTTTTCTGGCAGGATATTTTTAGGGCAATTCCGAACGTGTTGACCACAAGAATGGCTAATTGGAAATTTAGCCTAATCACGCTGTTCGCGTTATGCGGACTCATTAGCCTGGCCAGTGCCTATAAGGTGGGCGTGGGACGTGCTGACATAACCGGGCCGCCAGTGGAAATTAATTTCGTAAGTCTTTGAAAGCTATTTGATAAGCACTCACGTTTAACTAAGTTGCTTGAATACCCTGCATTTCACAGATGGGCTATGCGAACATCAAGCAGGTGGGCCGTGGTCTGCACACGCGCACCTTTGCGCGCGCCTTCGTCGTGGAGGATGAGAAGGGCAACCGTGTGGCGTTCATCAGCGCCGACTGCGGCATGATGGGCTATGGCCTCAAGCGGGAGGTGGTTAAGCGTCTGCAGGCGCGCTATGGCAACATATACAACACTGAGAATGTGGCCATCAGTGGCACCCACACGCATGGAGCACCTGGCGGCTTCTTGATGCACTTGCTCTATGATATTTCCATTCTGGGCTTTGTGCCGCAAACCTTTGAGGTGATGGCCCAGGGACTCTACTTGGTAAGTGCCCGATCTTACGCTTGGATAAAATAGATTTCTTAATTTTGTGCTGACTTTGCAGAGCATCAAGCGCGCCACGGATAACTTGGTAGATGGTCGCATCTATTTCTCGAAGACTGTGCTGCTCAATGTGAACATCAATCGGTCGCCGACATCGTATCTGCGCAATCCGGAGGAGGAGCGTGCCCAGTATGAGCACGATGTGGACAAGACGCTGGCGCAGCTGCGCTTTGTGGACAAGGAGAACAATCTGCTGGGCGCCTTCAACTGGTATGCGGTGCACGCCACCTCGATGAACAACACCAATAAGCTGGTGACCAGCGACAACATGGGCTACGCTGCTCTGCTGCTGGAGAAGGAGTACAATCCCAATAAGATGCCCGGCAAGGGCAAATTTGTGGGCGCCTTCTGCTCCTCCAATTTGGGCGATGTTTCGCCCAACATCATGGGTCCCAAGTGTTCCATTTCGGGCAACCAGTGTGATATACTCACCTCCCACTGTCCCAGCGGCGAGGGTGACTGCTTTGCCTCCGGCCCGGGCCGCAACATGTTTGAGAGCACACAGATCATTGGCCAGCGCTTGGCGGAGGGCGCTCTCGGCCTGCTGAATGAGCACAGCCAGGAGACGAAGGCACGCGAGGTAACTGGAGATGTGCGCTTCATTCATCAGTTTGTCGACATGCCCAACTACAATGGCAGCACCTACAATCCGCTCACGCGCAAGCTGGACAAGATCAGGGGCTGCCAGCCTGCTATGGGCTACAGTTTTGCCGCAGGCACCACCGATGGACCTGGCGCCTTCAGCTTTGAGCAGGGCACCACCACCGACAATCCCATGTGGAACTTTGTGCGCGACTTTATAGTGCCGCCCACCCAGGAGGATATCAAGTGCCACGAGCCCAAGCCCATTCTGCTGGCCACGGGTCGAGTAAGTCGATTCTTGTTTATAGAGAAGAACTCTATAATTATTTGCTTTGCAGGCAACTTTCCCGTACGAGTGGCAGCCGAAAATTGTATCCAATCAACTCCTAAAGATCGGAGATGTCATCATTGCGGCTGTTCCATGCGAATTCACCACCATGGCCGGACGCCGGCTGCGCAATCAGATACGAGCCGCTGCCTCGGCTGCTGGTGGCATCGATACGGAGGTAATCATAGCCGGCCTGACGAACATCTATTCCAGCTACACGGTTACCCCGGAGGAGTATCAAGCGCAGCGCTATGAGGCAGCATCCACAATCTTTGGCCCGCATACGCACACCATTTACATGGACATCTTCGAGCACTTGACCAAGGCGCTGATGCGCAACGAGACAGTCGACGCTGGGCCCAGTCCGCCCTACATGAACGATGTGATGCTCTCCCTGAATACTGGCGTGCTCTTCGATGGTCATCCCATTGGCACGGACTTTGGCTATGTGAAGACCCAACCGAACAAGCAATATGGCATTAATGACACCGTCAGAGTCACCTACATCTCGGGCAATCCGCGCAACAATCTCTTCACAGAGAAGACATACTTTACGGTGGAGCGCAAGATCACCGAGGATCGCTGGAAGGTCGCCTACACGGATGCCAGCTGGGAAACGAAGTAAGCACCATCGTATCCAACTAAGTATATAGCATCGATTCTAATTGTTTTATTACAGAATGATCTGGCATCGTACCAACACAATTCTGGGCTTTAGCGAGCTGGAGATTTATTGGAACATCAGTCCCCAGACGCTGCCGGGCGAGTATCGCATACGTCATTCCGGTGAATATAAATACATACTCGGTGGCAAGTATCCGTACGAGGGTCTGACGCACTCCTTTACTGTCACTGAGGATTAGTGTTCCCGTTGATCTACCAAAACTGATCCACGTATTTATTTACCATTCATGGATGATGAGGAAAAGCTTTATTTTTAAAACACAAATAAAATGAATGCCAAATTTGTTAGAGCTTAAATAAAAAGTATTGGGAAATTAATGTAAAATACAAATGAAATATACTATGAACGATATGTATAGTAGGATGAAACACAGAGATATATCAAAAGAGGAAGACTGGTTTTGCGAACAGTTTAACATGTGAACACATTTTGAATCGCGCGCGATAATAAAAAGATTCCACAAGCAGCTGTTCCAATGGGATCCACACCGCAGCACAGTCCACTGATGTGGATTCTATGTGCAACTGTAGCTCTTACAGCGAAACGTAAGTTAAGACAAACGAGAGTAAATGTAAAGTTGCTCTCCCACTCGCTCGCTCTCTCTCTGGTTAGCTCTCCCTAATGGAAGGTATCCACACATGCGGCAATAATATCGCTTTCAGTTCAATTCTGTGGTGCTGAGCGCGCGGACGCAGTGTAGACAGGGTCCAAAAGCAGCCAGAAGCGAATGCAAAACAAAGGCAATACAAAAGAAATAAAAAATAACAGGACTGTTTAGAAACTGAATATATATATATATATCTATCTGTTCGCGTGTGCAAATATTTTGTTTAGTGCTTGACTTAACACAAGTCTATGTAATCTTTAAATCCGTATTCGCCGGCTGTGTGGGCAAAACTCTAGAATTCGACTCAGCTGCGGTCTGTGCGTGCGCGAAACAAAACCCGATAAACTGTAAACAAAAGGTGAAGAGACAACGCGTAATAACAATAACAGTGGAAAGAACAAGGAAAGCGACGCCCACACATTGAGATTTTGTTTGTGCAGCAGCAGCAGCAGCAGCAGCAGCAGAGACTGGTCTAAGGGCAACAAGTTCAACAAGAAATCAGAAATCATAGACTGGGTAAGTGCGGAGTAAGAGCAGGGTACCGGCTGACGTGTTCTATGCGAGATCGTCTTGTCAGCGTGCAGCTTCCGTCCTGCACTGATAAGCGTCTTGTCTCACTCACTCCCTCTTTCACTGCGCCCTGATAAAATGTGGGTCAACTCTAAATTGAATTTTGTTTCGATTAGCAAGAACTTTCCAGAGTGTCGGCCTACGTCATAGCAGCAATATGAGTTCCTCAATTCTAAACTTAGTTCAGTTATTCTACATTTATGTGCATTTAAATATTGTCGCTCTGTCGCTATCTCTGTCTCTATCGTTGCCGCTGTTGCCCACATGTGTGTAGACTCAATTGAAATCATGGCACTGCCGCTGACCGCCACACGCGTCTTGCGATAAGTAAAGTATCTCGAATCGAAAAAATGTATGGAGATGGCTGCTGCGGGGGCAACAGAATCGGAGGGGTAGCGGCAATTGAAGGCAGCCTCCCAGTCACGTAGTCAATTGCGCGCCTTTGTTTTGCTATGTGTTTTTTTCTTGTTGCTTTTGGGCCGCATTTCGCTTGTGTTTATGTTCCGCGCTCACTGGAAACCAACCCCTAAATGATGCAGGACTGGAATGGAACCGGAACTGGAACAGAACATGGCAACTGATGCAGCGTTGCCAACTACTCCAAATATGTGTACGCGAATTTTAAAGTGACCGCTTCTGCAACATATAACATTCCAATTGGAATGAGATTTACTTTCTTTAAACATTAATGGTATATAATATTAACATGTTTCCTACAAGACTGTAAAAGCATGAATTTCTAATTTACCGCTGCCAACTAAATTAGATTAGATTCTAATTAGAGTATCGCTGTTATTAGCGGAACCATAACGGAAACACTGAAAGAGCGTTGCCAACTATTCGAAAAACGTAAATTCAAATTTGAAAATGCACGCTCGTCTCACAAATGGGATACTAATTAGAATCTCTGAACATTTGTATATCCATTTATCGGCTCATTAGAATAGCTTACTCATATTTATTATATTTAGTTATCTTTATAAGCATACGCCCAGTTTTATGAATATGAATGGCGTCAATTAAACGACGATTTGTTGAAATTTATTAATTTTAATAATTGCCTTTCAGGTTTGTTGCACCCAAATTTAACTTGACGTCTAATACGCATAAGCGGAGCTCAGCTGTTGTTAGGCTGTAATATATGGAAATTGCAATTGTTTGTGTTTGAACTTCCAATTCACAAGCCGCCAATCCTCTACGAGTTAGACAAAAATAAGCCAGCTTTAAAAACCAGTTGCAAGATGTGCACAACTCTTGTACTGTAAACAAACTGGCATTATTATTATTTTTCCATACTTCATATCGTTTAAATAGTTTGAACTGAACTTTTGGCAAGAGCTTCTTCAGTGCAGATGAAAACGAAAGTAACTCGAATGCCAAAGTGGGCTGAAAATGAAATTGAATCAAACGAAATGAAAGCAAATGAAATGAAATGAAAGTATTGCCCTGAATGTTGCCCCACTCTGGTGGCAACCTGCCCCACTCAATGCACTCCATAGTAATGCGAGGCTAGCAAAAAACTACTTCCTTGCAAGTGTTCCCCCACTTCCAAGTCCACTTCCACTTCCATTTTCAATTCCCACTTCGGCTTCGGCTTCATCACGAGTTTATTGTGTAATTAGTTGCAGCTTTTGCCAAAGCTGGCAGCTGCATTTGTTGGCATTTAGCGTGCGCATCTTTTAATACCCTGTATTTTTCCTATGGGGTATATTAACTTGTGCCCTGGCATGTAACAGGCATACAACTCTGCCCATGCTCGTTTGTCTTGAGGCATCTCGCATGCCCATCGTAGATCATGTTTATTTTTAAGTTATCAACAACTTATAACATATTTGTGGAAGATACCTTTTACCTTTCGATAACCTTCCGCAACTGTGAATTACCATCGTGGGGCAAGGGAAACGAAGATCTGTCTTGACGTCTCTTGTGTGTTTCTATGCTTTTTAGGTATCTGCTAGTCGGTCACTCTTTGCCTGTGCTTAGCTAACCGGTTTGATGCGATTGTCAACAGGGTATATTTGCCGTTTATGTCGCCTACGGTTCTCAAGGTGAATCGGCTGGCTATGTAAAATTTATGCGCGCAGCATATTCAATGTGTGTGTAATTTGTCATTCATAATTAGGAAACTTGTTTGGATGCACTTGGAACTGTAGAGCGTTAGGAAACGGATCTGGTTAAATATTAAAATTTGATAATATTTAATGCCAATCAGAATTTTCGCATTGAGTTGGGTTCAAGTTCATGACGGCTTTTGGGTCGCATTTGGGCCAATTAAATTAACGCTGATGAAATTGAAAAGTTTTGTCAGCCCGCGGCATAAAATGCGACAAATTTACAAATATATATATATATATATATATGTATATATATGTATATGATCCCATGTTCGGTTCGTGCAAACTTTTTACATGCGCCAAGTTCTTTAACTGACAGTTAAATTGCTTGACACACACACACAAGGCGCATCTAACAAGCGAATCAAATGACATCACCGAAACTGCTGTCAATTTGATTTTAATTATGCATGCAATGTGCCAAAGACAGCGCCTAATTTGCCCGTCCAAAACGCGCATCCAACTGGAGTTTGCAGTTTTAAATTGGCCAACTCAAGTTGCGCTCTTAGAAGCAGTTACCATCGGCTGGACAGACTGGGGCATAAGGTCAGATCGTGGAGTCGCTTTGTCAAGTGTTTTCAACTGATTTCTGGCATTTAAGGCCAGCGAATTCGCGTGGCCAAAGACAAAGAGCTGTCGCAAATGTCAACACCGTTCCCCAAATTGGGCGCCACATAAATGTCAGCTGCTGTTTACTGAGTTATGAATCTGTGCCTCACACCTGACATCAACGTGCAACTGGCAACGGGCAACTTGTTTGTGGCAATTTGAAAAACAACTGCAGCACTGCAATTCCCCGGGCAATGCTAGTCACATGACATTTGCACCTGAATAATGATGCCGCTGCTGCTTCGCTCGAAATTTTGCAATTTGATTGCATTCGGCGCAAGCACAGTGGAAGCTCGAGTAAAAGAACTACCATTAACTAATTAACTAATTATCTAAATTGCCCTTGATATTATAATTTTCTCATGTAAAGCACAGAAGAACACATATCCGATCCAGAAAACTATATCTAACTAAGTACATCTGTCTATGCTAACTAGTCTCTGTCTAGTCTCTCCGTCTTTCTGTTTCAGATAGTCCATATGTATAAATCGGCTGCATCGGGGTACTATATCATATAGCTGCCATAGGAAGGATTGATCGAAAAGTAGGTTCTGGCAAGGAAACCTTTGTTTACTTAGACAACTTACCAAGCTTGAGCTTTCTTAGTTCCACTGTGATCTTCATCTATAAGCGAATTCCTTTGAACAAAGGATCGTTTGATAAGTAGGTTCTTGAACCGCAAAATATTCAGTTTTCCAAGATATTTTCATCAAGTTCAGCATCTACGAGCTTCACATCTCTGCAAAAGGCAAATGTCTATAAGAGTATAAAATAGTCGGCGTGCCGCAAATATCCTTACTCCCTCATACTGTTAATTTTTTTGAAATTCATAAATGTTGACTTTCGAGCAAAATAATTAATTTTTCTACTATTTTTGTATGGAGAAAAACCGAGAGTTCATTTGCGAGCGTCTACTGTACTTATTTTTCTGCTTGTTGACAGTTTCATTTAAATTGGTTGACAGCATGTAGAAGTCAAAGGGGGACGAGCGGACAGACAGGAAGGAAGCTGGAAACAACCAACCGCCGGCCTGGCTGTTTATGATAAGAGTTGCAATCCATGTGTGTGGGCGGGTGCTGGGTGCGGGGCGATGTGGTCAGGAGACAAAGGATGTCACAGAAACAGTTCCTAGCCAAAGGCTACGGCTACGGTTACGCTTAGAGCTTTAGCTGTGCCTGTCAAGCGTTTCCGACGTACCTTTAACCCAGCCGTAGTTGGCCCAGAAAAATTGTTGCATTTTTTAGGCAAATTCGAGCCGAGGCGCAGGTTCGCGCTTATTTAACATAAAACTGGGCTGACTGTCAGCCAGTTTGTCAGTGGGCCAGTCGCCTCGTTTAGCTAATGTGCTTAGTCAGCACTTTGCAAAAATATAAAAACGTAATTTCATAACTTAATTGCGGCAAAGCGCAAGTCGAAACAAAAAAAAACTGAAGTTTTAGTTGCTATGGAGAATTGCGGCAAGTGCTGAAGTAGGAAGAAGCGACCGTAAGCAAAAAATTGAAGAAGATAAAAAAATCATTTGTTGCATAAAACAACGCATTGGCAGCCAGGTAACAACAACAACAACAACAACGACAACAATAGCGAAGCAATGCAAGCAACACGCAAGCGAATTTGCTGAGGCAACGCTGCATGGCAAATGAGGCGTGGCGCTTGCCGCAAAAAGTGCAATTCGATGTTGAAAGCAAAATTTAATTACGTTGGCCAGCAAATTCTATTGGCTTATTAAAATTCGATCGTGCACAGGCGTACGTAAATATTTTTAATTGCAAAATATTTGATTTAAATAACACAAACAACTAATTAATTAAATCAACATACTCTGATTACATATGCTATTTTTTCGCTTTACCTACTCAATTGAAATAATTCACATGTCCGGCTAAATAACAGCGCATTAAATGGGCTACATTTAAAGCCTTTCGACAAATGAAAATACAAGTAAGACAAGAGGCAGATATTGTAATAAATTGATAATTAAATATTTAAATTATCATTAGTTTACATTATTAATTAATCAAGAATGATTTAAAGTCTATTAGCAGAGCTAGAAAGTGTTGCTGTTAAAATTAACAGATTGCTGTTATACTGTTGAAAATTCACTGTTATATTGTGAGCAAATGTAATTATTTGAATTGGCATTAGGTCGTTTACGTTCTTCATAAATCAAGAAAGGTTAACAGACAATTAACAGAGTTGGCAACTGTTGCTGTTAAAGTTAACATAGATAGTTGTCGTTGACAACAGTTATACTGTTATATTGTGAGCAAATGCAGAAAATATCTTGAAAATAAAGCTTTTAATAAATTATTATATATTTTCTAGATTATAAATTATATGAATAATGCTAAAGCGTAAAATTGAACAGAGTAGGAAACCTTTTGAATAACATATGCATTTCATGCTTGGCGGGAACTTTAACATTTTGAATGTGATTTAAACGGATATGATGTACAGATAATAAAAAAAAGTATTCATAAATTTATTTCATCTCTCTCGCTATAAAATATTTATCAATGAAATGCAAATACATAATCCAAAATTATGAGCAACATAAGCTGCTGTCTTATATCCATATATTGCCTGTATATTGTCATTATTATTTTTTTGGCTTGCCCATTAACATAATTTAAGTGTTAAGTATTTTATAATTATTCTTTTGCATTTATTTGCATTTTAATCATCAACAAATTCAACTTTCAGCGACTGTGCATTGTTCTATATATGAACACATTTTGGCATTTCTATACCCTTGTAGAGGGTATCATAATTTTTTCATGGAATTACCTATGGAAGTCATGTGTATATATTCTAGATCAGCTACAACAGTTAAATTTCCATGCGTAGTACTCTTACAGTTTTAAAAATATCGCCTTAAAACTTGGATGGGTTTGGCTTTGTAGTAGGCTCTTGTAGGGAAAACTTTGTTGTTTAACAATTTATATTGACCAAGATGAGCACTTTCTAATTTCACAGTGCTTCCAGAATGATGATGATATAGTTCGAAAAGTGGGTTCTTATATGGAAAACAGGTTTGGTTGTCAAGATATCTTAAACAGAATTGGCATTTATTTTATTTTCATTATGCTTTCTACACTTTTGCAAAATCTTATAAATATCAGACTTATCTATCATAGACTTATAGGGAAAATGTCCACAAGGGCATCAAATCTTCGGCTTGCTGTAGATATCCTTACTTTAAGATTTTTGTTTTTTATTGAAACCAACCATACAAAAGTCTATGGTAATGTTGAGCGTGACATTTCAGTTTAGCCTGGATTGTGCAATTTATTTGTTTTTAATCTACAATTTATGCAGCTCTGGTACAATGCATACAATTTGATTTATTTAGCTCGTTTTTATTGTTTTTTGTTTTAAATAGAATGTGGAATATTTGTGAAACCTTATCAAAAATAAAAAAGCAAAGAATTCATTTGGCAACCAGTCGGGCACACAAAACTTTTGCGCAAAATGCATAAACTAAAAATAGGTATAATATTTTTTTCTCTATTTTGGCTTCCGCATTTCAGCGGCAGGGTCAAAGGTAACTAAAATTGCGAATATAGAATTTGGCAAATTCTTGCTGTTTTAGTCATAAATTCAGCATGCTCCACATTCATATTTCGGAGCAAAACTTTTCACCTTTCAAATTTGTTGGGCAAAAAGTTATCGCTGCTACTTTTTTTTCACCTGTTCTGTGCTGTGTACTAAAGTGTGCTGTACTGTGGCTGTACTAAAGAAAGAAATAACCAACAAACGGTTCAGTGAACCCATTAAAAGAAAACATTCCGAATTCTTTTTTTTTTCTTAAATTTCTGCAGCAACTGCAAACACGCTGTTGGGGCACGGCCACCCATAAAAGATTATTTGCATTTCAATAAGTTGAATTGTGTAACGTATTGGCCACTTGGCGAATACCGTTAATGATTTAAATGTTTGCCAGGAGAAAACAATGCGACGCTTGTTCGTTCGGTGGGCGGCCGCAGAGCATCAGCCACGCGTATCCGTCAGATACATTTGCATATGAATGCGGCTGCGTCAGAGCCTAACTAAATTCTTTGAAGCAAAAGTTCCTTGAACTCCAATTTATAGATAGTCACGTTGCAATCAAGGCCCATCACAAACGCAGAAAAAAAAAACACATCAGTTTCGATGTTGTCATTAGAACTTTGTCAGTCTCATCTACATAGACCGTTGCAGCATCCATTAGTCCACTTTCTGAGCTCAGTTGCCTTTTCTTTGGCGCCCATTTCTATGCGGAGTCTAAGAAATCGTCTGAGAACTCGAACTTTGGGCTAAACCGGTTTGACGATCAAAAACTGAACACATTTTATTTATTTTTCTGACATGTTGTGGCTTCTAGAGAAATCAGTGCTGTTATAAATTCATCGGGCTTATATGTTTGGCAAAAACGAATTGGGAACAATGCTAAGTATACTAGTATTTAAATTTTTGATGACAAGCATTTTTTTTGGAAATGTTTTCAAGTATTGCAAAGCAAACAGCACGCAAACGATAAAAGTTTTAAAACTATTACGATTTACTGTTGAGCATAAAGGGAATAATATATTTTTGTTTCATTTGCATGATTTTGAATAAATTTAAATGCTAATCCTGCTTAGATCGACTCGCCTTCAAATGCAGATCAGGAATGTATATACTTTATGGGGTCAAACATGCTTCATTCTGTCTGGATTGAAGTAATAATTGTTAGTTTTTATATTTTCAACAAAATATTAGTTTATTCTAAATATTTTGTTTGAAAACTCGGAATAAAGCTTGATCAAAATTGTGTTTCGCATAAAATTCGTCACAGTTGTGATGTTTTCTTTTTAACAGAATTGAAATGAACATGTTACTGAAATACTGTTGACAATTCGCTGTTATATGTCATTAAATAAATTCGTATTTTTCGTATCGCTTCAGTTTGAAGTTTTAATTTCAGTCAGAAACCGTTAGGCAAATGAAAAAAACAAACGCATAAAAAAAAAATGAAATTGTAAAGGTGCATACCCGCTACAACTTGTTATTCAGAGAGTTGAAATCGCTGTTGGAATGAATTTGTGTCTGTTCGAGCAGCGCGTTCAAGTAGCACAACGCGGTCGATTGCCATTTGATTAGTAAATTATCTGTAGAAGATCGGGCGGGGCAGCCATTAAGACGAATGTTGTCATTATTCGTTAGCGAATGCACTGCCGTGTTTTATTTCGCTCGACGAGCAAACACGGGCCGACAGCCGGTTAAGCAGCATGTAGGAGATGGACGCATCTTCGTCTTGAATTTGTCAACTCAAGCGAACTTGCCGTTGATTAATGTGCGCAATTACAGTCCGAGTGCAAGTGCGATATTGTGTCATACTGGGTTGTGTGCGGTCCGTTTGGTGCGGTGGCTGTCTCTCAGGTGTGCTTGATGTGCGGTGTGCGGCAGACCAAAAGACAAAATAATTAATGCTGACTAATTAAACAGCATTTACGCTGCATGTGTCCTTGCCAGCAGGCAGGCAAGCAGAATGTCCTGCCGATTCAGCCCGAAACAGTGTGCAATATCTAATATATATATATATGCACGCTTTCAATGCAAATTAAATCGTTTCGGTCATCCATAAAACATGCTTAAAAACGCATTTATCTTAAATACACTAATCAACAGCGTGCTGCTAATTAATCGCAATAGTTAATTTATCTTCACATAAACCGAAACAACAAGCTGTTTGCGTCGCTTCCACTAATTACCGTTAATTCGAAACGGGATCTTGTTGTGCAGATCCGAAAACAACAAGCCACAAAAGTCACACCTATAAATGTATCTACTAATAATATTTCAATTTATTCATAGATGCAATCAGATCTGCCACTTGTATAAATCATAGATCCGCAAAACGGGCATGCTCTCTATTTGGCTCTACTGACTGATACAGGGTGTTTCATAGTCGCTCAAGTTATTCCTTAATAATGCCAGAGTTTTCTCAATATGCATGCAATTAAGTTAACAGATAAAAGTTATATTAAGAAAAGTCTGCTCACTCAAAGGGTATTCGAAATTCGTTTTTAATATGCCATAATCGAATTCATGTTATATAAACTGCTTTAATATCATGTCAGGGTATCTGTTAGTCGCTTTAACTATTTCAAATTAAAAAATCAATTTTTGGCATGCAATAAAAAAATTCCATTTAAAAACTCATTTCAGTCATATACACAGGGTATCCTTTTAGTCGGCCATGAGCTATGCTCCTGCTGTTATTGACTTTATTTTGCCGCGCATTACGACTTAGAGCAATAAACCGACGAATGTCATAAAACAAAAACGCTGTACGGCTGGCCAAATTAAAAAAATAAAACACATTAAAACAAATTGTAAGGCCGTGTTTTGAAATGCGTTCCGAGTGCCGTTTCCAGTTTCCGAGCGAGCTTTAAATCTTAAAGTTAAGTAGCCAGCCGTGTCAGCTGGGGAGCAGGATATTAATTATTACGAAAGCTGTTTTCAGGCTCAATGAATTTTACCTAATACACTGAAAAGTTAGTGAGCCAATAACCTTCACACACGGTCAATGGTCAGCGACAGCGGGGCTCGCCTTTGGGCCAATAGAAACAGTTATTATGCAAATTAGAAAGGGGCCATAAATTTATTGGATGCACACACACACACACACACACACACACACACACACTGAATGCAATCGTAATGCTTTAATTATTTATACTTGCCTATATCCTTGCAGGCTACACGATGTCGTCCTGTCTGCGTCTGCAGTTGGCGCTCGGCGTCCTTGTGCTCGCCCTGACTGGGGTGGCGGTGCGCGGGGAACTGTACACGGCGCTGGCGGAAATGGAGGAGCTACTTGAGACTGAATCTGTATTGATAAGCAATTTAGAAGGCTACATTCGCGTGCAGGAGGACAGGCTAAGCTATCTGAAGAAGTGAGTACAAATACAAATGTATCTGAAGGATACATTTCGCTGGCGAAATGTGCTTCGTTAAATCAAGTATGCAACGAGTAGCTTTACGTACCATTTGCATGCACTTAAGATACTTTCTTAGAGTGCAGAATTTCAAATACCCCTTTGCAAACGGGCGAAGGCGGGTATAATGTTGTCGTCTAACTCTAGCAGGCAACTCTAAGGCTGATCTGGACTACAAACAGATTCGCCAGCTGTTATTTGGAGCTATAGAAAAACTAGATTGTTTATTGCCTTCCATTTGCTAATTCAAAAGTAATTCGTGGATGTTTATATAAGTTAGGAGCTGAATAATTGGAAGAAAGCTTGACACGTCAGGTACTCTCAAGCAAATATTACTTTCCCACAGTTAAAAACAAGTAAGAGGTTCTAGACGGCAGTTCCCATATAATATTGATATGCGATGTTGATAAGATTTAACTTATTTGTAATGTTAAATCCCGCAAATGTCAAGATATCTCAAGAAATGTAGACGTGTTTCACTGAAGAACTTTATTTTCGATCGATCATGCCTACGATAGCTAAATGGTATAAGGGTTCGGTCTAGTTGCGATACATGTACTATCTACAACAGAAGAACCTAACTAAAGTCAAAGTCAGTTAACACTGAGAGATAAGATTTGACAAGATTAAGAACAGTATATATGTATATATGTATGTTATATGCTTTTCAATATTATCTATGTGTTATATTATAGGGATATATAATTCATTTTTGATATATAATTTTGATTGTTCGTATATGCACCCATTTCATGGGCATATTCAAGCTTGGAAAATCTTAAAAATATCGTATAATACACACACAATATTTTAAAGAAATTCAATTCGCATGTTGTAGTGCTGTGGCAAGAAGAAGCTCATGCGCTGTGTTATGTGGGTAAATGGAGGTCAGTGCTCATCTTCGAGCTGCGTACAGGGTATACTTTAGTATGTTAGACTCGACCAAATGTATTTTAGTTTTTTTCATATAATCTCCTATGCAAATGAGCTTTTAGATTGGGCTAGGTAGCGCTAGCCAGCAGGTGAGACTGAGGCGAGACTCGCGCTAGCATGCTCATAATTACAATGGCTGTCGCCAGTATTTTAGCCACGTGCGTGTGGCAGCTGTTGCATCTGCAGCAACGGGCAGCAACATGAACGTGTAGATATACATGCATTGTCGTTTGTGTCTATGCGGCGCCAAACACACACCGAGCGTTATTTACACTGCATATCTTAAGCTACCCCTGGCATGTATATATACATGTAGATACTTCTATATACTGGAGCATGTTTGTGCGGTAAATGTTTGTTGCCCCTGCTTGCAGCGGAAGGACGTAGATGCAGGATAAAAGAAGCAGCGGATGCGGTAAGGCAACTCCCCTAATCAAATATGCCAACAGCCAACAAACCAAGCCAGCACCAGGAGCCCAAGCAAAGGATCTATCTTATTTACTTGATGGCGCCCTCCCTTCCCCTCGCCGGCGTCCGCTTTGGCACAATAAGCGGACGGGGCCTGACAAAACAGCTGTCAGCTGTTGTTGAGGATCTGCGCTGTCATTGCAACGCAGTCGCATCCTTGCAGCTCTTCTCTCTTCATCTGCTCTCATTTGGCTCTGCCGCATGTGGCGCGTGCCACGAGCCTGCTGCCCGTTGTCTCTAATCAAATTTTAATTTAAATGTTCGAGCTAAAACTTTTCCATTTGGCGAGCAGTAGAAGTCGCCAGCATTTTCCAGATATGTGCTGCCCGCAAGGATACAGCTCCTGGCTGTGCTTTAGCGTTGGTAATGAACATATGCGAGATCCTTTGACGGCGCATCCTTTTATGTCAATGCATAAATTTTACAATAACTAACTATTGGTCGCTTGGGGGTAGAGCGAGGCGCAGCGTCTGCCGGTTGTCAAAGTTGGATTTGATTTGTAGTTTTGTGGGTACCGTCGCCGCTGGGGCGAAATCCAATTAAGTTGGCCAACATAGGCTGGCCACAGGCACACAGTCGGGACAGTTGGCGTGGTGGGAGAGGTGGTGTACATATACACACTATTGACACTCGATAAGCGCACAGCATATGCTGTAACGGTCGCCAGAGCCAGGGGCGTTTCCATAGAGTATATAGAACTTGAAATATGTGCATGAATGTTTGTGAGGTTTTTGCCGTCGCCTATTTCGCTGTTATGAATTGAGTAAATATAAATTCAAAATACTGATAAAACCTTGCAACGCCGGCTGCGGCATGACCGAAATTCGTTTCAACCCTCATGTGGCAGTCGCAGTGGCAGCAGAGGCAGCAGCAGCAGCAACAGCAGCAGCAGCAGGAACAGGAGCAGATGTTTCCAGCACAAGGGAACGCGCCAAACGACGCCTGCCGCCTGCCTCTTGTTGTTGTTGCTTTTGTTATTGTTGTTGTTGTTGTTGTTGTTGTTCTACAGTTGTCTTGAGCTCAATTATTATATGTGTGCTTGTATATAAGCCAAGTAAATGGTTATATTTTATTCTAAAGGGGGGTCAGAGCAACGCACGCGTCGCTGCCGATCCACTCGACTGCGCGCCGGCGCAGGAAATTGCAAGCCGAGAAGCGACTGACAGCCCGCGTCGCAGTTCAGTCGAGACGCAGTTGTCGTGCCGTGCGGATCAGTCAGCCAGTCAGCCAGTCAGCCAGTTAGCTAGCCCACAGTAGTTACCAGTGATCGTGAACGTGTGCAGTGACAGTGAAAACCCTTAGACACATATATTCAAGTACAGTGCGGCCATGTCTAAGCACAACTATACGAATCCGGCTTTCTGCCAGAACAGCGAGTTCTATCCGGTGCCGTCGAGCAATAGGGTTGAGTCCATATACAATCGTAGCCTGCAGCTTAACTTTAGTGCGGTCTCCCGACCTGGTCAGGTGCCGGCTGCACCCTGTCGCGATCCGCGCGAGGGACCGCTGCGCATGCAGCGTAGCATGTCGACGCGTTCGGTGACGCGTAAACAGTACCAGCAGCAGCAACAACAGCAGCAGCAGCAACAGCAGCAGCAGCAACAGCAGCAACAGTCAGCCAGTGGCCGATATGCATTGGTGCCGCTGGAGGAGCTGGGCGCCGTGGCCAGTCGCTATGCCATTGTGCCGGGACAGGCAGCACAGCGTTTGGCCCGCTCGCAGGATAATCTGGATCGCTATGGCTCGAGGCAAGGCCTGCAGTCGGACGAGGAGCCGCACTCGTTTCATGAGGAGCCGCATCAGCAGCAGGAGACGCAGTTCGCCAGCTTGCCGCCCACATTGAACGCGTTGCCGCCGAAGCCGGCGCCCAAGATCAAGCACGCATTCTCCAGCGACTTTGGCAGCAAAACATTTCTGATTGTGGACAAGAACAGCAATCAGCGCTATCAGATGGTGCCCACGGCGGAGGATGAGGAGCTCGTTGACGAAAACCAGGAGATCATACAGATGCACAATGGACGCGCGCATCGCTATGCGGTCATACCCACAGAAGCCGATGATGACGATCTGGCGGAGGACTCTGCACACGCACAGCAGGAGACCTGCCTGAGCCACACGGAGCTCAGTCAACAGTTCAGCATGCGCACATCGACCCCGCAGCAGCGCAGTGCGGCAGCTGCAACGCGAGCGTTGCACGAACTGCTCACCACACCCCGCAAAATGCAACCACCACCGCGTCTGGCACATTCCACGCCCCGCAATGCGGCCCACCACGAGCAGCTGCAGCGCGAGCGTCGCCTGCAGCTCTACCAAAGTCAGCAGCACATTAACCTACACCAACAGGCCACCATTTCGGTGGTGCCCTCTCCAGCGCTGCCGCTGCGTCAGCAGCGACTCTCGCCGCAGCGACTGCACTATGAGACGGTGAAGTCGACGCCGATGTCGGCGCCGGCAGCACAGCAACTGCCCAGTGACCGCACCATGGCGGTGATTAGTCCGCGTGTGCAGGGTCAGGGTCAGGGCCAGGAGCAGGATCTGAGCAGCCTGCAGGGCAAGTCGAATGTGAACAACAACTCCTATCCACAGAAGCTGGCCAATGCCACCATTACGCTGGCCGTTGTGTCCCTGATGCTTGTCCTGGGCAGCACCATGAATGCCGGCCTCATCATCTACATGATAGCCCACGTGAGTACACTCTATTCTGCCAATTGCTCAGCCTCGACTAATGTGTGGCCATTTACTTACTCTCCACTGCCTTAGTTCGGCAAGTCCTTCTACCTGCAGTTCGGGCTGGTAGCCTCATTTTGCGGCATGGGTCTGGGTTTTCTTGGCTTTCGTTCGCGGCACTGCGAATGGCTGCCAAACCGCAGCTACACCTCCGGCTACATCTTGGTCACCATCTTTTGCCTGTTCAAGTGCTGCGGCCTGCTGCTAATTCTGGTGCTGGATCCGTTTCCTGGACTGCCCCTGCACGATGTCACCACGGGCGTCATACTGGGCCTGTCCACATTTACCATGTTCTTTATTGGCCTGGGCGTCATTGGCAGCCTCTGGTGCTATCGTCCGCCGCCCGATAACCGCGTCAATGTGGTCTAGGCGCTTCTCTTTTTTTAGTCTTAATCTAGCTCATAGTTTGTTTTAGTTTTAGTTTCAGTTACAGTTTTCCTTTTAGCGAGCGGCATCCGTAACGGCTAGGCGACCAAAAAAAATATTCATAATTAAAAACGCGCGCGAAATTCCAGCAGCGAATTTTGTTTTCAAGACTGTATATATCGAATCATAGGGCTAACCTATGCAAACATGGGTTGTAATTATATCTAAGGCATCTACAATTGTTGTGAGAGAAAGTAAATTATATTTTCAATTATTTATTCTAAGCTTGGCACATTGCATCAAATAAAGTTAACAACAAACGCACAAACTTAAAAACATATTTCTTTAAATGATGTTAGACCTTAAGACTATATTATTAGGTCTTTCTCATCGTAGGTTGTTTTCTTCTATAAGGGTGGATTATTATAAAATCGAATGTTAGCTAATTCTCCCTCTCTCTTAGATACATCTAATAATGTTTACGCATCTTGTCTCTCTCTCTCTCTCTCTCTTATCTATTTCTTTCTATATCTTGTAATGGTTCTTACTCTCCCACTCTTTCTTTTCTCTCTCCATCTCTCTATTCGCTCACTATAAATTTATTCTTTATATGTGTTTCTCCAAGAATTAAGTTCGTACATCAATTCCACTAAGATTCCAATTGGATGGGATATATTTCTAAACTCTATATTATAAGTTAATCTTGTTTTTAATATTTTGAAAATTGGGAAAATTGAAGAAAAACAATCTCGCTTACATAACAGTAGATAATTGAGGAATTTTATTTCTGGAATGCCATTTCGTCATATTTTCTAATTGGAAAATTTGCGTTTTCTCGAAAATTGGTATTTTTGAAAAAGGGCTGCATGAAACTGTTTCGCTCACCATCTTGTGAACATTTTTCATACGTGTTTTATCATCCTGGATGGAAAATGCGAGTGGATCGTAGTGCAACCGTAAAAGGTTTTCCGCCTCAAGCTTCATAGATTAAATGGATGCACAAGTTGATTCTTGTTGCATAACTTTAGACGTAGAGTTGGATATTGTTCAGGTCAAAAATGCGACGTGCGCAAAATGGGAATTGATTTCTAAAATAGAAAGACAAAAAAGTGGGACCAAACAAAGCCGGATAATACTTCTGGTATTCTAATTTGTATGCTTTATTCGTAGAACAACTTAGTTAGTTCTGAAGCTTAAATACGATTAGTTATCCATTTTAGTCATTAACATGCTGTAATTTATTTACCAGCTATAATTTGATTAATTATAAGAAAAACAGAATATTTTGCCAAGCTGAACACTCCCTAATGGATTCACCGGAATTTAAGCGGTTCGCCAAAGTGTTTATTTATTTGCTCTTGAGCTGAATTTTAGTTTGGCTAAACTTTCGTACGAAACTCAGATGCACTCGTAATTTAGTTATTAGTTTACGTGAATGTAATCAAATTATTCAGTAAATTGCTTACGCAACTTTTAACTTTTAACTCTTTACTTTAGCAAAATGGATGAATACCAAAGAGAGCATGCGGATGCTGCTAGCGATATAACCGCCTACGTATCGAATCCCATCAATGCGTATCTGCTGACCAAACGACTGACCACAGACTGGCGGCAGGTGGAGAATCTCATGGGCCACGATGTGGGCACAGGTAAGATGACGTCTGCTCTCAAATTGAGTTGAAATCAACTTTATAGTCGCAGTTGAACTGTTAACATTTTGTGCAATCCAAAGATTTTGTGCAGAATCTCACGCAATATCGCAACGTGTTGAAGTTTCCCTCGGATGAGGACCTCAATGGCGCGGCAGTGGCGCTGCTCCGACTGCAGGACACCTATCAGCTGGATACGTCCAGTGTGGCACGGGGCAAGCTGAACGGCATACAGTACAGGTAAGTGCATGGAAATAGCACAGCAGCTACTAGGCTGGATATTAACTAAGCAAATACTTCTACGCAGCACGGCAATGTCCTCGGATGACTGCTTCGAGCTGGGGCGACAGTCGTACGTGAACCGCGACTACTACCATACGGTGCTCTGGATGAACGAGGCCATGTCCCGTATGCTGGAGGAGCCACACAATCAGACGCAAAGCTTTACGCGTGCCGATGTTCTCGAATACCTCGCCTTCTCCACGTACAAACAGGGTGAGTACCCTGAAGGCTACGTGCCCAGCTGCCTGCTTGTGGCCATTTTGGTTGCTGTTGCCATCAGTCATTTGTGTGGTTGTTTACTGTGATTCTTGTATTGTGCTCCGACTCGTTTGCATGGCACTTTTGAGAGCCCCTTTTCCGCTCGGGCTGCCCGGGCTGCTTGCTGTCTTCTGCTGTTGCTTGTCACTTGACCATTTGGCTGCAGGAAATTGCACTTTGCTGGCGCCTGGCCAGGTGAGCCAAGATGAGCTGGACTCCTCTGGCGATTTAGCGTCGGGCTCGTTAAGTGCGAAAAATTGTTGACTGTCTGTAGAAGCAATGCCAATATTGTCGCTGGCTTAGTGCCAAGCCGTGGCCGTGCAGCCTTCGGATATACTTAGAATCACGTAGCTCTAGTACAAGCCAGCAAGTGCACGTATTTGCGCAAGTCGGAGTGCGGTTTATTAATGCCTTATTGCCCCAACAGTTATCCAAGGATATGGCACATGCTGTAGCCCTTAAGGCTTAGCTTTAAACTACCTTCCCGTGCCCATTTGCAATAAATTGTCACGGCAAGAAAGTTTACGCAGCACATCTATCTGTATCTGTGCTTGTATCTATATCTGTGTCTGTGTCTGTGTCTGTATCTATATCACACACGCTATCTGTCCTTATGACCGTGTGGCCTCCCTTTGCTATATACCCTGTCCTTAAAGCGTGAACGGGTATAGCGCGAAAATAAACAAATTTGATTTATTACAAATTCTTAATATGTATGCAACCGAAATTCGGCTTAGTTGTGCCAACTAAGCGCTTCCAACTGTAAAGCTTAAGTCTCGAGCTTAAAAAAAAAGATATAGATATAGATCTTTAAAACTAAATTAAATTTGACACGCCAATTTTGTTGGCACAGCAAGTTAGCAATTTTAAAACCAAATATTCCGATTTTTTTTAAATATATAAGACATATTGTAACCTTCCCGGTATATATTTTATTTTTTTTAACCTCTGAAAACAGAGTATCTTACAGTCGTAAGTCGTACACACTTTACGTTTTTTGTTTGTTCGTCTCTGTTTTGCCTGTGCGCCGCGTAAAAATGCGACACCACAGTATTTACGAACAGGCTGCAGTAAACGAAACTGCTGCCATATTGTGAAGAAGTGTAAAAAAAAAGCTGCCCGGCCACGCCCCCGCTATTGCCCACATTTACAGGCATCCAACAGACATGCTGACACAAAAAATCCGTTGCCTTCGGCCTTCCTCGAGGGCATATGTGTCAGGATCGCAGGCATTGGCATGCAAAATGCAAATTTAAATTCGCAGAGTCAGGTGGGGCGGGCGAAGGTGAACCAAATATTCAATGAAATTAAGGTCCACTCTTAAAGTGCTTGGCAATCTAATTGGTGCAAAAAGCCAAGGGACTTGCCATTGATAAACTGCCAGGGCGAGGCTAGGACACAAATAAATGTGAATAATGCTGAATGCTGAAAGTTTTTATTAGAAAACCAAAAAGAACAACAACACAAGTTGCAAGCGCTCTGAAAAGTTTGCTTTTCCTCTCGCAGCAAATAAAAAAAAAAAACTTCTACTTATTTGTTGGCCATTTTATCATACGTTGTGCCGTTGTGCCTGGACGTTGTGCGGCAGTCATAAATAATTTATTATGCATTTACCAGGCATTCAAGAGAGCTGAGCTATCGCCTAATGTATTATTAATTTCATTCTGAAAAGCCTGAGAATTGTAGATCTTAAGAGCATTGCATACTTTTGGGCGTCGCGCACAAACATAAACACAAAATGAAAGACATATGTATCCCTGTTTCCAATTTACGAGTGTACACTGTACGCTCATAACCAAGAACTTTTGATTACATTTGAGCTGAGTTGGGTTTTGAGGGCAGTTAAAAGTCAGAGCTGGCCAGGAACAACTGTAGCTTACTTTTGGGCATTCATTAATTCAGTCTTCTCTCTTTCTCTCTTACCCTCACCTCAAAACCGGAACTGGAATGGGAATTGAAATTGCAATTGGAATATGGGCAAGCGTAGGCAATGTTGAAAGCGCACTGACCATGACAAACGAGCTGCTGCAATTGCTGCCCAACCACGAACGGGCCAATGGCAACAAGAAGTTCTATGAGAAGGAAATTGCCCACCTGAAGGAGCTGCAGAAAATGAAGGGTGACGATGGCACCGATGAAATGCCCGTTTCCGATCTGGTAGGTGCAATAACACTTCAATCCTTCTATCCTAGTGGTCTTTAATTATCCTCTACTCGTGCCTAGCCTGTGGCCAAGAGCGACCCCGGCGTCTTTGACATGACCGAACGCAAGGCCTACGAAATGCTCTGTCGCGGTGAGCTAAAGCCTTCGCCCTCAGAGCTGCGTCCGCTGCGCTGCCGCTATGTCAACAACAATGTGGCCTTTTTAAGGCTGGCCCCGCTCAAGCTGGAGGAGGCCTACATGGATCCTTACATTGTTATTTATCACGATGCCATGTACGACAGCGAGATTGAGATAATCAAGCGCATGGCCCGTCCACGTTTTCGACGCGCCACCGTTCAAAACTCGGTGACGGGCGCCCTGGAAACGGCCAACTATCGCATCAGCAAATCCGCCTGGCTCAAGACCGCCGAGCATCGTGTCATTGGCACAGTGGTGCAGCGCACCGCGGACATGACGGGCCTGGACATGGACTCCGCCGAGGAGCTGCAAGTGGTTAACTATGGCATTGGCGGCCATTACGAGCCGCACTTTGATTTCGCGCGGGTAAGTTTTTATCTATTTACTTTGTGGAAAATGTGAATAAAGTTTGTTTTACTCTTGTTTTACAGCGCGAGGAGAAACGCGCCTTTGAGGGTCTCAATCTTGGAAATCGCATTGCCACCATGTTGTTCTATGTAAGTTTGAAACTTATTATGGGAAATTGAGCTCCTTTTCATTCTCTTTATTCTTGCTTTTTCCAGATGAGCGACGTGGAGCAGGGCGGCGCCACAGTCTTTACCTCGCTGCATGCGGCTCTGTGGCCCAAAAAGGTATACATATCTAGAAAATCATGTCTGAATGAATCGATATATTTGATTTTGATTTTATTTCTAGGGGACGGCTGCTTTTTGGATGAATCTGCATCGCTCCGGCGAGGGAGATGTGCGCACGCGACATGCAGCGTGTCCTGTGCTCACAGGCAGCAAATGGGGTAGGTTTTAGAAAGTATTTGCCCATCCATGAGCCAACTAAATGCCCAACTCTTTGCAGTGTCCAACAAGTGGATACACGAGCGCGGCCAGGAGTTCAGAAGACCCTGTGACCTGACTGCTGATCATGGTGATTTTGCCATTTAGTGCAATGTTCGAGGAGAGAGCTTAAGCTGAAGCCGGAATCTCATTTACCAGCTGACCAATGTGCTTACTACCCACTTCTACTTACTTTGCATTCAAACATATCTTTAAGAACTTGCCGGCCGGAATACTCATATGCTTTTCCTATTGTAAATACTCAACCCAAAAATGAGGGTCCGGCTGCTGACAAAAATCATTTATTCTCAACTACATACCATGACTTGGCATTAGTTTTATTTTAGACATGCTATTATTGAATTTATTAACTTTTGTACAAAAATATCAAAAAAAAAAAAAATCTAGTAAATAATTGCAATTAAAACGAACAAATGATGCGATCAAAGAGAACACGAATAAATTAATTGGTATTTCATTTGCGAACAAGATATATCCGCAAAATATCTCAGAATTTTTTTGATCCATTTTTGAGATAATCAATTCAAAGTACTTAAAGTAAGTAAAGTTTAAATATAAACGTGTTCTTCTGTTCTTTCTATATAATTCTTTAAGCAAAAAAGTTTATATATTTAACAGTATTAACATATTCGAGTTCATTTTGAAGTAATACGAGCTAATTATAATTTCTGTTGAAAGAGCTCCTTCGAGTGAGCGCTATGCAATCTAATCCTTAGAATTTCTCAACACTGTTTGGGTACCAAAGTGGCTAGCTTGTGGAGGGCTTCCTCTAGTATTATAACTTGTTGTTTGCCTTATGTCACTTTGCTAAGCTGCTTAAATTGTTTATCATTAGCCGTGGGTAAAGTGGGGATAATGGGCTTGTGAAAATATTTGTAGCTCGCAGAAGGAGGCATCTCCTTCCCTGTTAAGTGCACATATGCTCAATCTTAGTCTGTCTGTCAATCGCAGAGATTATTGTGGAATTGTGGACGAAAAGATTGATATTTTAAATCATCCATAAGAATCGAAACCGGCTTTCTGTTGATGGGTGTGTGTTTGTGTGTGCGAGTGTATTTATGGAAGGAAGCTGGCATGTTTTCTTAGTTCTGGCTGGGTATCTCCAAGTCGGGCATTTCCGACTAGAGTGTGTAGCCGAGTCTGTTCTACTTATTATGCATGTTGATGTTCTCAAGTAAGTGTGTGTGTGTGCTTGTGTGGGTGTGCGGTTGCGCTAGCGTGTGCATGCATAAATCGGCTCTGGGTTGGTAAACGAGTTTGCAGCATGTTGCACGTTGCGCGTTGCACGAAGCATACTTTGAAGAGCCAATTTAATTTACGCGGCAGCAAAGTGCAGCCGTGTGGCCATCGCCAGGGGCAATGAATGGTTGCCTCTGATTGAATACATTCCGCATAAATTGAGAGAAGCTGCACGGCATCAGCCATTCGATTAAAAAATTAAACATTTCGTGCATGCTGTTTAAATAGAGAATGGAACTGTCTAATAGTTGTTTGCCCAGCCACAACTGTTCGCTGTTGTGGATACGTGACAGCTCGAGCTGGAAGTTTTGAGCATATTTGGGTCGAAAGAAAGGCAAACAATCAACAAACGCTTAGCTACTTCTATTGAAATGCGTTCATTAGCCAATAGTTCTTTGGCCAGGTCGTGTGTTAGCCACAAGCCATAATGTTGCCTCAGCACTGTTGCATTGTTGTGTGTCTGTTTTTTTCTGGTATCATCGACATCCTCGTCCATGCCGAATTTTACTCTTCGATTGACAGCATGAACGCCTTGGGGCAAGTGGAGCAAAAGCTGGTCGCTGCCACGTATGTCTATTTGGCGGAGCGGCTGCAACAGCTCAATATGTTGTCCGGGTACCAACATTTTATTAAAACCGTTTGCGGAAACTTTAGATTCTTATTGTGATTTATAGCTTTGTGGAGCGTGTCAGTCGGGAGCATGCTTTTGCCAGGCAAGAGCTGGATCAGGATGAGGCATACTTGGAACAGCCGCTGCAGGCCTTCAGGCTGACCAAGCGTTTGGTCGAAGACTGGCCACAGCTATACAAAATGCTAATGACGAATCAGCCCAAAGAAAGTGCGTAACGTTTTCGGTGCAAAATATCCAAATATACATATGTTTCCTAACTTTATTAAATGCAGCTTATCGCGCGACAGTGGATGCAATTTCTGCAGCAGTGGGCATACCAAACGAAGAAGAGCTGCAGGGCGCAGTCAAAGGTCTGCTGCGCCTGCAGCGTGTCTACAATCTAACAGCCAGTGATCTGGCCGATGGCATCCTCAATGGCGTCCACACAGACAGCGTGCTTCTCTGGCACGACTGCTTTGAGATTGGGGTGCAGTTATACGAACTGGCGGAGTATAGCAGCGCCCAGCAGTGGTTTCTGCAAGCGGTCAATTTACTCCAGGAAATCGACGGCGAAAATGTGCAGCAAATGGCTACAGAGATCTACGAGTATTTGGTCTTGACCCACATCGAGTTGGGTGAACGGGAGGAGGGTGTGGAAACCTTAAAAGAGATGCTCACCTGGTATTCGAGACATCCGCCACATCCAGCACAATATACACTCAAATACTTGCAGCAGAGCATGCCCAAGTGTCCCAAAGAGCATGAGCCAGCTTACTGGTTTGACAACTACACGCAACTCTGCCAGGGCAAACGACTGTCGGAACCGAAGCCAAATGGAAGTGCACTAAATTGTTATTTAGATTTCACTCGTCATGCGCGCTTCAGGCTGGCGCCACTAAAAGTGGAGCAGGTCCGTCTGAATCCGGACATACACATCTACTATGACCTGATCAACGATGACCAGATAGATGACATCTATGAAGTAGTTGATCAATTCGACAGTTTTCGCTCCTCGGTGAGCAGCAGTATTGTGACGGATTGGCGTGTCAGCCAACAGGTGTGGCTCAACTACAGCAGCCCGATCCTGCGTTCCGTGAGCAATTTAGTTGGCGCCATTTCTGGTTTCGATATGGAGAATGCCGAACAAATGCAGGTGGCCAATTATGGCATTGGCGGCCAATATGCGCCGCATACGGATTACTTGTCCAAAATACCCGACAGCTACATACCAAGAGGCAATCGCATCGCAACGAACATGTTCTATGTGAGTTTTAGCGGGTGTCAACTGTAAACACGATTTAATTCAGTTATTTTTCAGCTCTCGGATGTGCTGAATGGCGGCTATACGGTCTTTCCCAAGTTAAATGTATTTCTGAAACCCGTGAAAGGCGCCATGGTTAGCTGGTATAATCTACACCGATCTCTGAATAAAGATAGCCGCACCTTACATGCTGGCTGTCCCGTCATTGAGGGCGTCAAGCGCAGTAAGTTAAAGCAGGCCTTAAAGCCTCCGAACTTGTAAATATCGTAATATATTTTACAGTTGGCAACATTTGGATTCATTCCACCCGCCAGGAGTTCCGTCGTCCATGCACGCTTAATGCAAACGAGTAAGATGGCTGATAAAAGATATAATAATGAATGAAAGGCACATAAAAGGCCAGATTAAAATACAGAATTCATATTTTCAGAAATAAATAAATACTATTTAATTTATTTTTGCCATTTATTTACCTGGCTAAAGCTTTAATGTGTTTTAAAAGCTTCTCAAAATCTTTTTCTATTCCACATATCCAGTCAAAAGATCAGAGCTTAATTATTTTTATAAAATTTATTTTAACACACAATAGATTTGACTAAAAGGTTTAATATGCTTTAGCAGCTTATGCAATAATATTATATTAAATTTGCTTAAATGTGCTTTGCAACTGTTAAGATATATATAGAATAATCTCATATTATCAAATATGAATTAATGTGCTTTATGATGACACATAAGATGTGACTAAAAGCTTGCATGTGTAAAGCTTCAGCAACATTCATTTTAACATTTTCAGTTTTTGCGATTAAAAATGAAGTGATTAAGTTTAATTTAGTCAAGTCAATAATCTGATTGGTACTTATAACAAATGGCAAGCAAACTAAATTGAATTTTAAATGAATTATTGTTACTTGTAGTCCTTATAGGGTAGGGAGATCTCGTGATCACGTTGCAGTTCACAGGGTCTTACGTGGTCTTGATTGCTTAAACGTATCCACACATTGGCAACTGGATAAACAGAGATGATTCTTGATTAACACTTAAGAGACTTTGCACATTAGCTTCAACTTACTCCATTTGCTGCCCTGCAGCACCGGACAGGCAGCATGCTTTGTGCGATAGTCCGCATCGCCGGACGGATGTAGATTGTACCAGAAGAGTAGGCTACCCCGTTCTGGTGTTACAAGAAGCGGCAGAAAGGGAAAGGCGGTACCTCCACCCGCTTCTACATTAGATAACTAAGAAGGCAAGAGATATATTTGATAGTTAACAGAAGATAACACGTGGGAGCACTTACATAGTAGATGCCCGTGGCCAGGCGGTTGGTTTTGTACATGTTCAGGCTGTAGTCATAGGAATCGGGAAAGCTGTCCATGTGCGGCTCATAGTGACCGCCAATGCCGTAGTTGGCAATTTGGAGCGGCTCCGCAGAGCGCATATCCAGGCCGGATATCTCAGCCACGTGATGGCTCATCTTTTGCATGATTGGATGATCGGTATACTCAAAGGTGGTGCCTTGGCTGGTGCGAAAATTGGCAGAGATATGCTCGTGCCCAGTGCGGCTATAAACTTGTGAACGCTGTAGCTCTGGTCGAGCCAAATGCTGCAACTCCGCAGTGTCCCTAGCGCTGATGACGTCGTGCACCTGTATGATATAGGGATCCAGATGCAGTTCTTCCAACTTGTAGGGGGCATACGTGGACTTCCGTCCGTTTCCAGCAAAGAGCCGGCAGCGTAACTCACGTAGCGCTGCAGGCGCTGGCCTTAACTCCTCTCGGCAGACCTGTTGATAGAGACGATACTCGCGGCTGATGTGGTAGTCATCCGGACTGCGCGCCACCTCATGCATTAGGCCGCGCTTGACGCCGTCCGAAATGAGCTGCTCGAGATGGGCGCGTGTCTCAAGCAGATGAAGACGCTCCTCCGGCTGCACGGCCAGCACATGATTGATCAGATGTAGTGCATTGTCGTAGTCGCCCATCGACTCGTGGTAGCCCATGACCGTTTCCATGAAATCCAATGCTTCGGACTCCTTGCTGTAGCTCTGCTTTACCAGCAGCTGCATCGATTGCTGCAGCCAGGGCACCGTATTGTTAAAGTCCCGCATTGAAAACAGATGCTGGCCCAGCACAAAGCAGTCCTGCCACGACATCGCCGCACTGTAACGAGCTGTCGAGTGTGATTTGTGATTGCCACTTGCCACATCCATGGCTGGCGTCACTCACCCGTATTTGATGCCATTCAGTATGCCACTCGCTAGCTCGCCCACGTCCAGCTGGTAGGTTTGTTGCAGTCGCGTCATCGCCAGTGCCGTGCCCACAAAGTCCTCCTGTGTGGGGAAGCTCAAGTTTTCTCTGTGGCTCGCCATCGCTCCCAGGAAGTCTATTGTATGTGCCGGCACGGTTAAAGCAGAAGGAGCAGCAGGGGCACAACGACAAATAGAAAGCGGGCTAGTCAGATAATGATAGCATCTTTACAGGGACACATGATTGATGCCCAAATCTGATACCAACTTGTGCGACTCGGCTCACGCTCCACGGTGCTCTCAAAGGTCTCCCAATCGCTGTGCAGGCGCTTTATCAACCGGAACGCATTCACCGGATTGTTCAGATATCCCTCAACGCTATTCGCGGCGCTCAGATGCTCCGATTTAATCGCATCAATTTCGCTGCAACACAAATGGGAATAATGAAATTCATGAAATGCCTTTTGGGCTTCGCATAGCCTGTGTGCTAAGCATTAATCAGACCTTAAATTGTTTCATATTTTTTCAAATTTGCATAATCGCAAATTTGCATATTAAACGCATTTGTTGTGCTCGTAGACATTTAAGTGTGGCGGTTGTGCATGACAGCCAATTTATAAGCACTTTAATACAGTGACACTTTTCAATTAATTAAAACTTTGAAAAACAACTAAAAACAATACACATTTTAGCAGGCTACAACAGATTGCGCAATACTCTAATTGACCGTGCTAAAACGGCCGAAACAATGACTTTCAAACTGTAAACCAGAAGGCACTGGCTTTCAAGCTGTAACATTTCTCGTACTTGTTGCAAAGTTCAATCCATTTGGGAAAACTATGGGTCCAAAGTGGTATGCGCTAAAGTTGACGTTGCGTACAATTTAAAATTGAGTTGAAAGCTCTTCGAAAAAATGTTTATTATTCTTATTTATGATTGCGTGTATGTGAGTTCTCTTAGTGTCTAGTATCAAGTGCGCTACTAATTAAAACGCATTATATAACATTGCCCTTCTATGCGATTCTCATGAATTCATGCTTTGATTGTGAGTATTATATTCACAAGTTGCGTTGGCAATCTAATTAACTTTATTCTGCTCACACTCACTTAAATTAATTCCCTTGTGTAATATTTCTCTCTGTCTTTCCCTCCCTCGCTGTTCCTCCTTTTCTTACAATATCCAATATCTCTACTTCTTTTGTTCTTTTGTGTTGTGCACACAAAACAGTCTGTCGCCCTTCCACTGATAGATGTCAATGCGTGTGTCTGTGACTTTTTGAGTGAGTACACAAGTATTTACAGACGTATCTATGTAAAAATAAGAATATAAATTAAAGCGGCTCACGGGTATGTACGTTCTTTTAAAATGAAATAAAACGCTTTTAAGTGCTTTCTATTTTTTATTACCAAAATGGAAAAATCCGACAACCCGTTTGATTTATCACTAGAACTCATCCCACCTTTCACAAGAGAATGTTGGATTGCCAAAATTTCTCTTTGTTACCAGATATTTACCATCAAAACAGCCAAGCTAACTATCTTGATCAGAATGCAATATACTTTGTTCAATGGGATTTGTTGCATCTATTGTTATAAAGTGATAATGCCTGTTGTAGAAATAAAATAAAATTTAGTTTTTCGCGTCGCCCGCTTTCAATAAATACTGAATTTGTTTAAACGCTTGTGTTTTTGCACACTTCTTCCTTTCCAACCCCCTTTATTTTTTTGGTTGGCGCTCATTAATCGGGAATTAAATGTCACCATAACTTTAAACGGCAATGTCGCAGCATCTGCTGTCAGCTAGATGGTATCCGCATTTTATCGGGCTATTCATTAGGCAGTAGTAGTAGTAGCACTCGTTTGTTCTTGGCACCCCAGAGCCATAAATAACAAATGCTTTTTGTTTCCAAAACATTTCTCTATTATAAAATATGTTATACAAATTGCAAAGCTATATCATGATGTAAACGGAACTTGAACCTGTTTAATTATTGCGCTTGAGATAATACAAATGAAATTTCATTTCAATGGCGTATCAAATTTAATATATATATTAGACTATGTTATACTTTATTAGTTAAAAATTGCTTAACGGTTCATCCTATGTACTAATTTTTGCATTATGGAGCCGGTTTGCAAATACAACGAACAAACAACAGAATAAAAGTGAATTCTGAAGATATTGGGCATAAATTTAATACACATACAAAAGACTGACAAGTCGCTGACACTTATGGCCAAGCAATAGAATAAACAATTATCTATATAAAAAACCGCAGCGACTGTGCCTTGCTGAGGTAGCAATCGATGGCAATAGATAATAAATAGATAATAAATTCAAAACATCAAACAAGTGCCGAAATGTCGACCAAGTGTAAATAAGGTAAGCGGCTAGAGAGAGAGAGATATTAGCAGTTTATAAATTGAATAAAGCGCATAGAATGCGTGCAGCTTTAAAAATATTAACAAATGTATATAAAACAGCAGATGACAAAAAGCAGTCAAGGAATAAATATAGTATATATATTAAAATAAAAATATATTTAGTATGTACATCCGTGCATCTGTGTACTTTTACCCTTAGACCAGAACGCAATTCAGACGCCTTAATGTGAACCGGTTGAGTGGGAATGCGCAAATGAAGTGTAATTAAATAAACAAGAAGAAATAAAAAATTAAAATTGCCAAAGGCGACTGCTTAGCAAAAAGATACCCAAAGCTCGGCGAACAAAAGTTACTTTCAGTTGCCGCTGATGTTCGACATTCAACAGAAAACAGGCCGTTCACAAATGCCCAACAGTTTGTTTTGATCGGCAAAAATATAAATATTAAACACACAATTCGTGTGGGCTGTCTCTTCAATGCGGCACGTGGGCATACAACATTTGATTATTTATTTATTAATTTTAAGTATTCATAAAGCCAAGCAAGTAGCAAATGTCTATTGCAAGCGAGAACTTGAAGGCTGGTCGCTTTGCAGAAGAAATTTTAGTCTCGGAACTTAAATCATGTTGTACGCAGAATGAAATCAGCATAAATCATCTAAATCAAATTGAAATGCAAATAAAATCAACAGTTAAAACCAGATTCTAGCTGGTCATAGAACTCTGGATCACTGCACAGCCCACTACTTAATATGCCATTAGCTGGCCTGGCTAATAGGACTGATAGGACCATAAAAAGACGACTCAAATAAAGTCAAATCAGTCTAATGTCATTTTCTTGGGGATATATGCAAACACTTACCCCTGTAATATGTCCGCATGTTGCCTTATTTCGTTGACATATTTCTGGAGCTCTATCATTAGCATGACCTCCGTGCGTAGCAGCTGTTCCAGGCCGCTGGTCGAGCTAAAAAATTCGGCATTGGATGCCAGGACTTGTAGTCCAAATAAAAAAATTCCAAAAGCTGCCAAAAGCTTCATTACAATCGGTCCTATTGGAGAAAATTTCAAAATTAAAACTTCGAATATTCGTGAGTCTTAGAGTTCGTGCTGTCTTTGCGGCGCTTCGTAAAGAACTGCTCGGGCTCGATCTGCTGACAAATTAACAAACCGTCTCCGCGGATCTTCAGTCTAGCAAAAGCTCGCAGCGTTGGCGGTGCTAAGCTTTAGCCGCAGCTGTTGGTCTTTTTGGCCGGCATTTGTAGCTGTGGTCAAAGAACTGCCCTCGAGGCCCCACCGTCAGGCTTGAATGGAGCCGGCCAACAGGTAATAGAAGAGTGCTCGAGTTCAATAAACCCAAAGAGTTGCCAGCAATCACTCTACATAGGCTCCAAGCTATTTAATTAAGCGCCTAACACTCTGAGAGATCATCTTTCGGGCTGCCTAGTCCACTGTTCGTATAATTTTTAATATTGTCACATATTTTCTCTTCGCTAATTACTTTCACTTGGCTGCTAACTCAGAGAGTTGTCATTTTCTCGTTCTTTGCCGCTAACATGCAAATGAGCTGCTGAGACTTTGCCCGTGAACTTGTTTATGCAAATTGCCGGCAAATCCGAGCTCAATTCAATTTTTAACTCACGCTTTGTTTTGAGGCAAAAACACTCAAAATTGAGTTTTATTTTTTTTTGGGTTGGTTAACCCTAGAAACACCTAGCCAGCAGTTTGTGATTTTATTCAAGTGATGGGATTTTTATTTTAAATAATATTATCTTCATTTTAACTATTCCAGTATTTTTGCGAGCTGTAACTTATTGCTTATAAAAGTTAAAATAAAACATAATAGTTTATAAATCCGCAATTAGTTTATTTAATAATGTCATAGCCTAGGGAAACTCCATTGTCCCGAAATACATCACAGGGTCGAGCAAACGTCTGTGTAGCCTCATGTATCCAAATGTTGGCGACTGTAAGGATGCATATTTAAAAAAAAACGTATTTTAAACATATTTTGGGATTTATTGAATACACAAAAGACTCTTTCTGTAAATGCACTTCCCAACTCCCAACCATTTTGTTGCGCTCCCTATATATAATAAATACTATTATATTCACCTCCTTTATATTAAATACTCTGTTCACAAAGTGGAAACGAGCATAATAGTTCTGTACCTGTTTGTAGGAATTTTCCCCTGAAAATCTGCCCTAAGAATTGAGTCTAACCGTTTGAGAGCCACTGACTTCAAATTACAGTTTTAAAGACACTAATGTCCAAAGATATCTAATATCATAAAGCCTGCTTTCCACCTGTTGCTGTGAAGCTTTGAATAGAGTGTTGGACAGTCGGCTGAAACCGACAACCACATTTTTACATCTCTCTTGTCAAAAATATATAAATATAAATAATTCTGAACAAATGTGCCACGAGAAACCAATTAAATAACATTTGAATATCTAATCTCCAAACAGAAATTTGCCAATACAATTTGTATCAAACAAAATGTGCTAAATTTTTAATAAGCTGAGCTGATTATGATTATGGATTATAATTGAAGCAAGTAATTATAAATTTTCAAAAGGTCAATATTGATGCAAATTGTGATATGAGAAACTTGTTGTTAGTTTTGGCAAAATACTTACTCCACTTGCTGCCCTTTAGCACGGGACAGCCCGCGTGCTTGGTCCGAAAGTCCATGTCCGAGGAGCGATGCAAATTGTACCAAAACAAAATGTTGCCTAGCTGCGGACGCACGGCGAAATTTAAAAAGGGGAAGGCTGTGGCGCCACCCTGCTCCACATCCGAGAGCTGCAGCATAGCACGAAAGTTAATTTTTGCACATGAGGCGGACTCAGTGTGGTTTAACTCACATAAAATATGGCCGTGGCAATGCGGTTGCCCTCTGCGGCCGGATAGTGCCGCGAATCGCGGAAGAAGTCCCAGTGGGGCTCGTAGTGACCACCGACGCCATAATTGGCCACCTGCAGCTGCTCACAGAAGGTCATATCCAGGCCGGTGGCATCGCTCACATCACGCAACATGCGCCCCATCGTTGGGTGCGTGCTGTAAGGCAGCCACGCATTTTTGCTCACTCGGAACGCGGACTTTCGCCGTTGGCCACCGGGCAGAGGATTAACTGTAGAGCGCTGCATGTGCGGCACAGCCATTTCGCGTAGCTCGGCGATTCTATGCTGGCTCAGCATGTCGTGAAAGGTTACCACCAGTGGGTCTAGGCTGTGCTCCTCCAGCTTGAGCGGTGCAAGCAGCCGATAGGCATGTTCACCGCGTGTATAGCGACAGCGCAAAGGCCGCTGCTGGGCAGCAGAGGCGCCAACCTCGCCGCGGCACACCTTCTCATAGTGGGCGAACTCCTCGGTAAGCTGCGGGCCAGAGTCCAAAATTAGTCACAAACATAGATAATTGGTGTGGCAGGACTCACCCTGTAAGCATCTGGTTGCCTTGGCTGTGCCACATCCTCACTCTCGCCATGCGTCAGCTTGGCGGCCTTGTCACCTAGATGCCAATTCCGTATGCGCGATGGATCCAGCTCGAGCACACGCTGACTCAGTTCGTATGCCGTGTCAAAGTCGCCTAAAAATCGCTTGGTAAATATGCATAAAGTTGGCCGATGGCTTAGCGGGCTGCTCACCCATACGGAATAAACTCTGCGCCACCATTTCCATGTTGTTTAGCAGGGCAGGCTCTGGGGCGCTGGGCTGCGGCTGATGGCGTCGCAGTCGCTCCATGGATTCGCGCAACCATACTTTCGTGTTGTTGTAGTCCTCCATTTCAAAGAGTTGTTGACCCAACACAAAGCAATCCTGCCAGCTCATGTCCGTGCTAAAAATAAGGGCAACACGAAAATCGAAATGAATATGATTGGTGCTTAGGTAACGACACACGACACACAACACACGACAAACAACACCACACAACTACACACAACCTATGCAGGGGCGGATTTGGAAATGTGGGAGGGAGCTCGATTATAATCTGTAGAAAACAATACCCGTATAGTTCAAAGAAGAGACTGGTATTATGCACAAGTTCGCATGATTAAATATCTATTATATTGAATATTTTGCCCCAGGGCGCTTCACCCTCAACAGCACAAATCCGCTCCTGACCAGTGTTGAATAGTATGAGCATTATGTTTATGTAGTACTCATGCATTTTAAGCTTGACTGGTTATTGCTTATTTGGGTTACATCCCTCAGCCGCTCACCCGTATTTGATGCCATTCAGTATGCCAGCGGCCACTTGAGCCACATCCAATTTATAGGTGCTCTGCAGGCGAACTAAGGCCAGAGCGGCGCCTTCCACATCCTCCTGACTGGGAAAGTTAAGGCCATAGTGTTGTGTAATGTTGAAACCTAAAATATTGAATACAAGTTTTCTTTGATATGATTATGATTACACTGAAAATAATGTTGAATACCTACGTAGTTGTGCGCTCATTTGCTGGACCCGATTCTCCATTTGTTGCCAGTCCGTGTGAAGACGCTTCATCAGACGATAAATATTGACCGGATTGGTCAGATAGTTCTCCAAGCCTCTAGCAGCCAGTGCATGTTCCACCTTTATAGACGACAGCTCTCTGTGGATCAGGTTGCGGATTTTGGCTTAGACGAGTTTATAACTCTAATCATAAATCGATAGCTACCAGTTTGGACGCTTTGTGGGCTTTGTCGTCATAGACATAAGAAGCCCACCGCCAAGACAGCTGGACTTAATTAATTCTAATTTATTTGCGATTCTACGTGATTCTAAACACAAAACTTTTTTTTTACGATCAAACCCATAAAATGCAAACGAAAGCAAAAATAACAAATAAAAAAAAAAGAAGCAAAATGCTAAACGTGAAACTGTAAAAACTTGAAAATAGTTGCTTAAGCGGAAAATTCTACGTGGATGTATTAAAGTCTACAATAGCATATGCAAATTCATTATTATTGTATAATAAAAGACCAATTGAAAATGACATTTAAAGATGACATTTAGATAGCATTCAGGTGTACAACTTTCAATATTAAAACAGCCTCATTTGTAAAATATACCAAATAAAAATTAATTTTATGAGCGTGCATAAATTATTTATTTATGACGTTTATTCGATGCATATACTAAAACTACGCCATTTAAACTGTTGACATTATATATTGTCACCTTTCCAACTGTTTCAATGCATTTCTGGTCGCACTCAGCTGTGAACTTAAATCCTTCATCAAAGTGTGCTCCGTGTGCAGCAACTGCTCCAGTCCAGTTATGGATGAGAAGTAATCCGTAGCCTGGCCACAGATCAGGCTGGCCAGCACCAAAAGTGCCAGCAGTCCCATATTAACCCGCATCTTAACTTCTAACTATATGGTATATACTATATATGGATATAGCAGCTAAAACTATTTCAGGCGTCTGCAGTGCGTCGCGTCTCACAATAAACTGATGCCGGTGCCGCAGCTCGGACCGAACATCCCCATTAGAGATCTGTGAATAAAACCAGTGATGACAGACATTTTGGCACACGCGATTAGGAGTTCGGATAGCCACGACCAGGTGCTAACTACATGCTACAGTATTTGCATAACCAATTGATGTGTGCCTATGTCTAAGTCGAAGTCTATGTCTATGGCTATGAAAAATAGATATCGGCATTATGAGCCACTCTAATGAAGAGCATACGAGTTTCGTCGCGATTAAGCATGTTTTATGGCTTTGCCAAAGCTGATTTAGTGATGCTTATCATTAGCTCGTTTTCGGCGTGGACCTGCCCCGAGTTCTAGTTCTCTCTACTCGCCACTGTCGCGGCATATTGTCGCCTTATTCGATGGCTTATTAATTCTGGCTAATTAAGAACGCGTTGTCTGATATTTAATAATGCAGTCGTTGCTGTTGCTATTAACGTGCTAGTGTTGGAAAGCGCCGCTCTGACGACAAAAAAACACAATTATGCCCTGTATTTGTTTGCAAAATTTATTGTGCTAAGTTATTCTTAGAAATTGCTTTGTTATGCTAATTACTATTATTTTTAAATTCAAAATAATTATATGATTCGATTTAGGCACAACAAATTGATTTTACTTAATTTTTTTATAAATTCAATTTAAAGCAAAATTTGCTTGTGAATCGAATTATATGCTATCTAAATATAAGTATGTATGTATGTAATTTATTAAAAGTACAGGGTATCTTGCTGAGCCATTTTCTTCACAATATAAATAACGAGAAAGTACATTTAATAAAAGTGCGTTTGTTTGTGTTAACTGACATTTGATTTACACAGATGTATGCCATGCTCAAAATTCAACTTAACATGTTTGCTTGGACTTTTAATATTGACTTTAACTATTTCCTGCTGCCCACTGGCCAAAGGCATTTGGCCAAAAGCCGAACAGAACTCAGCTCGAATGTTAATTATGGCATGCTGTGATGCATAAATATTTAAATGTTGTTTGTTTGCTCTCTAATTAGTCAAAAGGCGACGCCAATGAAATGGCCATTTAATGTCAGATGAAAGTGCAAATGTAATTCAATAAAATTTTAACATTTCAGCATTTATTTTCGTTTGTGACAATTACCGAAAGATTATAAGGCAAATCATGCAGTCATATTTTCAACCTCTGAAGGACCGCCTGACAGGCTTCAGCTGAGTTCCGTCCAAGCCGCTGCAAAGTGCAATGGGATTTGTAGAGTTCATATAGGAGGCACATGTGCTCTACTTACATAATTGCGCGCCCAGGAGCACCGGACAGACAAGCTGGCGACTACGGTAATCCGACCTGGACGTAGCTGAAAACTCGCTTACGCTGCGTACGTTCCAGTAGAGCAGAGAGCCCCGTGGGACACACACGCTGAGCTCCAACTGTGGAAAGACAATGGCGCCGCCCAACCTGGCCTCTTGAAGCTGATGGGTGGGTGCAAGATGATAATGGACCAATTAGTGATATATTAAGTAATCATTTAATTAAAATGACGCACATTGAGCAGCGCACGTGCCACATGCCCCGATGTGCTTGCTGGCTCCTCCGGTTGCGTCACGTGCTCGTGACTATGACGACGTGCCTGCCACAGCTCTGGCTCAGCACCGGCCATGCCCAGTTGATTATGAATGCCACGCATCCTTTTCTGCGCCAGATTAGTGAATTTAAGCGGCTCAAAGGCAGCTCTCTTTGACTCTTGCAGTCGCGGCACATCATCCAGCATACTAATGAGCTGGTCAGTCTGCTGTGAGCTGAGCACATCATGATACAGCATGATCAGAGGATCCTCACTAAGTTGCTCCAGGCGTAGCATGCGCAGATTTGATATATCTTGGCGACACTCTGTCAAGCGGCTGCCTGTTATGGGCTGTTGTGTGGCCGAACGACAGAGCTCGTCAACAATCAGCTGCTCAACGGATTTTGTGAGCTTGAAATGGACGTAAGAAAGATCTTTATTAGGTTTTGAGCAAGTATCTTAAAAGAAATAATTGAAAATTTAAAGCAAGATCATAGTAAACTGCAGAAAATTCTTCTTCTGATCTGCCTATTATAGTAGGTAAAGCGGAACGTCAAAAGTCAAATAATACACTTGGAATTTATGTTTTAATATAGATCACGGCTGCAAACCAATGAAAAAAATAGGTTTACGTTCAAATAAGAACAATTTAATTAAACTTTCCCGTTCTACTGAAAATATTGCATGTGGTACATATTTTCATATATGACTGATGGGATAAATTAATAATTCTATTCAAAATTGACAAAACAATTGTTTAATAAAGCCTTTGGGCAGACACTCCCTCAAAGGTTTATCTTAAACCAAACACTTTTGCAAAATTAAGGGCTCACGTTTGGATGGTGTTGTTTAGTTTCGTTAAACTTTGGGATTATACTATAAGATTTTTAGAATTTGCAGCCATGATATATATCAAGCTAAATTTAGGGCATTTGTAAGTCGACTACGCTCAACCCGTGTATAATTATATGGATTTTAATTCGGATTATTCATTGGATGTTGCATAATATTTGCATTGTTGATTTTACCTTTGCCCTGGACTTGCTGTTTGGCTGAAATTTCGCTGGACTTCCATTTATGGCTCGTTCAATCTTGGCCTTCGCCTTTTTCACATTTTGGCTGGCGGGCCGCAGTAGCAGCAGCTCTTTGGCCGTTGTGAGTGCGTTGAAAAATTCACCTGTTCTTGTTGGGAAGTTCGTGCAAATACGTAAAGTTTGATGAGTTTCAATGGAACAGACCTGCGCGATAATCCATATTGAGAGATGCCTCCAGTATTTGGACTTTGCCGCGCTCCTGCTCACCGACCGAGTTTGTCGCATTGTTCTCAGCTGGCAGTTTTCCCAGGGCCGTCTCCAGCCAGTACTTGGCCACGGCGTAGTCGCCATTTCGATCCGAATTACGCGCCATTTCGAGACAGTCGCTCCAGGTCATGGCCGAGCTGTGAAAATCGAAACGAATTTTAAATTGTGTTTTGCATTTGTTTTTGAACACTTACCCCAGCTTTAAGCCATGTACCATGCCCAGGGAGAGAGTGGCCGGCTTCAGGTCATAGACTGATTGCAGGCGCAGCAGATTTAGCAGTGCCGTCTCGTAGTCCTCCTCGCTGGGCAGCGGCAAGTCCAACTCATAATCTGGCAAATTGTTGGCCAGATTATGCGTGGCATTCGCTTGCTGCTCGAGCAGAGGCCACACGCTCTGGAAACGCTTCAGTATGGTGAGCACATTTAGTGGATTGCCCATATGCTGCTCCACCCGGTTGCCCACCAGCTGATGTATCTGCTCTATAGCCGCAGTTTCGCTCTTGATAACCACCAACTGTTTATCCAGAGCATCTATATAGTCTCGCAGCGCATCGATGAGCAAGGTTTCTGTGGTCAGCAGCTCACGCAAGTGCTCCTCACTGCTGCCACTCGCAGCTGCTCTTGGCCACATTAAAGCTAGCCAAAGTAGCCACAGCAATCGGACTGCTGCCGGCATTTGCATAATTGCGTGGTTTTTGTTGTTTTTTCTCTCTTTATAATATTGTTTTTATTCTAGTCCGGGTCAATGCCTGGCGAGTTCTTTATTCTCTTTGGATTTTGCTTGTGGCTCAAGTTCACGGCTAGCTCTTAAATATTTATTATTCTTTTGCGAAAACTACTGTCTGCCAATTGACGACCAGGCTGCTTGGCTGCTGTGTCTAAACTGAAACTTTGAATGTTTGCCCGCTTATGAGAGAGGTGAAGGCAGGTAACCTGTCTTATGAACTGTCTTCTTTCATTTTATTTATTTTAATATTTTTTATTCTTGTTTCTTACTAAGCCCTGCAAGCAATCGCTTCAAAGATAAGTTATTCTCTCTTCTGTTGTTTATTGCAGAATAAAATATTTATACGTGTAGTTGAAAACTCAAATGAATTCAGCTGCACAATTTCCCCCTAAACTTTCATAAAAAAGCTAAAGGGGTATGCGACTAATTCCATATTCAGCCATAATCTTGTTTTCACAATTTACTTATTAGCTTCTTTCCTTGTCAAGTCCCGGTAAGGCCCCAACACCCCAAGTCATTTGTTGTGCCAAGTCTTCTGATATTCTGCAGCTGTTATTTAATGCCACAAAAGCTGCTTACGCCCCGCTGGGTATTTTCACTTGTGGCAACATCTTAAACTGCAATTCTAAAGTTAGTTCCTGAGCCATGCTTACTTGCATAGTTTTGTTATACCTTGAATCCATTAGAAAACCAGGAGTCGTCAGTGGAAAATGCTATTGAATTTTGAATTTTTGAAGGTTACTCTAAAGTTTCGTTCGATTGGCCTTCAACTAACATTCAAATCCCTTCATAAGAACTTCATGAATATGTGTTTAAGCAATTTCGAAAATTCTACCCGCAACTGTGTTAAATTGGCGGAGTTGATTGAATGGTAGCTATGTTGAAAGTTCTTTCTGAAAACTCATATTTTATGTGTTTCAAACTTTTCGTCAAATCCACCTCTCTTGGATTAAAAACACGGGTCACAGGTTAAATGAACGAATGTTTTTTATTGGCCTTAAATTTTCAACCAACAAGACTAACGGCAAATATTCGCTAGTGATTTATATAAGAAGCTAGAATGTTTGTTGTACCGCTCGGTATGAGTATCTGGAAGTCGGGATAGCAGTTGCTTTTATTTTTAATATTTTTATACATCTTTGAGTAGAGGCATACAATTAATTACAAAATTTAAATATGTAACATTTTTTAATACTTTTAATATAGCTTAAATTTAAAAAAACTACATTTAATATTTTTCGATGGCTAAGAGTTAAATTTGCTATTCATTTGCACAAATACAATCCAATTTTTGCTTTAAGCTTTTAGCTTTTAATTATGGTAGGCTCTCAGATTTTCGACAGGTAAGCAAATTTTGATTTTATTATTGTGATGCTTGACTCATATGTTAATGCAAACTATCAAATAACAAGAAATTACACGCTACACAAATCATAATTTGTCCTTGTAACGTGAAGCTGTTTTGAAAACATTGCTAACTTATGCCAAGAACGCTGCAGGAATATTTCATATCAGTTTGGCCAACGGCCTTAACAAACTCAGTTGCTGGCAGTGAAAATGATTCAAGTCAGCTTCATTGGATTTCGCAGGAAACATTGTAAATTGCATTGCTTTGAGCTGGCTCTTCATTTGTACAATCAGTCGAGTTATTGTCCTTTGAGCTTCCACTTCGTCAACGTCCATTTATCACATCAAAGTATAAATGCATGTGCATAAGTGCCCTTGAAATGTATTGACATTTCGATAATTAACTTTATTATGTTACTCTTTGGTAAATACAGTACAGTTAGTAGCTGTAACTAAGAAATCTGGAACTGGGTTACCTTGCAATTCTGTTCAATGTTTACATATTGCATTTTTGCCAGACTTGCCCTGTTCAAGTATTTTGCTTTAAATTTAAGGGACCATTTCTTCATGCATTTCCCGCCGTTTGAAATTTCCCAAAATATCGGCTTGGCGAGGTAAGGCCAATAAAAAATTCAGCTTCATACCTCTTACAGTTTGGACTGTGCATTGATCACCAATCAGTCAGTCAGTCAGTAATTGATGAAAACCAGTTTTGCATATGGAGATAAGCATAAATGTTAAAGCAATAAAGACCTGAGTGCGAGTTATCTTGTCGTATGGTATATTATATCTATACATTTAAGCATTAGCATTCACATTATTATGAATTTCATTTCATTTCTTGTTTATGTACATTATATGAAGAGGCAAAAATCTTTTAAAATCATATAGACTGTCACAGAAAAGACTTATTACTGCAACTTATTTCCATTAATTGTTGCTCTTCAATCATCTATAAGTCTACTTTCAGGTTTGCGATATGGATCCGCTCAAGCGCCAGTTTCTTCTGTAGCACAATTTTATTTTTGAGAGCTGCCTCATGAGTGGGCTCAGACTTCAGAATTTCATTGTTTAGCTTGTTTGCCAGTTTGTTGTTGCCCAGCTCCTGGAGTGCCGGGGCCAAGTGTTCCAGAATCTGCGCCTGGGTGATATTGGGAAATGTTGACGCATCGTGCGAGGCATGCTGCCGCGCCTGCAGCAGCCACTCGGTGGCATAGTCGTATTGTTGCTCCTGACAGAGATGGCGTCCGATGACGTAGCAATCGCTGGCGCTAAGAGTCACATTCTCGCCTCGATCTTCATCTGCGAAGATGACTTCATTTGCCAGCTCCGATGTAGCTCGGCCCTCGCTCTCCTGCATATCCAATAGATCACGTGTGGCGCCTACGAGATCCTCACTTGTTGGCTCCTCTAGTTCGTGCCTATCCAGCTCGTTGGTCAATCGTTGTTTGAATTCCGTATAGCTTTCGTGGGCCAGCACTACGTCGAAGATCTCGTGTTTCCAGTTGTTTGCGAAGCGGCTGATGGTGGTGAAGGCATTGATTGGATTACCAAAGTACTCCTCTGGTTCGTCCATATCCTTATGCAAGTGATTCACATGGTCCAAAAATCTAAGTGTCATATTTGGCATGAAACTAGGTTTTCTACTTAAAAGTTATTTTCGTACCCACCTCATAATACTGTCTCGCTCCTTCTCCGCTTTGTCCAGATATAACTCAAATTGTTTTACTAAAATTTCCTCCACATCGAGCAAACTTTGCACTCCGTCCTCGGATTCAGCGTAGCTGGCACAAGTGCTGCCCCAACTCAAACATCCCAACCCGAATGTCAACAGAACCGCACTCACTCGAAACATGTTAACCTCACTACTTTCCAATTGTTACTGTCTGACTTTCAATTGTTGAAAATAGAGGCAGCTACTTAACTTCTCTGGAAATGTTAGCAAACATTTACACAGCTGCCTGTCATTATTTCGATTTCATTCCCTGGAAGAACACCTTAAGAGCAATTAGGTCAATTAAGTTGAGTAACACCTAAAATTTTCTGCATGAGACGCAAGACACCACTAAGAGTTCTCTAATTGGGACAACACACACGGTGACAGAGTTGTCGAGAGCGGATCTGCTTCTTCTTCACCCAGCCTTAAATTACTTTAGTGTTTTAATAGCTCCTTTAATCCCCCAGTGGAAACAGATCGATAATTTAAACACTTGATCTACATATGGGATTAACTCCTAGACATGAGCTCGGCTGTTTTGAATACATGTGCAAAACTCTATTTATTATTTTTGTATCCACTCTAATGGGTATAGAGTATAAATGGAATTTCTAATTTGTAATACACATAACAATTAAGAAAGGACGAAAGGATGCGTATCTTTATTTATGTGATAAGATCCATTAAAAAATCAACAAGTATCTAGCATAAGAAGCCGCCTAGAAATTAGATTTAAAACCAGTTAGGAGGCACAATGAACCCAGAGCTTTCTTTACGTTTAACATAAGCACAAACAGGTTTTGCTTAATTAGTTAAAAGCGGCTGAAACTAACGCTGTGGCTCTTAGAAATTATGTAAGATATGGAAACCATGACCATGCATAAGTCATCGATCGAGCCAAGAACAGGCGGGGTCAATTGGCGCAAACTTAGTTGACCGCGAGTCGCGGCCGAGAGCAGAAACACGGCTAAAATGTTATTCTTGGCCGCACAAGGTAAGCTCGGAGCGCTGCTGGCTGTGCTGCCATTCTTGGTTTGGTATGGTGCCTCTGCCGAGTTCTACTCGTCTATACATGCGATGTCCAGGGTGTTTGGCTATGAGCAGCAAATGTTGCAGCACATGCAAAAATTCATAGCTGATAATGAAAGCAAATTGGATTTTCTGAGAGCGTAAGCTGAAGCTGGTTTGGCACTAATCAAATTGTATGCAACCCAATCTGCAATGACAGGCGACTGGACGAATTCGAGCGCGAGCGCAACGAGGCGCAACAATGGGGGGTGGCATATTTTAAGAGTCCGTTGAACAAATATTTGCTGAGCAAACGCCTGACGCGGGACTGGCAACACATTGCGAATCTCATGGCAGCCGCAACCGGCAAAAGTGAGTGCCAAATCCATTTATGCTCAAATGTAATTAAGTATACGCTCCGTGTGCACTCCACTTACAGAGCCACTGGTACGCCTGCAGCGCTTGCGCCAGCAAGAGCACATGCCGAACGCCCAGGAACTGGAGGGCGCCATCGATGGTTTGCTGCGCCTACAATCCATTTACAGGTTACAGACCAGCCATGTGGCTGCTGGCATACTCGATGGCGTGCCTTATGGGTGAGCCAAATCGTTAAAATTTAAAAAAAAAAAAGAAGAGCTTTCATCACTTATCTCACGTTTTGTTCGTTAAAGTACTCAGCTAAACGCCCAGCACTGTCTAGACATAGCCCAGCAGGCACTGCGGGATGAGCATCTGCAGCTGGCACACGCCTGGCTGCTGGAGGCGAACAGTCGTCTGTCAAACAGCGATCAAGCCAGGCTGCAGCCCCTCATTTTGGCGCAACTTGGGCAAGTCAAAGCCAGGCTAACTCATATTGCTGGCGTCAATGGTACCCTGCAGAGCCTTAAGGAACTGGAGCCAGGCAGCGAGAGGTATATAAATAACTATAAAGACTTTCAGCCACCATCTGATGAGCTGAACCCAGTCGAGGAGCATCCCGTAAGTATAATACATACCGCCGACTAATTTACCAAGCGTTTCCCTGTGCCACGCAGCCTTTGCCCGAGAATCTAACGGAGTTAAGCGAGTTCGACTTGTATCGCTACACCTGCAATGGTCATATAAAACCCACGCCGGCGGAACTCCGTCAGTTGCGCTGTGGTTATATGACTGAGACGCATCCCTTTTTGCTGCTGGCTCCGCTGAAGGTCGAGGAGCTGAGTCACGATCCGCTGCTTGTGCTCTACCATGACGTCATCTATCAGAGTGAAATTGATACACTAGCTAAGCTAACTAAAAATAAAATTCATCGTGCCACGGTAACTGGCAATAACGCATCCGTGGTGTCCAACGCACGCACCAGCCAATTCACCTTCATCCCGAAGACGCGGCACAAAGTATTACGCACCATCGATCAACGGGTGGCAGACATGACGGATTTAAACATGGGTAAGATTCAACTCAAGCAGGAATCGCCATATCAGATGAATAATCTTCAATTGTAGTTTTTGCGGAGGATCATCAGTTGGCCAACTACGGCATAGGCGGTCACTACGCCCAGCATATGGACTGGTTCTCCCCGAATGCCGTAAGTAAACAATGGAGTCTGGCGTCAATAGTTAAATCCATCTAATAATACGTTTGACAGTTCGAAACCAAACAGGTTGCCAACTCAGAAATGGGCAATCGCATTGCCACCGTCTTGTTCTATGTGAGTCCTTTTGTGTTCTGTGCCAAGTCAACCCACGCAAATACATTTATTATGTTACCATACAGCTCACCGATGTGGAACAGGGTGGTGGCACCGCATTTCCCGTCCTAAAGCAATTACTGAAGCCCAAGAAATATGCGGGTACGTGCAACACGGACTCAAACTATGGCTTGTGTAATGGGTTCTGTTACGGCACGCGTGGGTTGTCCCATTGTTATACGTAGGACGAACTAACTCAACAACTCCAACACGATGCAAAAAGCATAGAGAGAAGACTATTTAAGTAAATTTGTAAATAATATCGGTTATTATGGGTTATAGTTGCAAAACTAATTTTCTAAATGCGTAAATAATAGTGGGATAATTATTATTGGTATAGGCTATAGTGGCAAGCGAAACCAAATTTAGATAGCAATCGGACACAAACAAACAATGAGAAAATATTTAAAATTTATTTAATTTGTTGTATCTTAACGATTATGTATATTCTAGTCTTGCCACAAGTTTTTATAGAGACTATTTCTGGTTCGTGCTCGTGTCACGCCGTGTAACGTAACGCACCCATCTCTAGCACAGCCCTAGCCCTGAACTCCCCTTGGTAATATTTTGTTTTTGCTAATTTTAGCCGCATTTTGGTACAACCTACACGCCTCGGGCGCAGGCGATGTGCGGACCATGCACGGCGCCTGCCCCATTATTGTCGGCTCCAAGTGGGGTAAGCTGCAAGTCGTGTGAACAGTTCTAACTCTATTAATATTACAAGCAAACCCTATTTTCATATAGTGCTCAATCGCTGGATACGTGAGTTCGTGCAGTCGGATCGCCGGCCCTGTTACTTGTGGGATGACTCGCAGGTCAGGCTAAATCAACTTTTAGAGCTAAATGAGAGCCAAATCGAGTGAATTAGCTATTGCTTAGACAACGTTCTGAATAAGTAAAATAAACTTTGTTCAATCGCTGAAGATTCTTCAGCTGATTTTATTTGGTTTTATTTTTTTTTGCCACTTATACATTCATAATTCAATTACATTCAATTCAACATTAATATGTATTTGCATAATTGCTAGTTAGTTACTTTGACTTACGCCTTCCATACGCCACGTGGGCCAACAAAAATAATTGCCTTTGGCTTGCAGCTGCAAGTGTCTGTTTTAAAATCTGCTTCAGTTACAAAACTGACAAAACTTTGCTAGTGCTTTGATTTCAATTAATATATATATGTTTTCATAAATATGTATGTGTATTTGTATAGTTCAATAATATGTGTGTATTTGAGTAAATTCAATATGACTTAAAACAAACATTTATATAATGTACCTTTATGTTGGCATAATTTAATTTTCGCTCATATTTCTTTTGATATTCATTTGTATAACATTTACGATTTGCATCACACATCGATATTGAAAACAACAACGCATCAAGACATTTATCATTTTTTTTTTGTTTATATTTTTAATTTTTTTTATATATTTTTTTGTCATTTTTTTCAAGCCTGTAAGTGGCCGTCTCATTTTTCTTCATAAATAAAATAGTCTAGTTGCTTAGTTTTGTTTGCAAATTTGAGTTTTGCATTTGAAAGGACACCAAGTGAAAGTTATTTTTCTTGTAGTTTTTTTGACTATGCAGTTTTACTCGTGTATATAGTTGATAAATTCGCTTTTGTGGTAGGTCATATGTGTGTTTGTTTGTTTTTTTTTTTTTTTTTTTTTTGATCGCATATGCAACGTTCTTTGTGGTGGGCATTTTGATGCTAGTTTCAGCTTGAATAATCAATGTTTTTTTCTAGTGCACAAGTAAACACTTCCAAAGGGATTGTCTTATAGGGGGCACATGTTACATACATCAATATATAAATAGTTGTAGATAAATATATTGTAGATAAATATATATAATATAGTATATGCTTGTATATATAGTTCAGTTAGACATTTACCATTGATATACACATTTAAAATTTGACTAATTTCATTTAAATGTTGCACTTTAACTTAAATTAAACCTCTTGCCGCTTGCATACCTTATGTTTATTGAAATTACAGTTTCTTCAATACTTAATTACCAATTTTTTTGTATACACCTATAAACATTTATATAATTCGCAACGCTATAAGTTCACATCAATATATATGTACTCTGTGGAGTTGTATTTCCTTTATAAATATATATGTAGTAATATTTTTATAGAATTGATTAATATTTTGCATATTGTGTAATTTAGATTTTCAATGCTGCTTTGATATATATGTATTTTAAATGTATTTCTTTTGTTTGGTATTTTTAATATATTAATTGGAATATGTATTCTTGAAACTCACATCGAGATATACTGCCCTTCGATGGGCTATAAATATGCATAAAATTTACGTTTCGACTCGCTTCTATTTTATCTCATAACATCGATACTCATCACGGGCACCGCACACTCTTTTAGCATTGCTGAAATGCCGCTTAGATCTCGTAATTACGGAACTTATTGGCCACATCTGTGTTCTCAGTACCCCACTCGGCCTTGCGGCTGCCGTAGTAGAGTGCGGCTCCGCCCTCCGAGGCCCGTCGATGGGCCGGATTCGGGGAGGCGGCTGTAAGGCCGCCGCTGCTGCAACCAGCGCCAGCCGGAGCAACTCCAGCGTCAGTCTCCGGTAGCATGCGGTCCTTGGTCTTAGGTGTGGCCCAATGCATGGACTTTGATAGAGTGGGAAAACAATTAGGCCATTAATTGAACTGTCTTTTGTAACTGGCTAATGCAACTACTCTCAGAGCCAATGCATTTGATGTGTGCGTGTATTTACATTAGGCTGGATTTGCATTTGTGCACGAAATGAAAACTCAGATGCATTGGCTCCTCATTTGCATGCACGGCGTACACTAAGAACACTTTGGATGAAGAGGCACATACAAAAAATACCATAAAATACGTAAATACTGTAGGAATTCGGGCGACCAGTATCAGGCTTTAGACTGGGAGCTTAAATCAAAGTTTGTTGCAAGTTAAATTAAAGACACATTTGCAGTTTTATTAGGGCTGAGAACTGGTTTTCCTGTGTGCCGTTTACCATTAGCAAACGCATTAGTCAAAATGTTGCTGCCAAATGAGAACCTAACCGCACTGGCCAGAAAAGTGCGTGTGGCCTCAAAACGAAATATGAAATTGGCAGCACGTGCCCAAATTGCCTGCAACCGCTAAAACCGAAATGCAACCAGTGCAAATTGTTGGCCCACTCCACTGCCAAGGCAAATTTATGGCCCGACCAAAAACTTACCGCAACAAATTAGCCAGACAGGCTGTCAACATTGATGGATGACCGAAAATATCCTACGGAAATTAGCTTCGAGCGTTGATTCACTGCGACGATTAATCACATTAAATTTGTAACAATGCAAATGCAAATGCAATCGGATATCGGCTTACAACTGCCAATAGCTAAGCCAAAAAAAAAAGTAGTACACAAACAAATTAAAATGGATGTCTTATAGCTGGAAGAGCAAATACGTAGTATGTCAACCCTTTAGAGAATACCCTGTTGCAAAACTGTAGAAAGTAGCTCAACTTCTTAACTCCACTTCAATATACATAATAATATCGTGAAATTAATCTTGTTGCTTTAAAATTTGCTAAAAATACTTGATAGAAATCATTTCGATTGCAATTATTGTCTCGGCGATAAACTCGCTTTAAAGAACTAACAGGCACGGACAGAAACGAGTTGGCTGTGGATACACTTTCAACAGCTGTAATATACCCACTTTGCCCAAGTCCATATATACAGGGTATAAGCATCTACATAAACGGCACACGAAATCACACAGTTGCTCAGTTTTCTAAAGTCTTTTGGGGTTTGGCGGCTACTTCTCTGTTTCGCTGTATTCCTGGCTCATACGCATACCTCTTTATCCACTTTCTCGGCAATTGTGTATCTTCTCACCTGGCCGACGTGCTCCTTCATGCCGAGCCACTGTTTGTAGCTCATTGAGATGCCGCTGTTGCGCCACTTGTCGTACACCGCGCGCTTCTCCGGATCGCAAAGGGTCTCCTTGGCCTCCTGCAACAGAAAAGTACCAAACAAAATACAAACGAAAATTCTTGAATGTTTATTTATGTAGGTCGACTGAAGTCAAATTTGTCGAAGCCCAAAACAAATACCAGTAAAACCTTGAGTTGTTGGCTTCAGCTACTATTTTAGCCTTTGCCTTTTGCTTGCATAATAATCAATTTACATAGCATACTTATTGGCATGACTGTGATTAACACACACACACACACAAACACTCAAGTGAACAAATACGTTTACACGCTCAAGTGGCTTTGATAGCGTATCTGGTCATGATACCAATACACACACATTATTAGACATCTACAACTTTTATGCCAAAGCAGCCTGCTGGCACATTTGTTAGACACATAAAGGCCGCAGACAAGCATACAGACACACGCACACAGACACACACACATCCAGTCTGTGCTACTGAGATTTCATTGTTGCGATTCTTACACGATAATCAATTATTTTACTACTCATTGATTATGTGGGTCAGCAGGCAACGTTTCAGAATATTCCTATTATCCGCTAGCTTAATTTTGCCCTTTGGCCATGTTTGTTATTGCCAATCAGGAATTTGATTTTGCATCAAACTAAAAAGGCGAAAATGTTGTCGTAAATTACAATGTCACCCGCTGACAAAATCACTTTAATAAAGATCTCTTTGTGACAAGACAAAATAATATAAATTGCATGTGCACGGATTTTCAATTCGTGTATAAAACTTAAATATCTATTTTTTGTCGAAGTCATATTGAAAATGGATAGAAAGGCCATAATAGGTTGGTCTACGTGCATAAAACAGACAGTGGGAGGCTTCTCCGAAACAATGGGGTATATGTATTCTTGCTTAACATTAACAGAAAACAAATTTCTCTAAAGCATATAAAATTGCCACAAAATAAATACAAATTTTTGATTAAATTAACTTTAACTTTAAAGTCTTTGCTCCAATGTTTCCATACTTCCGGTTTTTATCTCTAACTTATGAAAAGTTATATGTGGGAGCTCTTTCTTAAAAATTGATACCCACCCTAAATGACAGCAATCTTTTCTGATTTACAATAAATTCGTTTCTTGAAGTTCAAGAAGCCCAAAGTGAAGGCAACTCGCGAATTTGACTTTTTCTTAAAGATATAGATATTATAGATATTATTAAGGATACCTTTCACCGTTCTCCACACATTGGAGAATAATAATAATTAAGGTATAACTTTGGATTTTGGCATAAGCATCCAATATTTAGGTATGCCATATTTAAGCCCTGAGAATTTCATAAAAATCATCACAATAAGTTAATCAAGAATCATAGCTAGGAAGATGCGCGAGCAAAAGCACAGCCACAGCGCGCTATGTGCCTGCTTATGTGTGTGTGTGTGTGTGCGTCTTTGTGTATGAATATAATGAAAATAGAATGCTTGTAATAATAGATAGATTCTGGGCTAGAGATATATCTTATTCGGGCACTCACGAGTGTTCGAGTGTTGGAGGCGCATAAATAGTTAAATATGCACGTAGGCAAACAGATTCATACGTAAGAATCCAGTAGAATATTATAGAAATTTACATTTTACGTAATACTTTTGTTTGTACTTTGGAGGATTGATAAGATTATCATGTTATCTATTGCAGATATATCGGTTAAATGCATAATATAATATCAGTGCACATTTTATTGAGCTCGCTAATTTATGCAGCTTTGGGCCTGAAGCAATTTGCATATTTCCAGTAAAAAACTGCTTGAATTTGGCTGAAGTCAAAACAAAATCAAATAATGTTTTTTTTTTCTTAAGGTTTTTTGAGCAATTTTAAATTATGTTCGTGCTTATTGAAATCTCAACATTTCACTGGGATTGCTTTATAGCCGCCTTCAGCGTTTGTTTTATAGCTTAGACGTTAAAGCGACCATAAAAAAGTCTCCCGACATAACTGGCAGCAAACACATTCACACACACACACACACGCACACACACGCACACACACATTCACACACAGGGAGAGAACTTTAGTAGCTGTAAATTTTATTTGTTCTTGTTTTTTATGGCAAATTCAAGCTCTGGACTCAGTTCCACAACTAAAATGCATAGAAGAAGACTTCCGCATCACTTGTTGCCATCCCTATTGCCCAAACACAAGTTTTATTGTCGCTGTAGCTGGCAGGACTCTAATGAGGAGCGACAGAACAAGGACGAGCGAACGGCAACCGTTTGGCAAAGTTGATGTGGTTCCCCTTCGCCAAAGTCGGCTAACAATAGCCACGTGCTAACATATTAACATGTGCATATATAATATATGTATATGCATGTATATATAGATATATATGTATCGGTATATGTAAATGTATGTTTATGATGCTAAGCTTTTGGTGCCCTAACACAGCGGAAAATCAATAGTCCTTTTCAAAATATGTGCTCTATACATACATGTGTAGGGTATATTTTTGTAATTTTGCTATCTACTTGTTAAGTGCTCGCGATCTCTGAAGCTTTTTGTTATGTGTAAAATTCAATTTGAGGTTGAGTGTAAATGAGTGTGTTTCTGGCTAGCTATTCAATTATGTGTGTGTGGCTTGTGTGTGGGCGGATGCATGTGTGTATGTGTGTACTTGCTAGTGCTTTGTTTCATGTGACTTAAAAGTTTTGCCAACTGACAGGCAACCATATTGCATGCACCACGCACATTTCTCTTGCTCGTGTGTGCGTGTATGCGTGTTTGTGTATGTTTGTGTGTGTGTTTGTGTGTGTGTAGTTTTTGATTACGCCAACTGTGTGTTTTTTTTATAATTTATATGAGCAGCCCGAGCCCTCCAAATGCAAACACGAGTCCAAGCTTTCAACTTAAACAAATTACCCTCGGGGCGGAGAAGTATGGTGCCTGCCCTCGTCCTCGACTTGAGAACCCACCTGGCGGCGCTTTATTAAATATGTAAAATGCTCAACATTTGCCTTTTCGTTGCTGTGCAAAATTTTCATTGTTGCTGCTTACCTTTAGTAGCTGGAACTTAGCCTCCGCCTCCTTGTCGCCGCAGTTCTTGTCGGGATGATATTGAAGCGCCAGAACCTTGTACTCGGCCTGGACTTGCTCCGGCTGGGGAAAGGTAGAAAATGGCGCAAATTAACTAAAGTGCAATAAAAAATTCGTATTTTTCCATAAATTAAGTAAGCATGTTCTGGCATCAATCTTGAAAATATCTCCAAAGCACAGTGAACCATTCTTACAAAATGCGTTGTTAAAATCATAAAATTTGAACAAAAAAAGAAAATTGAATATTACAAAAAAAAACAAGAAAGAGAATTTATGCAACTTTAAAGTCTTTTTTATAGATCAACAGGATCAGCTTTTAAAAGGTAACTTAGTGAACAATTTATTTCGAGAATATTTGATTACTTTAAATAGTAATAAATTGGAAACCCAATCCTTCATAATAAAATTTCGAAATATATATGTTGCATATATGCATATATATATAATGTATATATCTTCACTAAAATCTTAACTTATAACGTGTATAAAACAAAAACCTCTTTGCACAGCCAAACTTGACATTTGTATTAAAACAACAAAAAAACCCCTGTTTGCAAAAGCTGACTTACTATAAGGACAAGGCAACAAAGCCATGTTACTCTGGGACTACCTTTATCGATGTATGTTCTTTGGTTTACAAACTCAACTCGATTTTTGCAATGCGTTTCCAGATAACAGCCCACTGTGCGGCGAAACAAACACGTATTACATAATATCAAATTGTTGTGACATGCAGATTTCATGCTGTTCCCCAGATGAAGAGAAATATGCCGCCCATCACCTTGGCAAAATGAGGAAGTCAAGCCAGCTGGGGGCGTCGGAGCGAAGCCGGGCAGGGAGGCGGTAACCACATGCCAGGTAAAGCTGTCAGGAGCACATGAAGCTTCAGCTGGCATATGGCATTAGAATTGAAGCAAGAGCAATGAGCGGTTAGCGATAAGCTTCAACAACAATCACAAGCACACCTTAAGCTGCCGTCGGGCGGCAAGGCTGGGAAATTGTAAACTGGAAAATTTCGTGTGAAAATGGAAACCACTTAACTGTAATAGCATGGGCATAAAAAATACTCAAATGCTTGAAACGCCACGCAAATTGTGGCAAAAAAATGGAAATAAATAAAAATGAAACTTGTCTGAAAGGCTGACAGACCTTTGACGCTGACAACGGATTCCGCTCTCGACTGACATTAGCGTCAAGACTGTGCGAACAATTGTTATTAATTAAGCCAAAGTGCTTTGCAGTGACAGCAACAAGTTGCTGTCAGGCAACAACATTCAACCCCATCGTTGTTGTTGACCAAGTTTGGCGTCTGGCAGGACTTGACAGTTGTCATCGCAACCCGAGCTACAAAAGCGCATTATTCTTTCGAAATCGGTCCAGCGCAGCCAGGACTCGCAATTCCAAAACAAAGGCCACTTGTTTTTTTGTTTCTCTGAATTGTTTGTGCAAATAGCTTTTCGTGCACAATAACAAACGCGCACAATGAATGCAGATGCCATACACAAACAATTGCAACGCCAGCAGCTCAGTCGGTCAGTCAGTCAGTCAGAGAGTCAACTATGCATTAGTTTGCATTTCTGCATTTCTATTGCCAGCTTTAAGCACCGACTCTGCTCATTAAATATATGACATATCTATAACTTATGTATAGAACATTCAGTCAGTCAGTCCAAACAGAGAGTCAGAGAGTCAACCAGGCATGCTCTTTAAATATATGTTCGATAGATATCTCATATATATTTATAGAGAGAGCGAGAGAGAGCATTTGGCAGCTCCTCTTCCTAATAAATATTTTTCATTATTTATTTGCGCAGGTTGAATTTGTTATGTTCAGCTAACGGCAACGAGGCGTCTAATTAATTTCGACGCAATTAATATTACTTCTACGGTAGACTGCAAAAGCACACAACAGCAAATACTATTGAGGCAGCAGACAAGGACACAAGCTCACACACCCACACACATACACACAGACATGTGGTTAGGTACGTGCGTGACAGATTCGTCTGTCTCAGTATGTGTGTGCTCCTAGAGAGTTTTGGCATTTCCACAACCATTAGAATCTGGTAGCGAATGTTTACACACGCACACACACTCGACAGATGTGCCATTTAGTATGTTGACATTTTGTTATTTTTTGGCAGTCCATTACGAATTTCGAAACTGTATCAAAACAATGCGCACAGTGGCACAAAAGAGCGCCAGCGAGCCCCACCCGAAACCGTCTCCCGCGAGACTCAATAATGGAAATGTCATCAGTTGCAGTGAAACATTGCTCTAGACTCGATTGAATTGTAGAAGCGCTCTATTGCAACGGAGTGTACAAATTGCATAATGCAATTAAAGTGAACCAATTAATATTGAATTGATCAATTAGTATGCATTGCCATGTTATTAACCAAAGCGAATTTCCATTTGATTATGCCGGACGTTGTCGGGCGCAAATGTAAATGAGCATCAAGAGCTCAGCCCAATAGTTCTATGGAGACTTTCAGCGGCTTTTCATGATAAAACCAAATGCACATATGTAAAAAACTGTGCATTCAAATGCGGCCGTGACATATGCAAATTTTTTTAAGAACATCGCATAAGTGTTTCTCGGCACAATGGGCAGCTCAACTGTAGGAGAGATGAGATGACACGGTTGTGAGCTCAACTACGGGCAATTCAATTCATTTGCGGAGCCAACAATTGATCCACTCATAACAATAATGTCGAGGCGTTTGAATTGTTGCAATTTCATTTGTAAAAAGCCGGCCAATTGAAATTGGCCTGCAAACTATAACATGCCGCGAGAAGCTGGGAACAAAGATGGAATCTTTATTAAAGAAAAGCGGAGAAAACGCAAATTCGACATGGCATTTTTATCACATTGTTTATGGCACATTGCAGAACATTAAAATCAAATAAAATGTTTTCTTTTTTTTAATTAAAGCTTGTTAAACCTTTTACAGGGCATCTCCTGCACTCTCATCTAGAGAACCTTTACTTGTTATACCAAAAATTGTGTGTCGCATCGCCCGAGATATCTTGACCTCATAAATCAATAGCCATATTTGTCTGTTCCTCTGCATTTCCTCACATGGCTTTATTTGCACAGTTTTCGTCTTATTTGCGGAGGCAGTACACATGGCTGAGTTGGTCACATATTTTTCTCTTTATCAACAAGTCATATTTTTTATTATTGTTATTATATTGGCAGTATGTCGCAAGGATATTTTTATGTTTCTCACTTCGAAGATTATAGATAGTTCTAGATTTGTTAAGAATCTTAAGAAATGCACTTGAATAACATATTTCATGTAATCTACTCCGTTTAACCTGATGAATACCACAAAGGCAAATGTTATGACAAACGACTGGAAATTTAATCGGGGCTTAAAGTATCAGGCCGAATACAAATTGGTTTCTCGGGCGTTGCCGACTAGAAGATACACTGAACATAGTGCCTAGTTAAGCATACGCAGTTCTAACCGGTTTCTAGACAAGTCTATATCATTAAAAATAGTTTTTTTTTACTTTTTAGAGGTACGTTTACTTTTTTGTGTATAATCAGCGATACCTCGTCATGAAAGCAATCCTAATCCATATTATTATCTTGTAGGTTTTGAGATTTTTGCATATAGCTAGCCACAGATTATGCAAATATCTAGAGTATTTCACTGTTTTAGAAATCTTTGAACTTTCTTGGGCTTTGGTACGTACCTACATTCGAATGAGCTGTAAATTTCAACAAGATCGGACAAAAGGCATCGAAATTGTATATAATATATATATATATATAAGAAGAAGCACAGCCGTTGCAAAAAAGAGCTGTGACGTGTGTGCTAATGAAGAAGGGAGCTAGAAGAGCTGGATCTTTTAACCGAGCACTCCCGGCTTAAGCACTCTTCCTTGTTGATTCTATTTACTTGCGTTAGCGGATACATTCGAAATTAGTGCTAATAAATAGTCAGCTTTGTGCAATTAATTTCTTCTACAGAACGAGAAACAAGTTTTAATAACGTCTGAAGAACTCACAGTCTACATTTTATTAAATTAATAAAATCGAAAATATTTTTGGCAGATCAGGAAACCACGAGAAAATGGATAAGAATGGCAAGCTAGGGATTGTCGTTGCCGAAGCAGTTAAGAGGTAGGTGTACTTATGGCACTAGGCTTGTTAAGTTACAAACGATAATAATATAAATAATAATGAATAGTAATAGTAAGCAAACCCAAAGTAACTAACTTATTCGGTTCTACAAACTAATAAGGTCTTTGGGCATTTCGATTTTTAATATGCACCTTTTGAAATTGAATCTGATTGTATTTATTATTTAGGTTTTCGTTGCAGAACCTACAAATTTTAATATAAATGAGAGCCATTTCCCGGCAGACATTTTTCTATTTACGCCCGTCGTTTGTCACCCTCATCACGAGAGATGCTCGGTGAGAGCTCGTGCATAATTCAATAGATGATGGCTCAGGATGATGCAATCGACAGCTTGAAAAATTGCCAACATTAAATTGTTTGCAGGTAGAAAATTGCGGCATCGTCAAAACATTTTTCATGCCAATGAATTTGATTACAACCAAGCCAGGTTGGATGTTTGCATCATGCTAAAAATGCTGTTTTTGGAAAATTTCTAAGGCAGAAAATTTGATAGCCCCAAGCGAATGCCAAGCATTAAGGTATTCATATAGCCATAGCATGCCATTAATCTGGCCAGCAGAGACAACACATGGCTTTCAATATGCTACTAAAAGTGTTTCTGTGTCAACGCAGAGTCAAAACCAAAGACCACAACAACAAGTTATTTGAATAAGGCAAGGGCAGGACTCTTGTCACTCTGTTGACAGTCGGCCACAGCATGCAGCATGGAGTTAAAATATAAAATAATTGTCAGGCTTAAGTCACACACACGCACACAACAGTTGGCAACTGTTGTGCCAAAAAGCTTAGCCAAAAGTTACGAGTTAGTTTAAGGGCTGAGAGTGACAGCCTCAAAACTGTTCTTCACTTGACAAAAGGCAACAGTTTTCGCCTAATCACAGACAATTTCCACTACAGACTTGAGTATTTAATTGGCAGTAGTTGCCGCGTTTAGTCTTTCAGTCGGGCACGATTCTGATTCGAATTGCGTATACGACGCGTAATTGAGACTAATTCTCAAAGTAAATAGCCCGACGCGTTCAAAGCCAAGTCGGCAAACGTCAACTTGTATTTGATTTCGTTTGTAACTGTAGCTGTATCTTTATCTCGCTTTATTTATCTTAAGCTGTTCGCCCGAAAAAGCGTTGCCTTTGTGGCTGCCAGTTTCATCCTCGCCCTGGCTCCTGTCAATTGTGTGCGTGTGTGTGTGTGTGTGTGTGTGTGCGTGTGGCGCAAAAGTTCTCGAACTAAACTCAATTAATTGATAATTAAATTTTTGGCCAAAGTTTAACGTTGGCAGCTAACGGGAGTGCGGATTTGCTGCTCAGATCATTAAGAACTTGGCTAATAATTGCTTTTAATTAAAATTTCGACTCTTACCGATGAGGTCTCATCGCAATGGAGCAGAGCATAAAAGTCCTCGTTGGGACTGCGTTTATAGTTGATGATGGCATCCACGGCGCTCATTTTTACGGAGTTTGTTATGCGGCGAGTTGCTGTCAAACTGAGAGCCAGAATGAAATGAATTATAAATACGCTGGAAAAACAAATCTATATTTATGAGTGTGTGTCAAACAAGTTTTAGCTAACTTGAACTCGAGTTTTTTTATATATATATAGATGTGCAACAAAAAAAGTTTTCAATATATTTTGTTTTCTCATAGTTTATATATTTGTATGCTGTGACCACATTTTGTGCTCTGATTCATAAATAAACAATAACAATTGCCGCGAATTCCGCTTTAAAATTATTTCCTTGGAGAGCAAATCAAGCACGTTTAACAAAAAAATGAAAGCAATATCAGCTGACCTTCGGGTTGAAAAAACAAATGTTAAGTATATAATTAACAGCTAAAAAACAAAGCAAGTTAAGTAATGTAAATAATGCGCGTTTGTCAATAAATGCAGTTCAATTTATTTGTATATTTTTTTTTTGTTATATTTTGTTTTGTTGTTGTTTTAGTATGGATCACTTTCACTTAACATCGAGATGCTTAACAACACACTAAAAAGTCAACATCAAAGACCGCACAGTTAATTTTGTTGGTTGCTTCGCGCTCACACAATCAAAACAATTCCGCAGAAGAGCATCAAAAGACGCTGTGGGGCTAGCTGTGATTGTCACTACACATAATGCTCTCACTCGCACTCACTCCCTGTCTCTATCTCCCTATCTCTATAGCTCTCCGACTCTCTCTCTCTCTCTCTCTCTCTTCCTCTTTCTCTCTTGCGTGCTGTGCACTTTTGAATAAAGTTAACTGTTATTTAGCTGTATTTATTGTGCATTTACATTTGATGCGCTCACGATGTGGCTGGCAACACGTCGAAATTCAAACTGGCAGCGGATAGGGCTCTGTTTGGCTTGGCTCGGCTTGGCCTACGCACTGGAAGAGCTTGCATCTGTCTCTGCTGAGAGGCAGCCGCAGCTTGCGCTCACGAAAAAGTTGTAGATACGCAGTCAGCCAGCGAACTTAAAAGCACCTTTGACTTTTTGGCCGCCTTCCATGGACTGATAAGCGCGCCAAGTATCGGATTTTTTAAATGACAATTGGGGCATTACGTATTCAGAGGTCAAGAGCCGGTTTATTGCCGACGCCGGGTTAAACCTAATTCTGCTGACTCAGTGCAGTGGGTAAATTACCCAAATTCAACGAGAATCCGTTTGTTATTACTGACTAAGAATTAACAGCAGGCGTTTGTTGTTGCACTCGCTAAGCTTTCAAGTTTGGCCACTTCCAGTTGGCCAGCTTTGGCATAACCGTATGCATGCTGTGTGCTTTGCTAAGCCATCAAAGCTGAACAAAGCTTTTGCTATAAACCATGTTTTATGGCATTATGAACAGGCAACGACCGCCACTTGTTGCTTTGCCTTCAAGCCGAAACCCATGGCAGGTAATCAAATTAAACTTTTCCAAATTGTCAAACACCCGTTCCAAACAGGAAATGGCACATTTTCAGGTCCGCCAGTATTAGATAAGACTCATCAATCTGCGGCCATCGCAATGCGTAGGCTTGCGGGCGTTTCAATCGAATGACAGAAAATCGCTTTTCAAATTAAAAGAGCCAGCCAAGCGTGGAAAATGCGAACAAAGTTTGTGGCAAGCGGAATTGAAAATGTAAACTGTTGCATGCTTTTAGGCGGCCAGCAAAAGGCCGACAACGAAAGTTTTTCATAGACCTATCCCATCTCGGCAAACCAACCAATGGGCAGCCCAAAAAATAATTTCCGCCCATAAATCATCATAATGGTTTACCAAAGGTCCGGCATATGGTAGAAAGGTAGCTGGCAAGCGAAATGAAGATGAAACAGTTTGACAGCCAGCTGGACTCTGTCCAGGACTTGCCTGGGGCCCACGCACGTAGCCACATTTATCCTGTGCGTGTCTGTGTGTGTGTGTGTGTGTGTGTGTGTGACATCGACAAATAGAACTGGCTAGAACACACACACACACACACATACACAAACATACACTCGAAATGGCAACTGCTAGAAAACCAAACGAAACGTTTTAATTAGACAAAAGAGCTAAGCAACTATTTATTTCCATTTCTATTTGCCCGTCTAGCTGCATAGCCCCCAGGCACAGATAAAGATACACAGACATCGAACCGAGGCACCAGCTCAAGCTCAGAAACAGAGCCAAAGACTGCAAGCTGGCAGTGCAGGCGATGGCCAGGACACATATCGCCCGGCTTGTGTGCATTCGTATTGATATTGGTATCTGCTGCTAACAGCATTGCGTTTCACTTAAGAGAAAAACCGGGCAACCGACTGTCTTCCAATTTGTGCAGGATTTTAATCTGGCAATTGAATGTGTTTCTTCCGATAGAGGTGAAGAGTTGCTACTTATTTGCAGCAAAGCATTTTTCAATTAAATATCTAGCCAAAAGTGCGATCTACCTTGTCAACAGGCAATTCACTTACAATAAAGTTGCGTCAATTTTGTTCTATTGTTAGCTGACTAATATTTTTTTAAACTACTTTTTGCTTAATATATTTATATAAAACAGTTATTACAAATTTCTATATAGATCTTAGTGTCAGGGCACAGTTCAAACCAAGCTGCAATGTCAGAGCAAGCGCAAATTTCGAATTATTATATTTGTCTGTCAAGAAAACATTTTTAAATTAAATATCCAAGTGAAACCTAGCAAATATATTAAATAATTAGCATAGCTGGCGCCAAGGCAAATATATATTTGATGCTCGATTTGCCTCAAAAATTTTAATTAGAAAATTATGATACGGCTCGGATGGATCTTTTAATGCAGATATTAATTAAGCCAAAAAGGTGGAAAACTTAAGATCAAAGCCACAAATCAAATCTCTGCTCCGTCTTTAAAATTTTATTATGCGATCTTCATATATCAAATTATAATTATACGTTAAAAATTTGGCAGGTTCGCATTAATTTTATGGAAACATTGAGTATGAACACTTGCTGCCCATCTATAGATGAGATTTGTCTAGTTATCAGTTCAACAGTGCAATTTTTTCTTTAAATTGCAACTTCACAGAATCGAAGTCGACAAAAAATGAATCGTTTCTCTGTTTTGCATCACAGCGTCGATTGGCAAAAGTTTTCATTTCATTGCAAATGGCCTTTGTGAAGGGAACACATGCTTCTAACGAAGCTACTCGTAAGGCATTAAGGCGCCTTCCGTTTGTCTGGCTGTGTCTGTGCTTTATCTCATCATCTTGGCCCGTGGCTGTGCTCCTGGGTCAGCGCAAGTCAACGACACTTGCCGGAGAAAGGAACGCCAGCTTGTTGGTATTATAATAAAAAGTACTTCAATAACTTTGTGCAATTTACAACTGTGTAACTGCGTGAGATTTACGGAGAATGAGCCAGGGCCAAGGGGTGAGGCGACTCAGTTCCGCTTGCATCCTTCACATGAGCGAGTTATTCTTTATGTTGTCTTCCATTTATATATTTTTATTTTGCGACTGTCTTCGCTTTGTTTTATTACCCCTTGTGCGCCTGCCCCTTGCTGTCTGACCTCCCTTTAATTTATTTACGCTTGCATTTTATTATTAAAGATTTTCCATATAATTTTCAACTCTGACGCTGGCGTTGGCGTCATACCACAACCCACAGCGAACTGTTGACAAAGGCATTACTTGTTAATCATATTTGAGCGCTGACTTTTTGTCAAGCAGCTGCTTATTATCCTACAAAAATTATACTTTGCCTGTTGCTCTGTAATTTGCTTAGAGGCTGCCGCTTTGATAAACTTCCACGCAATGCGGACCCAATTACAACTGCTCGAGTCATAATAGACAAGTAGTATAATCAGCCATGTATCTTCAGACATACGGCCAGCAGCTGTATCTGTATCTGTAGCTGTTTCTTCGTACAAGCGCGTGCAGATACTTGTCTCGTCTTGTGTTGTTTGGGCATCTTGTTGCGCTGCGCGGCCAAAAAGACATTTGTCGAGCATTAATTTTAGAATATTTCATGTCTTGCGTTTATTTGGCGCTTTGTTTGCACAACGGAGCACTTGTCTTTCATATATCTTGCAGTCGATTATACAGGAAGTTCGCACGGCAGCAGCATGAATGAAAAATATATCGCACCCGATAGTTGTGCCAGACTATTGGACACCCTGTATGCACTCATATGCCAAATGCAATTCGGTTCGCCTGTCGAACGCCGGGCACAGCAAATGCCTCTGGGCCAAACGGCCAGACAGCCAGAGACCCGCCGGATTGCGCGGGACGAGGCATCGGCAGACGCGAGCAATGGCCCAGTCCCAGTACCAATCCCACTCCCTATCCCCCAACAGCCTGTTTATATTATGTATTTTCTCTTTTAAATACCCTAACTGTGGGCATAACAGCTTAAGTATCGAGTCTAAAAGCTTGTATCTCTAAAAGAAGTATATAAAAAAAAAAAAAATGGAGAAAATAATCAAGCGTATAAAATAAACTTTTTATTTATATTTTAAAGGATTTTCCTTTTCTATTTGCTAATTTCCACAAAATAACCTATAAGAAACTAAAGGGTATATTAATTTATTTTAACTACTATAATAATTACATTTTTAAATTGAGTTAATGATATGTAGTTATTTAAATATTATTAATTTCATTTATATTGATAGAATTTCAGTTTTTGGAAAATTTGTTAACTAAATACGCACAAGCAAAGGCCGAGTGCAAGGGTATTTGTCTGTCGTCGCTCTCTCGCAATTGCTCTCCTTTCTTATGCTCCGAATTGTCTAGAAGCGGGCGCGGGGTGCGTACCAAAATAGCGCAAACGACGCACGTGGAGCGGTGGGGCTAGGGCGGGTGGGAGAGAGGGCCAGTTACAGATTTGACATGCGTCACGGTTCACGCTTTGGCCAGCAGCACTAATTGCAGCCCGTTGAGCATACAGAAGCTTTCAAATTTCGTCTCAGATTTGGACTCAGCAGCACTTGCAGCAGTCGAACAATTAGCAGCAGCTGCTCGCCCAAAATATTGAATTGAACGTCAACATTCAAATCAAAATTCAGAGCGAGCAGCAGCAGCAGCAGCAGCAGCAGCATCAGACGTCAGAGATGCCAAAGAGCGGACATTGACTATGGCCGGCCCGCTCGCACTTGGGCCTGGCTGAGACTATTTTGGTGATCCCAAACAGTTGGGCATCTCGCTCGCCGGGAAAGCACACAGAACACACTAACACACGCACATTGATATTAATATACACATAGATGCAGACACATAGACAGTTCATGTCCAACTAGTCGTATGTATTGTATTTGGTATTTTGGTCGCTCTCCGGCGACGGCGATGGTTCCGGTGGCAGGCCAGACGGCGAGCAGTGCCATCGATCGGGACAGAAGCCTCAGAATCGTGTAATTTGCCTCGTGCGTTGTCGCTGGGCGCTGCTCGCTGATTATTTTCAATTTATTGCTGCACAAGTGAAACAAACTGAATTTTGTTCTCGAATTATGCGTTTTTAATTGTACAAAAATATTCACTTTGTTTCATTTGGCAATTTGTCGTGCGTCCGCTTGTCGTAGTTGTCACCACCTCTGTCTCAGCATACAGCATTGTCGTGTGCTTCCTTATCCGTTGTTTGTTGTTCGTTGTTCGTTGTTCGTTGTTCGTTTTTCGTTGTGCGTTGTCGTTCTCCGTTGTCGTTGTTCGTTGTGGGTTGCGCGTTGTTGTCGCGCCTTTCGTTGTCGCTGGCTGAGCGCTCACTCTCGCAGTGTCAAGCACAGCCAGCGCCCGTGATCATCTCAAGGAGCACTTGAGTTCTCAATATCGAAATCAGTTTCAAGATTCCCAAATACAAGTAAACGTAATCTCTAACGTGATCGCAAACGTAATCGTGATCCTGATCGTGATAGTCAACGTTAGCAGTGAAAAAATTTCTATTGTTTATATAATAACCCAGAGCGGCCAAAAAGCATATAGCAGCAAAAGAAAAATATATATATTCATACATATATATATATATTCATTTTGGGTTGCTTTTTTTCAGGCGAAACAAGTTGAGAAATTCTCTATTGTGTGTCTGTGCTGCCCCAGTGTGCGTGTCGGTGGGCCGCTATAGTCGCTATAGTTCAAAATTTAGTGAGCAAACGCCGAACCAAGTGAAAGTGACGTTGAAAACAACAACAACAACAGAAAAAAACAACCAAACACACATTAACAAGTGAAAGCCTTTAATATAGTTAACAAACAATTAGCAAACATGTCGGACAATGAGGATATTGTTGCTGCCTCCGAGGAGCAGGCCAGTCCCGATTCGGTGCCAGCTGCCGATGCGGAGAGCAAAAGCAGCGTTGTTACGGAACGCACCGAGGAGATAATACCCGGCGAGAGCGAGAAAATGGTCACCGAAACCATCGATGAGGATGGCGATGTTGTTGAGGAGACAACCGAAGTCACCCGCAAGACCGTTAAGCGTACCATGAAAATAACCGAGGTGAGTGCAAGACAAAAGTTGGTTAAGACTACGGAATAATTACCCTATACAAGGCACTCTTGGTACTAGCCAAAACATGTCAAAATGATTTCTTAACTTAAAATAATATTTCATTGTGTGCGTCTTAACAAATTGTTTATATAGCCGTAGAAATGCCATAAATCATCATATATGTGTTTATTATACGGCCATTGTACATACGTTATATGCATATTCGTGTGTGTGTGTGTGTGTGTATATATATTATGTTGATCTGTGTGTATGCACAGTATATGGTAAATATCTGGTTCAGCCACACTTTATACAGGCGACAACGCCTGGCACAAAATCACAAATTTTGCAGCTGTTTGATTTCGGCGCAAATTACGAATATCAAAAAACAGAAAACAAAATTGACACAAAAAACAAAAATTATTGTTAAGCACAAATCACTTAATGCGCTGCGAGAGCTGCCAAGAAAGAATATAAGTACATATAAAAAACAACAACTACAAGAAACAACAACAAATCAAAATATGATACAAATTAAAAACGAATTGCAAAAACAAAAAAAAAACAACTGCAAATTAAATGCAATAAATTCTGCGTTGGCTAGGAAAGTCGCAAAAAAAAAATGAGGTTTCCGTGTCTTGCGGTCTGGCGCACAAGCCGCAGGCGACGGAGGCGAGCGGCGAGCAGGCGCATTGCAATTAATTGCTACAAATTTTGTTGCACTAATTACAAATTGCACTTCCGGTTTGGCGCGGCAGCGACGCGTGCGGCATCTCGTCTTTATATAGGCCGTCTAAAATTGATTTGCTGTCGCTGTTTTATGATCGTCTGTGCGTTAGATTCGTTCAATTTTATGGCAGCCAAATTAAATTTACATTGCCTTTGCCCGAAGGGGCTGAGCTACCATTTTCTACCATGTCCTTTGACATTTTATGTGGCTCAAATGTTAAACGAAATGAAAATGTATGCGTCACACGCACATGGATGTAGATTTGGACAACGCGAATGCCCAAATGGCACGAGCTGAAAGCGGCATGTGTCATTTGAGCAGTACCAAAAGCTTTCTTAGTGTTGAAAAAGAGTAAAAATACTCTTAATTAACACTTATTTTGTTTTTCTTGGATACATCGTTTTGTTTTTATTGTATGTGCGTTTTACTGGGTTGGTTTTATTGAGCCTTGATAAATGTTTCAAGGCATTCAACACTTTTTATGAAGAAACATAAATACATTTTAAATAATTGTAATTTTTGCATTTTAAATTGAGTATTGATTAATTTTGTAAAAATTTAGTGTTGCTTTGTCTTATGAAACCACTATAACCACTATACAACACTGTTTTTTGCCCCTTATTGCGCTTGTTGCTTCGTTGTGTGCGTGGCTCTTATCTTCAGCCTGCGGCATGTGTATGTTGCCTGTTTGTGTTGACCCTGCCACAGGTCGGCTAATTGTGTTACGTGTGTCCGTTGTGGGCCGGCTTCTTAGCATGTCCTTAATGAGGCACGTGGCATTTTTGTCATTTTTATGCTTGCTGCTGGAATCTACCACAGTGCTACGTGACTCTGGCAGAGTTCAAATTGAGAATGCGAAATGTGTTTAATGAACAACATATGAGATTTGACACATGCCATAAATTTTACAGTTGATTTAACTGCAGTTTCCTGACCGCCTTGATGTTGATTTTGCTAATTTGCTAATGTATTTATGCAGTAAGCAAAATAGATTAGCAATTATATTGCCCCGTCTGAGCAGACAGCGAAGGGGGCGCCCAATGAGGCATGCCAATTAGTGCAGCAAGGCGTGAACAATCACACACCAGCACAAACACACACACACACACACACACACACACACACACACACACACACACACATAATTAGACATAGCTATATGTAGATAGAGAAACACACAGCTAGATAAACGGTCAAACACATGAATGGAATTTCATTGGCTCAAAGCTTAACCGCAGCAAATATTTGGTCAACGCGTGGTCAACTTGGCATTGCCTGATTTGATTTTGGGCGTTATAAGGTCGAAATCTGTGTCTGACCCTGGCCCATTGCCTTAACCAATTCCTGGGCCACAGCCCTGTGCGTCAGTCGCATTGACAGCTGTCAACGGGGCTGGCGCCTCAACAAGAAGACCACACAAAATAATTTACACGCGTCATCACACTTATGCACACACACGCATACATAATTATATATGAGGTACGCCGATTTATGTGGTATGTATTTTTCACATGATTATGGCATTTAGGTGTGACAAAACAAGTCAAAAACAATTCAATGTCATGCTTCGGCCACTTGGTTTTCATTCATTTGTTGCAGCTCTCTCAAGGCGGCCGCCTCCCATTGCGCATACGACGCGTTCGCCCAGCCAGCTCCAAATGCTGTCCGCTCGGTTCTGGTGGATTTTGGTCAGCTATTTATGCGCTTGGCGTTTGTTTTTCGTTTTTCGTTTCGTTTCATGGCGTTCATTCTTTTGAATTTATTTATTTGGTTGCTTTTTGCTGAGCAAACAATTTATAATTTTAATGCACACACGCACAACATATGCGGCTGTGCCTGTGTATGCGTGCATGTGTGTGTATGAGTGTTAACTGAATATAATCTAAATATGTTTATATAATTGAAAAGCAAACGCGAAAACATCAAGCAAAACATAGCCATAGTCTAAGTATGCCAGTGCGTCAGGGCGGGCCGCGCAGCGGACAGGGGGACGTGACATATACAAAATGTTCATATGTTCAAAAACGATGCCCCCACACATCACTATATATATGTGTGTGTGTGTGTGAGTGTGTGTATATGAGTGTGCGTGTTTGTGGTATATAAATACAGCTGCCAAATTGTTGAACGCACTGGGCTGGCTCACTGGGCGTATGATAAACGTGCCATTTATTTTGGCAGTCGGCCGCTGTTTAACTTTTGAGCAACGCAATTTTTGCACGATATGCGTCGAACGTGAGCATTGTTTGTTGCCATTGTGCTTGGCATAAATCAGTTTTATGAGTGGCATATCTCTTGTAATTTACAGGCGCTTTTCATAAGTTGCCTGGCCCACACTGATTTATTTATTAATGCCACAAAGAAAATCTGTGCAATGCTTTTGATTTTGACCTGCCGCAACGGAAACTTTGCCCGCCAGTCTACGCAAAGAGTTTACTTTTTAAGTTGTTGTTGTTGTTGTTGCAACCTCAACAACAACAACAACAACAACAACAACGATAACAACAACAATGCTATATCAACTGGGCAAGCAAATAATTTTATTGCCTGCCATAAACTTCCGCCACCGCAGGCGGATATTCAATTGATATTTACTTAATTCAACTACATTTTGTGTGCGCCGCCCGAAACTCAAAATACAAATTCAATTTACAAAATGTTTTGCGTAGTTTTGCAAGCTGGCAACCGCCAACCGTCGCCCGCTGCCCGCTTCAGCTATGTATCAATCCAATGGCTCAGGCCAAAATGTATTCCCAACACACACACACACATACATACACACACACATTAGCACACATACTATCACACACACCAAAGTTTCAGAAGCCAGGGCATTGCAACCCGTCGCCTTCGGGCCTCCGACTGCCCTCGTCACCGTTGTCTGTTGGCAAATCAATGAGGAAATTTGCAAATTGAGTAAATTCAACGCATTGTAGACAACAGCTTGATCTGCCAGCTGTGCCAGTTGTCTGTTGAATATGTCTGACAACGGCAAATGCAAATGGGTTGAAACGCAATTAACTAAGCCGGCCCTAAACAGGAGGGACAGCTAGGAGTCGATACTGTTGAATGCCAAATGGAAACGGAAATAGTCCAAATGTGCACGGAGAGCATTCAAATTGGCGGAATTTAACAAATAATCCAAATTATAAGTGGAAAGCAGCAAAAGCTGCTTTCACTAACCGACAATGCAATACTCTGCACAGAGTGTGCAATCAAGATGAGAGTAAAATTTATGACTAAAACTAAAACTGGAGATAAATTGTTTATTATTTAAAATTAATATTAACTCTAAATAAATTGATTACAGTCTACATTTTTTTTTTGAGGAAATGCTAACTTAATAAGCTTTTATTTATGTACTTCAAAATGTACTCTACATTTTGTAATCACTCTAAGTTTTATTTTCAGAACGTTTCACTTAGTTGCAAAACTAATAATTTCCTTTAAATTAAACAGAATTAACTAGAATTAACGTTGACAAGCAACAAATTCAAATAACTCTTTTGACATTGTTGAAAGCAAATTATGGAGGCTTTGTTTGTGCCTGAAATTTTGTAAGTAGGTTAAGCTTTAAGTGAGTGGCTGATGGAAATAGTTGGCCTTATACATTTAATGAGCCTACTCAAATGAACTGAAGAGCTCTTGATATTGGGGGCTGTGAAATCAATCTTCGATTTGAATTAAACACAGCATTTAATTGAGACCCCCAATTAAACGCAATGTTCTAGTTTAAAAGCAAAAGTGGCGCTTTCAATTTCTATGCCCGCCGCAATTTTGTTTACTTCATTAATTGCAATATGTTTTTTGGCCAGTTTTGTTGTTGCTTACCCACCGACCATTTGGATAACCTAATTAATAATTTAGAGTCAACGGACAGCTGCTTATTTATCCAAAGCAAAGCGTGATTTGCTGCACCGCACATCGTAAATAAATAATCCACATTAATATTCATATACACAGCTTTGACGCGCTGTAGAAGCGGCTGCAATCGACATTTAATCCAGTTCGTGTTTCACTGTGCGACACTTGACATATTCCGCTTGAAATATGGGCCACGATTTTCACATGCCACGTGCTTATCTCTTTGTACCCTCAAAAAGGGTACTATGAGCATGTCACTGAATGTCTCTAAAATAATTGCACACTCAGCAAGCACATACATAATATATGGAAGTCTGCCGCATCGGACTACTAAATCAGAAGCTTGTTGTGGGAACGAGGTTCACTTTGCTCTGAACATAAGTAATACCAATACGATTTTGGGTAGAATAACTTCTACAAGCGTATCTAATTCTTCGGTGTACCATCTGGTTTTTCTTTACCCTGTGAATATTTGCTCTAAGTTGTTTGCAGTATGTTTGCTGAAGAGCAGAAATGACAAATGTGTCACTTGTCATCATCAGGATTTTCTTACATATTCAATATTAAGAGATTCTTTTTATACGCCAAACACTTGAGGTTAAACGCGTAACAAGGAAAACAAATTATTCTAAATTGAAGATGATTTTTAATATTTTAATTTTTTGTTGATTAAACATTTGCTTCCGACTTTTGCAAATGATTTCTGACGTTAAATTAATAATGAAAGATTGATCTGTTTGCGACTTTTCCTTGTTGCCTCGTTGCATTTTCTCATTCCCAAGTTCCTTGTTGACAACTTTTGAAATTTGCAATTGAAAAAAAAAATCGATATTTTACCAGTTATTTCTGCGACATTTGGGGTTGTTGTTTTAGGAGTTATTAGAAAGTATTGTATTTATTTATTTACATATATTTAAGTAAATATTTGTTCAATATGTTTTCATTTTATATTCTACTGATTTTGTTAAGAATTTTTAAATATCTATAATTGTGTGAATTTTGAATAGCCCCATCCCTTTGCCCACCTTTGGCTTATTGTTATGACCAAGTCAATGGCATTTCAGTCATTTCCTTGCCACAATAAAATATGCTAAACAGCTGCCGCAAATATTAGCAAATATGCCAAAAATTTGTCAGCACAAGACAAAGCGCTAGAAATCGAAAGTTGTGATGCACTTGGCCAGGCCGTAGCCATCCTCACCTACCCCGCCCCGAGCCCATCGCCAGGGCAAGTATGTAAGCGCATTCGTATGTACCTGTGTAATGGCGCATTGCAATTTATTTGGCTGCGGACCCCGAACGAAAGAACAAAAAGCCACTCGAAAGAAGAAAACGTCGATTGAACTGCAGCACTTTGATTGCATTTGGATGTTGCTTCGATTTCAGTTGCATTACAAGACTCAAAAACAAAAGGCGCTGCGCGAACAAGCAACAAACAAATAAGCTAAGCAAATTCGAGAATATACCAAATAAAAAAAAACAATTGATTTATTGCTGGAATGGCACTAATGGAGGCGAGCCAGTCAGCTAAATAAATAGATTAGTTTTTATGCGAATTTTCTGTGCGCATTTTGCGTAGTTTGTGACGTGCGACCTATCGAAACAGCCCGCCTCAGCTCTCGTCGCGCCTCGGTGTGTGTGTGTGTGTGTGCGTGTGTGTATGTGTGTGCGTGGGTGAGCAGCACAATAATATTGTAAAATTACAATACAAAAATAAATAAATATTTCTTTTGATATTTGCGTTCGATCGCGAATTGCGCAACTGCCCAACTAACAATTGCCGACTAACAACTGGCAACATTCGGGAATTTCAGGGATTTGTATTTTAAAGCGGATTAGACAAAGCTCCAACCATGGCTATACTAGATGAAAAGGTAAGCTGCACATTTCGTCAAGCAAATTAAAGTCCCAATAAGCTTTTGTCGAGCTTACAGCAATAATTTTTGCACTGATCCCCGAACAAAAAGCTATCATTTTTACAAACTTCTCAATGGTCTTAAGCTGTACCCATAATCTCCATTGTTGTTGTTGTGCTGCTGCTCCTGTCTTCTTCACATGTATGTGTGTGTGTTTTTTGTGTAGGTGTGAAAATCACTTGTCAATCTTTTATGTAAAAAGATGCCGCCAACGTATCTGTCAGCCCGTAAAATTTTGTCGCCTGCTTCCGTTTTCTTTGCACTTAATTGTGTCTGCTGCTAAGTCGCTGTCGCAGTCGCAGTCACAGTCGCAGCGACTGCGGTTGTTGTGCGTGTGGTTCAAGGTGAATTGGCGTCGACGTCAACGTCGAAGTCGCTGCCAACACTTCAACGCATCTTTCAATCGGTTGCCGCCCCCTGCACCGCCTGTGGCTCGCTACGGGCGGCACCCGCAACTCGTTGAGGGAAATAAAGAAACAAGCGAAAAGCTAAAAAAGTTGAAATGCTGCTCGATGAGCTCAACTAAAAGATACTCTATACAAAATTAATATCACCTTAGACTGATATTGTGCTAGTTTGTACTGACTTTGGGAACCCCTTAAAATATTTAATAGATTCTAAGAAAAAACAGTATTTTATTTGTCTGCAAACTAAATTCAAGCTCACGTTAATATATTGAACCACATGACGTATGAGTAATAAATTTGATTATTTAACACCTAATTATCGCTGGCTTGTTTACATTCACATAGAACTCAACATACCCTTACTGACCCTTTTTGAGTTTTTTGGTATAAATACAAATTTTGCCACTGCCAAGGACTTGTGTTGCCTTCGCTTTGACTTTGCCTTCAGCTTGGGCTATGGCTGTGGCTGTCGTTGTTCTTGTCGCTGTTGTTTATTTTGGTTGCGGGTTGTTTTCTGCTACGTATTTTTCACTTAATAAAATTGTATTCATTCGCTGCGCTTGCTTTTCAGCTGATTTTCAATATGCTTAAAAATAAACGACAGAACCCAACCCAGCCACCCAGCCCCTGGCCAGCCCGGCGAGCTGTTTGATTGTGCTAAAACTGCTATCGATACACTTTTTATCTGCCTTGGCTATTGTTGTTGCATCTGGTTTGCCTTTGGCTTATTAGCAATTTATCTGAGCGCCAGCTCTGCATCCCATTTATGTCATTTGAGCAGATCAGGCTTTGTCCTGGCGCTGCCTGAAGCCGCTTATCCTGCTCATGATACTGCTGATATTGCAGGCATGCCAAGGCATAGTTTTTGGCTTGCAGTTGTTGCCATTGTGGCAAGCATTTGTGGCAGCAACAAATTGTTTTCCGGTTAAGCAGCTTAGCATCGTGCCGTTTGTGACTATTCAATTAATTATAATGGCTGCACTCAACAGGCAGCTATCTGACAGCATTATTATAGTTGTTGCAGTTATTTAAGTGGGAATTTAAATGAATATAATTGGATTGCATTAGGCCTTGTGCGTGGCCTGCTTGCTTCATTTGCGGCATACCGCCGGTGGCTTTTGTTGTGTGTGATTTCTGAGCGATTAGTTGAGGTGTTAATTTGATGATTTTATGTCTGTGCAGTCGATATCTCCCCTGGCTATTGACAGACTGCAACAGATATATTGTCGTTAGACGCAGCTGCGATTGTCAGAAACATTTTGCAACCATTTTATAGCATGTGCTCCGCTATTTCCCCATTGTCTGTTGCTGCACTCGTGTAATCAATCAAAATGTGGCTCGACAGCCAAAGCGAAACATGTTTTTTACAAAAACAAAATCAAAAGAAAAAACAAACAACACGACACGATGCGGGCATCTGTTGCAGAACTGCGCTCCCAGGCAAAACACAACAGAAATCAGAGCAAACGCTAACACGCAAAATAAACTACAACACACACACACACACACGCACACACATACTTGCATTTGTACACACACTATAGATCAAACCATGTTCCAAAGATTTTCAATTTATTTTCACTAAAACGTTTTGAGTTTTGCCGCCCCCGCTTTGCTCTGATGCTGCTCTTGTTGGTTTTGTAATGGCCAACGAAAATAAAATGTTCTACGGCTAACATGGCGTATGCGCAACGAAACGAAAATCATTGAAATGGCCCAGCAACTGCAACGCGAATTGATTGCCACATGCGTCTCTAATTAGTGACCGAATCCGTGCCCAACGGAACATGTCCACATGACGGGGACGTCGTTGTCATCAATCAGCAGGCAGCATGCAGCTGACGGCGGAGATAATCCAGGAAGTGCGCACCCGACATTTAAATCGAAATGCGAGCGACTGCCTGCAATTCGATTACTTAAACTGCCTCGCGGACATTCAATGTTGATGTCGATGTCGATTTCGCTAGCGTTATTCTCGGTAACTCGAGCGTTAAACAGTGCGTATGATTAATATGCAGCTTGTATGCCTGTCGCCCCCGCCCGCTATTAGCTGGTCCGGGCGCCCCATAATAAATGCATATAAATTGAGGCACACATTAAAATGTCGTGCGCCCAAGTTGATCCGTAAATCAACGGGCCATTAGAACCAGCAATAACAACAACAACAACCACAGCCATCCAAGTTGTAAGATATTAATTTATACTATTTAATATCTGGTATGTTCACATGTATCCAATGTGTATTCAGGTGCAGCTACAGCTAAAAACAACTTATAATAGAACATAAAATTTTAATTTGAAAGATATTTTTGTAATCATATGACTTTGACTTAATTGCAAAGCTATTTCAAATCTTTTTCGGAGGTATTTCATCTTTTGGCCAACAATTAATGACAGAACTTATGAGATTTATAGCTATTAATGAGTTCGTAATGTACATAATAAATATTTATAAATGTATATATGTGTGACTTATAATTTCATAATTTAAATTTGAGAAAAGTCCTCCAGATAAAAATGCAATAGTCGAAACTTTAAAGAGTCTTATAAAAAGATGGTAATTTTAAAGTTCACAATTCTTAGATTATATTTAATTTTAGCTTTGCTTATTTATTCTAATATATCCTTTATCATTCAGGGTTCGACAAAATTAAATTAATATAATTTTTAATATAAATGTTTAAATCTCGTATGATGTAACGCCTTTGGCTCAGCTCAAAGTAACAACAATAATTGCATTAAATAGTTTTCCTTGGCCTCAAATGGGGTCCATGCACACCCGCAACCTCTTCGTTGGCGTGCCCTTAGCTGACACGCTTGTTTATTTGGCTTAGCATATAGAAACGTCTTGACAACATTTTCTATAAATACATATTTCATATCTGTATATTTTCTCTATATATCTCATATGGCGACCCCGGTCGAGGCGAAATTCTTTAGAAGCATTTCTTTTTCTGTGTTTTCCTTCTATTTTTTTTTTTCTTTTTGTTTTGTTATTCTGGCATTTGATGTTTTGATGAGATGCCCACTCTCATTGGTTATTTAAAATATAACCTACATAACTTTAATGGCTAAGAAAGAAATATATAATTAAATAATATTTATGGGGCGTGGACAGGCACATGGCCAAACATTCGCTGGCAGCCGCACGCAAGGAGAAGGCAGTGTCGAGCCGGGGGAGGTGTCAGCAATCCTTTTGTGATACACATAATGCATGGCATAAAATGAATTAAAATCGTTGTTCTTTATAATTATATCAAAGCGTTAATTGCTCGCTTAATTGGTACTTTCCGGAGAGGATGCAACTAATTGCTATACACGAATTCAATATTGATGTGTTTCAATTTAAAATATTATATATATATTTTGTATAATATTTAACGTGACATTTAAACAGAACCTTCGAATGTATTTTTTGCTGTTCACAGCTTTTGTATGCACTTTCAATTGCCAACTACTTTTAACAATTGCCTTTTATATACAAGTTTTTAATAACACTGAGAAAATTACCTTGAAAGCAGCGCCGCCATTCGAAATGAAGCCATGAATAAAAGACGAGTCGGTCGAAAAGAAGAAAATCAAATGGCAAAAACTCGGGAAATGCCAACGAAACAACAAGCAAAACAAGAGCTAAAAACAGTTTTCTCAATTTTTCCACTCAGGGAGCAGCAGGTGTGTGCGTGTGTGTCTCAAAGAGCTAATTAGTGCACTGGGAAGAGCAATATTGAGATGCTGAGGTGCTCTTAGCTGCCGACACCTGTGAGAGCACCTGTGAGGTGTGTCTCTGTGTTTGTTTGCGTGCGTTTGTGTGTGTTGGTATAAAACACCTTCAGCGCGACAATGTCAATGATCATTTCTGACATGAAAGCGTGGGCGTGGCGCAGCTGCCTGCCAAGAGAACTGAAACGCACCTCAATGACTCCCAAACTGTGCGGTTTATATATTGGGCCACTGCTGCTCACAGGTAAAAATACATAAAATGATATAGTCACAATGCTCAGAGACGGCACAGACGAGGTCAAAGCACTTTCATTCCCAGCCTGCATTTGTTTACAAACAACTATTTTTACAACAACTCACAGCAGGCGGAAGGGGCAACCGAAGGCAACGATGGATGCCGTTGCCCCCGGGCCGGATACGCCAGCAAATGGGGGTGAAAAAAAACAACTTCGTTCTTCGCTCGATATTAACGCCCGCAGGCACATTTTGCTGTTTTTGAATGCAATTCTGACGCAAATACATTGGCATATTGATCTGTTACAATTGCTGGTGGCCCCAAAAAAAAGTGCGAGCAAATACGAACTGTTTTATGCGAGAGTGCTCGACCCGGAGATACCTTTTGTGTATTCAGAAAGTCAAAGTTTCAAATTGAATTTGCATTGCGTGGCCAGAAAACATTGATAAGGTTAATAAGCCTGTGCACCTCTGACAAAAAGAAATGAACTCTTAAAATTTCAATTACATTGTTATTTTGAGTTTTTTATACAAGCTATGAGTACAGGGTATATGAAAAAAGAAGAGAACAAATGACAAATCGTAAAAAAAGTATCTTTTTTCCTAGCCTAGTTTTTAACATCCGTTAAGTTCGAATTTTCAGGCAACAGTTGCTGCTGAAAGTATTTTCCCTTTATGTTCAAATTCAGAAAATAGTTCAACGCGTGATTTTGTATATTAGCTGCTGTTGTTCTTGCTCTGTTGCTCTGTTGCTTTGTTGCTTCGTTGCTTTGGCTATAAATAATATTTTATTTTCTTTCTTTTTTTGGAACAATTTTCAACGCGTTATATTTAGCAGGCGTTGAGCCTACAATTCGTTTGCTGTTGTTTATTTGTTCTGCAGCAGCCGGCGGCTCGCGAGGAGGGCGTTAACTTTATTTTCCCCCCCGCCCTGCCTACACACGGCACTGAAAATGGAACTTTTGTGTAAACTTGATGAGCGAGAAGTAAACAATTAATTATACGGCTTAAGGGACAACACCGCCCGGGCGCTTAGGTTTCCTTTAGTCGGGGCGCGCTGTCAATGCAACTTAAAATTTTTATTAATTAAAAATCAACAGCTCGTTATAAATAATTTAGCAGCCATTAGCAAAGTCACAAAGCAAGTATAATTGAATTTATTATTTCGAAAAATTAACAACCATATAATAAATACAATTTGTGAATATTTAAATGTATAAGTAATAAAACCGAGCCACATACACTTATTGCATATTTCTGATAGTTTCTTTTGGCTTAAATTATACAATCTATTTTTATTATATTTTAAATATGTCAACTTGTAGCGAACCAGCACCGTTTAATACATTTTAATTGGTTTTCTATACCCTGAATTAAATGGAAATTAATTGAATGGGTAGGATGGTTTTGTACAAAATTGTGTAACAAGCAGAAGCAAGCTCTGCCAAACACATAAAATATATACTTTCTTCATAAAGAGCCAACTTTATGTAGCCGTCAGTTCGACTTTACTATAAGCGGCAGATACTTTATATTGATTGAATATTTCTCTCCCAATTATCGATAGCTTTTATAGAGTATACACAGATGTATATTATTTTGACACCTCCCGCTGGGATTTAAATATATATTGGTGGGCTTTGGTATTAGAAAACAAATGCATGCCATAGTTGTGCAGTGAAAATAAAGTTCGGTTCGTGGGCTAGTGTGTATAAGTATATGTTTAGAGGGTATCTACTAGACGGGCACTTTTAACATATTAATTTATATTTGTGTATACACATATAAATAAATAAATATATATATATAGTATATATGTTAACTCTCGCACCCGTTGCACTCTGTGGCAGACAGCTTTACATTCGCAAGACAAAAAAGCTGACAATTTAACATGGCCCATTGACATACAGCTAAGAGTCACATTGCCACATCCGCACAGCGGCTGCCATGGCAGATTTAAAAGGCAAATCGATGGGAACAATTAGCACTGACCAATGACCAGACCAGGACCGGGACCAGGCCAAGAGTTGCAACGCAAATTGTTAGCAATTAGAATGACAAGCGACAGCAACAGTTTACGGCCCCCATAAGAACTGGCAATATGTGATGATTATGGAGACAGCTAAAGCAGCTAGATATATAGATCCATATATATATATGTATATATACGTGATAGGTGTGCAGATATAGGTGAATGTGGCCAGCGAGCAGATGATTTGGGCTATAATTAGACCGTGTGACAAATAGCGTAGCGAAGCTCGCAACGCAATAAACTGTTCACGCGACAAGGTTGCCCCCAGTGCGATGATTTACTAACAACAAAGCGGCAACAACAAAAACAACATTCAAATATTTTCGCAAAATTATTTCTTCACTGCTGCGCCACAAAGGTGCGAAACAAAGGCCAAGAGCAACGCAGCTGGCGAGCTGCATGCTATGTTTAACGCGACCCCAACCAGGAGCTGGAAGCTGTAAACGACAGCCAAATCCTAGCGTCAGTTCAGTTCATTTCGGATCAGTTCAGTTGAGTGCCACGCGCAGCACATAACGCACGGTGCTGCTGGCCAGCGAATCTTTGCGGCTAGACAAATAAAATCACAAGCCGCTTTTTATATCATTTATATTTGTATTTTTTAACGGCCGTCGAAATTTGTTTTTCATTTATTTGCGCGCGGCCAAGAAGAATATCTTAAGGAATTCGCTATAATTTTTCAAGCGAGTGTGGTCAACAAATATTCACCTGTTTCTCTATTCGCAAGTTCGTTGAAAGCCAATTTTTTGCTCTCTCGTGCCAACAGGGGCGATGCTGAATACAAATGTTCACATTACGCATACGTCGCGTTGACTGGCTGCAAAAAAAAAAAGAAAAGAAATAAATAGAAAGAAAGAAATAGAATAATAATAATATTAATAATATAAAGAAGAACTCAAAATGTAAAGCGGCAAATATTTTTGCGCACACATTTTCAAAAGTGTATAATTTAAAGTGGCCATACACACTCAAGCACACACACGCATACACACACACACACACACACACTCTCAAATAAATGCTGCGTGTCTCTGTGAAGCATTTCATTTTTAAGATTATGAGCAAATTGTGTTAGTCAGCCGCTTCGTCCCCGCGGCAACATTAAGTGTTGATTGTGTGCGCCGCTCTATTAGCGGCTGCCTCTCGCCAGGCACCAAGCACACCCCACCTCTCCTCTCCGCCACACACACACACACACTTGGACACCCTGTATAGTCCTCAGGCTGACTGCTTGGTTGGCTGACTGCCTCGACTGAAAATCAAGCAACTCAGTTTGTTGCGAACGCGAGCGCGTCTGCTGCTGCCTGATGGCCCAGTTGAATTTTTAGCATTTGAAATTTGCATGCATATGAAGGCGATAAAGCCACACAGTAACACTCTGCTCCACTGGTATAAAACACAATAACTACAACAACAACAACAACAACAACAACAAAACACCCACGCGTTATCAGACAACAAAAAAAGTTGAAAACACAAATCCAAAATATACATACAAAATAAAACTAGAAAAAAAGTGCAATTCAACAAACTACAATGAAAACCTATTAAAAAGGAAACACACACATACAAGCACACATAAATAATAACAGTGCACAAAAGCAATACCAACAACAAATACAACTAGAATAACAACTGCGAATGATATCAGACGTTGAATAAAAACTCATAAAAATGCAATTGAGCTGGTCAGCAAAAAGCATTTAACAATTTTATTTTTAAACGAACGCACAAAAAAAAAAACCCAAACATAATGGCAGACGTGCTTTTTGCATTTTACAACACTGTTTTTTCGAAAGTTTTCTTTTATACTTTCCATTTTGAATCTCCCTGCTGAGTTCAATTGGCCACCTGCTCGGTTGTACTTTATTTTGGCAAACTTTGTGCTTTATAAATAAATAGTTTTCGAGTTAAATGGCAAATGGGAATTTCACAAATAGAAATTGCTCTCAGCCAGTGCACATGTGTGCGCGTGTGTGTGTATGTGTGTGCGTTAGTGCATGTGTGTGTAGCCACAATGTCCGGCTCATAAGTAACAATAAGCAGCTCCCAATGGGCAGTCAGTTGCTTTGATTTGGCTAAAACTTGACCATAAACTTGGCTAGAAACTTGTCCAGACCGCAAGCTCCCAGTGTGCGCACATCAATTAAATGTTAAATATAGACACGAATATATGCATCATTTGAATAGTTGAGATATTAAATTATGTTTTATGTATTTTTCCATTTGAAGCTTTCTTGTATGTTGCTTATACATATGATTTTTTTATCATTTTTTTTTAAACATATTTCATGTGTTTATTTGGCGTAAATAAATTTTGAATTTTGCAAAGGTAAATTTAAAATTCACTTGCCAAGCAAAGTTTATTTATTTGCTCGTTTTATATTTGTATTAATTATATTTTTGCATTTTATGCAAGCAGTTTGTTTTTATTTATTAACAAAACAAAACAAAATGTTAGCCAAAATATTCGCCTCAAGGCAACTGCAATAATAAATTATTGTAGAAAAATAATGCATTATATCTCGTATGCTATATATGTTCAAAAATATCGCATCTAATAAAAATCATAATGTGTTTCCAGTGAAAATGTGTGAAAAATAAATGAAAAAATTGTCCATGTGAATTGAAAGCAAATATTTAAGAAGAAGCCGAAAAGTTTATTCGTGTTCAAGTGCCAAAGAAATTCCTAAGAGCCATGAAATAAACTCGCAAATTAACACAAGCACACAAACAAACGCATATTGCGAGCATTAGGATACGGATAACACTTGTCACCTCTCAGGATTAAAACACAAACATAAACACTCTACAATATGGCAGACACTGCCAATGACAACAGTCCCAACGACAATGACGTCATTGAGGAAGAGGAGACAACAACAACAACAACGAAGAAAACTTCACAATGGCGCAAAACGCGCTCCACCAAGGTGAGGCGAGCCGAAAATGCGAGGGTCTTTCAATAAGTGTGTGGAACTTTTAATGTTGCCTTCGATATAATATTAAAGAGCTGCAAAAATAACGATACTTAAATGTTGTAATATATAAGGAGTTGTCAATATCGATATTATCGATAGTTTTGAATAGCTAGCTCTCTATTTAAAATGCACCTCTTTCGACTTATAATCTTATCTTATTTTCAAAATATCTTAAACACACTAAAGGTGAATGAACATAAGCTCACTATCGTAGCTCTTTGTACAAATGTTGTTTTTCTTTCCAAACTCGATACAGCTTATTCATATTTCGATAAATTCAACGTATAATTTTATATCGATACATACTTCGCCTCTTCGATTTCCCCTATATTTACCGAGATCTTAAAAGCATTTTTATCTGATTAGAACTAATAACATCGTGACTTCAAATAATTGATATATTAAAAAGGCCAGTCGAATGTAGAATGTAGAATGTCTTACAACATTGGGGCTTACCTAAGTTAAGATGTTTTGAATGCTGCCTTATTTAATGACAAGCTGCAAATGTTTGAGGTTTAGAATAACACAAAGATGAATTGTGTACAATTTTACAAATAGACCAACCTCTTTGTCTGCCCTCGCTAATTTGTGTGTGCGTGCGTGTGTAGATGTGCGTCTCTGTGTGAAAGGCTATTTAGATGCGTCAAGTAATGAAAGGCAGCCGCATGACCAGCGTACGCCCACTTCACTCAACATTTGAAGCTGACAAATGAGACAGATTGAAAGTTGCCAAATGGACGTCGGACAAAGATGTCGAAAGCGACGTCTCCCGATTTGCCAAACAAACAAAAGAAAAACAGCTTCGAATTCTTTTGATTTTTGCCAAAATACAAAATATTTATATATTATACAAATACGCTGCGGCAAAAATGACCTATAGACACTCGCGTAAACATATATTTTCAAAAGATTTCCCTGAACGCTGGCAAGATACTTCTATACTATTCGAAGCTGCTGCTAATTAACCGAAGCATTTTGGTTGCGCTTTGCAGTTGATTAACTTTTTATGCGGCTAAAAATAAACAGCTCGCTTTGGACATTAATCAATTGGTGTGCCAGCTCGCAGCTCGTAGCTCACAGAGCGTACTTTGTTGAATGTAGCTGGTGGGGAATATCCCTAATGTTATGCACATACAAAAGGGTTTGCTCCTTAAAAAACTGACGCCCTTAAAGCAATTTTAGCTATAGCTTGGCCAAGCGCCGGCAAAGCAGACGGCGTTAGAAAGTTTCCAGGTCAGTGAGTTTCCACTGCAAGTTGCGGCGGTAGCTGGCTGCCCTGGGCCGAAGCTGGAGCTGGAGCTGGAGCTAAAGGATAAACATAAGCACACAATGGTCGGGCGGCACATTGATTATATTCAGCCACATGGGACCCAATCTGTGGTAGCTGCTGCAAGACGTGTTTCTGGGCGCATAAATTACTTTGACTAACAGCAGCAGCAGGATCAGCAAATAGCAGGAGCAAGGGCAGGCGCAAGAGGCACGAACAGCAGCAACAGCAATAGCTACTTAAGCATCCTTAAGCCACACTCACCTGTCGCAGGCGGGCGCACCTGCAATCAATCAAGCTGTAAAGTATTTATTAAACGATATTATGAGGTTTACCAGCAGATATACTCATGCACACACACGTGCACACGCACACACATATATTTTTAATAGCTTCATTGTTTCTCTTAACAGGATTTCATTTCACTTAATACGCCAACACAGAGGCATGCATTTAAAGTGGGCTCACACACACACACACTAATACATATGTATATAAAAAAGCTACAGCTGCCAGTTGGCATTAGTCGCCCCTGCAACGCCCTGCTTCTGCCACACCTGGCTCTATCATTACTGGCTTTTATTGTTGCTGCCGGGGCACACTTGTTAACCCGACGTTTGCTTCTGCCCGGCGGCATTTTGGCGCTGCGTTCAAATGAAGCCAGCGAGACGTTGACGGTCCTTGCCTCAGCAGCTGGCAGGTAGTTCGGTTTTCTCACAGGATTTTTCATAGCAGCAATCAAGGCAGCTCCAATGGCTATCACAGTGCAGAGTTTCCGCTCTGGCGCTCCATTTCCCTTTCCGCCTTCAGTTTTTTGTTTCCTCCCTTTTTTCCTGCTTGCCTAGCCAGCTATTCATTCCTCCTCTCCACCATTTATTGTTGTGCTTGTTATGTGCTACGACTTCAGCTAAAATTCTAACTTTTAGCTGCTTTTATTTTTATTTTTTTTGTTAATTTCATTGCCATTTTTATTATTTCATGCGCTTTGAGACTCGTTATTTCTGTCGCTCTCCCTCCCTCTCTCTCTCTCTCTCTCTCTCGCTCCTCCTCCCCTTCTACAGTTGAATATGAGCTTGGCCAGGCAATTTTATCTTTTAATTAAAACTGACGCGTCTGCTCCTTTTATTTTTTCGAGGGTAACACACCACCTCTCACACACACACACATATGTATATGGGTACATTAATTAAGCGTTGTGTTTTTCACATGCCACATGCCAAGGCCAGCGTAAAAGTTAAAACCTCAACATTTGTTTTATTTGGCTGACTCGCATTAAATATTCGCTGCCCTCAAGTGGTTTGAAAGTTCAAAGTGGGCGTGGCAATGCCACTAATTTTGCACAATTAAGTTGCAAAGGGCTGAACAATGGCCACAAGCGAAATGCCGAGGGGTTCAGGGTTCAGGGTTCAGCGAAAGGCTAATTGATTTCAAGCATTTTGGCTTTGCATGTGAAGCATGTGGCAGCTGAAGACGATTTACGGCAATTATGCAAACAATAAGTGGTTAATTGGCCAATATTAAAGATGTTCCTAGGGATAGGACACAAAAATTCCGACAGATTTTTAACCATTTCTCACACAATAATCTTCCTCTAATAAATATGTAAGGAAGTACAGCAAGATTTTCAGAATATTTATAATACAGTGTAATGTCCCATATTTTTTGACTCGAAAAATAGGATAGTTATCTTTTAAGTGCAAATAAATGAAATCAAACTCCTTTTGATTTAGAATTTATAAAGAATATATTTGTTTAATTTTTACCTATTTTTTGTTGTCTTTTGTGTTTTGGATTTTTTATTTTAATTTATTGAATAAAATTTAAATTTATAATTAATTAATTAAAATTAAATCGAATTTAGGCGTTGAAGCAGTTAACACACATCATACTATATTACTTTAATTAAATCGTTTTCTTTTTTTTTCAGTGTAATTTTTATAGTCTATTTCATCGAATGTTTCCTTTAATAACGCAGTCAATATTTGATGCTATTTTGTTCTGTTACTTAAATCTGAGCAGAATATTTGTTGAGTTAATAAATTAAATTTGTAGTTAATTTTTCACCAATAACTAATAGACTAGCACATTGCTTTCTCTCAGTGTATAAGCATACAAGAGCAGAATATTTTCAGAAATTAATTTCGCCATGGACTAAATCATTGTAGATGATGTGTGTCAAATATTAAACCCTCTGTCAGTTCAAGCAGATCAGGTCTTAATAAATTTCAAACCAAATTCCCGCTTTCATAACTTGAGTCATACAAATTTTTTACCGTTTCGTAACGTTAGTCATCGGCCCTATATATAGTGTATATATATGAAGAAAATATTTACCAATAAATCAAACAATTTACATTGCTTGTTTTAAATGTTTATTGATATATGTATAATATATATATATGGTATATTATATTCGCACTATGGAGCGGGAATACAATTTTTATCGCACATCTATATCTGTCTATCAAATTTTCCAAATTTGATTCTAAAATTAATTTTCTCTCTTCTCTCTTCTATTTACAGGTAAGCAATGGCCATGCAATTGATAAGTACACAAGCTCTGTTTCTCCCTTATTTACTAGTAAGTCATTCTGTTTACTTCTTTCGAATTTCATCATCGATACGCTCTTTTCTCCAACAAAATGTTCTCTTTGTTGTAAATGTGCGCGATTCGAGTATTTTTTTTTTTTATTTACTAGTCAAGTTAACGATCATAGAAGAGAGCAAATAGATCGAAAATAAAATATACACAGCGCACACTCACACATGCATGTGTGTCTGTGTGTGTGTGTGAAACAAGCAGTTATAAATAATTTCTGGCAAAAAATCAGCAATTTTTTCCGTTGATCTCCAAGTATAGCGCGTTGGCACCTAGCCAAGGCGAATTGCGCATACGCCGTGTGGTCCGGCCTGACATTTGTATGTGTGTGTGTATGTGTGTGTGTGCGTCTGTGTAGCTGCAGCTGTATGCGTGTGCCCATCTCTGTGTGCCGCGCTCTGGAGCATGCTGTTTGCTCTTAAGTATGCGCGCTAAAGAGCGCACAAAAAGACCCATATGCTAGAATAGATAATAAACAAAATATTTTTCACTTTGTAGCATGATTTTTGTTTATTTAGCTGTTGGTTGGCCAAAAGGCTTGCTGCATCTGCAAGTGCCATTCGCTACGCTAGCTTCGCCTCTTGCTGTCACCACCAACAGCAGAAGCATTGGCAATGATGACAGCCTCGCGCATTAAATCAAATATTCTGCAGCTGAAGCTAATGCTGCTGCCCAGCTGCCGAGCTGCCCAAACTGTCCAAGCTGCCAAATTGTTGTGTCACATTTTCATCAGCTGTTTGATGGCTTTTATTATTTGTGCGCGTCCTCTCCCTCTCTCTCTCTCTCTCTCTCTCTCTCTCTCTCTCTCGCACTCTCTCATTAATTTACGTCTAATTAGTTTTAATTTTTTGTTTGGTTTCAATTGTCCGCAAAACAACAAGGACGTGACTTTGGCAAAGAACTTGCCCGAAGAGCCGCCTGTCATAGATCAAAGTGAAAAATGTCACAAAATCAACGAGCGCAAATAAATATTAGAAATTCGTTTGTATATTATATATGTAAATGGCAATATATATATATATATATATTGGCTGATAATTAGATTGTGTTCTGTTCTCTTGCTACGTGTACAGCTGCTGCTGTGGCACTGAAAAATTGACTGTCAGACATTTTAAGCGTTTTTCAATTACATTTCAACCTCACCCACACAGTGACGCCCCCCAATATGGCGCTGCTCCAAATACACAAATTTTCCGTCGTTCTTGACGACTTGACCAAATTTGGTTGAGATGCGGAATCGATGCCGGCCTTACTGCGCCTCCGGCCGTACGGTTCAACTTAATGCAATAAACACAAAATGCGCAAAACAATAACAAAAAGTTGCTGTTGTTGTTGTTGTTGTTCTTCTCATTGTTATGATTGTTGGCCATGTCGTTGTACTTTTAAAGCCCAGACAGCTTGGTACAATAAAAACAAAGCAAGACATGGCCAAAGTTGCACCCGGCCAGCGTAGGCAAGAGAGTTGGGGGGGGGTGTAAGGGGCCGCATGCGGCTAGCTGCAAGCTGCCAGGGACAGTATGCAACAAGCAGCACAGTTTTTCTTTGCATTTGGCCCCATGCCAAAATTTACCAGAGCAGTGGAGGAGGGGGGCGTTGTTAGCACGGAGCATGTTTCGGGTGCCCAGACCGGCTCTGGGCCTGACACAAAGGCGTCGGACTGTGGCCCGCCCGCTTGTTGTGCCAAATTTAAGACCGCTTGTCCCACAGCTGCTAAATGGAATATTTACTGAACTGCTGTCGTTGTGGCAAAAGGCCTTGGTAAGCATTTAACACTTCACTTTAAATGTAAAGGCGTAAATAATGCGACGCTTTTACCGAGAAAGCGTGTTTATGGAATGACCGACAAAGGATTGAAAAGTGCATCGAGCGAGTTTTTTTTTAAAGGTCGTTAGGGACACGGTCTTGTTTTAAGAAGGTCCATTAAAGTACAAAATACATATTCCATAGCTCAAACTGGACCGAGAAGCTTGTGTTATTTACTACCACTTAAGAATGTCTCAAAGCTTAACAGGAATCTGAACTTTTCGAAATATGCGAATTAAATTTCTTTCAATTTTTTACCGAACAACGAGGCAACGGCCTCCGATCCCAGGCTAGTGTATTGATTTTGAGAGTAGTATTGTAAAATGTAGTTTGCTAGTTTATATTAATAATAAGAATACTAATCATTTATAGTAAAACGTTCCAAGCAGTATGTGGACTATTTTTTTCATGGCATCGCATATTTTTCATGTACTGAAAACTATGCAAATGGTTAGCACAGCAAAAATGGCTGTATTAAATAAAAACATATTTTGCGTTTTGCAGCACTGCAACTGTATTAAGTTGCAAGCACTTAAAAGGCAAAATATGCAAATACGCAAAATATGTTGTACATGTTATATTTGCATAAAGCGGCATAAAAGTTTAACCTAAAACGAAACTGTCTAAGCTGGCTTTTAATAAACTAAATTAAATGCTATTGAATTTAAGTCGGAGATCATGGAGAAATATCTTCTTGAATCCCGGAGATCATGGAGATATGTCGTTTCAAAACGACATATCTTCTTCAATCCCGGAGGTCATGGAGATATGCCGTTTCGAAACGACATATCTTCTTGAATCCCGGAGATCATGGAGAAATATCTTCTTGAGTCCCGGAGATCATGGAGATATGTCGTTTTGAAACGACATATCTTCTTGAATCCCGCAGATCATGGAGATATCTCCTTTTGAAACGACATATCTTCTTGAATCCCGGAGATCATGGAGAAATATCTTCTTGAAAAGCAAAAGCAAACTTATTCGTTATGTCGCAATAAGAGGGAAAATAAACAGCTCGAGTAGCAGACAACTTCTTGAGAGTTTCAGTTGAGAGAATTGTATTCATTTTTAATTTATACACGTTAGGGTCAAGCCTTTCAACTGACCCAAAAAGCGGCATGAATAAAAGATTTGTATTTTTTAATTGTTCAACATTTATTTGATTTATATGTATTTCGATATTGTTTCGTTTGTCGTTTAATTAATTGGATTTTCATTGTTCAGCACTAGCTACACGTACAGTAAATTTCGTCACACATCCTTTATTAAACATTATTTGCTAAAATTATTACATTTATAGATACTAGTATATATTGTATAGGTTAGCTAAAAACTATTATTGTTCAAATGTATGCGTTCATATTTATTATTATTTTAATTGAATACAATTCAATAAGATGTTTTCTTTTTTCGTATATATGTTTGGTTTGCTCGGTTAATACGGTTTTGATTATTCGATAATACCATTTAAAATGTTCTTACGATATGAATACCACTTTTGCCAAGTGCCAAACCTTAAATTCTGCTAACTATGTAAATAAAATGGAAAACTTTCGATACTTTTGAGAAAAAATGTTCAGTTTTAGGGCGAGTGCCAAAATGCACTTGACTTGGCGCAGCAATCCGAAAATGCAATTTCATTTAACTAAGAACTTTTCAATAACTTTGCCTATGCTCATATCAAAGTATAAACGTCTTGGGCAGTAGATAAAACCATAATATCCATTTGGCCAGTCATCTATTAGGCACACACACACACACACACTTAAGCAGTATATAACGAAAATTTAGCCACACTTTGAAGTTTTTGAAGTGAAACACTTTCCCTGCCCTCGGCCATGTCAATTTAAATGTTTGCCCAGCCAAGGCCTCTAACTTTCACCCACTGGCCGAGCCTATTGTAAAGTCTCTCAGCGAATGGGGTCAAGTGTGTATATGGCGCTCAAGTGCTCAAGGCGGCACGAACAGCTCTGGCCCCGCTGCCAGACGAATTGGCTCAAGCGGCCAAAAGAAAACAATAAACTGTGCGGCGTGCCCAAAAACTATAAAAAAAAAAAAAAAAACAAAAAGCACTCGAAATGGGAGAGCGTGTGCGCTGGAAATCAATACAAACTCTAGCCCCCTGCCACGCCCAAATGCATTTGTGCCGGCTCATTGGCGCCGCTGCAGCAGACCGAGTCGCGCGCACAAAAGTAGGCAATGAAATTTTTAAAGCGCCCGTTTAAATTAATAATTATCATTTTATCAGCATGGACACAATTATTTTTTATGTGCCCCAAAGAGCGAAAAGAACTGAATGCTTAAATGCGGCAATGTGGCACGCAAATGAATTGAGTAAATTCGTTTTTTATATTTTTTAATGCAACAGCGCATCGCAACGTTGCAGCATGAACTTTGCGTGTGCGGCTTTCACATTTTGCGCGCCTTAATGCACGTCCTGGCAAGCTGCAGCTCCAGCTGTGTCTTATTGTGTCGCAAAGTTTCATTGTGCTTGAGTGTATTGTGCATTCAGGACAGCGCTCCCAAGACTACCGTAACTAATTAGCGCGCAACCTAGTTTATCAGCTCTTAGCGGGATTTTGTCTTTAGGCCAGCATGCGACCGGCAAGAAGTTTCCTTTGATTTTGAGCTTTAAGTTTTTCACAGTGGTGCTCATTAAATGGCAAGCCACAATGCCCCTGACTTCTGGCCCTGGTGGCCACACAACCCCAGGACCCCTAGACAAATATAATTTCATTGCGCTCGGCCCTCTGGGCGGGCGTTGGCTGGCGCTGGAATGCGTAAACGTTAACGATTAACTGCGCCATGAAAATAAAGCAAAATAAAGCGATTAGAACAATATACAGAAAGATATCTCGCAACATGGCGGGCCCCAAGCACTCGCTGTGGTCCCTGTATCCGTGCTGGGCTTCTGCTTAGCTGCTTGGCTGGTTGAAGCGGCTGGTCGGGCTCTGTGTGAATAGAGTTAGCTAGCTGTGGCACTCAGCCTAGAAGCGAACTCTCCAGATTGCATCTGCACTCTGCTGGTTGCATTGGTTGCTGTGGTTGCTGTGGTTGTGGTCTTGGTCTCCGTCCTATCATTGCCTCATTGCCGTGCATTTTGCCCGTGTCCATGGCAGCAGCTGCAAGTCAGAATAGAGGAAAACTAAAATATTAGTATATAGCCAAGTCACAGATTCACTGGGGACTGCATTAAGAATTCCTGTGTGCTGTCACAGAAAATATTTCAGATGCCCAAAAACAAACACACATACACATGCGTGTGTCTAGCCCAACATCTTGAAATGTTACCAACTCCCATGGATGCATGGGGCGCAATGCGTATACGCCGCGTTAACTGTCAGACTTGACGGAGTGAGGAATTTACATACACAACGCGAGCGTGGCTAGGGCATAGACATCGCCTCGTGAAGCGATGCAGTGAAGCAACAGCAAGACAGCTGGCAACAAGATTCATCAGCATGGCAAAGATTCCTGACATGCAGCTGCGCACACATGTTGCATAATTACATTTCATGTTGCCAGCTGAAGCCGCATTTATAGTCGCATTTGTGCTGCATGTTACCCAATATGTTCCCCAATGCGTTCCAAGCTGGCAGCAAAAAGTTCTACCGCCAGCTGGATGCACATGTGGCGAGGGCGGGGAAATGCTACGGATTTGATATTGTTGATGCGCAAACAAAGACTAACAAAGAGCACATGGGCGAATGAAAATTGTAAAGATATTTATACAAACGAAATTTAAAACACATTCGAAAAGCATTCTCTGAAAATTGCTTCAACATAACTTGAAGCTACATATATATATATTGAATTAAATAAAGCTGCAGTTGTTACATTTTTAATTGGAATGGGAAGCAAATGAAAGCGTTAGGATTTTAACCAAAATGTGCACAAATTCTTATTACGGTATTTATATGGAATTTAAACGGATAAACTGGTGAACCTGATATTCATAAAATTCATAAAACATGATCCGTGCTTAAAAGCTTATACATTATTTTAGTTAAACGGCGTTGGCAGCTCGAAAAATATGCATTGAAAATATATGGCCACACTTATCGAGTTTGTGCAATTAAGTTAGATTTCTTCAGTTGCAAATAACACCAATAAAATGAAAAAAATTATTTAAAGTTATGTTTGCACAAGAAAATCAAATTATTATTGTGGCTACCTAAATATTTGCTTATTAGAAAAAAATTAAATTATTTTTATCTCATGACAAATAAATGTTTATATTTCATTTAATTAGTTACGGCCAACAATAGGCATACATTTTTTTTGTTAATTTTAACCAATTTATTATTTATAGAACTATTTCCAAGTCAATCTAAAAAGCTTTAATTTAATTATAATTAATTGTTGCTAGCATAGGCGCATTTTCAGTTTACGTTTTCTATTGAATATTTCGTTTGAATGAAAAGCTTTTGAATTCAATTGCATACAATTTGCAAAATATCCACCGATTATATAATCTATATAATTCATAATGGATGTTTACAATTGAAAACCGTTTAGCTGTGCTTCTAGCCATGCCTTTGAAATTCTTTTGAAAACATAATAAATTGTTTCTATCTTTAATTATGGCGTATTTTTGAAACAAATTACATGACAACAACAGCAAAAATAAATGTGCATATAATTAAATGAGCATGGCGTTTTTCAAGTGCAGCGGGAAACCGTCGAGGGGCTAACAGGGGAAGGGGACCCCAGGCTAAACGGTTTGCACTCAAAAGCGCTGCAAACACCGCTGCACTGCATTCATATTAAATACGGCAACGAGTGTATTGAAATTTATTTGAGCGAATGCGCTAAAAGGACGAACTAGCAAAGGGCACTCCAGCCGGAGCTCCTCCCCCATGGATATCAGCTATCAACCATGCAGCTGCGGTGGCGAATGTGGTGCAGCGCCAGCAGCCCCACCCCCCCTATCCAACAACCCAGCGCCCGAGCCACTATACAAATCTCTAGTTTGCGCTTATTTCTGTATAGAAATTCAATCAGGCGCTCGGCTGGGCGGCTTTCAATTAAACGCTTATCGCGCGCGTTGCAGCCGCTGCCGGCATCAAAATGGCCTCGGGCGGCGCAAAGGGTTGAGTTATAGACAAATAACTGTTCTTGTACTTACGAGTCGAGCCAGACTTGGTTTCCATTAGACATTAGACATTAGACATTAGAAATGTGTAAGGTTCGGCGAGTTGGAACAAAGCGCAGTCAGGATTGTAATATACATTAAAAAAGTTTTGGGCCAACATATTTTACAAGGCTGAGGAATTTTTGCGTCAACTTTTGCGCAACTTGCAATGGCAAATGTTAAGGGACTCGCAGTGCGCAGCTGATGAATGCGCAACAATAAGCAAATGAAAAGTTTGAGAATTAAGAAAAGAAAACAAGCAAGAGTGTGGCACTCGGGTGCAACCGACTGCCCAATGCTCGTTCGAGGTCCAATAACAATCTTATAATATGCTCGCGCCTAATTTTTTGAAAGCTATAGGGTTTTCCAAATCTTTTAGATACTTAGACGAATTTACGACTGTGGAAGATAGCGGGTTTTTAATTTTTATTATTATTATTATTGCGATTTTTGTATTATTATTTTTATTATCATCATCATCAATATTATTATTGTTATTTTCATTAATTTTCTTATTTTTATTATTATTATTATTTTAATTATTATTAATATTATTATTAGTATTATTATTATTATTGTTATTATTATTATCATTACTAATGTTTTTAATATTACTGGTAGTAAAGTATGCATTCATATATTATATATATTATCAACAGTAGACTTTAAACGCAATTGACCACGCCTCTATAGAGCCTCCCTTAGAGCCTGCCCTGACTTTGTTGCAGACTTATATATAATTATTCCATGTTTCAAGTTTCTTAGTATTTCGACAGAGGTGAAAGAAAAAAGCTTCTATATGAATACGGAGACGGGCGGACAGCAATACGGACTCGGTACAAAGCAAATAAACTCTTTTATTTTTCGGCATGGAGTAGAACAAAAAAAGCCCAAAGCAAATAGAGCGTGTCATAAGAACAGCATGACTCGTGTCTGGGCTGCTAAAACCATTCATAAATTAGACGTCAAAGCCCGGGCTTTGACAGCAATAATACACACACCAACACACACACACACACACACACACACGCGCGCACAGTCAAGCAAACACACAAACGTGCTACTCATATGTAAAAGGGTCAAAAGTGAAAATAACGCACAGCTGAGGCGGTCGAATGTGAGCGATTGGCAACAGCCAGAACAGAAGCAGACACAAAAAAAAAAAAAAAGAGTTGTGCGTTGCAAATGTATTAACACATTTTTTTGTTCTGGCCTAAACCAAATAAATTGGCCAGCGGTTTGGGCACTTGTCGGGCCGAGTTTAAGGCCATCAATTTGGCTGGCACAAATGCAAATGAATGTTAAAATTAACTGTCCAAGCTAACTGGCCACAAAAGTCAATGGAGCGTTTAATATCCTGCAGCGTTGACAGCTAAATTTGACATATCCTGGCGACTTATCGCAGCACACTTCCCACTTCTGCCACACTTTTTGTGTTTTTGCCTTTATTTGCATTGCCTGAAACGCAGGCAGTTGCGTGTTTTGTTTTCGTAACACACACACACACACACACACACACATCTAAGGCAAACAACACACATGACTCGCGGCATAAACATAAATCTCTGACAGCCGTCCAGTTGCCCGCACAGCCCCGCCCACACAAGGAAGCTGTTCAACTGATTACAACTCGCCTCAACTGGCATTCATTCATGGCGCGCATTTCATTCATACGCACCGTTGTACGTGGATGCCACATGGCCGCATGGCTGCTTGGCCAGTTGCCTCTCAAATGCTGTATAAATATTTTGGTGGCACGCACTTTTCTGGCCAGCTTCTGCCTTTGTAGCTGTTGCGTATCGTAAAAATGTCAGGAATTTCACTAACGAGCGAGCGGCATTTGTGTTATGTTTTTTTTTTTTCTTTCTTTCTTTTTCAATTTGCGGCAACTGTTTGCGGCACTTGTGGCGTATGCGCAATACTCGTTATTTCCGCGTTGCGTCTGGTTCAACGTTGCTGGCGCGACTCAGCTCGTGCGTCGGCTGAGCTGCTGTCTTATAGTCCTGCCGCTGCCGCTGCCTTTGCTTCGGCTGCGCATTCGTCTCGGGCATCGGCGCTGCAGTGCGTCGGTTGGCGGGCCGCCGTTTTGTCGGCTTTGTCGAATCTTTGGCATTTGTTTGTGTGTCAAGTGCGAATGCATGTGGAAATTGTTGTCCAGCCGCGTGCACAGAATGTGGTCGCTTTGGGCCTGAACAGACAACAACAACACCACAGCGCATTGCGTTATCAGCCATGTTGTGGTTGTCACATCGTAATGCAAATATTTAAAATATACCCAACGCTGAGCTAGCAAAATGTTGACACTCAGCTAAGCCGCAGCGCCCTGTAATCCACAGATCCCCTCAAATCCCCAATGACCAAAAGAAAAAAATGCTCGCTGATACTTTGACGCATGGGGGCACAAGGCGCCTGATGATGGCAATCAACTTGGCTGCCGCCGTAAATGTTGTTGTTGTTGCTGCTGCCGTCAGTTGGTGCGACATGTAAAGAGGAAGGCCTGGGAGCTGGGCCGTTTGGCAGGCCAGACGTCAGCACAGTTTGTTATTATTTAAATCAGGAAGTTGAAGAAATTTCCGCTCCACACACACACACAGAGAGAGAGAGACAGCAACAAATTGGCAGTAGGCCTGGCAGCTGGCGCCCGACACCAAAGTCTAGCTTCGTCCTGACGTCGTCGTCCTGACTTCCGTTTCGTGTTGTGCGCTCCGTTTCCCTTTGACTATTACGTGCCAGGCAAGTCGCCAAGTCGCCAAGTCAATTAAATTTTTGTTTAAGTGATTTCAGCAGCCATAAAATATCATCAGGCTGAAAGATTGCGTCCAATCTAATGAGAAATCGATGTGTCCCACTCAATTTGTTGAAATCCAATTGGATCGCTGGTCGCGCACCTGGCCTCCCAATTGGCATACACATCCTGGCCGCCTGGCCGCCTGGCGGCCAGCCTGTCGGGCTATTTAATGAGTTTTTATTGCCTTTTTGGATGTTTTGATTGCTGCGATTTTTAACTTGATTTACGCGCCCTTCAGTCCCACTATTGATTTTACAATTAAGCCAGGCTCTGCTCTGGTCGTGGGCTGCCCGGGCGGGGATTGGGGCGTGTTGTTTGCCTCAATTTTACAATGCATATTGCATGTTTTCGCGTGCTTTGCGCATTTGTTTGCGAAATGTCTTATAGCCAGAATGTGCTCGCATACGTTTTGTGAGTTTGTTTGTTTGTTTTTTTGTTTGAGCGTCCTTTGTAGCAAGTTTAATGCGCCGCATCCTGTGCCTGGCTGCCTGCCATTGGATCCGCCTATTTGTAGTTGTGGCAGCAGCGTCGGGGCGCAATTTATGCGGTAATTGCTTTTTTAAGCGCTTCACATTTATCTTTTCGACACAACTGAAATGAGCTTGGCGCTGCCTGTGCGTGTCTTTGCCGATTTGCCTGCAATATTAACAACAACAACAACAACAGGGACAACAATAATAGAAGTCAGCAGTAACAAGAGTTAGCTGAACAATGACAACAATGCAAAAGACTTCAGTTCAACTACTTACAATGGCATTTTTATGACATCTTCTATTTGCTGGCGCCTCGAGGTATGCAATGGAAATATGCCAGTCGACTTTTGGCATTTCGCGTGCCCTTGTTGTTGCTTGGGTAGCATTTTACCCTAATTAATTAGGCGCAATTCAAAAACAGTCAAAAATGACAGAAAAAACAATCTTGCAGATAAAAATTAATTTAATGTGAAAAATTGTGCCAAAAACTTTTTGATTTATGCGCCTTACTTGTGTCGCAGCTGCGAGTATGAGTGGGTGTGGGTGTGTTCGTGTTTGTGTGTATGTTATAACCGTAATATTATATAATTTTATGAGCGAGCGCAAAGTGGCCATAAAAACAGCTCTTAATTAGAGTGGTAGCGTTTTTGACTGCCTTGCGTGTAGAAAAATTATTTTGCAGTACACTTTTGATGTGTCAACCAAATAGTTTTCATACAACTGAAAAGCTACTTTCAAATTTCCTGCGCGTCTCAAACTTTGGCGGGTAACAGTCCAAAGTGGCTTCTAAACTGCGCTTAGTTGTGGCAAACGAGTTGGCAGCACTTGTAAATGTTGCCACAATAACGCTATCTGGCAACTCCGCAACTCGAATTTTTTCGATTATTTTCTTCGATATATGCAATCGATGCTCAGTAGTTAAATTAAACCTGGTTTGTTACACCTTGTTTGTTACTTTTCTGTCAAACTTCGTCGTTGCCGCCCGCCGTTTTGCGCTGTTAATAACGTGTTCACATTAAACAATTGCGCTGGCTGCAATCTGTTAACAGCGGCATATTGTATCGCACCGCGTTCTACTTGTACCGAGCTCGAAAGAAAAAAAACACAACAAACACAAATTTTGTAGGCCACAGCGGACTTCGATTCGTTTTGTGTGTGTCACGCCCAAACACAAGAAACAGAAATAAAAAATAAGAAAAACTCCAGTGTAATTGTGGTGCGTGTGGCGACTGCAAAAGTGCAATAAAAAACATTTACAAGTAATTGTGCGGCAAGCAAATAAAACCGAGACCTTGACAGCTGTAAGAGACTCACAAAAAACAGGCAGCATAAAAAACGCAATGGAGGTTAGTAGTATTATTATTGTTGTTGTTGTTGGCCAGTTCAATATGACAATAGCTCTGTATAGTTGTCAATTTAAATGAATTTTTCATTGATGTTTGCTTGTTTTCCTTGAATGATTTCATTTCATTTATTAATCGACAACAACAAAACTATGACATTCCCTTTTCCCCCTTCACCCAGTTAAAGGCGGTGTGAGAGCTAGGCGGGCAACGATAACGATTACGTCAGTGCGCGCTCTCTCTCGCACACACACACACACACACCCGCTCTCTCCTCCTCGCTCACAAATTTGACTTCTGGAGTTTGCGCTCTGGGCGTTTGCTTATGCGCTCTCCGCTATTATTTTTGTTTTTGTTGCTATACGCATAGGGTTCGTTTCGGGTCGACGTCATCTAACCCCATAGGCTTGTGCCTGGGACTGGGACTGGGATTTATTAATTCCGAGAACCGGCTATAAATTGAATCGTATTATTATTATATCATCACAGAGTCGCTTTCTTTTTCTGAGTCGCCGCTCAATAATAGTTTTTATATAAAACTTCGCATAATTTTGAATATGTACATATTATCAAATTTGCATTTTATATAATTAACAGCTGTTTATTGTTTCTGTTGCGACACGTTTATCAGCGCTCGAAATTAATCACCACATTTGATATGACGTTGACGCCAACTGTTTACCCAGTCATATGCAGATATAATCCATGAATATGAATATTGATTAACCCGCCGCCCACCCACCCGCCTTCTGTGCACGAATCGCTTATAGATAAGCGGCGTTTGGACTGTAACTATGAGTAAAGCCTTCAGATAAAGTTTTGGATTGTTTTGATTGTCCACCTTTCCCAACAAATTAAAAATTTGCTTAAAGCGCTTTTAAGCTTTTTATACCAGTTAATTGCTTTGTTAGCCCTCACTCATCCGATTCCCCAATGCTTAAGCCGCGCTTTTCCTTCCCTCGCAATTAAACCCTTCGCCAGATGAGCATTTGGACGCCCGTCAGAGCGCATTAAGTGTCTTCTTTAAGCTCTGTAATTAATCGCCTTTGTTTTTTTTTTTGTTTTACCATTTGACGGCCATCAAAGCAAAACATGAAAAGCCCCTCGAAATAGGGGCAAATAGAAAAAACAACGATTGTCGGCCAACATTGAAATTGGCCATTTCCGGCATTTAATTGACGTTGTGCACACGAAAAATTGTCGAACAGCAAATGGAACTAGTTTGCCCAACGAGCATGTTGGATGCTTGTGTTCCGCAGATTGAAATGACGATGATGAGTAAACCCGACGGATTATATGTGGACCATAAAAACAATTATAGAACCACAAGTACATATAAACTTATGGCAAGGGAAAGATATAGGTGTTTATATTATTGTACATTTACAGAAATATAGAAATAGGTCACATATATTATTGAAAATATTTATAAATTGCGAATAGGTTCTTCGTAAATGTCTTTAAGATCGAATTAATAAACAGAATATAGCTATGTGGACTTGAGACTGAAAATAGAGCCCGTTAATTCATCTGGCCTCCCTTCATTTGCCAAAATAATATTCTCACCTTCTCACCTGATGCTGCTATATTAATTGCCAAACCCGAAATTTGTTTGCGGATGCCATTAGCTATGGACATACAATGAAATCATCATTGATAAAACAAAGTCAGCCCAAATGCGTATCTAAATGCTAATTGAATACGAGCCCGGCGTAGAGCTTGGCCGAAGTGTGTCTGGGAGTTAAATGAAAATTTGGGAAATCGCCAGCTAATGCCGTGAGACGATTAAAGCTCTTAACATTTTCTTTTGCCTGTTGCCTCAAACTGTCAGCCAAACTTTGTACAAGTTGTTAGCCACTTAAATTTCGCTGTTAACAACATTGTCAGGAAAAAGAAGAGAAAAAAAAGCATCTAAGCGCATCCCAGGCAAAAGCCTTAAGTGTTATCTTCGTTTTTTTTTTCTTCAGCATTATTTTGTGGCTGGAGACTTAAGGGAGTTTGTGGCTGTGTAAGTTCCATGGAAGGCAGCTGGTTGGGCATTTTTTGTTATTACTTGTGAATTTAGCTGGCTTTATGCTTATTTTCATAAATTTCCACTTATTCATCTGGGAGCCTCTGAGCTTCTGAGTTCGGCTGTTCGGCGTCTTATAACACGCTCCGTTAACCGTATTTGGCTTGGATGGGCATTACTTACTTCATCATTCGCTCAAACTTTGCATAATTCTCATTTATTACGGCAACCATTTTTATCTCCAGCCATGAAATCTGCCACATAAAGCGGCATTTTTTATTCCCGGCCAAGTGTCTGGCTGCCAGTCGGTGGCTGTCTGCATTTTCCGGTCTGCTCTGGGTTTCGGGTCTACTCCAATTTATCTTACAAATTTAATCTTTTTACATAATTTTGCGTATGGCTTTCGTGTAATTACCTGCGCCCGCCCTCCCCCCATCAAGTAAAATTGGTGGCTTGGGAAAGTTTCCAGCTGGGCTGTCAGTCAAAACTTGTGGTCGTTACAAAATACATTCTTGCATATACATAAATATGTTGTCCGTGCATACATATCATCATATACTTTCCTGTTGGTCCCTTTAATCAAAAATTGCTTTCGGTTTTTTTTTTAATTGCAGGTAAGTGCCAGCGGGCTGATGCGATGCTGGCAAATATGGCATTCATCAGATGAAAGATAAACTGGTTTTAAATAAATGTGGGCGAAATGTTTCAAGCAATCGGTATTTATTAAAAACAGTTCTACCAAAATGCAAAATATTATGTACATATAGCAGACTATCAAATATGTATTTATACGCTTACGTTTCTGCCGAAAAATTCGTGAATTCATGTTTCAATTTCGCAAATTTCTTCAGCGATGTGGCAAGTGCTAAAAATGCTAACATGGTAGCAACACTTTGAAATTACCAACGATTCTATTCCATTGTCAAGCATCATTGGGCTGTAAAACGTGAAATGATGAACAATTTATTTTTATAATATTTCATTAAATTCACTTTTTTGTTGTGCATAATTCGTAAACAATTGTTTAGAAAACATAGCGTTGCCAGAAATTTTTTTAATAGCACCATTAAGTTGGCTGCGCCCAAGCAATTCACGGATGAACGTTAGTTAGTGAATTCATCAATTTGCTAATTTAAACTGATGACAAATTTAGTCTACCTTCGTGAGTTATTGATCGAATTTATGAAACGGAATTTGGTTTGAATTTAGTCTACCTTCGTGTTTTATTTATGAATTGCACGAATTTATGAATCTGTATTTGGTTTGCTTGATTTTAATATTTATTCCGGCCGCAACTTTACCTCTTCAAGAGTTCTGTTTGAATTATTTATGATATTGATGTTATTTTTTCATATAATTCTTAAGCTCTTCTCAAAGGGCTTTCGTTCAAAGCAATCTTTTTTGCTTCTCCTAATAGAAGTGCACGTACTTCTCTGTAAAGCCAGGCTGTTGCAACCGCCTCCCCCGACTTATTATGCAGCTTGTGCACGCGATTTATGCAGTGCGCGTTTTTAATCGCCTTGCATGCAATCGTCGCGTTTCTTGGCGCCGCTTTTCTGTGTCTATCTGTGTGCACAAATCAGACTCGATTACAACATTCAACATCAGCAACAACGTCGTGTTGCCAATTGCTATCATCTGTGGCTGCGACTGTGGTTGGTTACTTGCCACAGAAGCACACAAAGTGTTGCCAAATTTGAGGGCAGCAGTGAGGAACTGTGTGTGTGGCATGTGGCGCATGTGTACTCGCTGTCGGCAAGCATTTGCATAATTGCCCGCAACTGGTCAGAACAGAAACCAATCTAATTGCAGCTGGCTGCCACATTTGAAATGTCAGCCGGGCCGAGTTCTAACCAGTCAACCGCTGGGCCGAGTTCATTGGCCGGGCACTAGCTGTGCGTGTCTCTCGCTTTTACCCAATGTTTAAACTATCTGATGTAGTATAAACAAGCCGCTTAATTATGGACAAAGAGGCCAAAGACCGGGCTCTGCGTATGCCCAACGGGTCTCAGCAAATTTACATACTAGTATATAGATACAACATGAATTTTCATTTGCATTGCATATGAAAGCCTACAAAGAAATTGTTGTCTGATTTGGCTTTCACTTTTGCAGCAGTTCCCGACTATTATTAAGTTTTTCTTTGTTTCAAATAAGTGCTACGCGCTTTTGTTATTGTTCGAAAAAATATACATACTATATTCCCTGGCATTTCGGTCTCATAAATTTGTATACTTTTTTTTTTTTTTTTGTTTGGCTTTTGTTGTCGTGTACGCTAAAAATGCGGCGACGTGACAAAAGTTGTGCATTTCAAACTCAAAGGCAAAATGCAAACTACATAAATTTAGCACACTTCATGACGCCACAGCCACAACCAAATGCCAGCTCCTCTCCCCCGCTAGAGTCTCAGGCCTCCCATCTGTGTTTCCCCCTATGTTCCGCTGTTTAACTTATTGTGGAAGCTGTTTGCTGCTGGCTAAGCTGTTGCTTATTTGACATTTTATTGATGATCTGGCGGCACGACAAATGAAATGCTTTGCACGTTTCTCATTTCGAGCAAATATCGAGCTTAACTCCATATCATCGAGACAGGCAAAAAAAAAAATTGTCAACGCACTTGGCTTCATATATATCCGTAAATGGAGTCAACTAAATTTCACTCTTTCTTTTTGTTATACCCTGTTTCTGAACGAGGCCTCTTTGAAACCATATGGATCGTATGGATTCGTTTTTTTCCTATAAAAGAACTTTTTTATTAAAATGTATTTAGGGCTTAAAGCAGTTTCTAAATGTATTACACATTTACTTTATCATTTAGATTTTGTATTAAGAGTTGCTCAAAAGTTATATCATAAATATGATTTTGATTTCGAATATCAACAACAATTGAACTAAAGCTTTCTAAATGTTTTATTACACATTTACTTTATCATTTAGAGTTGCTCAAAAGTTATATCATAAATATGATTTTGATTTCGAATATCTATAAAGCATATACAACAATTGAACTAAAGCTTTCGTGTGAGTACGTAATTCGGGTTATATAAAAGTGTGTCTATTATGGGTCTATTATAAATCCCATCTGTTATTTATCCGAAAGAGTATTCAATCTTTGTCGGGGCAAAGACAACTGTCTTTTATGTTTCGCTTTTGTTTTTGCTTGGCCAACAGCTGTGCAAATGCTTTGTCACAAATCGAAACGAAGTCGAGGAAAGTTTTGGACCAGTCTCTCGACTTGGTGAGGGGGAGGGAACTGTGCACAAGTGTCTGTAATGTCGTTAGCTGCTCTTGGCCGTTGTTAATTTGCCACTTCAGTGCAATGTCAATGCTAATGCCGAGTGGCCAAGATCTAAGCAGCGTTTGTGCTGTGCGTGCCCAATCAGGCGGCAAACCATCGGATGCGAATGCACTGAAACGGAACTATCGGCGTCTCAGTTTTCAGCAGCAGCTCCGGACTCGACACTCAACGCTCGACTGGGCTGCTTTGGAGTGACCAATGTGGTATCAACTTACCAGACAGTTCCAGGGCCAAGTTCTACTTTTTATTCAATTTTTCATTCACTGTCAACTTCTTTTTCTTTGCCATGGGAGCTGCTCTGAGCTGTGGATGCCACTGTCTGCTGTCAGCTGCAGCAATGGAGCGTGGCTTCTGGGTTTATTGCTGGCATGCAAATTGCATAAAATATTGCCAAGCTATAAAAGCATATTGCTGTTCACTGAATATGTGATTTGTGGTTACAGTGGTTACAGCTGGGCTAGAGACCAGAAGCACATAGAAAGAAACCACAAAAATGCTGCTCAGCGTTGACAGCACTAGAATAGATTGTGTTGCATTTGACAACAGCCTGCAACTGCATCAGGCTAAAGCTCTGAGCTACTCTAAGGTGCAATATATAATTTATTTATTATATGTATAACTTAAAATGGAAGTAGCAACAGCTTTGCATAGTTTGCTTCGGATGCAGCTGCTGAAAAATAATCGTGTGTGTGCAAGACCTTTTCTACTGCCTGCATTCCATATAAATCTCGACCATGATAATCCATTTCCACACACACACACACACACAGTTACACCTTTCACCCCTGCAATTTCCTTCATGCTAATTTGAAGAGTGCTTTCTGGCCATAAATCCTAAGCAAACAGCGGGTCGTCAGCGCTGCGAGAGATAATTAAGATTTTTTGGTATTTCCCAACGTGATTTGCTCAAGTGCCACAATTTCCTGGTATTCGCGCACAGCATCTGGCGCCCGAGCACATCCTCAGCGGCACAGCGTACTTCCTACTTTGCCATATTTGGGCGCGTTCGCACATTTCCAGCCATTAGTCATTAGCGGCTGCTGCGGCCTGACCAACTTTTCACCTGCAGCCCGAAGCGGAAAGGTGTTTTTCCGAGCATTTTGCGTTTCATGAATTTGTTGGTTCATTTTTTGTTTTCTTGGTTTTCCGCTCGAAAAAACGTGATCTTTACAACGAGTCGCAGGCTGTTGGTGCCGCTTAATTAAATCAGCTAAGCACCTTGACCCACTTGCCAGTCACTGGCCACCAGCAGCAGCAGCAGCAGCACATTCATCTGTCAGCCACGGCAAATGTGCAAATCACCGAAAAAACAGCATTAGACATGTTTTGATTTTTGTTATACGCCACATTTTGTGGGTCGCAATATGGCAGCGCCTGGTTAAACATGTATCAAAGTGCCTGCTCCCGTTTCAAGGCCCCGTTGCAATTAATGAGCCAAGCCAATCCGTTAAATACCTGGCGAATTGTCGATGTAACACGTTGACAACTCTCAGATAAAATATATACGCACACGAATATCTCGTTGCGCCACCTTATTTATGCTCTTTACGGTGCATTTGCATGGTAGGCGCGTCTTCATGCCCCGCTTCAACTAGTTGCCGTTACGCTTAAAACAGTGTTAGTTAACTAAGCTATAGCCTGAAGTAAATACTAGCGTGTTTTATAGATAGTAGTTAGTGCAACTATTAAGCGCTGAAATGTTGCCAGTCTCTCAATTCGAGTTTATGCTCGTTTTTCCATCCAATTTACGTGGATTGCGCATAGAGCCTTGAAAAAGCATTTGAAACCAATCTTTCTAAATATTAAACTGTTGCTCACTTAACCTTGAACCACAATGAATGCGAAGTAAAACTAAAAACATGAAAAAAATTTACATAAAATAAATTTCCGCCCATATTTCACCCGAGTAAGTGGATGTGCCCTACATGAACTCGCATCAGGGACGTCTGTTTTTGAACAGTTTGCATGAAAAGTATCTTTTGGGTGAAAAAAAAAACCTCATTGCTTTAATTTAACATTTGTTTTGCTCATTTGCACTTCTATTTTTCTGTGCCTGCTTTCAGATCTAATTTATTAGCAGCTCCTATCGCTGTGCACGCGTCTCGGGAGTGCCATGAACTCAATTATTTTTGTAATTATATTTTTTAATGTGATTTTATTGCTGTGCGTGGTACGCAGTGGCAGTTGCGATAGCTACCTGACTTAACGACTGGCTTCAAGTTGAAGTTAGTGGAAGGCACATTTGAGGCGCCACAATTGGAGACCATTCACAATTCGTGGCATTTACTGCGTCATTGATGCGGCATGTGGCAGCCACCTCGCAATGAAACTGTTTATTTCAATTAATCCAAGTTTGCCCCCAATTGAAATGTCAACACGCTTCTGTTCTCTGCCAGCCGTTAGATGCGGCCAGTGAGCCAGCCTGACATAATAGCACCGACTGTCGGCTGCCCTGTTGCCGCTTCCATGCATGCCGCTCACTTTAAAGTGGGTCAATCGACAGCATTTAGCTGTACCTCATATCTCTCTATCTGGAGGCAGCATCTGCAAAGCTTTTGGCCAAACTTGGACACATATACTTACATTTGAACATGACCATTTACGGGCGGTTTTCGCTAGCCCGCGAGTTGGTGGAGGCGAGGAGCAAACATTGGAAGTTGTTGTGTAGTTTGTATAGAGTTGTTGCTACTAATATACCCTGTACTCATTGACAATTTGTACAAAGGTATGCTAATATTGTGCACATGTATAGAGCTAGGTACTGAAGTTTGGAATATAGGTTCTCGTCTTTCGTATGAAAACAACAAGTGTATATTTTTATCGATAGTTTCTTGCAAACTTCCTAAAATCAAGATATTTCGGTTTACAGCATACAATATGTATCTTAAAGGTAATATAAGCAACATTCTTATATATTATAAGCAGAAAGTCTGGAAAACTTCTCCCATTTTCACTTTTTTTTTTCGGTTCACAGAGAAGCAATAGATTTATATACAATAATTCCCAATTCCCAAAAGAAAACATTTTTATATGTCTGGATCACATACTTTTTACTCAAATGACGTCGTATCTATGTGACGTGTATTGAGAACTCTTTACAGGGTATGAAGAAATCGTTTACCCTTCTACTCGAGAGCTGTTACTTGTTTTCATTATAGTGAAACCGGTTTCACTTAAATGGCGCACTGAAGTTGCAGCAAAGTACGAAAAGTGGTTTATGTGGTTAGTCTCGCTTCCTGGAGCACTCGTCATTTGGTCGCAGTTGCCCTCTGTAACCAGTTTTTGAGGCGTCTTTTGATTTGGCTTTTGTCTGGCTGTTGTTGGGTTCACTTGGGTTCGGTTCGGTTCAGTTGGTCTGTTTGTTTGTTTGGGTCACGCTTTGATAGAACTTTCAGACCAGCCGGCGTGCTGTACAATTATTTTATGTAAATTGTGAGCCCTCGAGCCGCATGTCTTTTAGTTGATTTTCTTGCACGACAAGCTAACTGAATTGCTGGCTCTTTGTCAGCTATTGGCCAGGTTAGCAGCTACACAATTGTTTCGCTTTATTTGTTCGGCCATGTTTTGCATTTTATTTTTATTTCCAATTGCCTCATTAATGCCTGGCTATAAATCTCAGACAATAAGAAAACCCTGCACAATGTTTTCCCACAGCAAATCAATCGCTGGGGCTTCAACTTTGCCTGCTTTACTTTTGTTTATTTATGGCCCCCTTGCAACCCAATCGTAGCTTGGGCTTGGGCTTTTTCAGCTTCGATTTCATGCTCGGCACATCGCACTGAAGTGGAAGTCATTTAAGTGCAGACAGCGTGCCACACTCGGTTGCCCCCGCTGGCCCTGCTGCAGCTTTTAATGTATGCGCCTAATTTACATTGCCACCGACTGTCGATTACGCCAACTCGGAGCGAGACTCACTGACTCACTGGCTCCCTGGCTGACTAGCTGACTGCCTGACTGCCTCAACTGACTGAGTGGCAGTTGCGATTGCAGCTTTTGGTTCAAACCGCGCGTCAACCAAATGTTGCACGGCTGTTGCGACTCTCGTTGTTGCTGTTGTTGCTGCTGCTGTTTCTGTCTCGGCCTGGTCTGCACTTTAATTTGGTGTCTTGAGCGCGCCAGTCGCTGCTGAGCCCCAGCCCCAGACACAGCCAACCACATTCAGTCGCCGCTTCATAGCAGCATAATTGGATTTAAATTTTGTTGTTTTAAGTTTTTATTTTTTATTTTTTTTTTGCTGTGGTTTGCCATTTATTGATTTTTAATAAGTGTCATAAGACGCTGACACGCCATGGAGAGCGCTGTGCCCATCGCTGAGTTTCAGAAGATCAAGCTGCGACCCGTGCCCAGGGTCAAGCGGCGTGCGCCTCAGCCGCCAGCTAGCCTGAAGCTGCTGAAGAATGTGGGCAAAGAATGCCAATTGGAGTATAAGAAGTGTACTGATCCAAAGTTATTTTTCGACATTTGCAGACTTCGTCCACCACAAAGACAACAACGCTCACCACGCCGGCCAAGCTGTACGGCAAGGATTTGAGCGAATACGACGATGTGGACGTGGAGAGCTTGTTGGCGCAGTTGTCACCCGAGGAGATAACCATACTGGCCAAAGAAGTTGATCCCGATGTGAGTATTCATAATATAAGCTTACACACATTTGGCCAGCTTTATTTAACTTTTGACTCTCGTAGGACAACTTCCTGCCGCCAGATCAGCGCTGCAGCTACGAGTGCACCAAGGATGCCACTGGGCCGCTGAATCGCAAACAGCTTATCGAGCATATTAACAAGCAGGCAATTGAGACGCCCGATCAGCCGGAGTTCGAGCCCTATGTGCAGGGCAAGGTGCGCGGCAAGAAATGGGTGCCACCGCCGCGTGATGCCCGTGATATTGAGGCAGAGGAACAGATCGCTATTGACATGGGCGAGGAGTATGAGCATGCGCTCAATGATGCCACGCAGGAAGAGATTATCGATTTGGCTGCCATTCTTGGCTTCCACTCGATGATGAATCAGGATCAGTACCATGCCTCGCTGCTGAACAAGGGACAGCCGGTTGGCTTGGGCTGGGATGGCATCACAAAGTCCACACAGCAAAAGCTGTTCCCCATGGATCCGCCCAACAGCACAGATGTTGAGGAGTCGATTAAGCGCGTCAAGGATGATGATTCCAAGCTGATTGACCTGAACTTGAATAACATTAAGGTATGTACTCAACACCTTTGAAACTAAAGAAATATGCTAATTGGAAATATGGCTGCAGAATATATCGGATGAGAAGCTCGAACAACTCTTTGCCGCACTGCCTCAGAATGAACATTTGGAAGTTCTATCGCTGACAAACGTCGGCCTGACCGATAAGACAGCTCTCCTGCTCGCCGAAGCGATCGAGAAAAGCAAAACCCTGAGAGTATTAAATGTTGAAACCAACTTTATCAGTCCGCCCGTAATTGTTAGGCTCGTGCAAGCCCTGCTCAAATGTCGCACCATCGAGGAGTTCAGGGCCTCCAATCAAGTGAGTAGCATATACATATATTACTGATTATTGCTTAAAGCATTAGCTAAATTCGCCCAATAACTTGTTCACAGCGATCTGCGGTGCTTGGCAACAAGATTGAAATGGAGATCACCAATTTGGTGGAGAAGAACTCGTCGCTTCTGCGACTTGGCTTGCATCTGGAGTTCAACGATGCGCGTCATCGCGTGGCCGCCCATCTGCAGCGCAACATCGACAGAAGTAAGTTGGCCGTTGCCATTGGCTGCGGCTTGTCCCCACACAATATTTGCAGGTTGTCAGCGTTGGTTCTACGTTTGCCACTTTGCTCGATAGGCTCGCGATCCCTTTGATTATATAGATAAGCAACTTATGTATCTATAGGTCTTTATTCATGAGCAACTCGTGTGTACCTCACTCTCGCGTTTAGGTGAATTGCAACAAGGTACGTTAGCTTTCCGCGCCGACGCTTCGCCACCGTCATCCCCATCCGCATCCGCATCAGCATCTGCATCTCGCTCATCAGCAACCATCTCACACTCAAAGGCCAAAAGCTTGGCTGCTTTCGAGCAGTTTGTCAAGGCCCGAACTTGGACTAATGCAAAAGATTCTGATCCTGTTTTGCCATCAGGGCGCATTGCGCGCAATCTGCAGTCGAACTCAGCAGCAGCCACAACTGGAGTCGCAGCGGAAGCCTCCACATCGTCAGCTGCCTTACACCTTTTGCGCACTGAGAATGAAAAGGAAATCTAAGTTTGGATATCCTTACTAGACCCCAAAACGCGTTGGTAACCAAAAAGTAGTTGATATACTTATATTCCCCTCTCTGTTTCTCTTTTGTGGGCAATAAGGTAAAAAGTTATCGTTTCGTGACCCCGACCAACGTCTTAGCATCTATTTATAGTCCAGTCGTTTAGCCTAACAGTTCAGTACATTTCTCACCACAAATCGTTCGTTGCGTTCACGTTCACGTTCTCGTTATCACCTCTCACCTCGTTACGTTGCGTTTCTCGTTGCGTTGCGTTACGTTGCGTTACTTGTTGCGTCACTACGTGGCCTACATTTAAATACATATACATATATATATACCTAAGTGGAGCTTATTTAAGATCACATTCGCTCACTCATTTGATCAAAACTCATCAGCAGCCGCTCATCTTTTGTCTAAATTAATACTTATATATGATTAAATTATATTTTAGTTTATCAATTTGCTAAGTCAGTATTACATACTAAGCCAGATTTACGAAATTCAATGTCATTCTTCACATACATACGCTATTTCGACTCGTTTGTGTGTACAGTGCTCCCCTTTTAGAAATTCCTCCGTGTTGTCTCTCGTTCCTCGTTAGTGCTGTTGAGCAATCCTTGTGTCTTGTATATACCATAGAATGTTTGACAATTTGTCTACACTGCGATATGATTTGAAGCATTATTAACCAATTATCTGTTATGTATATTTAAATCCCAAAATTATCAAACTGTATGCCCCTCAACTCGACTTGTCCACTGTGTATATTAAACAAACGTCACCAATCAACCAACAAACCAACCAACCAATCAACCAACAACAACAACAAATTTCCAAACGATCTTCAGTCTTCCGGGTGCAAAAACTTAAACCCAATTTGCCCAAATTGATATTGCCCAGCAACATGGAGATTGAACGTGATCTGGCCAACTCGGCCACGCCCTCGCCGTCACCATCGCCCTCACCGTCGCCACAGCCGCCGGCTGACTATGATGTGGAGGTCGATCCCGATAATATGGTTATACGCGGCGGCGGCGGCGATGCCTTCGATCCAGAGATCGATCCCGATAACATGGTGGTGCCCGGCAGTCGGGCCGTGACGCCCAACTACGATGACGAGGGCGTCTATCAAGCGCACACGTGAGTGAAGCCACCAACCACCACCCAACAGTATACATCACCATGCACACAGGAGCGGAGCCCGCCCAAAAAACACAGCCCCAATGTACAGACAGTCAGACAGCCGCCACTCGATCAGTTCTCTCACCTCGCCTCACCTCGATTTGTAGTAACGTTGTTGTTGTTGTTGCCTCTTACTCCACCAACAATTTTTGTGTTTTGGCCATGGTGTACAGTAAAGCTCGTACTGTCCATTACCAGATCCAACTCTAAACCTCTTGCAGACCAAAAACGTGTATATAAAACTCAGCTCAATATAAAATACAAATGTAATTCCATCCATACCTGATTGTTGTCGTCGTTATCAGCAGCTCCGCTCATGCATTTTGTATCATTTTGTATATAACTGGGACACGCCCATCCATCAGCATTAGCTGTGCGCTACTAACAACCCGAAATGCCCCCCAAAAAAACTTCTCTGAGGGCATACCACCAGTTTTTGTATCTTGTTTTATTCCCAACTCAGTTGTCTGTTCTCTTTCCCCTGTCGACATGTGACAGACGGACAATTCTCCCAGTCAAAAGTCAAGTTTGTCGACTCAACAATACGCTTTACATTATTTCTTATATGTGTTTCGTCTAATGTTTTTTTTTTTTTTTGTGTGTGTGTACTATTTCACTCTCTATCTCTTTCTGTTTCTCGTTTACAGTAAGAAAAGATCTTGAATTACGCCTGCAGTTCAGATTTTTCAATAATCTTCATAGAAAATCAACAAGAATTCAATAAAACCCCATATAAATGAAAAATAAAAAAACATAAATCAAAAAGCAACTAAACTAAACATTTTTAAAGCGTTTTGTAATTTAAAAATTAAAAAACCGTATAAAAAAAAAAACAAACAAGTTTAATCTATGTAAATTAAACGTGTAAACAATATATAAAAAATAAAAAAAACTAAAGAAAGAAGCAACAGCAGCAATGCTGGCATCTAAATACGTTAGAGAGACCAAGAAGTAAATAATAAATATATACATATATATATACACATACATATACACATACTTATAATGCGCAGAACGAACCAGAGATACATAAAAATATGTAAATACATATGTATACATATCTACGATACAAGCATATATAGAGAGAAGAGATATATTTGAAACTGATTTACGACAAAAGTCAAGGCATCTAACCACAGCAAAAAATCTTTAGGCGTAATGTGTATAATTTTGTCTAATCTCTAACACAGGTATCTATGAACACGAATTCTACGTAAAACGTTTCTTTTTATATATAATTCATATATGCAAGCGTTGCGAACAAAAACGCCTAACACCAAAAAGCATTCTTAAATTGAATGATGCCGCATATAGTATATGCATATAGTCCAAAATATATTATATGTAGTCGAAATTGGCCTTCAAAAAATAATCATAACTCAAGACTGTTTAGCGTACTACTGATCTTTTTCTACTACCCAAAAGCATTGTTTGTTCAGTTATTGTTAAATGCATCATAGCATAAATGATAGTATAATCAAGTTATAACCCACCCATTGCATGTTGTTGCCCCTCACCTGTGTTGCATGCCACACTCACACCTGACCCGCACAGGCATCACAACTCATATAACTCATACCCAACCATCTGCTTTTACTAAACACATTCAGAAGTTGCTGTCAAATTTACTGAGCACTAATAAACTTCTCTTCGTATAGGAATTAAACTGCGATGTACAATCTTTAAGTAAAACTAAAAAATTAAACACCAATAAAAAAAAAATCAACAGCAACCACGAATAACTGCAATAAAAATTATATAAATATTAAAGTCAAGTGAAAATCATAAAAGAGAAATTCGCAAGAACTGCTACATTAAATGCCGAACATCCAAATGTTTATGCTCGTTTTATAATTCAACAAACTTTACAACAACAAAAGCAGCAGCACATGAACAACAACAACAACAACCAGAACAACAAGAACAACAAAGCCAAACAAGTACCTAGCATTACACCATATCGAACAGTTGGTACCCAAAACAATTTTACTCAGCTCGTTGTTGTTTGTGATAAAATTCAATTGCCAAAAGCGTTAACATAAGCAGCATTAACATAAGCCCAACTAATTAATATCCCGCCGCAGCTGCAACTTTTGCTTAAACCAGCCCCCAAAATAAAACTAGTTCTTAAGAGACGTTACTCAAACCTTTCTTGACTTGCGAGCAGCTCTTTATGCCGACTACTAAACAAAAATAGGCGTACTTAACGCCTAGCCTTGAATGTTGTATCCAAATGATTGATTGATTGATCGATTGAATATTTGACAATTTGTTGTATATTTTGATTAACAATCCCAAAAATAATAATAATACCTTTTGTTTATTGTTACAATTTTGACTAATCACATTGTATTTGTTTCTTCTCTCTCCCCAATCTTTCCTCTATCTTTCTCTTTATGTCTTACAGTACGTGTGAATCGCCTCAATCAGCGTAAATAAAAAGACAAAACATGCCACAACCAACCAACCAACCAACCAACCAACCAACCAACAACAACAGCAACAACAACCTTTGTTTGTGTGTGAGCGCGTGTGTGTGTCTTTGTTCTTATTGTCCAACTACTTATGTACTAATTAACAACAACAACAACACCAGAACCGGCTGATGCAACTACAACAAGAACAACAACTGCAACAAGTATTCTCTGTGTTCAGCTCAACAACAAGTACAACAACAACAACAACCATCTTGTGATTTTCCCCTCCTGTTGACTGTTAAACACCGTCCTCTGTGTAACCGCAACTACAACAACAACAACAAGCACAACACCACCCAAACGACCCACACCCAACAACCAGCCGCAAAACTAACACCGAAGAATGATGTTAACAAGCAGTACGTAAAGTATCTGATAGATATAAAATATCGCATATGTATCTTTAAGTTGGGCGTCAATTCTAACGCGTGCATAGCTTATAAGTAGCTTAGCAAATATTTATGTCACAGCTTGGCTGGCCTTAAGTCAATCTTAAGCAACATATTCTCAATAATAATATAAACTCAATGTTGACACTTGATATCAGCAAGTGCAATTGTATCGTGCGTCATGCTTCGTTTATTTTTAAATATATATTTTTAACCATTTTTCTGATCCGCTGTTGGTGTTACGTCTCATAACATGCCTCAACTGCAGTTGAATCAATTGCATTTTACCAATTATACTTATATTTTCAACCATATTTTTGCAGTTGGTCGCCAGCGTCGCATGGGTCACCTGACCAGGAACTATACCATTGGTGCTTGGCCGTAGGCACCGGGACCTTTTGGCATCGCCATCATATACTCGATATATGTGCTTATATGAACTACATATAGTTAATATATATATATCATACTTGTTGTTGTTGTTTTACAAAAGTTGTGCCACTCGCTGGTCGCGCAATTCTTTTGTTTCAATGTTTGTTGCGTTCTATATGATTTAATTATAATTATTATTATAATTTTTTTTTTTTTGGCCAGATATGGGCCTTGTGTTCGTTTATCTGCGTATATACCTAATCAATTGTTATTTGAGTAATGCGATTGTTTGTTGTCAAGCACACACACACACACACATATGTACATCTACACACACACAAACAAATTGAAATTAATTTTATCTAGAAATTGACATTGTTAAAATTTACAATTACCAAATCGAATTAACGCTTTTGTCACCTTAACAAAAAAAAAATGTTTTCCTTAAGCAATTGTCAATTTCGGATTTGTCGGATTTTTACGCGGCCGCTTCACACGCGCTCTTTTTGCAAAGATTGTAATTTTAAAACTACCTTTTGTTGTTGTTTTTATATTCGGTTAAATTCAAAATTTAATTTGTTTTATTTCGTTTAGTTTTTAAAGAAGAGAGTGCACATGGAAAGTGCTTGAGCTTATATTTACATGCATACACATACATATATAATACTTATATATACATATATATATAAATAAATATATATATATTCATATTCACATATGATACATATACATATAGCCATGGTCTCTGAAACAATTTACTGCTATTGAATTATAAAATTGCTTAAACATAATATTACAACCTATGTTTAACTACGCATATAAACAAAAACGGATACAATTGTATATTGTAATGATATATCATACTTTATATGATCTAATGCGATGCTTTTAAAATACAACTTTTAAAAATCATGTAAAAATTTTAAAATTAAATAAACCAAAAAAAATAAAAATAAAAAAACAAAAAAAAAATTTACAAAAATGATGTGAAATGCGTATTGGGTTTCCGAAATCGTTCGCTTCAATTTCGCTGCTTCCGATTAATGTAAATATTTCTCCAAGAAATAATAGCTAATATGTGATAATTTGCGCGCCCAATTTATCGTTGAAAACCGTCTCAAATTGATAAATGGAAAAATTTTAAAGCAACGGGGACAGCTGTGCCAGTTGACAGGGCCAACAATGCCAGGCCAAACAAGAGTGTCGCGTAATTAACAGCAAGTCGTGTGGCCGAAACAAACAACCGGCGTCCCGTTTCCACATATTTCGACTGGACAAACATGGGCAGCTTCGATAAGATTGCGTGTCAGCCGCACAGCATCCGGCGCTAGCTTTCAGTTAGTTGCCGCACGGCGAAGCTAACAGCAAGAGACATCGAATCTAAGCATAGGCATATGCACAATGTCCACACTTGAGACGGAGGTGACGTTTCGTAGGCGCGCTGAAGTGAGTCAGGAACTGGAGGCGCAGTTTCGTAGTTCCTCCACGGACTTCATACTGATCCAAGATCATCGCACCTCCAAGTACAAGAGCCTCGAACAACTGGAGGCGGTCAAGCCGGACAATGAAACAATAGCTTCGTGTTGCATGAGCTATGCGAGGAGTGCGTGTCGCATGAAGACGCTAAAGAAGCGCCTGCCCATTATTGAATGGCTGCCCAAGTACAACAGGAACGATGCCGTCGGTGATCTTATAGCCGGATTTACAGTTGGGCTAACGGTCATACCACAGGGCTTGGCCTATTCGGGCGTGGTGGGCCTGCCCGCAGAGTCGGGTCTCTATGGCTCCTTCTTGGGCTGTTTTGTGTACGTTCTGTTGGGCACCTGCAAGGATAACACCATTGGCAGCACCGCCGTCGCCTCGCTGATGACATATCAGTTCGCCCACGGCTCCTGGGCACATTCAGTGCTGCTCACCTTTCTCACCGGCATCATTGAGATTCTTATGGCCATCTTTAAGCTGGGCTGCCTAGTGGAGTTTGTCTCCGGCCCGGTGAGCGCGGGCTTCACCAGTGCCGTATCACTAATTGTGCTCACCTCGCAGATGAAGTACATTTTGGGTGTGAACAGTGAGGGCGGCTCGTTTCTACAGAGCTGGATCAGCATGTTGCGCGATATTGAAAACATACGCATTTGGGACAGCTGCTTGGGCTTTGGCTGCCTGGCGCTATTGCTGGTCATACGCAGCCTAAGCCAACTACGCATTGGCCCCAAGGAGAAGTCCGAGCGTAGTCAGCTGCAACGTGTGCTCAACGAGGTGATCAAATTTGTCGGCGTCACCCGCAATGCGACTGTTGTCATTGGCGCCACCTTGGTGGCCATGCATCTGGAGGCGAACAGCATGAATCCGTTCCGGCTGACAGGCTACATACCACCTGGTCTGCCCACAGTGTCGTTGCCAAACTTTACGATCGAGGCGCAGCCGGCCAATGCCACAGCTGGCATACCCGCTGTACCAGGCGAAACCTTCCTCGAAATGGTGCACAGCCTGGGCTATGGCCTGGTTATAGTGCCGATCATAGCGCTGCTGGAGAACGTGTCCGTCTGCAAGGCATTTGCCAAGGACAAGCAGATCGATGTCAGCCAGGAACTATTTGCCACCGGCGTGGCCAACGTCGCCACCTCCCTGGTTAGTGGCTATCGCAGCAACGGCGGCCTGGCCCGTTCCGCCGTCAACAATGCCAGCGGCTGTCGCACCAATATGTCCAATCTATATATTGGCATTATCGTGGTGCTATCGATAAGTTACCTCACCGAGTACTTTTACTTCATTCCCAAGGCTGTGCTGGCTGCCATCATCATATCGGCCGTAGTGTTCCAGGTGCAGTACCAGATCGTGGTGCCCATGTGGCGCAGCAAACGTAAGTTGATGGCTTCAGCGCCGGCAAGCGTTTATTTGGAATATCCGCATTTACAGGCGCTGATCTTGTGCCTGGACTGCTGGCGTTCATCACCTGCCTGGTGCTTCCCCTAGAGATAGGCATCGTTGTGGCCATTGGAGCTAATCAGCTCTATATACTCTATCACGCGGCACGGCCCAGGATAACGCTGGAGCAGCTGGAGACGGAGCATGGCATTAAGTTTATAAAGATCACGCCAGATCGTTGCCTCATATTTCCCTCCGTGGAGTTCGTTAGGAACATGGTGCTCAAGTCCGGCAGCAAGACAACGCTGCCCATTGTCATCGATTGTACGTACATATTTGCAGCCGACTTCACCGCCGCCAAAGTAATCTCCTCCATGGTGGAAGATTTTCAACAGCGTCAGCAAAAAATCATTTTCTTTAATCTCAAGCCAAGTGTGGTTAGCATATTCGAGGGTCTGAAGACCAAGCTGGTCCTCTGCTACAATACACACGCTCTCAGCCTGGAACTCTTGCCAAGTGCGGCCGATAATCTGTCGCATTCGGTGGACTCACTCGAAGCAGGCAATTGTGCAGGCGATTGCGGCAGCATGACAAGCACCAGTACTCTATCCCTGGCCAGACTCTAGCTAACATAGATAGTGTCAGCTACTAATTAGCTTTATTATGGCGCAATAGTAGTTCATTTGTCTAATGCAAAATAATTAAAATATTCCCAACTATCTTCTTATTTTTGTTGTTTGATCATCAACAAAGAAGAAGTAGCTTGAGTTTTGGGAAAGATTTCACCTACAAATGTGGAAAATTGGTGGAATACAGTTGTATTATTCACTATCCGCTTAGTTTTAAATTCGAAAAGAAGTGCGGAAAATGCGTGGAAGTGATGTTTTATGTTTTATCTTAAAAGCTAACCCAGACAAGGCTAGGGTAAAATATTTTTATTACGCATTTTCATACAACTGGGTTAAACGAGGTATAATCCATTTGTGCAAATGTATGTAACAGGCAGAAGGAAACAGCTCCGACCCGATAAACTATATATATATATACTTGATCAGCATCAATAGCCGAGACGATCTAGCCGATCTACGAATCAGTCAGTCAGGACAAAGTCAAGCTTTATATATACAGATAAAAAAAACCCGCACCATATTCATATATTTAGATATTGCTTGAACACTTCTAGTATAAAATTATATATATGCATCTATTTACGCATTCATCTATTTACTTAAAGAGCAGCTTCACAAAGGGATATATTGAGCAAAAAGAAAAAGGAAATTTATTGAAAAATAAATAAGGAGTATTTTATATGATTGTATTTACTGATGCATATGCTGATGCAGCTTGAAGCGTATTTCGGCCATGCGGCGTTCCCGGGAGGCGCGCTGTTTGGCTTCCTGGGCGGCGCCCGCGGCACGCTCGGCCGCCTTTTGGGTATTCCTGAAATCGGTTCGTGCACCGTCCAGCTGGCGGAGGAGCAATTCAACACGCTTTTTGGCGGCCTCCACTAGCTGCTGTTTCTCGATGAGCTCCTGCTGGGCACCGTTGGCCGCCTGTTCCGAGTTAAGCACATTGGCCTGGGCGTTCTTGACGGCATCGCTCAAGGACTTCACCTGTAAGCCAGCCTGCTTGGCCGCCTGTGTGGCTGCGTTGCAGTTGCCCTGCGATGCTTGCAGTGAGCCGGACTCTTCCTGGACGACGAGCTCACCTTCACGCACCTCCGATTCGAGTTGATCAACGATTTGCTTTTTGCCCGCCAGAGCAGCCTCTGCGGCATTTGCTGCGGCCAGCGCCTTGTCTGCCAGCTGCATCTTAACCTGGTGAGCAGCATTTTCCGCGGCCGGCAGCTGAGCATCGGATGCAGCTTTCGCTTCTTGTGCTGCCTTCATGGCAATGCAGGAGGCCTTTTGTCGCGGCACCGAATTAATGGGCACTCGCACATTGGCATCATCGCTAGCATCCTTCTTACAATCTTCCATGCCCTCATTTTGCCCATCATCATAATGTAAGCTGGATAAACCTATAGATCGCTTCTGGGACTGAAATGCATTCATTTACCATATTGTCAACGGACTCGGAAAGTAGATGTCAAGCACTTACCTTACCCGTCTTGTAGCCAAAGGCTTGAGTCCAGAACAGAGGGCAGAGCAACAGGAATAGAAGCAGTGCAGCCTTAGCAGTCATTCTGTACAGTTTCAGATGCCTTTTCTGATTACAGCTGAGAATATATTGTATTCAAATAATCAATGCTGACAGCTGAGCTTGGAGAATTTTGTAAGATGCCAAATTTCCAATGCGTTGCGAGCCCCTGGTGTTGATCTTCACAATGAGCATCGTACTGGTGATCGGAGTACAGCCGGCGTGCAATCGCAAAACGTCTCATCATATGAAGAAATGTCATAAGCAGGGCGGCGATCCGGAATACTGCAAGATCAACTTGAAATCCACGAAAATTGCCTCGAATGCAGCTAATGAGGCGACGGCGGCCAAGGATGCACAAAACTGTGCCAGCGAGGAGGCCAGCCGGCGAACCATGAATCGCTTGGCCGATAAGGCTGAGCAGGCCGCTCGAGCGGCTGAGGCTGCACTGAATGGCAAGAAGCAGTTGCTCGAACAGCTGGAACAGAGTCAGATCGAGGCCGATGCCGTCGTAGAGGAGGTCAAAAAGGCGCTACGACATAGCGAATCCAACATTGAGACGGCTTTGCGCGTGGCCCAACACATCAAACAGCATCTGGAGCTAATGCAGAACGTTCTGGAAGAATCAAGAAATAATTTGGAGCAAGTTCTGGAAGTTGCAGCCAATGCCAATACCGAGCTGCAGGAAAAGCAAATGCTGATAATAGACAGCAAAAAGCGGGTAGAAGATTTGAACCATTGCATGCAAAAAGCCAGAGCTGATCTTGATCGGACCGAAGAAATCGCCAAGAAGGCAGAGAATGCGGCCGAAGAGGCCAAACAGCGCATAGAAAACGTACGAAATATATTTAAGAAGATAAAAAAACTAAAAAGAAAAGACCTTAAATCATTTAAACGGGTTTTCAACCGATTTATCAAGATGTGATATTTTTATATTCCGTTAATCATGCAAGTTAAAAATAAATTGTGTTTATATATTTTCTTTACATTTATACGAGTAACATAAATGCAGATAAGAGTTTTTACTGATGTGTTAAACACAAAGCGAATCCATAAATATCAGCACAAAGATGCTACAAAAATTTAATTTAACATATGAAGCTCGCAATGAAAGCGCGGTCTTTTCAAATTAAAATAAATTCCCACCTTCTTATTGGCAACTCTGGCAGTGTTGATTTCAACCGCTATCGATATATCGACGCTTCGCTATCGATAGCTGAGTTTGTTTCTATTTTCCATCCCCAAGCCGCATGAAAGTTATAGAAAAAATATTTAGAAAATTCGCGTTGCTCTTGGTAAAACTTTTATTGTGAATTCTTAAGTCAAGCACAAGCTAAAAATGGCGCGCAAGAATGCACAGGCCGAGGATCTCTCGAACGTGGAGTTTGAGACTAGCGAAGACGTTGAGGTGATACCCACCTTCAATGCCATGAACCTGAAGGAGGAGCTGCTACGCGGCATTTACGCGTACGGTGAGTGTTTGTGTGTGTATGCATCATGAAGAGACTCGTTAATAATAATATATATAATCCATGTAGGCTTTGAAAAACCTTCGGCCATACAACAGCGCAGCATCAAGCCAATTGTAAAGGGGCGGGACGTCATAGCACAAGCGCAGTCCGGTACGGGCAAGACTGCCACATTTTCCATTTCCATACTACAGAGCCTGGACACAACGCTGCGTGAGACACAGGTGCTGTGTCTGTCACCCACACGCGAGTTGGCTGTTCAAATCCAAAAGGTCATTCTTGCTCTGGGCGATATGATGAACGTACAGTGTCATGTGTGCATTGGCGGTACAAATCTGGGCGAGGACATACGCAAGCTGGATTACGGTCAGCATATTGTGAGTGGAACACCGGGTCGTGTCTTCGATATGATCAAGCGGCGTGTTCTGCGCACAAGGTAAGGTTTTACCTCTTTATTTGATAACCCACCATGCTGACATATCTAACATGTGTAAATCCCGTAGAGCGATCAAAATGCTGGTGCTCGACGAAGCGGATGAGATGTTGAACAAAGGTTTCAAGGAACAAATCTATGATGTTTACCGGTATTTGCCGCCAGCTACGCAGGTTGTGCTCATTTCTGCAACCCTGCCGCACGAGATTCTAGAAATGACATCTAAATTCATGACGGATCCTATTCGAATTTTGGTCAAACGGTAAAAAGAGAGTAATATATAAGAGCATTTGTGGCTTATTGTTAAACCAATTCCATTGCAGTGATGAATTGACGCTGGAAGGCATTAAACAATTTTTTGTTGCCGTGGAGCGCGAGGAATGGAAATTCGATACGTTATGCGATCTCTATGACACACTGACCATCACACAGGCGGTCATTTTCTGTAACACCAAGCGCAAGGTGGACTGGCTGACTGAGAAAATGCGCGAAGCCAATTTCACGGTCAGCTCCATGCACGGCGATATGCCGCAAAAGGAGCGTGACGAAATCATGAAAGAGTTCCGAGCTGGACAGTCACGTGTGCTCATTACCACCGATGTGTGGGCGCGTGGTATAGACGTGCAGCAGGTGTCCTTGGTCATCAACTACGACCTACCCAACAATCGTGAGCTGTACATTCATCGCATCGGTCGCTCGGGTCGGTTTGGACGCAAGGGTGTGGCCATTAATTTTGTAAAGTCCGATGATATACGCATTTTGCGTGATATTGAGCAATATTATTCAACGCAAATCGACGAGATGCCGATGAATGTGGCAGATTTAATATAATTTTCATTTCTACTAACTAGTTTATTTCACTTATGTACAACTTCAACCAATTTCTCTTAGCTGAAAAGAATACACATGAAGAGTATTTGTCTTACAACACACAAACGTCATAATCTGTATTTGTAATTAAAACTAACGATTAAGCATTAATACAGAAACCAGTTTGTTTGCAAAGGTTGAAGGTCGTTAAGCCTGAAAGCAGCGTGCACAGATGAAACGTTCTTTGTCTTTTCCCGAGGTATTTTTTAATATTGTCACAACAATCTGCATTGAATACCATTAAAATTACTAATACAAAATAAAACCATATACAATAATTAAACTATTTAGCTAACTACAGACTTTGGTCTAGTGCGAAGCGAAAGCGCAAATGGTAGATGAAAATTAAATTAACATCACAACCATAAAACATATCAGCTTATAACGTCTGGCTGTGATTGCGGTAAGGGTACATATGCGGGAGTAGTTGCGGCTGCTGTCGATGCTTTGCGCTGTTTTTTGTTATCCTCCGATTTCAACAGAGTGCCCAGCACAATGCCCAGAAACAGGATGAGGCCCACTTGATGATTCGAAATGAATTTCTTGGCGCAGTCACTGGGATTGTCTATGTTGAGTGAGTAGATCTGTAAAATAGTGAGAGTTAACTCGCCAGCCAATGCATTTACTCCATAGAACGCGCACCTGCTGCACCAAATGTGCTCCAACGACCCCAACTGCGGCATAGTAAGGCAGCGTCTGGTCACAGGCATAGCCGGCCGCCGACAAGCCCGCCAGCATGGCAGCCGTAAAGCCTGAGAGCCAGGCTTTTGTATTCTCTCCGAAACGTAGCGCTGTGGACTTCACGCCAATTTGCAAATCATCCAGCTTGTCCTGGTGCGCATAGATGGTGTCATAGACAATGGTCCAGCAAACACCAGACAGGTACAATGGCAGGCAGGCATCCAGATTAACGCTACCTTGGGTAGCACACCAGCCCAGCAGAGCGCCCCAGTTGAAGCACATGCCGAGCACAAGTTGCGGCCAGTAGGTGACACGCTTCATCAGTGGATACGTAATGACTAGGCCCAGCGAACTGGCGCCCAGCAATATGGATTGCCAATTGAGCTGCACAAGCACCAGCAGGCCAAGGCTAAGCTGTGCCGAGAGAAACACAATCGCATCGAGTTGCGTGATTTGCCCAGAAGCTAGCGGACGTGTGCGCGTCCTCTCCACCTTGGCATCGATGTCTTTGTCCCACATATCGTTAATGGTGCAACCGGCGCCGCGCATAATCAACGCGCCCGTCGCAAACAGAGCCAGCATGGTAAAGTCCGGCCAGCAGCCGGCATCAGCGCTTAACGCAATGCTCCAGCCGCAGGGCCAAAAGAGTAAGTACGTCCCAATTGGCCGATCAATGCGCATCAGCTGTGCGTATGGCTTAGTGGCGGCGGCCAATTCCTGTAGAATCGATGATTTGTAAGGCGCCTTGCTTTCCGGGCCTGAAGACTCTGACAGTGTTGTCGTAGTTCTTTGATGCAGCCTCCAGCTAGCCATGTGCTCCTGAAGCATCAGCAGTCTCTGCTTGCGGCAGTCACTGGCGTGTGTGTGCAGCCCAATGTGGACACGCGCCGGCACAGCTGGCATGTGTTTTACAGTTGTTGTTGCTGCTGCTGCAGCGTATGGCAAATACGGTTTAGCCCTGCCCTGTAGTCGCAAATGTCGTAACGCAAACATATTAATGCTGTGCTTAGTGGGTTTCTTATTGGAATAATGTACACATTGAATATATACAGTCAGAATCTATCTAATACAGAATCACTCTGTATGGTAAATTTGGCAAGAACTTCTTTCTCTAGGCTTGGGCTTTGCATAGGGGCATTCAAATATCGTATCGATATATCGTCGTTTCAAAATAATTTATGTACGATGCGAACAGTGCTGACGTTATCGATACCATGATCATTTTTTAGCAACTATTATATGTATTTGAAAAAAAATTAAGCAAACATCGCTATCGCTGTTTAAATATTAAAGTAAAATATCGTTTACCTAATGCTGCATACGATATTCTAGAAAATATCCCTACTTTTGCATAGGCAACTGAGTTGCCACATTGCTGCATTGATTTTTAAATGCTACCACATCATTGAATGAATAACGTTTTACATTTGTATGGTAAGGCTAAAAACGGGATTTCAAATTACGCGCTCTTAACAGATTCGATGGACGTTCTCAAATTCGAAAGCATAATTCTAGAAATGATTTTAGCTTTTATTAAATTATATTTATTGACTTCTTTTATATTTCAAAAGTGTTACCGAAAAAATAGTAATTATAGTAACAAATAGTAATTATAGGTCATTGAAAGGGGTAATTGTGATGTCTAAACAATTTTAATTTGTGGAAGAACTCATTTCAGAGTAACAGGATGTGTGGACTTCTATCAAGATAAACCATTAAAAGATGAAAAGCATCAAGAGAATAATTTCAACTGGACCACTTTAAATGTTAAGGCACTTTGAATATTTCATGAATACAAACAAATTTAGTTGAAGCTTTTGAAGTTTTGGCCAATAGCTTTAACCAATTTACTATTCAATAACGCAACCATTTAGACCAAGCCAATATCGTTTACCGTTTATTTTGCACGCGCCACCAATCTTTCGAAATCTGCGCACGGCAACTAAGAATAACCGTAACTTTTGCACACGGTCGTAGAGTTTTTGCGCACGGCCATTATCCAAACGCAATTCTGCACCAGTTAGAAACAAAACATTAGCAAAGCCAAGAGGGCCTAATGCAGACATCAAGCAAATTCGCTCGTCGACGGTTGCTATCGCTCGAGAAATATGCACGTACATACATGGGAACATACTTGGCTGCGTACAATAAAATAAATACTTTGACCAATTACCAATAATCTTAATTACCACACTTGTGAACTTCAGAGAATCCATAAATCAATATTGAAATAGAATTTGCTCAAGGAAAAAAATACAAGTTTCATGCTCTACCAAGTATCCAGGCCAGATCACAGCCAGCTGCACACAGCATGCAGATCTGCAACTGATAAATAGATGGACTATCATTAACATTTATTTGCGTTTCCATCTCAGTTGCTCTCTCGCTCTCTCTTTTTCTCTCTCTCTCCCACACACCTGTTACTCAATGGGGTCAACATCGTTGGGCTCTCCTCGCATGCGCGCTATCGATGATATCGCCAGCGTGCACTCCGCGCTTGCTGATAACAACAATTTCTCAGAGATAAGCGCACCGGCTATCGCCTTGGCGGGATTAGTGTCAGGTTTTCTTTAAAAAACAGCATACGTTCGTCTGTCCCAAGCAGTCAACGTTACGCTCTCAGCAGTTAAGCAAGTGTCAACGCTGTTATCACTCAGGCTCAGGCACTTAACGTACGTTTTCACTTGGCGGTTAATTGAATTGTATTCAAAATCCAATTACAATGGACTTGATGACCATGGACCATGATGATCATGGATCAGAATCTGTAACCGCTGCCAAATCTTGCCCAATGATCATGGTGGTAAGTTTCATACTAGAGCCCTATTCCATTGCACTCACTGCAGCTGCTGCTTTTTATGGCAACAACAATTATAGGGGTTAGGCGTATATACATATATCCGTCTGCTTTCCAATTTTTTTGCTGTAGATGTAACTAATGTCGCTCTCCTTTGCATTCAGCAGCGAGTGCCGAGATTTAATTTAATTTCGTTCGCATTCGCCAGATTCCACTCAGAGCACATCTCTCACACTCTCTGCACAGGTACAAATACATGCAAACAGTTGTTTGGCTGTGATGCTAAAATTTAGCTCGCACTCGCACTCTCACTCTCACATACTCTCAACTCAGAGAGCTTTGTTGAGCAATGCACAGATATTAAGAAATACCGGGTGCTCTGGCGATAGGTAATGCATGTTGTAATCTGTTAGCTTTCGCGTATAATCTAATTTACCTGTGTCACCCTGTGACCAATGTTATGTCTCAATATTTATGTCTCGTCCTCTCTCAACAGTTCCATGGCGGCCACTGTGAGCGTATTTTGTGGCGTGGCTGGGTGGCAGCAACAGTTACCGAGTTCGCCTTCTCCTGCATTGCATTTTTCGTGCTCTCTTTTCTCTACGAGTTGCTCAAGTTTCTGCGTGAGCATCTGATTCGACGGGAGGCGCGCCGGGAGGCTGAGCTGGCCGCGGAGCTGCGCCAGAAGAACAGTGTGAACGACTGCGGAGGCGGCTGCTCGGAAACGCCACTGGCCGAAATCAGAGAGAAGACATATTGGCAACGCATTTTGAACACACCGCACATAATCCAATCTCTGTTGAATCTGGTGCAAATTATCATTTCCTATTTGCTCATGTTGGTCTTCATGAACTTCAACTATTGGCTGTGCTTGTCCGTGGTTTTGGGTCTGGGCGTGGGTTACTTTTTCTTTGGTTGGATCAAGAAAGATCCGCAAGAGAGCGAGTGTTGCCCTTGAACAAACTATATTCAGCTAAGGCTCACATATATATTTACACCACAATATGTATGTATAAATTTTAAAATAAGCCTGCAACTAGTATTTTTTTTAAGGAAGGCGCCACGCCTTCAGTCCGAGCATGTTTCTTGTCAGCCCCCTTTACCGCATAGTTATTATAAAAGTGGCATTGATAATTTGCTTGAAAAAGAAACCAATTTTATTTTTAAAATTTCGTTTTGAATTTTATGGCATAAATTAGTCAACTAGTATTTACTTAAAGAGCATAATGTACAAATAATTATGAGAACAAGAACCTAGGTTTAATAAAGTTTATACATTTTATAACACAACTCAATACTTTATTTTTGCTTTTTTAACAATTAAAAAGTTGCCTATAATTGTAAAAAAAAAAATGAAAAGAAAATCTCCAAAATTACATCAAATTCGTTTAAGCAGAGAGCTCCATGGCGCACACCTGTACTACACCTAGCAATTATTTTAAAATCATTTAGACCCTTTGCCCAATGTCTAACTAAACCCTATTTAGTCAATTCTTATGTGGGAGTTGTTAGTTTTACGTGCGAGCTGGACATTGGCGTACGGACCTTAGAGTAAGCCTTACACTAAGTATATTCTCGTATATGTATCATATATGATTATGTATATATATATATATATATAGATATATCGTCGTTAAACCCTTCACACATGCCTGACTAACAATTCGAGCTGCGCTTACTTACAATTGGACGCGATTCGAAACCAGTCCAACTTACATCAAACGATCCAGGAGGAACTGGTAGCTGGGAGCTGGGAGCCGTCGCCTCATAAGCCAGTTGCCCCGGCCGTCATCATGCCTCCGTGGTGATGGTGATGATGCATGCCGCCATTTTGAAAGTACATATAGTAGTTGTACGGCGGCTGTTGTGCCGCTCCGCCCTCGCAGTCTAGCAGCGGCTGTCCGCCGGTGGCGGCGGTCACCGGCGACGGCGTCATCGGCAGCGGAGAGACTGTGTTGCCCTGGCAGCTGGCGCGCAGGGCAACGGCCTGGTGATGCGCCAGTATGTCGGTCACCGAGTGCGACGAGGGCCAGTGGGCGGCGGCCACGCTGCGCAGCTGATGCGTCTGCGCCGACTGCGGCGGCGAGGGACTGCCGCAGGAGACGGCCTTCATGCTATAGGCAGCCGCCGCGGTATACGGCTGGTAGATGGAATTGTACAGATGGGCGTGGGCGTGCGCATGATGTGCACTGGCCGCCACCGCGGCTGCCGTATGCTGGTGATGATAATGATGCTGGTGCGCGGAGTGTGTGTGCTGAACGGCGCTGCCATTGGCTGCAACATTGCTATTGCCGCCGTTGCCGCTGCTGCCGTTGCTGCCCATGCCAAGGGATGCGGATCCACCATTACCAGCACTATGATGATGACCAATGCTGCCCAGCTTGTTGCGCAGTATGCGCGAAATGGAGCTCACGCTGGGCACATTCGTCTTGTCGCATATGCCCTCGCTGAGCAGGCGATCACGTATCTCCCAGGCAAAGATGCCCGGATCGCGCTGTTTCAGCTCCCGTATATAGTTGACCACCTTGGGCGTGGTGACACGCGGCTTCGAGCCGCCAATGGCGCCCGGCAGTATGGAGCCAGTTTCGTGGTAACGCGCCAAGATCTTCGACACACAGCCGTGACTCACGCGCAGCTGGCGCGAGATGTCGCAGGGTCTAATGCCCAGCCGGGCCAGCTCCACGATCCGCATGCGCGTCGCATTCGGCAACGGCCGGCCGTTCACAAAGACGCCGCCCAGCTGATTCACTTCGCCGTACTGCGGGCACTGCGACTCTGAAAGGAGATGAAGCAGAGAGCTCTGTATTAATATGTGTGCATGTGTGCATGTGTGTGTGAGCATAGAAAAGGCAACAAAAACAACAACAACAACAAGAGGAGCTAACGAGAGGGCGAACAAAAGCACATTTGCGTCTAATTAGCTCCGGTTGGGAAGCCGGGAGCGGATTGGGGTCTATGGACCTTTGGTTCGCCTGAAAATCGCTACACTTTGCTTCCCAGAACTGCGGATGCGGGTGTGTGTGTGTGTGTGTGTGTGTGGGTGTGTGTGCGAATCATGCTAAAGATTGCGGCATAGAAAGAAAAAAGCTATATAAATGCGGCGAACGTGCGGAAATGCATTTTGTATGTCGACGCAATGATTAGCCGGAGCTGTCCCTTAACCTAACTGCACGGATCTATCGAAAAGCCTGTGAATTACATATTTCAATCAACAAAAACATAAATTAATATTTTGTATATTTAAATCTGGCCAAAGTTCTATTTCCCTATTAAAGTATAATTTTATGTAGTTTCATTTAAAATAAATATTCCTTGTAAAGTTTTGCGTTTGCTTTAAATGCTTTTATATGTAAATAGTTGATATGGCAATGGTTCTCTATTGTTTGGAGCACCTGCTCCGCTGGCCCGAAGAAAATTCGCACATCTGCGTCGTCCAATTTAAAATCATGTAGTTAGCCTCAGGTTTCACGGCAACACAGCAAGAAGTACAACTTTAACTAAGAACACGTACAGGGCCAGCAGAAGTGCCCCAAAGAGCGCCATAAAAATCACAATAGGGCTGCCGAGTTACACGCGCCGCAAGTGCAACTGCAAGTGCAAGAACTCGGAAAGGAGCCGGACGAAGAGCAAGGCATTGGAGAATGGAGCGGGCGCAGATGGTGGAAGATGGAGCCGTCTGAGGAACTAACAAACAAGTGTATCGACCTCGATTGGTTTTCATTCATAACTGAAATATTGTAGCTAGTACTTAAACGAGGCGCTCCCCATTGCCATAATTAAAATAATGTGTGTGTGTGTGTGTGTGTGTGTGCTGGACTGTTGCAGAGTCTCGCGTTACAAAATTCAAATTGGAAACCCTTCAGACACTTGTTGCCCCAACTGAAGCGGCATCAACAGACTGCATCGAATTTCGTGTACTTTATGGTTATGCATTTGCGCATTTGTCAATTGCACTTCGATCAGTTTTTGTTGTAATCCGCAGTTGGGGCCATTCGCCAGACAAATGGGCCAAGCGAAACGTGCAGCTGCATAAATAAACTAGCCGGTGCTCCCAACACAGTTGATTCGCATTGGGCATAGCTCTAGCATATATGCCTCGACAGCCTTACATTCAGTTGCAGATACAGATACAGATATGCTTGGATCTGTAAGCGAGGCAATAGTTGAGCTCGTGTAAAAACGCACATAATTCTAATTGTTGCATCATAAAAGCATTTACTATTTACTTTTAGTGTGTTCCAAGCACGTTACAAAAACAGTGCACTCCGTGCGCTCCAGTTGGGCGGGTATCTATAAAAGCCGATGTCTCGGCCAGCTCGCAGTTCAGTTAAAGTCAAGATGCCTGTTGGAACTAAACTTATTGTTCTGCTCCATATAGTCCTGGCGCTGGGGTCTCGGGCAGCGCATGCCAATCCTGCCGAGGAACGTGCAGCAAGAACGGTATTATTTTGCTTTATAGCTCGACTGAGATTCGCAACTAAGTCAATTAGCTTTGCAGAAAAACGATATTTACGACTGGATCTCAGGCATATTGGGGGACTATGACAGCGACGAAAGCGATTCGAAGGAATATTGTAAGACTTGTCTTTGTCTGTATATATAGCTCTTTATCTATATATCTTAACAGTAATCTGTCGCAATTGTACGGTTATTGTGGGTCAGGCGAATGCGACAGCCGCACCCACAATGGTAGCACCCACGCCAGCTCCACCTGCAGCAGTTGCACCTACACCAGCTGCTGCTGGTGCTGCTCCAGCGCCATCTGCAGCGCAAACTCCTGCTCAAGCTCCAGCTCCGACCCCAGGCCCAGCTTCAGCTCCTGCCCCAGCTGCGGCTCCAGCTCCAGCTCCTGCCTCGGCCTCAGCTCCAGCCCCAGCTCCTGACACAGCTGCAGCCCCAGCAACAGCTCCTGACACAGCTCCAGCCGCAGCTCCAGCTCCAGCCTCAACTGATGGTTAATTTAAATATTTCTACCTGTTTATTAACTTGGCCCTTTTCCACTGACGACTGAAAGGAGTTTCCAAATGATCTATGCACTTACAATTAAGATTTCGTTCAAGGGATTTGGTATACGAATTAAGTCTGCAACGTGCTGAAACACATTTGCTTAGTGCTGTTTTAAGCATCTTGGTAAACGGTTAAAACTCTTTCTATTTACCAAAAAAAAACTAAGCTACAGAAATTTCTCTACATTGTAGAACAAGAAACTGCTTCTAAATTCACAAAATGTCTTCTAAAACTTTCTCATATTTGGAAAAAAAATAAGTCATAAAATTTAAGTTTTAAAAAAAATATTTTCTTTAAATATTCTTTGTTTTACAAATGTGTTCTCATATGAAGAAAATAACAATTTTGAAAATTTAAATTTTTAAAAAATTTTTCTCAAACTTCCTCGTTACAAAAGTTTTTCTCATATTTAAAAAAATAAAAAATGAGAATACGAATACGAATTTGTAGAAAATATTTACAATATAACAAATTGAAAGTTTTTATAAATTTTAGAAAATATTCTCATGTTTCTCTAACTTAAAAAAAAGAACCCCATATATACATGTTTCAAAAATCATTTTTTATCTACTTTCTAAAATTTTATTTACGTTTGCGATCTTAATTTTTATTTGTTCTGATTATTTTCCACTCAAACTTTCCGATCTAGCTTATGCATATGATAGTATATAAATATATAGTGAATATATATTTTAATTGCCAGTTAACCATTTAGCATTTAATATATATTAAACCATATGTTAAGCCAGGTAATTACTTCGAGCTCTTATAATCAGATCCCCAAATCTCAGTCCTGAGCATCCACTTCAGGAGCGCATCAAGATGTAACACAATTGTTTTGACATAAGTCACAACAAATCGGCTGGCGCTCGCCGCAGACCCACACGCATTGCCGTCTGGTCTGGGTCTGGATCTGGGAGTGGGTCTGGCACTGGGAGTGGGACTGCAGAGTGTGGAGTAGCTGCTTCATTCAGCTTCAGGCTCGGTGGTTTTTCTTTATGTATCTCTGAATTTGTCGTCTTTGAACATTTTGCCTGGCATTTTCCCAGTGACAGCGTATGTGATACGAAGGCAGCCCAACTTGACATTATGTTTGACATTTGTAATCTCGTGATCGTTAATTATTTTCGAATTGAGTTACAAAAGGGGGGACCACGTACAGGCAGAGCCACACAGGAGCAAATTTTCTCAATGCCAACGCGGCAACAAGTAACGCCAAAGATCATACACATTCGACAAATGTTCCCTTACCCGGATTTGGTTGCGGTTCTTTTTTCTTTTTATACTCTCGCAAAGAGTATTATAATTTTTTCGTGAAATGTGTAACCCATACAGGAGACATCTCCGACTCCATAAAGTATATATATTCGTCTATGCGAACTAGTCTCTCAGCTTTAAAGTTTTCTTAATGAAACTTTGCAGAAGTGCTTCTTTCTGTTACACGCAGTAGGTTCTTGTATGAAAAACTTTTTTGTTTATTAAAATATGTTGACTAAACTTGGCATTTATTAGTTTAACTATGCTCCTCATATATTTTTAAAATCCTATCAACATCGGACTACTAATTCATATAGCTGCATATAGCTGAACGATCGGTCGAAAACTAAGTTGTTATATGGAAAAGTTTTTTGTTTCTCCAGATATCTTAACCATATTCGGCATTAATTATTTTCCCTGTGCTTCTTAGATACGGGCAAAGCAATATGAACAAGGGTATTAAGTCTTCGGCGTGCCGAAGATAGCCCTTCTTTCTCGTTTTTTTGGTTGTTGTTTTATTTTGTCTGCCTCGATCTGTCGGTATCTGTGGCCGGTCCCCGTCTGGCCAGGCATTTGTGGCATCCGCAGTGATAGCTGCAATTTGTTGCTCTGCTCAACAACATTATCTTCGAGTGCTTGACTTTTGTGCTAAACGTTCATAAATTTGTCTCCACAAATACTTTTAGTTGTCTGCCCCAATGAATGATGCTGTGCGTATTTCTATTCTGTTTGTTTCGTTTTTTAGATCAATGTTTACTGCGTCATTTTAATGGCTTTTCAAATACGCATGACATCAATTTTCGGCAATTATTGAAGATTAATGGGCGCCAAAGTTGCATTGTTAATAATGATATTGAATTATGCCGTCTGATAAGGTTGGCACGCTTACTAGCCCGAAAAATTGGAGCCCTTACCGAGCTATCAATAGTTTCTAGCTTATCACTTGACTCTCTAATGCTGATCTTCAGCTCAGGCTTAAATTTATTTGTTGACTTTTGATTTATGACCAATAGCCATAACAACATCCGGGAATCCGCTCAGCCCGTCTGGCAGAGAGCAGAGAGTCAACGGCACCCGGCAAATTAGTCACGTATTTTTGCTATTAACGCTACAATTAAATAGCCCATGGTTCGCTTTGGATTGGGGCTCAAGATGAGTCAAGAACTTATTTGCAAAACACATTTTTGCGACGTGCTACTTGTCCATCAAAACAAATTTAGATAAATTATTGCATATAAGCTAACAATTTAGTTTCCTACAATAAAAAAATATATGGTTTTTTTTTTTTGTGTTGATCGAATTTAACGTTCAACTGTTAAATGTGGGATGATCTTGTTAAAAAACAAGAAGTACATGAAAGTAAGAGGCACAAAAACAATATCTGAAAACAATGTAAATACATATGTATTTCAAGATTCTATTGCAATGGGCGTGCAGAAAGTAAATACTACTTAAGTCAGAGTCCACAAAGATTTAACTATGAGCTACCGTCGCGTCGCGTCGCGTCGCATCGCCGTCGCCGTCGGTGACCCTTCGATCGTGCCACAATGACCCGGTGTCTAGGTTGCCGTCGGCATTGGACTTTATGTTGGCTGGTGTTGGTCTTATTAAAGGTGCAAACATGCCACCGCCGTTGAGGATTCCAAATTCGAGAGTCGCGTCGGTTACGATCACAGGGTTACGATCTGACGACCAGGCCAGGCCAGGCCAAGCCAGACCCAGGGCAGCTTCCAGCTCGGATGCAGTTGAAGTGTTTGCCCGTTGCCGTTGGGTTTATTTTGCGTGTTTGTTTGCATACGAAAACCTTCGAACGTGGAGAGTCCACGCCACACTACGTAGACATGCATGTATTATTGTTTATTTAATTTTAAGTTACGCACAAGAAAAAAAAAAAAACAAAACAAAACAAAACTTAAATAAAATGGGCTTGGGCTACTTAAATGCACGCTCTAGACCATGTTTGCGCTGATGTCTATAAAAGTGTCGCTACATTGTCTCTAATGAGTATCCGCATCCTGGCATTTCCACCAGTCACCAAGCTAATCAAGACAAACAAGACGGAAGCTGTGCCTAGCTCAGATCGCGAACTGCTCATCCACGTAGCTGTGCGTTGGCTTCTGTTAATGAAAGGCAAACACAAAATCTACAAAATGTGAAGAGCTCTGGCAAACAGCTTAAAAAATCATAAACTCATTTTTTTTGCCTTTGCTTTTGTCAGGGCCAGCCCTGAGCGGCCAATATTTGCATTTGGATTTTGGTTTTATGAAGCGATGCGGGCTGTCTGTCATTAGAGTCCTTCTGCGGGTCCTGAGGCAGCGGAAGTCGCTATCGGTAGCGGGTACAAATGGCTAACAAATGGCTCTGTTTGCGCTGAAATCCTACACTTTTTCCAGAGAGCTGAGCTGGCAACCCTTGAGGGCGATGAGGGCTTCCCCTGGTGCGAACCGAGCGCGCAGCATGCCCCGGCGCAGACCATAAAAAGCTCAATTAAAATTGTCTATAATGCGAAATTATAATTCATAAATTCTGGGAAATTGCCGCAAACAGTGACGGCCATTGTTTCCGCACAAGCCGACATTGCGACGGCCGATAAACAAATTACAGAATGCTCCAGCAAATGGAGTTGGAGCAGTTGCCAATGCAGTCAAATGCCTTTATTAACGCACTTATCTGACGCTTTCTAATTCTGCGAAATTTTGCACAACAACAGCAACAACAACAACAACAACAAATTAAATAAAATATAAAACATACGCTTTGACAGAAACCGCCTTAAGTTTCATTTGGCAATTAAATGTTTGCCAAAGGCCTGCCGCATTTGTATGCACATATAAATTATATAAAAACGTTAAAGGTTCACCAAAAATGCACTGATGCATGCAAATCCAATTACAGGAGCAATTAACAAACTTTAACTAACTATAACTAATTAAAAATAATATTTTGCGAAATATATATTCATAAAAAAAAATATATACATTTATAAATAACTTAAATATACGATGCTGAAGGGCCTATCATATCAATGCTGCGATTAAAAATAAATATATATATGTGTATATATATATATATATATATATGTATAGAAGTATATGCATGTGTGCTGAGGCAAATATATTTCCTACTTGGATGCTGATAAGAAACGATTATACATACATATAGTATATGTATTCTTTTTATACCCTTGTTTTTTATTGGTCTAGGCGATGAATTGAAATCTCTGTCTGTGTCTTTTGCTATTTTATTTTTTATAGTTTCGAGCAGAAAAATATTCACATACATGTGTGCATGTATGTTTGAAATCTGTCAGAAACGAATTTCAAATGCCAAGGGGCAATAAACTAATTTTATGCATAATTGAAATTAACAAATTCAACAGACTGATAAGCGACTGATTGTTTTTTTTTTTTTATTCTACATTTAAATAAATTGTATTATTTATGACTTGGTATGATGCCATGGACCATAAGCGTTTAATCAACGATTCGCAATTCAGCGAACCCAACAATAGAAATGCAATAAATTAAATAAAATCTCATTTCGAATTTAAGAAATGTGCAAAGTTTCCACTTCAAACGAAGCGTTCTATAATTTACCATTACAATTTTATAATAATTCTTAATTATATGCAGAAAAACACAGACTAATTAGTTGAACGCATAGAAAGAAAAGGCAAACTCTTGATAAAATATATGAACAAGACCAACAGATAAACAAAATGGCCGCCAATTGGATTCGCACTGCAGAAATGGAATATAAATTTGGCATGAAATGGCATCGTTTTCATTTTTTAATAATTTATTTTTTATTTTTAATTTATTTTGAGGACATGATTTGCGTTTACAAAAAACTGTACGGCAGCAAAGAAAGCATGGCAAATTAAATTTCCTTTTTGATTTGTCTTTATTTTTTTTTACTGCAACTACATATGTATGTATGTATGTATGTATGTATGCATGTATGTATGTGTGCTGCAGTATGGCTGTGTTAGTGTCATAAATCTCTTGCTCTTGGCATGCGGTGGCCGCTTCCTTTGGCCACAGCCCGGGACTACCATACAATTTGATTGACAGTGTGCTGCCGCCGCCAAAAGCCAAGAGGGTGAATTGTGGATACGTATACTCTGTATTAATCCATTTACGCCGAATATGGCGCACGCATGCAACAGAATAACAACGGTTAGGTTCTTATAACTGTAATGCACTCAAAGCCTAAGCTAAATGCAGAGTGACCGTGTCTCTTGTAGTTTATCGAAGCAGAATGTCTTAAATTTTACCTATATGAAAATACTGAAGTTAGTAACATTTGCAAAACATGTAGAATACAATTCTATTCATATTATCAGCACATTAATTAATTTTATTTACACATTAAGCCAAGCTTAAAATGACAGCAATTGCATATTTCGCTAACGTGATATAAATTTATTAGGATCGTGTTAATATTAGAGCACAGTTAAGACTGTTAACATGTTCAAGCCATTTTACATACACACTACAGCTGCAATATATTTCTCACTTCTGTGCACAGTGTGACATAAAGAAGCTATAGAGGGCAACTATATAGGGTATTCTCTAGTCGGTCAGGCCTTTGAATTGCTTCTTTATTCATTTAAAACGAAGAAAAAAGTTGATTTGCATTCGCATTGCAGCAAAAATTAATTTAACAACTCAGTTGAATTCTGTTGAGGCTCGGCGGTTTTATTTCATTTCTGCGTGCATTGCGTATACGCAATGTTAGCCCCCATTTAAGCACACTAAGCACACATACGCACAATGCATGTTAGCAGCCCAAACTTATTATTCTTGTTTTAAAAATAATCGTTTCACTTGTTCGTTGACGATTAAAATTCACGTTTTACTTGATTTCATGCCAATACACATACTAAGTGCTATATAAGAGCTTGTCGACAACTTTGCATTCGGAGCGTTGCACAATTTGCCGCACAATCGCATTTATTTATCAGTGCATTTTTTTCTTTTTTACAAGTCCGCGCTCACTTGGGCCAGCCAAGAAGAAGGAAGCGTCTGCCACGCAGACTGTCCGTCGTGCTGTCCCTTTGAACTGCGGCAATGTTATTCCCATTTAATCAGCAAGAGTTCAATTCCTAGCGTTATCATGCAAAAAGAGTGCGGGATTGTCATGTGTTTACTTCAAATTAACCGATCTTTAATTTGTGCTTGCTTGTGGTACGCTACATGTCATCGTACAGGGAGTTTAAGTTATGCTAAAGTTAGACAGATTTACTTTATAATATTAATTGAAAAACCTGTGTAAATTACAGTTTGGCTTCCATGAAATAGGATTTGCTTCAGGAATTCGAAAGTTTAATAACATTTCGTATTATGTTTTGTGCTTCGGTTTTGGATGGATCGACTACTTGTAAATTTATAAATGCTGCTTGTCTTCTTGCACTGAAACTGTCCAAGGCTTTGATAACGTTTAAATAATTAATTGTTTTTAAATAAATTGCATCATATTGACAGCTCTGCATATAAATCTCAGATGAACTCAATATAAGCTGTTGCTTTAAATAATAAATTAAGCTCATTTTACTTTGTTTGAGCTACGCCTTAGCTACACCCTCACCCTCACCCGCACCCTTGCCCCTGCCCTTGGCCCCAGCATGTGGATATCAAAAGTACATAAAACTAAATAGATTCCTTCAGCGTCAACAACTTTGTCTGTCAACAGAAATGAATGGCTCCATAAATCACGGCAGGCACCGCAAACTGGCAACGCACTAGATCCCAAGACCCCGCCGAATCGCACTAGAAAAATATGACAGCGTCTGAGCCCCGAGCCTCGGGCTGCCTGTGCCCGTTCCCGTTGCCGGCGCATGTAAAAGGGGGCGCGCCCAAGACATGCTGCGGTGACTTCAATTACGCGTACCAAGAATGTGGACAATGCGAGCGCGCATTTGCCATTGGCAAATGCACAAAATCCAACCAATCATTGCCAATGTACTAGAACCGAATCCGCTGCGCCGCCAGCACCGGCATCCGAGCTATGTGCAACAAGAGAATCGCCCGCCGCTGACAGGCATAAATTTTGGCTGCGCTGTCATGTGTTGCCCGGCGCACTTTGAGCTCTGGAGCTGCAGTTCCGATCGTAGGTCGTGGGTCGTGGGTCGTGGATCGTCCCCTTTGGGAATCGCCAGCGGCATCAAGGGGTTAGTCTGAGACTTAGTCGAGCTCTAGCATCTAGCCAGATGTCTGCTTTGCTTCGGCTTGGCATCTCATATTGATGAGTGCGCATTAATTACTACCCAAGGGGCGCCAACACGTGCCCGTGCCCCCCTTTGTGGCAGATGCAGCGATTAGAAAATCATTAAATTTATGTTAATGAGCAGAGTTTTGCCATTGCAGCGGACGTCATTTGTGCTGCTCATGTTGCACTTGCGCTTGTCAAGTGCCAGCAAATCCTGCGGGAGCGGCTCCAAGTGGGCGGCCATTAGCATAATGAAATATATATATATATATACGCACCAGCTAACTGGCGGCTGATTTAATTAATGTCGCCTCTGTGCGGGCCACCGACAACCGACGCCATATAATCAAGTAAGTCAAGCGTTGGCCAAAACTTGAACGCAATCAGGAATATCAGGAGTTTTACGATGACTGCCCGTGACTGCCCGTGACTGCCCTGCCGCCCTGCTCCTCCTGGGCATATGCGTGCACATGTATACACTTCCATTAAGACGTGTACACATTGACGCGACTCTTTCCTCTCTCTCTCCCTCTCTCTCTCTCTCAAGTGTTTGCCTGCATTTGTGACCGTCTTCGTCTGCGTCTTGGTCGTTGTTGTTGTTGTTGTTCTTATTGCCTTTTGTTTTACTGCCCATTTCTGTGATTTTAGCATCTCGCCGCTGCGCCCGTTGGCAGCCCGTGTTGGTCTTTTATGTTTAGCTACCGAAGTAGATGGCTACCGGTTGCCGTTAGTCACGCATTTCTGCATCTACCATGGCACTGGCTCCACTGGCTGCACTGGCTCCGTCTGCTCTGTCTGTGGCCATTCTAAGCAAACAATGCTGTGCACAAACAAAATGTCAAAGCATCGAAAGCAAGTCATTAATGGACCAAAGTGCAAGATCTTCCAAGCTCTAAATGCGACAGAACAGCGACTGCATTGGTTGCATAAATGACATCAAAACTGAGTGCATATTTTTTTGAGTATTTCATTGTTGTAGCTGTTGTAGCTGTTCAAATATGTCTTATTGGATTACTTTCTGATTTGTCTGATTAGCATAATAATAATAATAATAATAAATAATTTTTAGTTTTAGAGTAAACACCATAGCACACAATAGCACCACCAATTAATATAAATTTCTATTTTATTATCACTTACTAATTTAGGCTAATGATGGAAATGATGGCATCAGGCTATTGCATAATTGATGTCTTTAAGCACTTGTTTTAACGCATGCCAAAATATTTGGAATTGCGTTTATTTTGAAGATTGCGCAGATGCCTAATTGAACATCGATATGTCCACAAATCCGGCACTCAACACAACTCTCTATATGAATTTTGGCCGGCCAGCTAATGTTATGTGGTATTATGCTCAATTTTTGTTTTCCTCTTGTTTTTTTGGGCCAAAGTATATGGACAAACAGAGACACGGACACTTGGCGGCAAAAGTGAAGACCGCACGACAAACACCATGGCACAGACCACAAACATTACAACGATCATTAGTTAAATTAGAGGCATTGACAACGTCGCTACCGACAATATTTTCCACTTGGGCCTCAGCTTTGGCATCGCCCATCTCCGGGCAAGACAAACAATCGACTCTGCTACCGGGAGGCTGTCGATCATGCGCAGACGACGGCGGCGCTGCTCACCTTTGAAACGAAAATCAAAAGCAAATACGGCTATATCGAAAAGTGTCTTGGACTTGTACTCGAAGGTAGCTGCTCAATGTTTGCATTGGACATTGCGACACCGGGTCAGGTGTTCACTTGGCGACTGGGTTAGCAGGATGTGAATGCGCCGAAAGACTTTACGTCTTCTGAATTTCCCCACTTTACTCAAAGAAATGTTGTACCCATGCCAAGAAATGCCGACGGTTTTCACAGATTTCAGAATGAGATTTCAATAGATCCGGCTGATGACCTGATCGTGCTAGAAAGTTTGCATGAGCTATCATAGGGATATTATTATCTATATTTAAGACAGACATTTATAGCTTTAAGATAAATGTTAATATTAATTGTTTATCTCGCTGCAACATACCTGGGTCCATTTCCAGATTGAAGAACTCCACAATTGTTTCTGCTTTTAGCTATCCCAGCTACTCATAAGCTACTCCAAATCCAATTTCAGTACTTTCTCTGTTGTGTGAATTAATATTTATATATATTCATATATATATATATATTTTTTTTTTCTTAATTGTAATCGGGTGGCAGGGAGTTTGGGTTAACCGTTAAATAATCACACTTGGACGTATTGTTAGTTTCAATTAAGGCATGAAATTTGTACAAATTGACGGCGCTTGTTGCCGGCGCGACGCCAGTTGGGTTGCCTGATTGGATTTCGATTGGTTTGGCGTTTCGCTTCGCTCTTAACGTAGTTACGGGCTAACTGTAGACAGGTGAGTTGCTGAACCACAGCTGAAATCTGATTAGCACATTTTGGCAAGCGATCGATGGCTTTTGTTCAATAATTATCACGCACTTTTCACACTTTATTTTTGTGTGTGGTACTTTTGGTCACTTTACGAATTTACTTTTCAGATTTTGTGCATTATTCAAAGCATAGTCGGTGGCCAGAAATTTGCCATTAATAACAAATGCTTGTTTGTAATTAATCGGAATCAGAAATTGCATCACACATCAAACACAAAGATCACACTTATTCTTGTCACTTGCAGTTCCGCATTAAAATCCAATTGCCCGTTGCTTTCAGCTACTGATCCGTGATCCGTGATCCGTGTGGGAGCAGCGCGCCTTTCACTTGCACAGTCACAGCTCCAACTTGTTGTTGTTCGTCACCCGTGTCCACTGCGACTAACGGTCGCTCACGTTCATCAATCCACAGCCACATGCGAAAAGAACCAACAGCCAAAACGAGCAACGACGACGACGACGACAGCGACGCAGCATCCCAAGATCTCGTGCTCTCTCCTTCTTGCACTCTCTCTCTCTCCCGGGCTGTTTGCGTGCATGCAACTGTGTGGGTGCGTGCGTGTGTCTGTGTCTGTGCATGATTTGTGTTTCCTCTTTACACTCGCATTCATATTGCACACACTCTCACTGAGGGCGGCGATCGCTTTGTATTTGTTGGTTTTAATGGCGCTGTTGTTGTGTGTTGGTGTGCGTGTTTTAGTTGGCTGGCAAAATAACAAAAATGAAGTATGTCTGCCAGCGAACAGGAGCGCACTCAAAGGTGCGAGCGCCCAACAATTGTGTGAGTAGATATTGAACAGGCGCAGCCAAATAATCAACTAATCAATTATCAATAGAGTGTTTAATTTGCTTTAATTTCCAAAACGTATGGCTAGCTTATGTATAACAGTTACAGGTTCTTAAAGAATATCGGCCAGAATATATTTTTGTATTCGCTATAGTTTAGTTTTAAGTTAGTCCAAGATAAGCATAGGGTTTTATAAAATATAGTAGTACCCAAAAGACAATAACCGCCCTCGATGCGCTCCTGTGCGCCGACAACGATATATGTACTTGTATGTGTGCATGCATCAGTGTGAGTATATATCGTGTAGTTGTATGCTCGTATCTCAGCTGCGCACGAGTAGTCTTCTCTTGTGACTCTGACTAACCATACGCAACCGGGCGGAGTTAATTTTTGAATGCTTGAATGGCCAATCTGAAGCAAGTAAGCGTATCCGTAGCGTTCCGCAGTGTGCCCGAGCGATGTCATGACTTTTTAGCATCACACACATACTGAGGCCGACTGACACCGGGAGGCGGGGCCGAGGCAGACCGCCTAGTTCGACATCGCCATTTAGCTGATGATCGTGTGCATCTATTTTTGCTTCATTAACAAAATCGTATCGTTAGAGCGATCGTTGTTGCTAATAAAGCGGCGCAGGGCCATGTCCCTTTTTGCCTTTTGCCCAGCCGGGAGGGGGCCATGCGGCTCTCCCACCTTGTATCTGGTGCGGCTGCTGTCGGCGTTGCTGCGATGCTGCATTTCGATTCTCGCCGAGGCGTTGCGTTTCGCATGGTTAGGCTTAATTATAAAAAATGTTTTTGTCTTCATATTATTGTCACTAATATTTTATTTCGTCATTTAATGGTAGCTGCCAATTTTTGTTGTCGTACCCTCATTAAAATGGCACTCGTCTCACGCCGCTCTATTACACTTACATTTGCATGTCAATCTCTGTGTGCATGTCTGTGCACATGTATGTATGTGTGAGCGAGCGCCCACATTGCGATTGTGTGCACTACACACACACACACAGACACGCTCTCACCGACGAGTTGGACACGCCTCCCTGCGATCGGTTTGGCCTACCTGCGCGTACCTTTTGTTGCGAATTCAACTCGCTGCTCTCTCGCAGACTCGTTCTGATGATCGCCATTGTGAACGTTTGCCTTGTGAATGATTTTGCTCAGTTTCTTAGCTAAATTTGAAATGTTGTAACTAGCTTTTTACATTCTTGTAAAATGTTTAACAATAACTTTCAAAGTCGAAACTTTTTATTTTAAGATTTACCTCTTCAAATATATCGAATTGATATTCTCCAGCATTCTGACTGCCTGATTGATGATCATGATTTCCAGCTAATGATCATGATTTTTTCTATTCGCTGGAAATAGGAAAAACTGTTGATAAAAATTATAAGTTGAAAACTTGTCCGACTTGTTGACTTTTCGAAACTTTTCCCGCTGCATTCCAAATTAATGAAGGAAAGAATTTCAAATGCCGCCCTACTATGTGATTCTCATGAATTCAAGTAAAACCTGCAGGTTAGCTCTCTGCTATCATATATATCACGTAGACATTAAAAAATGAATTTGAAGTCAATTTAATTATCTACCTATTGATGAAATTTCTCAAAGGTATCAGACAGGTATTTATTAAGTTTCTAAATAAAGTTCTCCGAATAAACAAAAACCTGATCGGGCTTGGCAAAGCACGCCCAGATATATGGTATATGGTTGATCGTATGGCCGTATGTGTTGAACGGGTGTAACATTCATTTTTGCTAATACAACTGACCCCTATTTACCCATGAGCAGTGCATTTTGATCTTTGATCTTCGATCCTTTAATCTTGAAGCTTTACCCAACCAATAATTATGCCCCACTTCCACCAAGGTGGATTGGTTTTTCCAATAAGTCCCAAACTCCACCTACATGCATTTAAACAAAGAAGTTTGAAAATGAATTTTAGTCCGATCTTTTATATATATTTACTTAAGTAGCCCTCTAATGTAGATGGCTTCTTTTGATGTGGATATATTTTTTGGAAGAATCTTTAGTTCGACTTCAAAGTAGGAAAATTTCACCCATTAAATATTTGGTATATGATACAATACTTTACGACTTAACTTACATATGTATAAGTCAAAAAAAAAATAATTATAATAATTAGCCATATGCGAAAATTAAAAGCCGCATGCCGTAAAGACGAGCCCAGCTGAAGATGGAGACGAAATTATGTGCGTTTAACAAATTGGGTGACATGCTTTGAAGTTGCCGCCAGCGGCGACAAATGACAAGCATAACAAATGAATATTATGTGTTTTTGCCTTTCTTATTTTTGTGTTATAACACCCAGCAAAAATAACAACACAGCAGCAAGGCGAAGTCAAGGAAAATATGCGCGACACTTGAGAAAACAAAAGGCGCATCCGTGACAGAGTCATCCGCGGATTTGAACGTGGAACGGGGCGAGCGGGTATGAGGGTTAGTTCAAGTGCCGCAAAGTGGGCAAAATGTGTTATAAAACTGACATATTCGGAGCAGCAGCAAAGTCGGCAGCCCAGCTTACATAACACGCCGACCAAAGGGTGTTAACGCTGGACGGAAGCGTCGCATTGTCTACGCCAGCTACACGAGCGTGGCACTTAAAAGGTGGGATGCACTACGTTAGACGGGCTCTCAACTAGGCGTTGATGAATATGTTGTGCAACGGCCGGCAGCCACTTGAGTGTTGCGTCCTTGACGTGGACATAAAATGGCTCAGCGCAATTGCAGTTAACGATGAATTATTGGAATAAACCTGAAGCGGCTCACTTGAGAGGCAACGCACCGCAACTGTCACCTGATCCGGCAGGTTCGCACCCGCGCACGGCACTAACAATCCAATGAAGTTGTTTGTAATATTGCGCGGTAGGCTGCGCTGGACAAGTCAGCGGCTGTGTGCAAGATTTGGACATATGTTTCTACTTCTCGTCGGTTTCAATTTCACAGGCCAAATATCTGCCTCACGCTCTTTGCCTAGGGATATACATACGTGTTTGCTGGTGCGGCGGGAAATGGGAAGCGCATCTTTCACGCTGATTTGATTTTGTTGTTGCCGCCGCCGCTTTCGATGCTGTTCCCATTCTCAAGCCCATGCCCAGTGTCTGGGGGCGTTATGGTTTATAAATTTTCAAAATGCATTTCGATATTTTTAAGAGCATGCAGTCTGTTTTTGTTTCCCGCATTTAATCATCTATGAGTTTTGTATACAAATAATTATATTGTATTATTTATAAGCGATCAATTTTAGCGATGCTTATAAAGTTAATTAAAATCCAAAGTGTACAATTAAATTTGGAATTCTCGTTATGGTTGCACATATGGAAACATCTTTAATGAATGCATCGCTTCAAGTAATTGTACTTGAACAATTACTTTTTAATTCCAACACCTTTTATTTTGAGGGCTTTAACAAATAATTTAGCAATATTTATACTTGTTCTTAATGTGTATAAAATCACTTAAACATGCATTAATAATGCGCGCGTATTTGATGTTTTTCGTAAATTATATTGTTGGTGTTAATTAAAAACCTTCTTCGCCAGGGTTTACTCTGGCCAGTTATACATAACTCGGAAGCAACAACATGAAGCCACAAAGTTGCCGACCGAGCAGTCTGGGTGTATGAGTCGCCCTCTAACCTGTGCCAGGGGCACGGCAATGTGGTTTCAAACAATAATTAAAAGCAAATAAACAGATTTGTTCAACGACTAATTGAAGCTCAAATAAATCAAAAATTTAACTAAAAGCGTCGCTCAAGACCACCCAGAAAAATGCTGAAAAAAAAAGTTGTCTTGTAATCGAAGTGTTAATAGGCCAAACTGGTTTCGTGTGGAACGTGTGGGACGTGCCTGGATAGATAGATCGATCGATCGATACACAAAAACCGTTTGTAGGTCTACTGCCGCCCTGTCCGGCGGCTGTGAAGACCAAGACGACGACAATCTGACAATAGATGGAACGCTGACGTTGCTCACTCAACGGCCGTTCATCTGAGAGTTGCCCAGATTTGCCGCAACGTAGCCGGAGACTGGCAGCCGCAGCAGCGAATTCGCTTCACGCCGGTTGCACTTGAATGCTTCAACGACATTCTGATTTGTGGCTGCGGCTGCTGCCACTGCGACGGCAGAGCATTGGCATAGGCAAAGGCCTGGATCTGAGCGCGCGCGCCGTTTGCCCGGCAATATTTCACGTGAAAAGGAAAACTACAAAATTATCTATGCCGCAGTAAAAACAAACAAATGCAAAACGAATCTGAAAAAAAAAAAAATAATAAAGAAAAAGGTGAAAGTTTCCATGCCATGCATTAGGATCGGCATCTATTGGGGTCGCAATGGCGCTCACCCTATATCTATATCTATCTCGCTCTCGCACCCTTCACCCATGAGAACGCGCCACAGTTAATTTCAATATGGCGTCGTCGTCGTTTCCGCATGGCGATGCTCAGATGCAGATGCAGATGCTGATGCTGATGCAGATGCTGATGCTGCCGTTGATAGACGCGCTTTAAATGCATAAAATTGCTGACTATAAATAACATTTAATGAAACACATTTTTCGATTCTTGATTCTACACGCTACTCCGATGCCCGCCCCCTTTTGTTTGCCCGTTCCTTATATTGTTTTTGGCAAAGGATTGAAGCGCATCTTCTATGCGTTTTGAGTTATTATTGTAATTTGGCTGTGGGCAGTCGCGTGGAACGACAGCCGGTCGCAGTTGGGCCGGAGTTGGGTTCGCCGTGCTGATCCCGTTCTGGCCGGCTCCTTGGCATTTTGTCATACACACATTTTTCACAGTCTATGAAATATGATAAGTTTACGACAAGTGCACATTTCTTCCACAGCAAAGGGCCTGCGCCTGCTTAATTAATTATGCAAAAATAAAGAATTAGATATAATAGTTTTGGAGTGCAAACATAAAATTCACGGAAAATGCATTTACAATCTTCTCCAGAAGAAATAATCGGTTCTAGTTCAACCAAGTACCGAACCACCTACACACATCCGCCCAAATATGTTAACGGTAAACTCGCGTTCGTTTTAATGCGCTTCGCGTGCACATCTCAAAATTTAAATGTACCGTAACGGCAAATGAAATAGCAAAATAGTTGTTCTTCGACTTATTTCTCCCCCATGTACACAAGCGCACACAAGTGTGTGTAAATATGTGTAAATTTGCACAGAAAACTCTTAAAATTGCTATATTTGTGTTTCCCTTTTCTTTTTTTTTTATATTTTAAATGCTTTAGTTTTATTTAAGTGTTTATGGAGAAATAACTAATGAAAACGCCTTAAATTGCACATTTCGCTGCACTTCTGTGCGTTCTTTTGTTTTTGTTGCTCCTTTTTTCAGTTATTAATAAACACACAACATGCATGTTGCTGCTGGTTGTGCGTGCGTGTGTGTGTGTGTGTGTGCGGCAATGTGTGTTAAAGCGCAGCATGATTCGCTCGATTTAAAATACATTTCCATGCCAAAGGCAACGCGCCGAGTTGCCGCCCTTTGATTTATAAATCGGACTCCTCGCCACATCCAACCCGACACATTGACACAGCGTCGGCGATTTTCGTTTTGTCGCCTTGTGTTTGTTTATTCAACGTCAATACAATTTCATGTTAGTAAGTGTGTGTTTTGCGACAAAACAGAAATATATACAGACATGTCAAAGATTCGGCAAATGAACCCAACCGAACTTAAGCTGCATTTTGTTAAGTTGCTGAAATAAACTGGATGAAAAAGTTCTTGTAATCTTATTACTTTACAGACAAGTTCTTATATTTCCAAGCTTGAAATGCTTTTGCGAATGTTTAGACACACTTTTAACTTAATTAACACAAGCAGCAATCTATTTGGTTGTAAACAAGGTGTTGTGGGCTCTCGGCTCTGAAAGATATTACATTTAGATAAGGCCAACCAAATATATATATCTATATATATGTGCTTTACTTACGCTATCAAAACACAGAAATATAAGGTAACATTGCTGCAACAAATGTGCCGGGGATGGTTTTGCGGATTTGCTGGTAATGGCTTAGCTTAAAGGTTAGACTATACTGCTTGCGCCTTACTCCTGTTTCTGGGGCACACTGAGCTCCCAGAAAAGCTTGCCCATGCCACCAATGCCGACCAGGGCAAGCGCCATGGTGATGCGGTACAGCACACTATCGAAGGCGGAGCCCTTCAGGAAAACGGGCTTGCCGTCCTTCTTTTGGAAGTGCTCCTGCACCTTACGGATTTCAAAGTAACCCTTTTCAATCTGATCCTTGCTGGTCGCAGTTGCACGACGGGCGCTGGTGGTAGCAAAGCTGCGCACAACGGCCTATGATAACAAAATTTGCGGTTAGTTTGGGTGCTCCAGCAAATCTTACGTAATTAAGTCATAATATATACATTCTTCCAGGAGAATGCCATGGATAAATTTAATGCTTCATAATAAGAATGTTTCTCATTTTATACTCACTCTGGATAGGTTCATCATTTTGCTTAAAATATTTTTATTTTTAGCAATCGAAATGCAAATGGTCTGAATTGCTGAAGCGAGAAATTTACGGGCCTCAGATTATGACAGCTGTTTGACGTCTATGGAGAACATAGTTGCCACATCGTTTCAAAAATGCCATTCTCATTGATTTGACATTCACCATTGTTCGTGGGCGCCACTCACAACAAACAAATAGTTATAACTGTATTGCCGCAACTGTTCAGTATACATTTAATTTATTAGTTTTGAAAGTCAACAAACAGCTGAAAGACGCCATGGGCTTCTTAACAGTATTGAAAAAGATGCGTCAAAAGGAAAAGGAGATGCGTATTCTACTGCTGTAAGTGTATACAATCTTTCAACTTTGAAATACTGTGATTCATGGTATTTAACATATGCAGTGGGCTGGACAACGCAGGCAAAACAACAATCCTCAAGCGTTTTAATGGAGAGCCCATTGACGAAATCTCGCCCACCTTGGGCTTTAATATTAAGACACTGGAACACAATGGCTACACACTAAACATGTGGGATGTGGGCGGACAGCGCTCGTTGCGTTCCTATTGGCGCAACTATTTTGAGTGCACTGATGGTCTTGTCTGGGTCGTGGACAGTGCAGATCGTATGCGCATGGAATCCTGTAAGCAAGAGATGCAAATACTGCTACAGGAGGAGCGCTTAGCTGGCGCCACGTTACTTGTGCTGTGTAACAAACAGGATTTGCCTGGCGCTCTAAACTCAAACGAAATCAAAGAGGTCTCGTACTTCGACATATATTTATTTTAACGATATCAATTTTTTTTAACACTATGGTTTACAGATACTATGTTTGGATGATATCACCACACATCACTGGTTGGTAGTTGGAGTTAGCGCAGTAACTGGAGAGAAGCTGTTAAGTTCCATGGATTGGCTTATAGATGATATTGCAAAACGAATATTTACGTTAGATTAGAATACATGGCAACGGCTATTTCTCAAGCAAATACATTTTGTATAATTTTTCATCGTTATCGTTGGAAAACTGCGGCTTAAAATTAACTTTGTGAATTGTGGTAAAGCCTTCGTCCAGAGTAGGAACCTGGTACTTTTTCTTCATCATGTTGAACACCATGTCATTTATTGAAGAGTGTCCAGTGTCCAACAGTTCCCGATAGGCAATATTATGCTTCGCCTGCGCCGCCGTCACATTCATCACAAAACAACGACAAGGCACGTTCTTTGCCACGGCCAGCTCTACAAATTTTTTACGCGATGCCACGTCCAAATTGGTGTTATCCACTACACAAGATTTGCCAGCGCTTAGCGCACGCTGACAGGCATTAAGACACGCCGGTGTGCTACCCAAAGTGTCTGCGTTTGCGATTTTGTAGCCTTTGCCGCCGAGCACCTCGGCACAAAAATGACTCTTGCCCGAGCCGGGTAGGCCAACCATAATTATCATCTCGCATTTGTCTGCGCTTAACTGTAGATCATCTGGCTCAAACTGTGGTATTTGGTTATCCACGCTGCTGGGCTCGAAGTCCGGCTTGTTCCACTGCTCAACGCGCTTGTTCAGAAAATGAACCTCGGGCGTGTAGAAAGATACGCCAATGTTGGTGGCAAATAGACGATCAGCCAATGAATGATCCTTGCGTTGCTTGGTGACACCTTTGCCCGTCTCTGGTCGGCCAGCTGCATCGCCAACAAAGAAACAACGATCCAAGTTTATAGCCACATTGTCATTCATTTCATTTTTGAGATGTTCCCACATGCCTGGCAATGGCTTCCGATAGTAACCATTGCCTATAGCTATGAAGACCTGCACGGGTACACCCAACTTTGTTACTATGTTTTTGACTTTTACTTTAAAATCTTGGAGTTTGATTTTACCGCGCGCTATGCCGCCCTGATTGGTAAAGAAACATATTTTAAAGCCATCCTTGTGCAAACGCTGTAGCTTCTCGGGCACCTCGGGATAGATAATTTGCCAGTCGTCTGTGTTCTTCGGAAATACATTCCCGGATTTGGTCTTAATAATGGTGCCATCCATATCATAGCCAGCAATCTTCGCGGAAGCAGTCAAACCGGCGCTGCTGTAAATTACCAATTTACCACTCGCAACCGCGTCCCACTTCTCTTCCTCGGTGGCAGCACCCACGGGAACTGTTTCTTGCTCCTCTTTGCTGCCTTCTTGGCACTGGCTCTGATTCTCTGGTGCAGGATTGAAGACTACCTCGTATGGATGCCGCCCGTAGACAATTTCTAATAGGTCGCCGTGCTGTAGTTCGCATTCCGTGTCCTGCATAGCCATGACGCCATTAATGCCACAAGGATTCAGCCCGAGCACCTTTAACTGAATCCGTCCCAGTTTTAAATCAACTTGAAGTTGAACTTGTTTCTTGGAACAGCGCGTATCACGTATGCCGGTTTCCTTGCTGCGTCCAACAACATTTTTGCCGCTTGCCAAGTGTATAGCACAATGTTCGGCCTCCATGGGTTTCAGTGTACAGATTCGCGAGGCAACCCCCGCACTCGCTTTGCCCACGGAGCGATTTAAATATTTAGCCAGGGACATTGCTGCTGTTCTGACTATATTTATGGATTTATGAAATATAATCAGTTAAGCAGCAAATTCGCAAACGCTTCGCCAATTGTTGTTAATATCGTACGGATGTTCAGTATATAATCGATATTATTTATATACATTTACGATACTTGACAATCGATATCAGATACCAGATTTATCGATATTCTGGCGGAATCATTTGAAAATCTGTTTTATATATATTTTCGAAACAAAGCACAAGCCGTAAAAACTAAGAAGTTAGAAAACGATAAAGTTAATTGCCTTTTTTTGCCGTGAAAATTCTTGCAGGTAATTTAAGATCCATTTTTCTTTCTTTTCTTCGAATTAATCTGCAAAAACTTATTTCAGACATGTTACACAAATACGTTAAATACTTAAATTTTTGAACTATAAATAAATAGTAGGCTTTTATATATTTTTTTTCTCTACATATAAACGTAGATCAGTTTCCACATTTAAAACTTAGTTAGTAGGCTAGGTTTGCTGTCGGGCTCATTCCTGAAAATTTCAACTTTGATTCACACCAAATAAAATTATCTGCTATTACAAATTTTATTCCAAAATGCAGAGGAATTTTATTACAAAATTTCGCGTAAGTATTTGTAGTTACCTTAATTTAATCACAATCTCATTAAATATGAACAGCCTCTCTTGCGTGAAGTCAATGGGTGTAACTCTCTTGCACCCATGCTTATATTGAATCGTTCAATTCAACCATCGCCGATTGAGATGAACAAATGTGGTGGTGGTCCTGGAAAGATAACACCCAAGATGGCCAAGCTACAGAAGCAGTTTCAGGAAAACGACGGAAAACCCGTATTCCTCAAGGGTGGAGGCATGGATAATGTTCTGTACAGACTCACCCTTCTGCTCTGTCTCGTGGGTACTCTTGGCGATATATATCTATGGTTCGGCTATATATTGGCCTGAGCTACTAGATTATGTTCAATTATGGCTGCCTAAAATCAGATGGACTTAAGCAGCCATTCAATTCTTATATAATTGCATATAATAATTATATACTTAGTACACGTTGATGAAGCTCAACATGAGGTAATGTTACTGTTTAGTAAATTTCAGAAACAAATTTAATCATTTTGATGTCACAAACGTTCCGCAATTTACATTGTTAAGACTGCAGCATTTCATTCAGTGCGAATAAAATTTACATTTGCATTGAATTTAACATTGGTAATATCTTTATTATAAATTATCATTTAAGCTTTACTAATAATAAGGCCAGACTCAAAAGGGTAAATACATTTGTCAATTTGCTTTAATGCTTCCATCGTCAATCTTGTCAATAACCTGCTTCAAACAGTCCTTTGTCGATGTCTTTTCCAAGTCGCAGATGCGCGTCAGATCCATGGTGGCGATCTGTTCAATCATCTCTTTGATCTTCTCTTGCTTAATGATTGACTTTACCGATTGACGCATTCCAGTGCGCGCCCCAGTCGTTTTATGCTGTTCCGCAGAATCGTTTTCGATAGGTCTTCCCTTGGACCTGTAGTGCTGTTCAATTATTTTTCGTATTTTGAGTTTAGTAGCAGCACGTGATTTACGTGTTGTATGGTCTAAGGCAAGATTACGCAACTCCTGAAAATTGATTTCTTTAGTTGCTTCAATTCCATCTGCATTCTGTTCCAATGATGTTTCTTCCACAGTAGCTACTATTCCATCGTCATCGTCATCGTCTTCTAAACCTGCCATTTGTTTGGGGATCTCAATCGGCTCGGGTTCTTTTATAATAACTTTAGTTTCGTCTTCCACTAAAGACATATCCTGATATTGCTTAGAAACGCCTGCTTCAATTTTGTCTTTCTTGCGTTTGTTTTTTGGACTTTCTTTTGAGTCCTTATCCTTTGCTGGCTTCTTTTGATGTCGAGAAGCCTTCTCCACATTTAATCGCTTCTTCAGAATGCCTATGCACGGCTTCGTCTTGATGCGCACTGGCAAGATGGAGTTGTATTGTATGCCGATGCTATTGAAGCAATCTATAAACTCCAATATTTCGAAATCCTCCTGCAGCGTTGCCCACAGCTCCGCGTTGTTCTTATTTTTCGCTTCCACCAACAAGTGACTGTAGTTCGCAATTTCGGCTTGAGTATAGTTCATCGTTTCATCCTTACTGTAGATCCAATCACTTTTTATTTCCATAAAGCGCGATACGCCGCTCTGCGCAGCTAAGTTTGCAATGTGCACCGAAACATTTGGATTGGCCACCTCCAGACGATGTAATCGAGAAAGCGCTGCTCCACCTGGATAGTTAGTGCCCGAAACAACTAGCAGGAATATGGTCATAACCATGTTGAATAGCAAATGTGCGACAGCAAGGATCGCCAGGAAGCTGTGCCAAGCCGATTTGGCCCTGTTCATCCACCTTTCAAATGAAAGAGACATTTCAATATAGGCAAAATAAAAATAAAATATGTCAACTTACAAGCGTTCGCAACCGCACGCTGCTGCAATATTTAAAACGGGAAATACATATATTATGAAGCGAAGCTCCTTGTGTGGCAGTATTGAATACAACAACACAAACGCCACTGCACATAGAGCCAAGGGCCTTAGCCGCCTCTCAAAGTAAATGCCAATGGGCACAAAGGCCAACGAAGCGCCCATAGCACGAGGTAGAGCAGAGTAAAAGTACCACAAAAATGGTGATGTGCCCCAGTTGGAGCTCTTGTTAAGTATCGTATTGTACCATAGCACTTCACCCTCGGGCCACAGCAGGCGACGCCAAAAGAACGAATCCACCAACACTGTGCTTGCCAAAATACACAGACCAGCTGGCAAAGCGATCTTCAGCAAACTGTGGGGAAAGGTCAATTATTAAACAGCGACAACAGGCAATTTATATATATTAGCCATACCCATCAATGGACAGCTTTTGCTGTAATAAGTCCAAAGCAAGCAGCAAGCCCAAAAAAATTGCCAACTCGGAGCGGAATACAATTATAGAAATGCCTGAACAGATGATAAAGGGCTTCGTTTGGCCACGCATCCAATAAGCAATTGCATAGAGCACTAAAATCAAACGAAATTTAAATAATAAATATGTATTTAACAATAAATAATAGAACTACAAACCAAATGGCAGTGCAAAAACGTTCGGCAGAGGACGCGTCATGTAGAAAATATAGTGAAATTGTGATATGGTAATTGCCGTAAACCACAGACGAACTTCGACGCCATAAATCTTTGTTACAGCTCGACGCAAGTTGTTCCAAGCAAATGAAATAGATGCAGCCAAGACAAGGCGCACTGTGAACGATATATTAGCATTAGAATCGGGCAGTCAGAGTTCATTTACAAGTGTTTTTTTTTTACCTACATATTGTGCCCAGAATTTATTGATGTTCAGCGACTCGAAGAGCAGCACAAACGGCGCCGACAATATCGATATGATGAGCGGTCCTATGAATGTGCGTGGCACAACGCCTGGATATTCATGATGATCATATTGTGTGAAATTATTGCGCAAATATAATATATCATGCATGGCCTGCAAGTTGAAGCTCTCCTCGACCTTTGTGAACGGCGTATAGACGAGGTGGGCCGCGGCCGTCAGGAACACCAACTTGTCCATTGTGCACAGTTACAGGCGAGGCAAAAGAGTTCAAAATATGTTTTGCCGCTAAGCTGGATATCAAATTGGCATATTACATAATTGCCATAATTGCTTTGGCACCAAATTCAACGTATTTTGGTAAATGCACGTATATTTCACTGCTGACGTATATTTTACCATCAAATAATCCGGCCGGCGTCAACAATGTTTGTAATTTTTGTCAGAGGCTATTTAGTTTTCAGCATTGCCGAGTGTGTCCAATTACCCAGGTATACAATGTATATTTGTTTTTGCTGTGGAGAGCAGAATTTACATTTCCAAAATAAAGTCGAAATTTGATTTAAAAATAGAACCGTTCCACGTTGAACCCAACAACAAGAACATAACAACAAGAACAAAAGCAACAACAGGTCTCACTAACAGCTGCTCGTGACTCACGCACGCACGCACTCACGCACTCATGCGATTGCAATCGACGTGAATGGCAAACATTGACAACACTTTACAGCACTTTTGTTTACACAATTTGAAATTTCAAGTCATTCTCATCGGCCGTCCTTCTGTCAATCACGGAAAATAAAAAATAATGTTAGTGTCCAAAGACGACAATATGGAAAACGTAGAGCCAAAAATCTTGGATGAGAGTGACTGCTATGTAGTGTATAAGAAATTACAGCTGCAGCTGGAATTGCTGCAAGTTCAGGAAGACTACATTAAGGAGGAGCAGCGTAATCTGAAAAAGGAGTACCTACATGCTCAGGAAGAGGTTAAGCGGGCCAAGGCTGTGCCCCTGGTTATTGGCCAGTTTTTGGAGGCAGTTGATGAAAACACCGGAATTGTCGCCTCAACCACTGGCTCAAATTACTATGTGCGCGTGCTGTCCACAATTGATAGAGAGCAGCTCAAGCCGTCGGCTTCTGTGGCATTGCATAAACAGAGCAACTGTTTGGTAGACTTGGTGCCACCGGAGGCGGATAGCACCATATCCATGCTGTCACCGGAAGAGAAACCTGACGTCAGCTATGCGGACATCGGCGGACTTGATATGCAAAAGCAAGAAATACGCGAGGCTGTCGAGCTGCCGTTGACCCACGCTCATTTGTACAAGCAAATTGGTAAGCTGTGCTAAAGCTGTTCCTAACGGATTACGTAAACATCTATGTGTGCGCAGGCATTGACCCACCACGCGGCGTACTACTCTATGGCCCTCCTGGTTGCGGCAAGACTATGCTGGCCAAAGCGGTTGCTAATCAGACGACAGCCGCTTTCATTCGCGTCGTCGGCTCGGAGTTCGTGCAGAAGTACTTGGGCGAGGGACCACGTATGGTGCGTGATCTGTTCCGGCTGGCCAAACAGAATGCGCCATCGGTGATATTCATTGATGAAATCGATGCTATTGCCACGAAACGCTTTGACGCTCAGACAGGCGCCGATCGTGAGGTTCAGCGCATTTTGCTGGAGCTTTTGAATCAAATGGATGGCTTCGATGAAACAACCAACATTAAGGTTATTATGGCAACTAATCGCGCGGATACCTTAGATCCGGCTCTACTGCGTCCTGGACGCTTGGATCGTAAGATCGAGTTCCCGTTGCCAGATCGCCGTCAAAAGCGTTTGGTTTTTACCACCATAACTGCCAAAATGAATCTCGCCGAAGATGTGGATCTGGAGGAGCTTATTGCTCGCCCGGACAGAATTTCGAATGCTGACATTAACGCGATTTGCCAGGAAGCTGGAATGCATGCAGTTCGTGAAAATCGTTATATCGCACACGCTAAGGACTTTGAAAAAGGCTACAAGACCAGCGTGCGCAAGGATGAGGCTCAGCACGAATTTTATAATTGAATCCTTAATATAAAAATTATGAAAAAAAAAAAACTAAGAATTGTTTCCATTAAATGCATCTTAATGCAATACTACTTAATTTTGTATATTTAATGGCGCGAAATGTCGTTTTTAATTTAACGGCTTTTCCGCATACGTAAACATGTGACTGGCACTCAGCAGGAAAACCAGCTGTTGATCGACTCTACGCTTGCCGCTCTCTCTCTGCTTAGCATATTTTCAGTTTGTTTTTGGTTAAAGTAGATGTTTATTTAAATATATGAATTATGGCCAAAATGTCCTCGGTGGAGACGTATGTGACGCGTATTAGGCCTGCCATAGAAAATTTCATACAGCAGCCTAATAAAGCCAACTTGTCGGAAGTAGAGAAAGAAGTTATGGGATTTGACTTTGGACAAATACGCATATTTCAAATACAAATTGTAGTCCCGCTTGTAATTAAGCTTGGCGAACTTACAGGGTAAGTAGCTGAAATAAGACAAATGTAAATTTTCCCAACTACATATGTGTCCTGTGCAGGGAAAGTCAGGAGCTGCGCACAAGCTTGTTGGATTGCCTGCGACACATTCTATCCAAGCTCTACTTGACGGAGGAAAAAGCCTTACGCTCCATTCTAGTGGTTGTCCTGCAGCAGATCCGTGATCGCAGTGGCTCTGCAATGCAACCCGATCTCTCCGAGGAAATCAAGTTGGCGGCAGTACTCTGCATAACGATGGCCCTGCAACGTTCCACAAGCGATGTGCTCGAAACATTTTATGGAAAAGAGGCTGTCGTGGTCTTAGGCCAAATATTACTCACGCTCATTGAATTTATCTCAAAGGAAAGGTATCGCAAACTGGTCAATTCATCGCTGGAAGGCTTAATGGTACTCTTCTATGTGCACGATGATGCCGATGCTGGCGACGTGGTTTTGCGCAACCAGATAGCCAACACCATATTCATATTCCTGCCAAAAATCGTTACTGTGCTCTTCAAAACAGCGATGGCGGATGATAAGGTTGGCGAATCAACTAAATCCGTAAGTGCCCTGGAAGTCACAATTTTAACTGTCTAATTGAAGATTTAACACAATATTTTAGTTGGGCATTAAGGCCCTGGGCCGCATCACCTGCATTATGTTCGAGGAAACCACTGAGGAGTTTATCAAAGCACGCTACGACGTGAATGCATTCCAATCACTCCTTAGCACACCCAACGGGGAAAGTAATGAGCTGCTGAATGACGTTAACATATTTGGTAGCAAGCGTTTAAGTCTTGAGCAGAACGAGGAGCGCCTCAAGAAGCTCCAAACTGGTCTACGCTCTGCCCAGTGGATAGCAGCAACATCAAAACATATGCGCATCATCTTTGTCGAAACGAGTATATTGCGCGCCCACAGTTCTGTTGCAGTGCGTCGAATGTACGCGGAAATGTGTTGCTTACTCCTCAAGAATTGCGCGCACAATTTGAAGCATAATTTTATACATTTGCTGGAGAATGTTTTAGCTTTGTCGGAGGATGAGGAGAAGGATATAGCGAAAATGTGCCGTGAGAACCTAGCGCAGCTGCAGCAGCAGCCGAGCTGTGCGAGCATCTTTGACGAGAATGCAGAAATTCTTCTGGACGCGCATCTGAACAAATGGCCACGCATTCTACAGCGCTGTGATGACAGCGAACAGTTATCGGAGCTGCTGTTTTTCAAGGGATTCTTGCGGAATATTAGCGCTGACAAGTTACAGCTGCTACTGTTGTTACCAAAGAATTTGGAATTGTTTGTCATGTGTCTGCTGACGGCGCTTGATCAACGTACATCGCGCGAATTGCTAAATGAGGAATACTCGCTACGGCATATCCAAGAGGGCAGTGCTAAGGAGCTGGCGGCTCAATGTTCCAAATTGTCTTGGCGCCAGTTCAAGTATCTCAACTCCAAACGTTGCTTAGATGTTCTTTATGACATTGCTGCATTATTGGGCGCTGAGCCGTCTTTAAATCGCCTAATCTTTGACTTTTGCCAGGATTTGATTGAACGACGCAGCTCAGCCATGAATGAGTCGATTTTGTTAATGACGCTAATGATAACACCGCAACAAAGAGTAGCGCGCGAAAGCCGTTTATCGCTGGCACAACTTTTTGTCGATCAGCTACTTGCCGAAGAGCACTGGCATTTGGCACTTCAGCCGGATGCAGCCTGGCGACTGAAGGTCGACAAGGTAAGCATTTTATGCAAACGCTACTTTATAAATTATTTAAGTTATAAAACTTCGCAGCCTTCATCCTGGTTTAAAGATCACACGCCTGGTCTCTACTCTTCCGCGATAGAGGTCCGCACGCAGGATTGTGATTCGGATGATGAGACCGAGCCAGTCAATAGTCGCGTGAGCATTGCGGATGCACAGTTCAATGTGCTGCATACCTGCCTGGTTTTGGATGCTTTGGGGCATTGTGCCAAATTTATTGGCGATACGTTTGATCGTTATATATTTCGCAGCTTGCACAAAGTGCTCCTGAAGTTGGGTGAGTTATATTATATCAATGCGTTAATATGTAATCTTACATGCCAACCCTTTACTACAGCTAGCAGTAACACTATGGTCCATGAAGCAGCTACATTTTCATTCGTTTCAATGCAGCTGGCCTTGAAGTATGCAGCACCCTCACATTTCATAGAATGCTCCACTGACTACCTAACCTTTCATATGAATGCGCTGCTAAGGAAGGTATTCTCAATATGTCCGGTCACAGAAGCCACAATTACAATTTGGAAATCTTCCATTGCAGTCACCCGAGAGCAGTGAAGCCGTAGATATACTCACAGTTGTATTGCAGTACAGCTCGCGTGGGAATGTGCCCCATTTGGAAAGTATTTTCCAAACAATATGCGATGAATGCGCCAAGTCACATCAGACGGACAATATACATTCATATTTGCGCGTCTTCAATGCGTTCCTGAGGCATGCGGTCAGCTGGCAAAGTGCTACAGCGGCAGAGATCGCCGACATTCAAATGCATGTGGATGAGGAGCAGAATATTCTAAGCACTTGGTTAAATGTGCTCAATAAGCAGCCAACTGACACTCCTGTTGATTTAAATAGTGCGCCTAATGAAGAACCAGATATAAATATGCACGGAGTTGAAATTGAGGACCCGTCAGCGGAACCGCCTTCAAAACCCATTCTGCCGCAACACATTGAAATTGTCAAGGAGATTATAAGTCAGTCTATCAAGTTCCTTTCACAGTCTGAGCAAGCCCAGCAAATTCTTGCACTGGAATGCCTTATTTCTGGTGTGCCACTGCTCGCCGACTATGAGGACGAGCTGCTGCCTCTAGTCCATCTGTTATGGCAACCGCTGGTCGAAAAATTTCGTCAGAAAGACTCGATAGTGCTAAGTCGCTGCTTCAGCCTATTGCACATTCTCGTTCTGCATGCTAAGGATTTTATCCTAAAGCGCAGTCTCAGCGATGTTATACCTCAGCTTAAGCAGTTTTTGAAGACGGCCAGTTGCCACAGTAGCACGGAAACTTTACGAGCGCCCACCCAGGAATATAAACTGCAGTTACAGTTGCTGCGGCATCTGGCATCATTTATACGCAGCCTGCAGCTTGAGGGCAAACATCTACATGATCTGCTTAGCATTGTTGTGTTGTATTTGTCTCAGGCGCAACCTAAAGAAATGCAAGCGCTGGCTGTGGAATTCTATGAGAACCTAGCTACCTACAACGGACCATTTGTGTATGTGACGCTCCTACAACGTGCTCATCTTAAGGACTACAAAGCTAGTATCGACCGAATATTCCACGGCTTAGGCTTTCGCCTAGAAGCGCCAGTCGAACCTAATCTTGACTAATAAACATTTATATTTGCAATTGCTTTACATTGTTTTACATTTCAGACTTTTACTATTTCTATTGTATTTGTCAAAGCGCACATGGTTCGCTTTGTTTGATCAATGCATGAGCTAAAACTGTTTATCGATTGGATAGTTTTTGTTTTTTATTAAAATGACTTGTGTAAGTTTATATAAACAAGGATTGAACAAAAAATTTAATTTATACAGAATTGTAGCCTTCGGGAGTAAAATTTAAGGTAGGGGCTTGCAGTGGAGTATGGGGGTCTCACATTATTGCCAATTTCTAAATGCTATGCATAAACATAATAAATTTGCTCACTGTTTACGTTTTTAAGTTTTTTTTTTTCTTTTTTAAATCGCACAAACACTGTACAGTGAATACTCAGATGCTTAGCACCAATAAAACTTAGCATCTGACTTCTAAAGCCATTTTTATATAATCATTCTTGTATGCAAGGTTTTTGTATCAAATATAGCTGAATTTGTTGTGAATTGATTGCTATTCTGCTGCCCTTAACCCTATATACCACAACTATGTTCTTTACTCTGACTCATATCGTAGAGTAACTAGCAAGCTGTGTGCATTAAGGTCCTATGAGCATTTTTGAATCTGTGTTTTTGTTCGTTCTAATGCGGTTGTGGGTTCTTAAGCGTGGGCAGGGGTGCTGGAGTTTGTGGTGTTCTTAGCTATTGTTATGCATAGGAAGCATGCTGCTATGACTACGCCAGCCAGTTCATTAGACTATTGGCATATGCCATAGGCTTGACATCAGGATGTGGCTGTGAATATAATGGAAGATATTATAATTAGTGCACACATTAGATGGGTTTGTATCAATAATACTTACCACAGCCTCAAAGGATCTGTAATTTGGTTTTAAATTGTTACCAGTAATTGTTATAAATGCGCCCATGTTGCCCATAGTATCACTGTAAATAAATGTTTACAATACGTTTGGTTTTGATAGTTTAAGACTTGTGGTACTTACCAATAGTTTGGCGCTGAGAAGACAGTTATGCATTGACCATTGTGGGCCACCTCATAGCCCATATCTTTGACCTCGTGACTGCGAATGATATAGTCCAACTTGTTCAGGTTACAGAATGCTTCAGTTACGTCCGGACCAAACTGTATGCCCACGCCGCGCTTAGATGGGCCACGTCCCATCCATTGCTGCGGATCGGACCAGAGCAACTCGCACATGAGTCCCTCCTCTGGTGGCTGGCAGTTGCGTTCAATGCGTCTTATATTATCCAATGTAACATTGTCTGATGAAAAGAGGCCCCCATGCATAACCAGAATCTTCTGATTTATGCAATGGCATAATGGCAGCCAGTTGAATACTTGCGTAAATATATTCGCCATTGTGTTGTTATACTTGGCAGTCACCTCGCCCGTGAATCCGTACATTTGATTCATGTTAATGCTTTCGTGATTGCCTATAAGCAATATTAAATTAGTTTAGATTTCAATGATTGGTGTTACAAATTGTAACTTACCGCGAGACAAGAAGAAATGATTGGGATACAGCAACTTAAAGCCAAAGAGCGTAAATATACATTCTACAGAGAATGAACCTCTATCCACGAAATCTCCATTAAATAGATACGGATTCTTTTCTGAGGGTAGCCCGTTTATATCAAAAATATTCATCAAATCATAAAACTGGCCATGGATATCTCCACAAATTGTGAACTTCTCGTCATCTGGAACATTAATATCCACTAGGGATGGTTGTTCACGCATGTACTCATCAATGTTACGGAGTATCTGCAATCATACATATGTTTAATATTTTGTCACACGAAATTCAAGTTCAATTGCGATTGAAAGACCATTCACTACCTTATATGCGAACTTGCGATGCAGTCTCTTTTGTGCCTTATAGTGTTCCATAAGGTCTTTCATAAATTGTAAAGTAACCTTGTCATCCTCCAGTTGAGGTCCCTTATAATCATCCTCAATGGCTGAATTAAAAAAAAAAAAATACATAGAATATACGCTCGGAAAAGCAGGTTTTCCAATGCGCGGATGATCAATCGATTACTTACTAATGTTCTCCATATCGCTATACATCTCCGAGAGAGTCTTCTCAGGCTTATCTACAGCGATAGCACGCTCAAATGCGCGCATTTTAACAATTTTACTGCACTCGGTGAATTTTAATTTAGCGTCCTTATCATTGGGCCTGCATTTGGCCACCTAAAAAGATAGCTTATCAAATATCATGCGTAACAGGTTCTCTATATAATAACTGCACTCACATATTCAAAATCAGAAAGGGCCTGTTTGAACTTGCCCAGGGACATGTGCGCCGCCGCACGTCGATAGTAACCTTTCAAGTAGCTGGGATCCGTTTTAACCGCTGACACGCCATCCTGCAGAGCCAGGCCAAAGCTTTCCTGACGTAAATGCGCCAGCGCCCGATTGGCATAGTAGATTGCACTGTTGGGGTATAGTTCTATGGCTTTGGAATACATGTCAATGGCTTTCGAGAATTCCTTGGCTGCAATGTGACGAAATGAGTCATAGTTACATTAACATTCAGATTTAAGCTTTTTAGCTGCCCTTTAAACAGCACATAAGAATTACACAAATTTGCACATAGAGCCAATGCCTGTAAATTGTTTTTAAGGTTAGGTCGAAGACAGCTTACAGACAACACGGGACGCTCTTGAGTTGCATACAATTTCTTAGTGTCTTTCATGTGCTTTACCGACTATGTAATCATATCTAGTTTCTCGTGTATGTGATGAATGACAACTTACTTTTGAGCAAATCATTTCCTTTATTTTTGTACTGCTCGGCCGCGGCAAAATCTTGTTGACCTGCTTCCGCCGTTGAATCATGATTGATGGCATTAATCTCTGCATTGGGCACTTGTTCCTGCTGGTTATCCGAAAATTTTTGTTGGATTTCCAGTTCTGACGACGACATATTTTGTTTTAATTGATGATTTTTTCTGCCTAGTTGTTCTCTAATATTATTTACTGTCTGCAAATTTTTAAGAGTTGAGAAACGCCAAAATGATTAGTGCTGTGCAACAAGCGGGTAGGCGCAACTTATCGATAAACAGAAATTTTAAAACTCAGATGACTTTTCTCAGTTTTACGATATAATAACTATATATAAATGTAGCATAAATGTGTATTTAAGGGACATGTCGCAGTTATAATTTTAAGTTGCAAATGTATAAAAATAATGCCAAGGCACTTTGTCGATTATATTTGTTCATATGCTAATTTGTTCTCTAGAACAGATGCAGGTGCTGCACAACGCTGCATATCAGATTATCGATATGCCCCAAAGGCCGCAACAGCTGTTATGAGCTGGGCTTTGTAATCAAGCGGTGAGAAAAGTTAGAAACGGGTTGTTGTTAGTATAGAAACTATCAGGCGAATAGCAGCACTGGGACACACAACCAGAGCCTAGGATCAGTTAACTGCAGCCAGAATTTCAGTAAACATCAGTCGCGCTTACAAACTCAATTGCAAATAGACCATTTAAAAGTTATTGTGCGGGCGTGTTTCAGTGTGAGAAAGTGAGCAACACAAATACAAGCAATTATGTCTATGAGCAATTTATCAGTAGACGGCGAGTTCCGTTATATTATTCAATGGTTTAACGAATGGAGTGAGCTCCAACGCGATGATTTTGTCTATGAGATGGTGGAGTATCTCTCAAGAGACACGTCTGTTGACGCAGGCGAAGATGGACGTGGTGGTAGTACCTATGTAAATGGCGTCGTCAATTCCCTGGCCACGTCGAGTGTCCAGGAAAAGCCCATGAGTCTTTTTCAATGCCGTGTAACTATTAAAAAAAAATCGTAGTAATTAAATTGACTTTACTAACATGAAATTATTTTTGTAACAGATTAAACTTTTTCGTCAATGGACTCCCAAATGGCCGATTGAATTCAAATCTAAACTGCAAGAGAAAATCAACGAAATGGACCCCAAAGTGGGAGAGAAAATCATCAATGAACTGAAGACACCACATTCTATGCACAATGGTGACGTATCTGTTCTTTTGAATGTAAATGGAGCTAGCGGCAACGGGTACACTGAATTGGAGCAAGCGGCGGTAGACTCTGAAACATTGCCAAGTACAATGGAAACATTGGCAGCGCCAGTCGCAGCGGCAGCAGCTGCAGTTGTTAACGATGTTATTGACCAGACTTTGGAGACAGTTAATGATAACCATTTAGCAGCTGTATTGCGTCAAGAAACGCCAGTTGATGATGATGATGATGACCAGCTCGCTGGCAATGATTGCAATGCTGATACAAATGGCATTTATGCGTCGACGGCTGCAGTGACAACGATTGCGGTGAATACGTCCCCAACAGAGCAGTCGCCGTCGCAGTCGCAGCAGTTACAGCAGTCGCAACCGAGCATCGAACCTGTAGAACAGGTCGAGAATAACGTTTCAGCCAGTGTCATTGTCTCTGTGGCTGCTGCGCCCGAGGTAGTCCCGGTGGCATAGATACACGGCTGCTTGTGGCGCTTGTTAGGAGAGCAAGCGGTCGAAATAAAAGAAGGCTTATTGGAGCAGTTGGGCACCACATACGCATAGCATTGTACGCCATCAGAATCAATACATTCCATATACACACATTTCTAGAAAGTTAGAATATATATGCATAATTTAAGCTAAAGTTCATTTCATTTCATGTGCATTTGTATTTGCGTTAAGCAGACTTACTAAATATGTTAGTAATATTTTAAGTACAACATATGATCAAAATATATTTACAAACATATTTGAGTGCAACTATAAGGATTTGATCAAAATTTGAATTCGCCCTGAATAGGCTATCGCAGTATTAAAAAACATGTTTTCTTTTGTGTACGTGTGTGTGTGTGTGCGCGTGTGTGTGTGTGTGTAGCAACACATTGTGTTGCCGGCACTTTGACTTACGCACGAGGTGGCAGTGCCACTCGGATGTCGGGCCAGTTATGATCGCTCGTTGGCTTTGCCTTGCTCAGATCGGCCTACAATAAGTCGTGTCTGTGTGTGTGTGTGCATGTGTGTGTTTCTTTGCATACATGTGTAGTGGTCGCTATTTCATAAGCTCAGCTTTTGGGGCATATAATTTGTTTTTGTGCTCCCTCTTTGTTTTGATTCGTTGTTGATAATAAAAAAAAATTAAAAAGGCAAAAACAACAAAGCTGCGCTCCGCCGTCGAAATGGAAATGGAAATAAGATATACTCAGATATTGAACCAATTTATTTCAATTTTATTTCGCACCTCGACGACAAAAGTTGTGTTCGCGTCGGGCATTCAATGATCAGTTAAGAATTGTGCACAAGTTAAAGAAACGCGCGCGTGTGTGTGTATGTGTGTGTGTGTGTGCGTGCGCGCGGGATCAATTGAAGCAGCAGAAATTGAACGAAAGCTCAAAATGCATTTGTTGTTTTTGAAGTTCATATGCATTACAGTTATTAGCACATTGTGCTTTCAATGTGAGTACAAAACCAACGACTTAAACAACAAACTTGAGTGGCGCACAGTTGGAATCAATTAGCTCATATTACATGTACATACAAATTTAAAGCCAAAGAACAGACGTCATCTTTGGGGCCAATCGGCACTGGGTCAAGGTCAATGTCTAGAAATTCCCCAAGCAAATATGCTAACATCATGCTGCGAGCCGCAAAGCAAAGGCGAAGGGCAATAAACTACTACAATATAATTACGAAAACGATGGCAAAAGTGACTCAGTAATTGCTGAACCGGACTTTTGTTTGGGCTTAAACTCTTGACGGTTTTGGGCACTTCTGGTTTGCAGATATTGACCTTGGCTATTTGCTTGTTTTTTGGTTTAAAAAATAATTTTTTTTTTTTTTTTCAAATTATTTACACGTGCGCTCACCTGTTACCACATCCCGTTTTTTTGCAGACGTTTGTCCCGCCAGTCTCTGTCATTGTATACGCATTAAGGACTGCGTGCCCTTTGTCCGGCTTTTGCTCAATCACAGTCCAGAGGAGCGCGCCTCTGTGTTCGCCATGGTGCATTCAGCCGGCTGTGGCTATCATGGTCTCGATCCGCTCGCTTGCTGTCCGCAGCATCAGGCGGCATCTTCGCATACAGGTGTGCGCAGTTCGCGCTTTGCGCCCAATGATCGCTGGGTCTGGGACACGTCGAGCGGCTCGAAGCGCAGTCCCAGATTCAACTACAGCTTGAATCGATTTGTGGCGCACGAGACCGAAATGCGTTTGCATGACTATTGGGATTTTGAGGCGCAACGCAACTGTCCACAGCCAATTGAAGATGATTATGATGATCATCATCCGTTTGGATTTGGCAGCGGTCATCACTTTCAATACCACATTGATCACGAGATTGAGCCAGTGGAGAAAGCGCCGCGTCCAAAGCCTGCAGATAGACCGATTGTGTTTCCTGGCGATTTGCGTTTTCAGGAATCGTTCGAGATCAGAGGAGATGGCGAGCTAATGGCCGATGCCAGCCAAGAGCAGATAATACGTGACACAGCACCCACCACAACGATGATGCCCATGAGCACGCCCACGGCCACATTAATGCCGGCTGCGCGCATGAATTCACCCAATTGTGGGATAAGTGTGAGCACACGTCTCTTGGGTGGTGACGAGGTTGCCCCAGGACAATATCCATGGTTCGCCCGTATCGCCTACCGCAATCGCAGTGAGTAGCACAATTTTAAACGCAACAATTTTTAATGACATCCAATTGAAATTGAAATTTGTGTATAAACTCGTACGTGTGTGTATTATTTTCGGAGATGGTCCTCGTCCTTGGATTAGAATACATTTAGGCACAAAAACAAAACGATCATTAAAACATTGATTGCACTTATCCCAGCTCGTTTGCCACACCAGTCATCTTCATGGTGATTAAACAACCGGTGCCAAAAACAGCAACTGCCTTCAGAAGTGAAACCGCGCCCTCGCTAAGTTCAAATCCTTGAGGCTCCTCTGCAAACTGCCCGCCCTTCTGGCTGCCATAGGAGTACTCGCTACCTGGCCCATACGGGTTGTAGTTATATTGGTTATCATATGGATAGTTATTGTTTTGATTATATGGATAATTGTTTTGATTGTTATATGGATAGTTATTTTGATTGTTATTATATGGATATTGATTATTGTATGGATATTGATTATTATAAGGATAGTTATTGTTATATTGATTATTGTTATTATAGGGTGGGTTGTTGTATTGATTGTAATTTTGATAGCTTCCAGAATCGCCATAGGTTTGGTCTTGGCTCACATTTTCATTTTGAACATATGGAACCTTGCCCGGAGGACAATAAGCGCAATTACTACTTAGGTCGGACGCACTTTTACATGGGCATCCTTTACTCATTTTGCTAGCTCTGCAATAATATTAAAAATAACTTGATTAATACAATTTCGCCATTTCACTGTACACAGCCAACAATCGCATCAGCTATCGCTGCTCCGGCTCTCTTATTTCCAACAATTATGTCCTTACCGCCGCTCATTGTGTTGTCAACTTGGTGAGCGATCTAGAGATGTAAGTGAAACTAATTGTACAATATGCCACACCCCCCCCCCCCCCTTCCCCCTAAAAACCCTTTTACAGATTTCAGGTGCGCATCGGCGATGACGTATCCGGCGCGCAGGATTGCAGCCCAAATGCTGCCAATTGCAGTCGCCCAAATATATTTGATATTGTCAACGTGCTGGTGCATCCGAACTACGATCAACCAAAGTATGCGAATGATATTGCCCTGCTGAGTCTAAACAATAGCCTGAGTAAGCTGATCTAACACGACCCCCTCCTCACGCCCCAGCCAGCAGTCGGTACATTCTGGCGTTTTTTTTTTTCAGGTAATTTCACACCAATATGCTTACCTCTGAACAGCACAGCAGCGCTCGCAGATAGATTGATCGGGCAATTGGGCGTGGTGGCTGGTTGGAGCACAAAAATGGAGAGTATGTTGTTAAAATATTAAATAAACGGAATTGAATGAACACAGTTTAGCTGACGACATATATACTGATTAATGCGCCTACTCCGTTACAGATACAACTTCAAGCAGCCCTGCCAGCAGCACAGCCTCCGTGAGATTCATCAGATTGCCCATAGTCAATACGACGAGCTGCGCAATTACCTATGCCACGCTCAGCGAGAACTTTCAGCAACCGATTGTCATCACGCCCAGACATCTGTGCGCCCAGGGCCAGCCCATGAACGATGTGTGTCGCGGCGACAGCGGCGGACCCTTCATGGACGATGGCACCTCCGGCATACTCAACGCCGATGGACGATATACGCTGCTCGGCATTGTCGCCTTTGGACCAACTCTATGCGGCGTTACCACCGTACCGGGCGTCTATACGGCTGTCAGCTCGTACATGAACTGGATTTTCGATAGCATCAATGGTGAATCTCCAAAGCCAGTGCGGAATACATGAACGGGAGAGTTGCGTGGGGCACGACTTTATCCAAAGCTTTTCGACGCCAAAGCCAAATATCTACATATGTAGAACTAACACCGTTGTGTATTATTCCTATACAAAAAAGAATACTAAAAATATAAATAAATTAAAATACCTGCAGATCTAAGCAGATTGTTGTTATCACTTAATATGCAAAGCAGACAAGAAGAAGAAAAAAAAAAAAACAACAAAAAGCTCAAGCCAAAGCTCGCGCAAAGTTCTCTGTTAAGCTGTGCTCATTTGCCTGCCGCGTCTCAGTCGTGCGCCAAGCCTTGCTCTGAACTCTCCAACTGTAATGAACGGCTGATTGGAGTTTTACCGTTGTAGTCATCATATTTACTTAATTGTGTACTTATAAAAGATATTTAAAAGAGAAAACAATAAGCATCAATTGCACAATAACTGACGACGCTTTAACCAAAAGTGAAGATGCTTAAATTAATTACAGCCTGTGCGATTTTGGGTTTTGGTGTAAATTTGGCAAATGCGCGTAAGTAAAACAAAATAAATAGACAAGCCAAAGGAAAGTTTATGGAATCGTCGTTATAGAAGCGCGAAGAATATTGAATTATGCACATAAATAGGCGTGTTTGTTTGTATATACATATGTGTATATGGAGGCCTTCGCATCTCTCGCAAGATTAGCTATTCAAAAACCAGTTTCTATAACCGATAGTTAATAAAAGTTATTAATTCATATACCCAATACATTGCTTACGATATGATTATACAATTCTTTGATTATTTTCTTTGGATTTCAATGCAGAATTTTATTTTCCCAATGAGGCTAACCAGGTGCCCAACTATGGACGCTGCATTACGCCCAACCGGGAGCGCGCCCTCTGCATCCATCTGGAGGATTGCAAGTATTTATATGGAGTACTGACGACGACGCCCCTGCGGGACGCGGACAAACTATATCTGAGCCGCAGCCAGTGTGGCTATTTTAATCACAAGGTTCTGGTATGTTATCAAATTGTTGATCAATTAATGTTGTGCTAATTGAGTAAGTGCACAACTCACAGATTTGCTGTCCGGATCGTTATCGGGACAGCACGCCGGCAACGACAGCAAGACCGCCCGCAAATAAGACGAACACAAACTTGTTACCCTTGCCGGGCCAGTGCGGCAATATATTATCGAATCGCATTTATGGCGGCGTTAAGACAAAGATCGACGAATTCCCCTGGATGGCGCTGATCGAGTACACCAAAGGTATTTGATCCACACATATGAAACCTCCAGTAAAATGTTTTCGCTTTTAAAGGCAGCGGCAACAAAGGTCACCATTGCGGTGGCTCGCTGATCAGCACACGGTACGTGGTGACAGCTTCGCATTGTGTCAATGGCAGATCCCTGCCTGCCGACTGGCGTCTAACCGGCGTGCGTCTGGGTGAGTGGGACACTGCCACCGATCCGGATTGTGAAGTGGACGTGCGCGGCATGAAGGACTGCGCGCCACCACATATGGATGTGCCGGTGGAACGGGCTATACCACATCCTTCGTACGATCCAGGCTCCAAGAATCAAGTGAACGACATAGCCCTGCTGCGCATGGCACGCCAAATCGAGTACACTGACTTTGTGCGACCCATTTGCTTGCCGTTGGACACGAATCTGCGTTCGGCTACATTCGATGGCATTTCAATGGATGTGGCCGGCTGGGGTAAAACGGAAGAGTTATCGGCCAGCAATTTAAAGCTGAAGGCCGCTGTGGATGGCTTCACCTTGGAAGAATGCCAGTCCGTCTATAGTCGCCAGAGCATTGTGCTCGAGAATACGCAAATGTGTGCCGGTGGCATGGAGGGTGTTGATTCGTGTCGCGGCGACTCTGGCGGCCCGCTTATTGGCCTGGACACAAACAAAGTGAACACTTACTATTTTCTGGCAGGCGTTGTTTCATTTGGACCCACGCCTTGCGGCTTAAACGGCTGGCCAGGCGTATACAGTCGAGTTGGGGCTTATGTGGACTGGATACAGTCTACGTTGGAGCAATGAAAATAACTTTAAATTTAGTTATTATTAAAGACAAGCGGAAGTCAAGGCTAAGGCCATGCCGAAAAATAATTATCTTTGAATTAGCAGCGAGGATTCTAATCAGAACCAAATCGCAAGAACTAAAATTTTGAAAGTGTGTAAGACTTGTTCCTTTTGTGGAGAAATTTATTTAACAGTTCAGCCTAAGGTTATGCTTTACAATATCGATTATTGCGAGACTGCTCTAAAGACCATAAAGATATATGCCATATATCATGTAAGGTATGGTATACTTAGGTCTGCTTAGAATCCAATCATTAACTTAGGTGTCTTCTATTACATTTAATACAAGTTTAAATTATGCAATAAATAATATGTAAAAATTGTTAAATTTAACGTTAAAACACGTGCAGCTCAACATAATATGAACCAATACATTGTATACCTTAAGCTTACGAAAATTGTTAATAGATTTTCACTGTTATTTTGGTTTATATAATTCCGTTTCGGAATCCGGAGTATGTAATATATAGTGGGTTTTTTGTGGGACGCAAGGTGCTATGATAAATAATCACAAGCTTAATTTTCCAAATTCGAATCTAAACATTAATTTATGCTTTAATGCATTACAGCCCTTTTACTGCACGTTAATTAATTTATGAGCGCAACGAAGCCAGGCGGCTCTGCATTTCCTGGAGCTCTTCACCCTCGTCGTCATCATCCTCGACCGCAACTCGGGACGGAGCTGCTGGTGTTTTGTCTGCTGGCGTTGCTTCTGGTGGTAATGGTGCCTCTCCCAGTTTGCCGTCCGTAATTTCCCAGAGTACTTTATCAACCTCCTTTGCTGCCTCCTCCTCCAACTCTTCAGACTCTTCCAGCGAGTCCATGGTCTCATCTAGCATCTCCTCGATAATGCCTGCCTTCATCATTTCCTTGGACATGTCACGCATAATGCCTGCCAACTCCGGATATCGAACAAGACTTTGCATGGCCTGCATAACTTCCGTGGACTTCTGCAAAGAGCCAGCAACCCGCAAAGTAGCTAAAACAGAAGAGCATAAGTCAGGTAATGGTTGTATCCATCGCTGTACCAAGTTATACATACACAATTGATTTTTCATCTGCATCTGTATAGAACTGAGATGTGCCTTGGATGTGTAAATGCGGTTTATAGCTTTCCGCGCATTCACTATCTCCTTGGCGAGAATGATACAGGTGTCTCGGTCGTTCTTTTGGGCGGCCTGCTTTAGAGAGCGTTTCACCTTTTCCTCCTCTCGCTGTATGCTGCGTATCTGCCTATCGAGCTGATTACCCTCTTTTCGTATTTTGTGGGTCCATTCTTGCACCTACGGTTTCGGAGAAAAACAGATGTTGACAACGAGAATCAAAACAATTGGAACATGACATCATTTGATGATGCCAAGTGGCCTTGTTAACGCGCAAAAAGTTGACCACAACGGAATGACGTATCACCTGCTCTTTGGGGTCTTTGCTGGGGGTTTTGCCAAATAAGCCCATTTCGCACTTTTATAGCGGTACGCTAATAATTATAATATTGTTTAAACTATTTAGCTTAACACTGCTTGTGAGTCATTTTTGTTCTGAATGTGGCAGCATTCTTCCAATGTTTATATTTCATTTTAAACAGTCTGGCAAGGCCTGCTCAGGCTGTGTATGCAGCTACAAATATTTTCGGTAACGCAATATTGTAAATTCATATATAATATGCACTTTATTTGTATTATGTTTTCAATAATTATTCAAAAGTCACTATAAAATATATAAGATTAATAAATTTAAGAAAAAAACACGCCATAATTTATTATCGATATTTATTATAAGTCGTGAACTGCCTCGCATCAAAAGACGCCTACAAGCAAAAAATGGCTTGCTCATATGATCACCGTACTAGTTATGGAAGTTGGCACTTTTTAACACTAATGCTGCAACCGCGCAATTGTGATCATGTGTGTTCGGCTTGTTAATTTTGTTTAACTCTTGCTTAATATTGTTATAGTTTTGATAATTAAAAAAAAAAAAGAAGCAATGCAATCAAATGCAATAGTTAGTTGTTTATTATTGTTATTCCACAATGTGTGTTGTTACCAGGACAACTGGGTTGAACCACATGCATGGTCGGAACTGACATCAGCCCAATATAATAATCCAGGAGAAGAATCCTGCCAATGTCAGGTCCCGGTGCCAGCAGAGAAATCACTGGCAACCATAGAGGACCAATTAGCATTAACATATTTCAAAAAGTTTGTTAATACTTTATTCAGTCGCAAGCGACTGAAGGTAAGTACGCGGCCGTTTCGTTGTTAAATTTGGTCATATGACGTCATATTGTCGGTATTTGTAACGATAACTTTTTACAACATTTCAGTATGGCAAAACGTCGCATCTTTTTAAGCGATCGCTGATATTTACATTAAATCCGTCACAAGTCGACGAGCTTGAAACTGTCCAAGATGTGCGTGATCTGGATATCATGCTCACCAAAATACTGGATGAGGCAAGAGATGTGCCCTTGTCGTCCGATCAGTCCGACGACGACTATACCTACAGGCACCAAGGAATGGGAGTGCGTGCGCTTGTTATGGACATATTCAAGGATCTTATACAGTTACTCAACATATCCGAGGTTAGCATTGCCATTAATGGCTTAGATACACATACTTATTTGGTATTTACTATACAAACAAAAAACTTGTTTCGCCAGGTAAGATTCATGCTAACAGTGCTGCTCACCATTACTACCGGGTGGATTGTGCACAGACGATTTCGATTTTCGGCTATAGCCATTATTCTTGGCGGTATTTTCCTGTATGGCTACTTTGTAACCTATTTGGAGTGCAATAGGGTATGTCGTACAAAGTACAAGTATATCGAATGTAACTGAATTCCGATTGATTTAATTTAGAAACTAGAAGTTGAGGCTTTGATTGACGTAATTGACAGTCATCAGAAGCCTATGGATGATGCTGAAAAAACATGGTTTTCACGTATGTTTGGATATTTTTTCAACGAGTCTCCAGAGGCGCAACAAAAGCAGAAACTTTTGTTAGTACTACTTATTTTCATCTTTTGAAATCATTAATAACCATTTAATTCATGCACATTACAGAAAATCAAGCAAATTAAATATGCCCTACTGTCGACCTGATCACGTTTTCGTTATGTATACGAGTGACATATTCCTCAAACAAATTGAACTGATACTAGAAAAAACAACTCACACCATGACGAGTTTAACCAGTAAGTATTAAAAAAAAACGATTGTAAGCCTTTTTTATTCTGACTGATATTTGCCGCAGCTGGATTATCATTTCCATACAACTTGATTGCTCCATTTGCACTGGTCTGCATGATTGGGTACTTACTGAAGTTAATCTTCAAGTACGTTATAAGCCCCAAGGCTTGGATGGGACTGGTGCATGGCAGGTCGTCTGCATCTACTACAAAACAAGCGTTGGCAAATGAAACAACAGAAGATCGATTGTCGGGTGAAAATCTTAAGATGTTGTTAAATGTCATAGGCACTTCAGGCATAACACAATCCCAACAACAACTACAACTATCCCCGTCGGGTGTCCAAGAGCTGCTGGAACCACTGGAAGCACCCCCACAAACGCCACAAGAAGCACAAACTAAAAGCAAACAAAATTTAAAGCCAATTTCAAACGAAAATCCCAATATCAGTAATTCGTCAGCTGACATCGCGCATGAAGCTGGTTTTACGATTGTTGATGATAACCAAGATGATGATCATATTGATAGTTTTTAATGTTTGGCTATATATATTTAAAGCTGTATTATGTGTAATGTTCGTGATGATTTATATTTTTTTTTTTACCAATTATGTGGCATAAGTTCTTACAGTCAAAGATAATTTTGTTACCAGCTGATATTTTTCGTAGTTAAATTATTCTTTATTTAAATTATTTTTGCGTGTAATTATTTAATTTTTGCACGATAATTATTATAAGTTAAATCTCCAACAATAAGATTTTTTAAGTGTCATTAATAGGCCTCCCAAAACTGTCTATTACATGTATATATATTTTGCTTTCGGCCACTCCAAAACTGTATATATATATATATTATCAGTATATATTGCCTGTATATATACATATACCAATTATGCCAATTGCTGAATTTTTTGTTCATATTTACAACATCTTATTAGCATTGAGTGTGTCTGTCTGTGTTAGCTGCATATTTAAAATGTAAGCAGTAATAAAATATTCATCATGAATAAACTAGCTCAATATACAACTAATATGTTGTGTGTATAATAATTATATTGTAATGTATATTCATAAAAAAAAAAAATTAAAAATAATTCGGTGTAAATATATTCATTCGTTGTATTTTAAATTATACTTTTGAATTACATATACATACATATTGTTGCTGTATTACATATAAATTACATTTCCTTAATATTATTATGCAACTAATTATCCATTTTATGTATTATATTATATTGTACTCCAATACACGGCACGTACATGTAAGCCATAACCAGTTTTGCTGTCAAGAGCCCAACAAACTTAACTAAATCTAGGAAAACTAAGCAAAAACCTAGTGCATGCATAAGATTTAACTAAGGCTGGCATTAGAATTCTATATAATAATATACTATTTATGCATTTGTTTTCTATGGCAAACTAAGAGAATTTATCTAAATTGATTTCTGAAATCTTATACGCAAATTGGTCCGCTATCAAAATCTTGGTTAATAATTTCACTACACAAATTCAACAATATAGTAGATAAGTATGTACTATGTTATATTTTTTATATGCGTGTGTATGTTTTCCTCTTTAATTAGCTGATCACTATTTATTTAAATTAGTGCCAAACAACGATCAAATGGCATTTTTATTGTGTGATTTACTGTGTGCATAAGAAATGAGCAAAGTCATAATTAATATAATTACTTGTCTTGTTTCATGTTCACCACGAATTTGGCAAAAAATTACATTACATTTAATAGCAGTTAATTGGAATTATTCTCCGCCTAGCTGAATAGGGTATACAAAATTGAAAAACCTAATGCCCTTTTAATATCAAACAACAGCAAAACGACGCGAAACTATTTAACCGTCTAATAGACTTTAACTCCTACGCCTACTTATAAGCCAACCGAACTATTAAAATTTAGCAAATACCACAATTTTGTGAACTGTTTTTACTTGAAGTTAAACATACATTGTGTTCGTTTTTGTTTAAAACAGGCAACTTATATACCAATTTTGCACATATCCTTCGATGTACATGTATTTCTATTTTCATAAGCACTAACTCTACAATTTCGAATGAGCGACAAAAATTGTGCTTGTTTCGTGGCATGAAGATCCGGATACGGTAGAATGCGACCGACTGCCTGCAACATCGGATCTACACGTGTGGCATAATCATTGACTAAAGCTAATTTGTTTATGCACTGTTCGTTAATTGTTAATTAAGTTCAGCAAATAATTGTAAGCAAATACATTTTACGTACATAAACAAGTGTTTTGTGTAAAATCTTTCAAAGTGGAAACAATTTTAAATTTCTCAGGATTCTCGTGTCGGTCGTCGGTCTGATTGTGTGAGTATTATTTTATACAATATAGTTGATGTTAGTGGCAAATATTCCATTTGTTTAACGTTTTTGGTGGTAAATAGTTTTACAGCAATAGATTGATAGTCAGTTAGGAGACATTGCAGCAAACGAAACAGATCCATATCTAATAAGGACACACGATTCAATGCCACAAATGCTTCAGAATTGTCTTGTCCATCTTGAGTCTTCTCTGTTAGTGAAAATGGATTCTCATGCAAATACACACCGTGTACTTGATATAGCTTTAGTTTAGTAGTAAGTAGATAAAATGGTATGTCTTTTAAGTAGGTACTTTGGCTTTTCATTTGGGTTATACATACATATGCATGTGTATATTCGTATAGTTTATATTATAGCATTATGATATCTGTGTAATTTACACATCTAGTATGTAAGTGCGAGTATGTCATGTAATGTTAGTATGTTATGTATTTGATATGTATGCCGTTACGTTTCAGATGCAGTTTTCAGAATCCAAAGAAATTAATGTGTTAATATGTATATATTTTGTGATCTTTGTGTTGTGTGGGTGTGAGGGATTTTATGAATGAGGGGAGGTGGGAGGGTGTGCCTTCTCTATTCTTGTAGATGAGAAGGAGTTGCGGATAAAATCGATGTATGCAAAATATACTTATAATGCTGTCTTATTATTTTCATCTAAAATTAATAATATATTTGTTTTGTTATGCCGGCCGTTCTCTGATAACACCTGTCCCAAAGTGCTATATGGTATATGCATGTCTATATGCCAATGTGTTTGTGTTTGTGTGTGTGTGTGTGTGTGTGGGATGCATTTCGAGTACTGCCAGTGTCCCCATGCGAGTATTTGTCTGTCACCAATGTTGCTTGCCAACTCGTTACATAACGCCGCACTTCTCCTTGACACCGGCTCCACTGGCACTGGCCTCGCCGTTCTCCGGTATGGCGCCGTTCGTCTCCTTGCATTTCTTTTCCTTCTTTTGCTTCTTTTGCTTTTTCGTGTCCAGCTGGAGAGAGACGGTGCGTGTTTTTTCCATGTTGAGCAGCTCCTGAAACAGTTCGGTTACGTTGTGATTGGTTTTGGCCGATGTCTCCATAAAGGATATGCCCCAGGTGGTCGCCTGTGCCTGTCCCTCAATTTGCGAAACCTCGCGCAGCTCGGTGCTTTCGTCACATTTATTCCCCACCAACATGACGGGTATGGAGTTCACATCACCCTAAAAATAATGAGTCTATTAATCTTTCAACTATACAATCGAATTAATGTTGTTCACCTTTAGCTCCTTGATAAGCGTCCAAATGGGTCGCAGTTCCTCTAGGCTCTGTTTCGAGCACACGGAATAGACCAAAATGAATGCGTGACCCTTGGAGATGGACAATCGCTGCATAGCCGGAAACTGATGTGATCCTGTCGTATCCGTGATTTGCAATGTGCAAATGTTCTTATTGCAGCTGATCACCTGCAGCGACAAGCAAATGAATATGACAATATATTAAGTATTAATATGATGGCCAAATAGACACTCACCTGCCTGTAGGTGTCCTCAATGGTGGGTATATAGCTCTCGCGAAACGTGCCCTTTATGAAACGCAGCACCAGTGAACTCTTGCCAACGCCGCCAGCGCCAAAGACCACAACACGATAGTCGTTGCTCTGTTCCGGCGCTGCGCGGGTCACTTGATTCTTTTGCTCCGTCATCTCGATTGGATTGGGTGCCAATCTGGGTAGGTCAAGTTGTCAAAATTGGCGGCTTGCTGTTTGTTTGGTTGTCGTCAACTCTGTGTGTATGTTTTTTACTTGAACGCCATACTTTTGTTTATCTGAAACGATTAAGGAGCAAATCAATTGGTCATATTACGCCCACACACGCACAACCTTTTAGCGGCACGGTCGGAATGCGTCTGCACTTGGATTTGCGGGGCCACAAAAACGCGGCATAGAATGGATGCCTGGCTAATTTTGGGCATGTGCCATTCTGGTTTAAGTTAAGGAACGGTATTGATTTTTTTGTTGTGTATATTATTATGAAAATTAACGTAAGCACAGATCTGTGCGCCGTTGTGGCCAGTGCCAACGTCATTGGCAATATCATCATCATCATCATTATCATCATCATCATTATCATCATCATCATTGTCATCATTATAATTATGATTACATACTATTATTACTGCGTGGGCGGCCTGGGCACGAAGGGAACTGATGATATTGTGATTGTGATTGGGCTCAGGTATCAGGTCGGTCGCGTTATGGGCAGCTTGGCAGCAGCCACATACGCCTACGCCCACACACACACACACATTGTGTATAAATAGAAGCTTTGAAGTGCAGGCAACAGCAATAACAACAACAGTCTAATGCGTGGGTGAGCAAATAATCGCTTGCAGCCTTTTCCTCTGAATACATCAACACGCACACACACACACACACGCCGACCCACACATGTCTGTATATGTATTTGTGTCATTTGCTTTGGTGACCGACCACAAACTTTAAATTGTTCACTTCCGCACACTGTATCCTGTGCTCCAGTGTTGCCACCTTAATTTGCTACGCATTCGCTGTTTTGCTCTTTTGTTTTCTTTCCCACGCCCATACGCGCGCACACACACACACACAGCCGCCCACACAAACACGCACACACATGAGCACGCGTCGTTGATTTTTCCTTATTTTATTTTGGCTTGGATTTATTGATTTTGTGTGTTGCATTTTCACCTATAATACACAGACACACACACACACGCACCAGTCCTAACAAATTTTAAAATACAACAAAAATGTTTCGTCAGCAAGGATAACATTAAAAATGACCATAAAGATCAAAATAAATAAAAAAACGCTTATTATTTACATTCAGTTCTTGCATTTCATTGCACTTGAATTCGTTGCTAAAATGTCGCACGACTTTGCCTGCTGCAGCCGCACTCAGGAATCGGAAAAACACTGACTCTCCGCGCGTACGCGCATTGACATTCCCACTCGCAGGCACAGGCACAGGCACAGTCACAGCCGAAGCCGATGATGAATGGACAGAAAGACAGACAGACAGCGGAGACCCACATTGTTGTACGTTCTACGATAAGGGGCCCAGTGCCGCCCGTGTTTATCCACCACACAAACGCATGCGCCGTGCATGCGATGCCCACTCAGTGTAGCCGAGACACGCAATGAAAAACTCCCAGTCAAGACACGAACCCATTAAGCTTAGAAAGCTTTCAAACGGAAAGTGTTTGTTGCACACGGCTCGAACATGTTTAGCCGGCCGGTTGGCGTGTGCAAAACTGGAATTAAAGCGCCCGGCAGCCGTGTGGAAAGCCTCGTTTCGAAAGTGTATAAAATCGGGCAACATCCGTGGTTTGTGCATCAGTTGTATTCTGCAGCAAAGTAAAAGTGATTCATCACTTAAGTGAAAACCAAAGTATTCTTTTTTACTCTACAAGTTTAAACCTTCAATAACCATACAAGATGCCTTGCCCATGCGGAAGTGGTAAGTCATCCAAAGGACCTAAAATATGGTTAACCAAAGCCATTGCCTACGTCTGTTTATTAATAATACTTTTTTTTTTATATTCAGGCTGCAAATGCGCCTCCCAGACCAACAAGGGCTCCTGCAACTGCGGCACCGATTGCAAGTGCGGCGGCGAGAACAAAAGCAAGTGCGGCTGCTCCTCCAAGTGAATGTGCCAGCAGTTTATAGAATTAAATTTAAATTTAAATAAGAATCTTTTTTTTTATTTTTTGCACTTGCAAAACATATATACACCAACACATGCACAAAGAAAAGTTCATGTGTGCCTATGTGCGCCTCTCGCAATGAATTGAATAATGTGCAATAAACGAAATTTAAATGAAAGTTTGCGCTGCGTCATTTCCACTAAATGTCAACTTATGTAATCATTCAATTGTTTTCTATGTGGGGCGACTATGCTATTTACTGGGCAGTCTTTCCATTTCTGTCTCAGTTTGTGGGAAATTTGAAACCAGGTCTCACTTGGGCGTCGGAAAAGCTGCCGTTGCACTGGCTGGATATTAAGTTTAAATACGGTACATACATATACATATGTTTATAGTATACTTTTTAGTATTGCAGGTAAAAAATGTTTCTTGCAGAACACAGCGAGTTTGATAAAAGATAAAAACAAACAAAACAGAAAATTATTCTAAGCTAAAATAAAGCATATTTTACTTTTATTTTAGGTTTCGTTTAGATTATTAATGCATCCTGGTTTCGACGATATTTTCCAGCTTTACCAGCTGGTTTCCCTATTCGCTATCATATATGTGTTATTTCTTTAGTTTTGTTTAAACAGTAATAAATAATGTTCAATTTCAAAGAAGTATGTGTGACACGGATAAAGTGCTACGAATGCTTTATCCATTATCCGTATCCGAATGCTTTATCCATAAACGCAGCTTTACCTGGGCAGACTTAACCTCACTCGAACTCAGTTTGTGTTTTCTGCTCTACACAAACCTTCCATGTTCACAACGTATTCATGGACCCAATTAAGCGCCGAATGCAAATGCACAATGAACAAATCTGTACACGAGACACCGCTTGACATACATAAAACAAACATTTGTTGTATGCACAAATGTTTGTTCATAAAATATGCGTGTAAATTTGAGTGTGTACAATGAGCCAAGGTAAGAACGGGGCCTTCGCTGATTCTATTTCCAGTATAATAAAATTGTACGTCTAAGCCATAGGCCAAGAGGTAACCAGACACCATTTAACCTTTTTCGTACAAAACTTTCGACATCGACATTGGCTCAGCTACTCGCTGTCAATTGCTGAGACGCAGTTTGGCTATAAAAAAAAAAAAAAAACAACAAGAAATACTCAAAGTGGAAGCGTTGATAAATCACTTTTATTATCTAAGACTAAAAGTACAGTTTAAGAAGGTCTCATTGCTGGTTCCACTGTATCTACGTATGTACACATAACAGTTATCAGTTAAAGAATAACAACAATTTCGAAATTGAGTAAATAAAAGTACTCAGTCGCATAACTGTAAATGTTGGCATGAACAGGCTCGTTTATACGTGAATCACAAACGTTGTTTTGAGTGTTGGGAAACACATTTTTTATAAGCAATAAAAATGCTTGCTGCATAAATATTATTTAGCACGTATCAACTGTTTATTAAAAATAACAAGTCAAAAACAGTTTTCAAATGTGTGCATTCTACTAAAAAAAAATAAATAAAATAGGCAAAGCCTCAACTTCACGCAATTGAAAAACAGAATGTGCTCGTATAAACGATTTGTGTATATAAATACATTTATGCATGTATGCATGTATGTACATGTGTGCAGATGAATGTGCCTGTGTATGTTAGCTGAATTGTAACTACTTGATAACGATGTTCTGGGTCAAACGCTTCACAAAGTCCACGTTCAGAAAGTTGGCCATCAGTGTGAGCACAGACTTCTTGGGCGGACGACAGTGTCGCAGGCCCGCCTCCTGGCAGCACACATTTGGAAAGCAGTCCAGCGTGGAGGTGCAGGATTTTGGATGCAGATCAAAAATGGTCGGCGGCGGTGCTGTACACTCCAAGTACTCCGTCACTGTGGATAGAGGCAAGAGCCGGGTTGGCCGCAATCAGTTGGATTAACAGTAAATGGATTCACGTACGGTAGTCGAAGGAGCGCTTGACCGGCACCGGAACTGTCTGCAGCTCCGGCTGGGAGGTGCGGCAATAGCGCCGGCGTCCATCCGGGCAACAGACACGCGGCCAGCAGTCCATATCTGTGCGGCATTCCTGCACATCCCACCAGAGTTCGGCCAGCGGACGCGCCGGACACTTGCGCGGTATCAAGCCCAATATGGCTGCAGAAGGAAATTAATTAATAGCAGCACAAGTTGCATCTTCTGTGTGCAATGGACTAACGTGCGTGCTCTGTTTCTTCCAGGGGCTTGGCAACTCCCGCTACGCAGCTGCTGGCGCCAAAGATGTCGCAGCAGATCTCGTCCCGCTGCCAAACTAAGCAGTCCTTATCGGACTTGCAGATCTTTGGAAATAGCTGAAAACGCACCTCGTTCTCGCGCGGACAATTGAAACGCTGGCGCAGATCGGCTGCAGCTCGCTTATCCTTCTCCTTGTCGGTGGCGCCGCCCGCAGCGCTGGGAAATGTAAGCGTTGGCAGTGCTATGCGGAATGGACCCTCCGTGGTGGTAGATGTTGTCGTTGAGCTACTCGATTTGTGCCTTGGATTCGGTGTTGTCTTTTGTTGCTTGCGATAGTTGAGTTTCTCCTCCTTGGAGCCGGTTGCCGTTGAGTGCGTGAACTTCTTGGGCGGATGTGGATGTTTTGTGGGCGCACTCACTGGCACCAGGCTCTGCTGGCCAAAACTCCAAAAGCTCGGATTGAAGAAATTGAAGCCGTTGGCCAAACTCGGACGCGGAGCTATGCGTGCGATAGACGGATTAGTCAACAATGGCCATTACTAGTTCTGCTCCAAATAGCTTGTATTGCAAGACAACCAAAGCGCAGTTCCCGCCACCCAGTTAGCACAATCATAATACAAGTGCTTTTTATGCCGCGCTTAAAAGTGAATCTTTGTGCACCTGTTGCCGCTGGCGCTGGAGCGAAAAACAGCCAGCCCCAACTGCCCTCCCCCTCTCTTCAGCCGTTGCCTGTTACCAATTACAAATGCCCATTCACTGTTTTGGCCCACTTTTGCACTGCAAAGGCCATCATGATTATCATATGACAGTTGCTGGCGAATCTGAACATTATTGTAAAATTATAAGAATATATCTATATGAAAATTTGACGTATGCATTGATAGTTAAAACTAATTAAGCAAGCTCTTAAACTTTAACAACATTTTTAGTTGCCATAAATTGTTATTTCTTAACGACATGAGCTAAGTTACAATGAGTCACAAATGAGCAACAGCAGATAAATGTACTTTAAGTTTTTACTAGATTTAAAATTCTGCCTAAATTGTTAATAGATTAAGTAAATCAATAGACGAAAAACGCGAATAGCTTTTAAAAGGGCACATTTATCAAATGGATACAATTCGTTTGGCTCATTAGTTTTGAATTATAATATCTCTTGGCTAAGTAACAATAGGTATATTTGCACTAGTTTCTCACTGAACCAACATTAAGCTTTAGCGAGCGTGAGAATCACTCCGTGAAATTGCGACAGTTTTGAATCAGACTCAGACAATGGGCCAAGAAAATCGATTGACCCAATTGCCTCGATTAGCTTAATAAATGTTGCCTCTAAGCTTCAATGACAAACATTTGCGTATCATAAAACGCGCTAATTGTGCATCAAGTTCAAGGCAAATTTAAATTTATGGCCAAATGGGTGATGGTAAACCGTATCCTTGATAAGAGCATAAGCCTTGAACGAGTACATTATCAGTGCAACTGCAAGCGCCTGTTTAAAGTGTCTCGCCACGCTCGGCAAGGTCAGCCGCGACTACTCAGACGAAAAGAAAACAAATAATACAAATTTGAAAGCTTTGCTGCAGCAGCTGCTCCAGTTATCGGCCGCATAATTATCAACTATATCAGACAGCTTCTCATTTGGCTGCTGCTAGCTGCCTCAACCAATCTTTAAAACTGAAAGCTAGGTCAGTGCCAGCGACAAGTGTTGCTCGCCTTTGCAGCGGTCATATGTGGACTTGTGCTAAAGTCAATTGAATGCAGGTCCGCTCTTAACTCAACTCACTTGTTGTTGTTGTCGTCGTCGTCGTCGTTGTGGTTGACGTTGTTGTCGTTGTGCTCGACGTTGTTGTTGTCGTTGGCCTGCGGCGCAGCACCACCTGGTTACGCCTGCGCATGGGCTGCACTCTGACGCTGGCCTCTCTGCTGTCCAGCGGCGCTGGTGCACCATCGAGCGGTAGTTTGTATTGTGCAACAGCGCGCGATCTATGGCCGCGGGAACCGCTGGCACGGCTACTGTTGTGGATAAAGACCTCGGTTGGAGCTACTCTTGTCTCTGTTGCATTTTTGCGATGCCTCGCTGCTGCTGCTGCGGCTGTTGCATCATTTATCGTGGCTACAACGCAAAGGCTGCCTAGAAGTGGCAAGAGCAATAAAAATACTGGCAATTCCATTGCTCATTTAATTAAAAAAAAAAAAATATCCGTAACCAGGTCAACAAGCTCAAAGCACATCTATGAAAATTGATTTCTGTTGACTACTTATTTCTTTTATTTTTCTCTCTCAAATGTTAAACGTCGCGTATATGGAATTAATTTTACATTTTTCACACCCAAACAACTTTATTTTTGTGTTCAATCTGCACACGCGACGCGTTGTTGCGAGTTCAAACGGCCGAACCCAACTCAACAGGCGAATGTGCAAAATTGTGAGTTTTGGCAAAAAGACAGCAAACCAAAGCGGCAGCTGCGTCAGCTGAGACCCGAGCTGCGTAGGCAGCTAAGAGAGCGGCAACTCGCTCTTTTACCTAGTGGGCCACTAAATAAACTGGTTTGCAGTGCTTGTTTTCCAGCTGCTGTTGCTTCTCCGCACAAGCGCAGCTCGAGTGCAACCTACTGGACACCACTAACCCAATATTATAGAAATGAGGAAGTAAATGGGAGCGATATTGCACTTGTTAAGATGCATCCGGCATTTCTAGTGACATGGACATTCAATAAGGATGGAATGAAGACAATCTGTTTACATTACTTGTTATGTATTTAATCAAAGGGAGATTTAAACAAATAACCTTCCTAGAAGGTAACAACTGCAATAGGAATTAACGCTAGTGTATAAAAGAACACGGTTGTGCGGCGTTGGTAACACGGAGTTCGTCAACTCGGTTGCATTGGTGAATGCTCATTCGAGATATTGCTCTGGTTGCATTATCTTACTATTTTTATAGAATAAAATGTGGCACACTCCTAGCATGTGTTCCTGGCTTGTATGTTGGTTTCAGAAGTGTTTGCCTCTTGTGTTATTTAAATCTCCAAATGATTATATTGTTGTTGCTTTGTTGTTGTTGTTCCAGCATATTAATAAACGTAGTCTCTTTTCAGCGACTGCCTAAATTAATATGCTTAATTGGCGTGCGAAACGCCGAAGTTGAAGCGGACATTTAATCCAGCTGTAAAATGAATAAATTGACAATAAGATTAAACGCACAATGAACACGTATTGTTTATTAGCTTACCTTCTTGAAGCCAATATCATTGGCGTATTCCCTGAAGCACTGACGGCAAATGTTCAGTCCATATTTGCGGATCAAACCATGACGGTTTGAGCAGGCACGGCTAAAGTTTTAAGAATAGATTGCACATTAATTCTTTGCACTGGTGAAGAGTTCACATCGACAATTGTTTTACGAAAGCATTAAGTTGCATAGCTGTCGCTGCAGCAGGCGGTGCCATTTAATTGTCAAATGGCAGAGGCCAGCTGCAACATTTGCTTTGGCCGCCCTTCATTAAGGAAATTGTTAAAGATGTATTGTCACATATTTCCGTACTCAACCGGGGGCAAAATTACTTTAAAGCAGCGAATTTGCATACATCAAAAATCATACAAAGGTACGGGCGGTAAGCACCATGCGAAACTAAGGCGTGCTTAACCTCAATAACTCAAAGCAATCAACTATGCAACAAAATACGGTTTAAAACAACAGGCATACATGCTAATTATACAGCTTTCGATGCGAAACTTTACGAACTACATAAAACTTACCAGCAACGGGAGCCTTGACCGTATTTACGAGGATGCGAGTACCATAAAGTAGCGAAACCCATGTTGGCGTATACGATGGAAAAATCGAAAAGAAAGAAAAAGGCAAAAAATGGCTACTTGACACTTGGACTGTCAATTGGAAACGTTGCCAGCTATTGCGGCGGTTAACCCCGCTTTACAACACTAGAATATGAAATGCTGCCAGATGTAGAGATGTTGCCGCGCAAATGTCAGTTTAAATCTCTTCAGATTTAATTAAAAATCAATCCGCCAATATAGTTCAAATACATATATTTATTTATATATATTTATAAATAGACACGTATATTAGAAATAAAACGGCTGTGAAGTATTATTTTCAACCACAACAACCTTGACGTTTTCGTTGTTCTCCAATTGGAATGGTTGTTGCTCGATTGCTTCAGCTCCCTCTAGGTCCACATAGGACATTATCTCTTGGTCGTCAGTGTTAATAGGCATTGGCATATGTTGTACGAACTCGGATCCCTCACCAAAATCACTGGGATCCAATTCAACCATATCAAATTGTTGATCATGCGCCATGGGAGACGCGGGTGAGTGAACAGACGGAGCCGATGCTGATTCAACCAAAAATTCAACTCCGCCATCCTGCATTTGTTTAGCCTTCAACGCAGCTGCCGTTTCCAGTTCAAATTTCTGCATTTGCATCATCAGCCGTGCGTTCGCATCCAAGTGCGAGTGACGCGCCCGCACGTGCTTATCCCGATCGCCGCGCTGCCGAAACGTCTTGGTGCAAAAGGGACAATCGTAGGGCTTCTCGCCCGTGTGTATACGCTGATGGTTCTTCAAGGCATCGGCACGATAAAACCGCTTACCGCACTCATCGCACTCGTAACGCCGCTCGCCACGATGTATGAGCCGGTGCTGATAGAAAACCGAGCCGGTGAGAAAGCGCTTGCCACAGACCAGGCAATGATACGGCCGTTCGCCCGTGTGACACTTGCGTATATGATCATTGAGGTCTGGGCGTATGGTGAACTTGCGGCCGCAGTTCTCCTCCTGGCAAACGAATGGTTTCACACCTGTGAGCCACAATGAGTACCTGGGCTAATGGCCAACCGCTTGCGACTGCGTCTCTACTCACCCTGGTGGAAGCGTAGGTGTTGCCACAAATGACTGGACTGCGTATAGGACTTGCCACAAATGTCGCACAAATACTGCCGCAGTCGGCCCATGGTGGCCGCATTGCCGCTGTTCCGCAGCTCCTTCTCCCGTTTCTTTTTATTGAGATGCTTCTCCTCGTAGTGCGGCTGAATCTCATGCGCGTACTCAAAGTTCGTGGCGCAGAACTCGCAGGGCAAGACCAGACGCTTGCCGCTCTCGCTGAGCCGCGGAAAGTAGTGATAGCAACTGTAGCTTCAGGACGAGAGGCGGTTACCCACATTACCCAAACACGTTACATATATGCCGGGCAGCTTCCAAGCACTTACCGATGCTCCTGGAGCAGCTCCACATTGGCAAACTTCAGCTCGCACACGTTGCACACAAAGTAGCGATTGGGTTGCGCCTGCAACTGCTTGAGTCCCTCGCGCATATAGACACAGTCGGTCTGGTAGTGCACGCTGGCCTCCTTGGCGGTGGTCATGCGCAGATCGCAGGCGGTGCACTCGAAGCGCCGTTCCGGCACATGCGTAGCCGAGTGGAATAGCAGAAAGGAGACATCGGCAAAGATGAAATCACAAAATTCGCATTGCAGCACATTGCCCAGCACCAGGGTGGTGAAATATTCCTCCCCGTTCATCCTCTCCAGCTCGGCGGTAAGTGTCAACAGCTGCTCGCCCTCCAGCAGCAGCTGTTCCAGCTGCTGTTTCAAAACCACCTCGTCCGCATTGACAGCCTCTGGCTCGGCTGGCTCCGTTGTCGATTGATGCACAAATATATGCTCCAGCGCCAGCTTGACATCGTAGAAGATGCGGCCGCAATGATTGCACTTCAACACCACCAGGAGCCCCATAGCCGATGGAGCCGCATGGTGTTGCTGCACGCTTGCCTGCGTGGGGATGAGGTCGAGCGCATGCTTCTCCATGTGACGCACCAGTCCGGAGGTGTGCACGAACTTTCGCTCACAGATGGTGCACTCGTTGGGTCCCTTGGTGGAGGTCTTTCTGGTCTTGGAATTATCGAAGCCCGTTTCCAGATCATACTTAAGCTCGTCCTTCATATAGCGACGTATGCGCACCTGGTTCTCCACGATGATGCGTTCACTGGGCGTTTTCTTGGTTGGCGAAGACGCCTTCTTCTCCTGACTTGGCAGCACCCGATTGCTGGACATGGGTTTCTGCTCCGACTCGTATTCACAGCTGTGATCCTGAAATGAGGGCGTGTCAAATAGACCGTTGCAATTGGAGCACTTGATGAAGCGAAAGGCGTTCGATTGCGGCAACACAGGACGCGGCTGGGACGGCGCTGGAAGCTGCTTTTGAGCCACCTCCGAGGGCACGGCATTCTCTGCGACCATTTTCTTATTATTCACGCCCGACAGAAATTCACGCAACTTCTCTTGCTCGGCCTCCGGATCAAAGTCGACCTTGCCATCAGCCTCTTGCAGGATTTGCTTCAGGGCCGGATCGGCCAGTGTGCGCTCCACAGCCTCCTCGGTGGGTATCTGGACGCCGGCCTGCATCTCAAAGAACTTGGCCAAATCCTCGTGGCTAACAATGCCATCGGTCTCATTGGACACCAGCACAGTGGCTCCCGGCTGCAATTCATCGCTGTTCACCACCAAATTGCCATCAAACTCGAACTCGGCCATCAGGAACTCCCCATTCACGAACAACTCCATATTCTGATCCATTTTTGTTTTATTTATATATATATATATTTTTTTTTTCGTATTCGATTGCAATGCGGCCTGCCTCAAAGCTCGATTGCGAATGACTTGCCAGGCAAATGCTCTGTTCCTTGTTGACAAATATGTCAACGGATCAGGAAAAAAGGTTGCTTTACACTTGGCTAGATGTCAAAATAAATGACATTTCGGGCTGCACACAACGTTTAGAATTTGAATACTTGTCAAGAGCGCGCCAATTAGCAAAACATTCACTAATAAAATTCGCGTCTCATCAAAAGAATTCGAGAAAAAGGAAGGCTCGCCAAGCTTACATAAAAATCTTTTTACTAGCCATGACATAGTCATTGGGGCTTTTGGATGAATCAGTGCATTCTTTTTTGTAAGCAAATACCAAATTAAACTAGTGAACGGCCCATGTTATCTTCCGGATACTCCTGTCATCACCCCAAAGCTATTAATAAATATGTCGAAGAAACTCAAAAAAAGAAAATATATTTTTTTATTACTTTACAACTTTAGTTAGTATTTGCATTGTTATTATTATTTGCATACGAATTAGAGTAAGTTTTTTTAATAATTAAATAATTAAAATTAATAACCTTACTCCTATAGAAGGCTGTGATTCCGCGAGAACTCATTTAACATTTATATTAGATTTAATTTTCTACACAAAATGCTCGACTACAAAATTACTTGTAAATTTTTTGGTTTGAATCCTTCAAATCTTTAAATTTTGACCCAATATGAATTCCTTTTTGGTGTATCAAGCTTTTACAATTTTCAAATTATGCTTAAAAAACCAAGTTTCAAAATCGATTTTGCGAATCGATAGAACTATGGATAAAAAAAATAAGATCAACTCGTGCATATTTAAGTTTTGCCAGATCCATCATTGAGCAACGTCCTGGTCAAGAATGTTTAACTATATATACCGAAATGATCACAAAATGATTATACCCTTTTTCAATTAATATAGGGTATACAAAGTATTTGATGTGTGGCAAACCCGAAATGCTCCCAATGCTTGAAATACATCAAAAAAGCTGAAATAAAAGTGCATGCATATATGTATATATATTATAATAAATATATATTTAAAACTATATCAAACTAATACTTGGCCAAATATTTGGCCACACACATACACACATTCATATATGTATGTATTTGTTATGCCTATTGTTTATATTTTCTTGCAGGCTCAAGCTGTCGAAGTCCCAGTTGAAGGTGATTACTGGAGTCGAGTTATCAGTGTCTGCGTTTCTAGATAACAAGCTTGGCGAAATGAGTAAACGCGGTGACATACCACCTCCGTTAATCAGTGCGATACCTTGGTTTGGGCCGTACGGCACGCCAAACACACGCTGCATCCAGTTCCCAGCTAAATCCGACAATTCCTCGAGTGCATCAAGTGCCTCACGCCTTGGAAATTACGGTAATTAAACAGGGTGATATATAGATAGCTGGTAGATGTTGTAGATGTGAATGTCGTGCATGTTATTGGATCTGGGCTATGCGTGTCTTTGTCTTTGGCGCTATGATTCATCATCAGCAAATCAACAATAGAAATCCGTAAATTGATAAAACAAAAAACAAAAAAAAAAACGCTTCTTATCGGCAAATTGCTGGAAGATAATGCGCCAGCGTGGATACGGATACGTACGGCATAGCCCTATGTTCTGGCAGTAGTCGCCCACTAAAAGCAGCTCCATTAATGCAGTGCCCCGCACACGTATCGCATTTCAGGCTGTCCGCAGGGCGGGATCACAACGTGGCTATGGATAGTGTGACGTATGCGTATATCTCGGAGCCGGTGGAGTTTAGGCAGCTGGAGGGCAGGGCCATCGATTTTCGGAAGACGTTCGATGTGCGGGGCATCGGCACGGATGAGATGCTGCAGTTGTATTTGCGCAAGGCCCACCTGGCCGACGATGTTGACAAAATGCCGGCGATGCAGCGACGCGCCTATGTGTATGACATAATTAGAAGCAATAAAGGCCCCGGTTACTGGGTGGTAATGCCATTCATATAATCATCATCATCATCATCATCATCATCATCCACATCATGTTGGCCAGTCAGTCGCAATTTAATTATCCTGTTGCTCTCTTGTAGCCGCCGTGCATGCAGGTGAGCAGCGACGTCTTCGCCCAGCCCCCGCCCGCAGTGCTGCCCCCGCCCACAGTGAAAGCCTCGCCCGGCAGCGAACGGCGCTACTTTGGTGACTTTGCCAGCCGCAGCATGAGCCAATCCTCCTCGTCGAATAGCCTGGGTAGCTTGACTGGGGCACCCGGTGCGGTGCCAGGACCCAGCTTTGCCACCAGCGTCGTCGTCAGCAACAAGGGCTCCAAGTACGAGATAAGTGGACCCGTCAATTTTCAGCATGTCTCCGGAGATGTTACACGCGATCGCACGCGAAATGCGTTCGATTTAAATGCTGGCGCCAATGACAATGTTCTGAAGAAGTACATGATGGAGCGCGGCATAGCCGAGGAGGATGTGGCCGGCATACGGCGGCAGGACCTGATCAAAAAGATTGTGCACTCCAATTTCACCTGGATGGTATGAAGTGAATCCAACTGGAATTACGTGAACAATAACAGTCATCAATTCACTGTACTTCAATTCTCTCGACAGCCCACGAAGCAGGACATGCAAAAGCCGAGGACAACAGCGCCAAAGCTCGTCTATGCCACCATCTCTACCAACAATGAAATAACTCCGCCGCCTTCGCCGCCGCCAGCGCCGGCAGCAGCTCCGTCAACTGCATTTTCCAATTATGCATCGCTCACCTCCCGCTTTGTGGACATATCTGATTTGGATATGGCGCCCGTAGAGCGTCCCAACAGGCAGCAGGAGCTGGGCACAGTTGTACCCGTTCAGTTGCATCAGGCGCAGCCAAGCAGACCGAAAATACCACCTCCACCCTCTGCTGTTACGGCGGCCAATACGCACATGTATCCAGCGGCTATAGAAGTGCCTACCACACGGCCTAAGCCCCAGAACGAAATTTATGCCACAATTGCACCGCAAACACAGCGAAAGATGGGCACAATGCGAGTGGCTCCACCGGCGCCGCCTAAGCCAACGATTGTGCCCAGTGAGAACAGAACCACTGTGCAATATGCGCCGGTTAAGCAGACACCTCCACCGCCTGTTAAGCCTGCACCTGTGCAGCCGCGCGTTGTGCCTGTACAGGTGCCACCCAAACCAAAGACTACAACACCTGTTAGTAACAATGCGATCATTCCGCCTCCACCGCCAGCACCGCCAGCAGCACCAGTTTTAGCAGCTGCGTCGGGAGCACCGCCGCCACCGCCACCCCCACCTGCTTTAGCTATGGGTGCACCAATGCCACCACCACCGCCACCAATGGGTGGAGGCGCACTGCCTTTGTCAATTAAAAAGTCTGAACAACCAAAAGTGGCCGCTGGCGCGGTTGATGATCGCGACGCTTTCTTGGAAAGCATACGCAAGGGCGTGCAATTGAAGGTGAGGGTATAATCGAACTGATTTCTTCTCGTCAAAACTTCATAGTTACATATTCTTGCAGAAAATCGATAAGAAGGCTGCGACAATAAGCGGCATTAAGCCACGTGCTGAAAAGAAGCCACCCACAACAGATTTCTTGAGCGAACTAAAACTGGGCATCACACTGAGACGCGTTAAAAATCCCGCAGATAATCCTTATTCCGAGGCAAATGCCAATTCGGAAGAATCGCATGCGTAAAGAAACCGCGCGTAATTTTTTAAATTTATGACAAATTGGGCAACGCTTGACTCGATGGCCAGGCTGACCACCTTTCTAGTAATAAATCGATTTTTTAAATAGCATGGCCACCCTGCAATCGTTATTCAAAAATGTCTTATTTTAAAGCAAATAATTTGATTCATCTATGTAATTTCATAATCTATCTACTACGCATTATTAATATTTCTTTTTTTTTACTGTTCATTGAGTCAATGCTACATAGCAATATCAATACATAGGTAACGCTATTCGATTTTGACATGTCTTCATGACAATTTATATTTAATGCGAAATTTGTAAATATATGTACATATGTATGTATAGAGAGGTGTTGATAACGTATCTTCCTTATTAGTATTTCTAGTTTTTAAGCTGTTGGCGCTTATGAACACTGCACACAACTACTCGTGCATGTGTAAGACACAATCAGCTGGTCGATTCAGGTGAGCGCAGTCGGCGGCAGTGCAAAAACAACAATCATTTTTGATTCTGATTGGTGCTCGATAAGTCTGGAACTGTTTCAGTGATATTGCAATTTTGTGTTCAAAAATTGACCTTAGTTCAGTTGTAATACATCTAGTTTTCATTTCAGTACGAAATAAAACTAAAATAAGAAAATTATGCAACGAATCGCTGTTATTGGTGGCACCGGCATGACCGGTCAATGTGTAGTGGATTACGCCTTGGAGAAGGGTACCATACAATTACCTTCACGATTTCCTTCGAATGCATTAACTGATCACGTTTTTAGGTCTAAAGGTGCGTTTACTTTACCGCACAGAACCCACCGTTCCAGAACGATTCAAAAGCAAGGTTCAACTGGTTCAAGGCGATGCGACCAATATTGAGGACGTTAAACGACTGATTGAGGGCGACGGAGCTGTGGATGGCGTCTGCGTTATACTGGGCACCCGCAATAAACTGGAGGCCACAACGGAGCTGTCACGCGGCACTGAGAACGTTATAAAGGCCATGAAGGAGGCAAAGCTTACCAAACTTTCTATTGTCATGTCGTCGTTCCTATTGCGTTCCCTGAACGAGGTGCCCGCTGTATTTCACAAACTAAATGAGGAACATCAACGCATGTTGGACTTAACAAAAGCCTCTGGCTTGGACTATATTGCTATCCTGCCGCCGCATATCGCCGATGAGCCGGCCAGCGGCTACACCGTAGTGCATGACGAAGCACCTGGTCGCCTGGTTTCGAAGGACGACTTGGCCAAATTCATTGTAGATTCCTTGGAACAGCCTGAGCATTACGGCAAGGTTTGCGGCATTGCCAAAAGCGTTAAAAGCGCCTAATGGATGATCACAATGGCGTCAGCAAAAGATTGTGCCCATCGCATATAAATTGGAACCAAATTGGAATCGGTTCTATCTAAACGTACAATTAGCAATGCTATTAAAGCCTTTAAAAGTCAAACTAACCATCTTTATATACACATATATCCCTACCTACGTACATTTATGGGTGTGTATTACGTATGCGCACTATCAACTTTCCATTTTGATATAAAGAATAAACAAAAATTTTAATTGCAATTACGTGCGGTATCAATTGGCAATCAGCGCATGTTCGGTCAGACACCTGAAATTTCAAGCCATTAGCAGCTGTCGTATATCACGTCAGGCAAGCATTTCGAAAATGTGCACCTGTAGAAATTTTACAGAAACTAACAAAAAACTAACACAGTTCAACCTGCTTCCGCTTTCAGGCCCAATGCCAAAAATTTCATTAAGAAACTAGCGAGAGCATTATATGAGAGGGAAATGCATATACCTGACGGTACAGAGCGCATTCGATATGGTGAACCAAAATTTTGTATTAAAAGATATTGAAATTTCAACAAGTTAAACGCAATTTAAGTGCAATAAAAATCGAATTCAACTTATACGTATAACTTGAATTTGAATTACAATCCTTTTCATAAAAGTATACACTCTATCGGCAGTTCACTTTATGGATACGCACAGAGCATTTGTATATAGTATTTGATAAGCAAGTGTCTTGCCGCTTGCTTGCTGTTTTATGCACGATTCTGGTTTATTTTTGTGTCAAATAAAACTTTTTGAAGCTTTGCGCGCTCGTTGGGCTGCCCCGACAGTATATGATGCAGCTGTAATAAAAATAACATTGCCGGGCGGGCACACATCAATTTTTGGCTTGCTGCAGCACCATGAACTTGAACTTGTCATAGATTTCTCTGACAGATTGCAGACGGATGTTTCCGTTGGGGCTTCCGTTAATAACAAATAACAAATATAGCATTTAAAATATCTACAACTTTAATATAATTTATTGCCTTTCATTTCTTGCTTAATGCTATGTTTCCAATCTCGATATGTATATCTATGCTACAGTTTATTTGGAAGATAATTGAGCTATCATATGTAGGTAGATATTGTCTAGTAAGCATTCGAGCAAACACCACAACAAATCATAAGAGTATGAATTATAAATTAATAATAATACATAACTAAATTAACGTGAATATATTATGTGCAATATATTATATAACACGGCAATTAACGTGCTTGTGTATCCAAGCATTTTCCGAAATGATAACAAAAAATACATGCGGAAAGTAATATTTAAAAATCAACACGAGCGTAATATGAATGTTTGTTTGTGTAATCGTAATGGAATCAGAAGCAAACGCTCATAGGGTATATATTTATGCATAGTACGGCTCTGCCGCTGGGCAGTATTAGATTATATATTCAGCCCCAAGAGCGTTTACCTAATTTGACTAGTTTAACTGACACGCTCCGGTCAAGCTTGAAGCGTTCGCAGCTTGGTTAAGCCAACACTACTACTACTACTGGTGCTGATGTCTATAAGACCTTCCTCATGTATTTCTTATTGATATTTTGTAAACTAGGCAGCTCGCAGTGGCGCGGTCCATACATGGAAATGGGTTCACAGTATTCATACCCAATGCGTTCATAGAAACCATCCTGATCTATGGTCGACAGATAAATTGTGTTTAAATCGAGAACCACACGGCAGTAGTCCTCGGCAAACTTCATGATCAACTTTCCAAAGCCCTGGCCACGATAGGTTTTGTCCACGACAACAGACTCCACAAAACAGGCCTTCTTTTTCGATGTTATCGGGCTTAGTTTTAGGTGCGCTATAACACGACACATGCCCTCCGTGGTTAGCACCAGGCTGCAAGGCAGCGTATCACAAGAAGCTTCCAGGGAGCGCATGCGTGCAGTTTCGGAGCGCGGCCATTCGGAGTTGATGAGCGCGCACGTATCCTTCATTAGCTCCGGAAAGTTGTGTATTGGCACCACATTGAACGGACTGCCAGAAACATTGAACGGTGGAAGCCCCTGTAAATATACAAAATATGTTAGCAACATGCCAATAGGACTCTCGTCTGGTAAAAAGTGCGTTTGCCTAGATGTGGTCCAGCTACCTCATAGTACGGCTCCGGTTTAATATAGCGCATATCGCTTTAACTGACAAACTAACTGGGCCGACTGTTGTTGTGCCACCATCAGGCTACGAAAGTACCTCAAAATCTAAAAGAGAGTAAATTTAATTCTAATCGGGGGCAGCTAGACAACAACTTGTTAAAAAATAGTTCTGTTTTATGTACACAGAGTAAATTGAAATATACATTTATAACACAACGGCCATGAATACCTATTAAAATATTTCACATTTTACACATTTTCACTAAAGATTGAGAACATCGTCTAAAACAAGGCCGTAAGCCTCACATTTTGGCGCTTTTTGAAAAACTGTTCTTTAGAATATGAAAATATATATACATATATAGTACAAATTCCTTAGAACAATAATCATTTGATATGGTTTATATAGTTATAATGAAAGAACTCTTGTGCTTAAGAAAACATGTTGAAACAAAGGATATATATATATATATATATATATATATATATATGCCTGTATATAGAGATATTCGTTAGTGTCTATAAAAAACAGGTAGTTTACGAAAAGTTATTTTTAGTTCACATTCACGACAGATTTGAAACTGAGGTGCCAACCGACTGGAAAATGGAAAAGTAAGAAGGGTAACAAGTTTTTTTAGCTACATATTAAGAAATAATTTATTTCCACAAAGTATATATTCATTGTGCCCGAGACTGTGGGGGCGGTAAGTCATGGATAATACATACATATGTACGCAGCTATAAATGTACACAGCTATATACATATATGCGTATAATTTTGTGCGCGATATTCAAGGTGAGCCATAAAAAAGGAGAACAGTTTTTCTAAACGCTGACGAGACTTGCGCGACCTTGACTGTCAAAACGGCGGCAAATATTAGGCACAAACATATTTACACACATTCTTGGGGATAACTTGGTTATGATTAAGGCATGACGTTCCATTTGTAACCAGTATGTGTACATACAGATGCAGTATGAAAATGGGTAGTAAACTACACAAACACACACACACACAGCTGAACTCGATTTGATTGTTTAACAATGCGTAATAATTATTGATTTTTTTTCTGCTGTTTACCATTGCGAGCACTCGTTGCTCTTTCCGTTGTATTTCCTCACGGGCGCCACGACGAAATGTACAAAGCGAACTGATATAGTTTCCAATTCTGACGATCCGAAAAAATGGGCCAAGTTCCGCTGACCGAGCAAAATGTTTAATATACAATTTGATGTTGATGATAATTTTAGTGTATTTGTATTTGTGGCGGCAGCGACGACGTTGACGGCAACAACAACAACAATGCACGCTTCGCCGATTTTATACAAGAAAATTGAAAAATTGACCAGATATGTGTGTGCCAGCCCTGTCTGTATGCTTAATTTGAAATATATGTTATTTGAAACTGAAGCCGTTACGTTTTGTTTTATTTTTAAACATTTTGTTTAATATTTTCATGTGTGGAGCGATGGTAAAGTATTGCCACCTTGTTTATAAATGGCCCGCTCTGCCAACTTCCTTTCAAAATATATCGGCTAGCCACCACATGCTATCGGACAGTTTTCAAATGTATATCGGAAATTATAAACAAAATATGAATAACACAAAAAGTGTACTACTTGCACTAGTCGCAGGTACATAACGCACTAATGATAATTCACACATACTAAAATTAACAGTTTAACGGTGAACTTACAGTGCCCTCAGCGCCGTACTAATTGTTTAGTAGCAGCTGTTGAATTTTCCTGTTCACGACACTGAAATATTTATTACACAACAAATAAATCAAATAAAGACATATCGAAAAAGTGCAACATTTTAAAATTGGCAGCGTTCAGTCTATAAATAATTTGTAAACAAACTGAGAAAGAGGAAAGACGCTCGAACAAGCAAATAGCGGCCAGGCATTGACACTGACCCACTGATTGATTAGCAATTATTTTCTGTCGTCAGCCGGCGCAAAAAAAAAGACGAGAATTTCGCAGACCCAATCTATTCACGTGCAACAGCCGCAACAATGGCGAACCGACAAATAACGCAAGCACCAGAAAATCATCTACGTTTATCTTGGCACGATACTCAGATGATGGCCACATTGAGCCCACAGACCGTTATGGACTACTTTTGCCGCAAGAGCAATCCGTTCTATGATCACATGTGTAACAATGAAACCATACGCATGCAGCGTCTGGGAGTTGAACATTTGCAGTAGGTTTCTAACGCAGCTTATTAGCGTTTCCGTTTCGTAAATATTCCCTTCTTTGCAGTAATATGCTGGGCATGGAGTACATTCTACTGCACGTTGCCGAACCAATTCTCTATGTCATACGCAAACAGCATCGGCACAACCCCTCGGAGGCGACACCAATTGCCGATTACTATATAATTGGAGGCACTGTCTACAAGGCGCCTGATCTGGCAAACGTGATAAATGCGCGTATTGTGAGTAAACTCATCAGCACATCAGTGTAGTGCTCAAATATTGCCATCTACTTGCAGCTCAACACAGTCGTTAATCTGCAGTCGGCGTTCGAGGAAGCCAGCAGCTATGCCCGCTATCATCCCAACAAAGGATACACCTGGGACTTTTCGTCTAACAAAGTTTGTAAGTATAATGCATATTCTCGATGGTGGCTTGCTGTAAATTAAATATATTTCAATAAAATTTTGGTCTCTGATTTTTCGCAGTATCTGACAAAACCAAGTCTGACAAGAAGGATTCAAATGCTGCCAAGGATGACAATAGTGGCACGTTATTTCAAAAGCAACGTGTTGACATGTTGCTGGCCGAGCTACTACGTAAATTTCCACCGCCTATACCTCCAATGCTACAGAATTTTCAGCAGCCACTCCAAGCTGGGCAACTGCCAGCTGCCACGGGCACAGATGGTAATACGGGCTCGAACCCAACGGATATTCATGGCACTGGGCCATTAGATATAGCAACGGAAAGCATAGATATGAAGCCGCCGCCCGAGAAGAAAACCAAGTGAACTTCGTTGCAGTTTAATCGTATATTTCATATTAACCGTATTAGCATTAATGTAAACACAACCTAAACTAAGGTATTTGATTTAATCTTCATATCGAGCACTCAGTGCATTTGCTGTGTTCTGCTTCTTGTTTTTCGAGTGCACTGTCAGGCAGTGATTAGTATACTCAAGAATGCTCTTGAAGGACTGCTTACAGGTGTGGCAAGGCACAGATTTAGTGGGTGTCCGATAGACGCCTGCATGGGCAACCTTCTTGGGGATCTTCTTTACCGATGGCGGCGCCATTTCAACACCTTTTGTACCTCCGTTGGTGGCTACAAACGCAGAGAATGTAACAAAGGTTTTTCGGGCTGGCCTCGATCTAAACTTACCAATGGGCTGCTCTTTCTCCATCACTGGCATCATGCTCTCACGTGACTTCAAGCTCTCACTGCTCACAGCTGGCGATGTGCATGTCAATTTTGGTAGCTTTGCTTTCTTTTCATGATTTAGCTCCGTAAATTGAAGCTTACGCTTCTCGCCTGGCGGTATTTTGTCACAATTCTGCATTAAGTGTATGTGCAGCGCGCGTTCGAGCACAAATTTCTTGTCACAATATTTACAGAAAAACGAATTCTTATTTCTAATTGCTGGCCTACATTTCCAGTGTGAATCCATGTGCGTATCGAGCGAGTTCTTCTCTCGAAAGCTGGCACTGCATAATTGGCATTTAAACTTATGTATAATGGGGCGCGCTTTTTCATCGGCTAATTCTCCAGCTGCTTGTGCGGTCCGTGAAGTGCTTGCCTTGATAGTGGCGCTCTCAGCGGATCGTGGCAGCATGGACTTGCGGTAGCCGGCGTTCCCTATTAGGCTAGTCTTAGCCGCGGGCAGGCAGCTGCGACGAGCAATGGGATTACCTGTAGCCAGTTTGCGTGCTGGGCTGTTTAATGTGGTCTTGACAACAATCGACATGCGTTGCTTAAATGTTGTCCCATTGGCTGTGGGCAGATACGAGCGACGCGGCCGCGGCAAGGCAAGTGTCGGCAGTTTTGTTTGTTTTTCGGGTTTTGTTGAGCCGTCGGTTAGTTTAAGAGCCTTAACAATCAGCTCGGACACTTCATTAACCATCTCAGAGACCACAATTTCTGTATCCTTTCTGTCTTGGGCAACTGCTGTCAATGGAGATGGCACATTCACTGACGGCTCCTCGGTCGATACTGGAAAAATAAATCAAACTGATCGGTTAAGAGCTGAAATCCAAACAAATAACATGTTTGAGTTTACCTTCCGTAATATTTTCAAGCACAACGTTGGCGCTTAAAGGATAAATATTTGTCTTATTATTATTTTCCTTTACTGAATTGTCCTCAAGCGTAGCATTATAAATTGTATTTGTCTTCACCGTCGAGGCAGTGGCGTCTATGGTGGACGATAACGTGGAATTCTCCTCATCTGGCTGCGTGTTCTCCTTATTATCAGCGTCTGTAGCGGTCACATCCTGATGCACGTCAGATAATGTTATATTTTTTGTTGGTGTCGAGCACAGGGCATTGTGCTTGTTCAAAATACTTTTGTCAAAGGGGCGCAAGGGTGAGGCTTGGTCTTTCGAAATGTCATTCTTAATTAGAGCCTGTAGTACGTTTTTTACATCTTTTTTCTTTTCCTCTAGGGTGTCATCATGTTTTGGGTCCAGCTCCATGCTGTGCATCTCCAAATATTGAGTAGTTTGGGTAGCCATCACCGATTGCCATTTGCTCGCATGCGTGTCGTCGGCTTCGGCGTCAAAGGACAAATACATGCTAATGCTGTCCTCGCCGGGTGCAAGCGAACGGCGTGAATTGTCCATAATTACACTGCTAAAAAGTTATGTTCACTAAATCCGTTCGAGTGCAGCACAAAATGAGAACCCAAAATTTAATTGATATTGAATAAGAAAAAAAAATTGCGCTGAAGATCACTGACGCTCAACCTTGGCTGTACCAACAACTATTCGTTAATATTTCAAATGTATTATACAACACTAAACGCGCCAACCAGTTACGCACGGCGGTATAAATATATTGCAGCTTCGCAGTGCTTAATAACAAGTTTTTTTTCTATATTTTATTTACTGCAATTTAACAAGTTTAGTTCTTTTTAAAAAGTTCTTATCGTTTGGCTATAATTTGTAGAAATTTTCAAATTTAATGGCTTGCTATGAATAAATTTTGCTCACACTGATTTAAGACTTAACAACCCTGACTTATCGTATATCGGTTTCGTGTGTATATCAATTTTCGATAAATCTTGTATATACAGAATTGGTTCTTGTATTTGCATAAAAAGACTTGCCAAAATATTGTACAAATTAAACAAATCTTTCGATTATCATTTTTAACTTAAATTCAAGTTCCTGCTTTTGCAAAATAACGAGCTTAAAAAATCAATTGTGTCAACCCCTTGTGGTGGCGTCAGCAGCAGTGATTGTGAGTCACTTGCGAAAATTTCCCAAACCTGCTACAAAAAAAAAATCGCAACCACTTGCTAAGTCATCAGTTCAACGTAAACACCGCAAATAAATAATCACGCAATGGCTGCAATTGTGGAAAATGAGCCGCGCACGGAGTTGCAGGAGCTGCAGCTTAAATCCGCTCAAGTGGCCGACGAGTCGTTGGAAAGTACTCGACGCATGCTTAGTTTGATGGATGAATCTAAGGAAGCAGGCATACGCACTCTGGTAGCCCTGGACGATCAGGGCGAGCAGCTAGATCGCATTGAGGAGGGCATGGATCGCATCAATGCAGATATGCGAGAGGCAGAAAAGAATCTTAGTGGCATGGAGAAGTGCTGCGGTGTCTGTGTACTGCCGTGGAAGAAGGTCAACATAAAGGATGACGGCGATAGTGCCTGGAAGGCTAACGACGATGGAAAAGTGGTGGCCAGTCAGCCGCAGCGTGTCATTGATGAGCGCGAGCGTGGCGGCATGGGCGCACCACCACAATCCGGGTATATAGCGCGCATAACCAACGATGCGCGCGAGGATGAAATGGATGAGAATTTGGGACAAGTGAACTCAATGCTAGGAAACTTGCGCAACATGGCCTTGGACATGGGATCCGAGTTGGAGAACCAAAACAAGCAAGTTGATCGCATCAATGCCAAAGGTGATGCGAACAACACTCGCATGGATGGTGTTAATAAACGCGCAAACAATCTGCTCAAGAGTTAAACTGCACAATTGTATGCACTCAAAGCGATAATGATTAACCTAATCAAAGGCTCCTCCCACTCTCCATATACTCGAAACAACTTACTATCTCACCTAAACTTACACAACCACCACCACCACCACCACCACCAACTACTACAACAACAGGGAACACATGTTGTGGGCACAAATATACTAGCAGTAGCGGCATTATTTTTTGATTTATTTGTTGCTACTGCGTTATCAAACTATATTATACGTATATACTTACTAAAGCAAAACTGAAGAGAAATTAATAATTACGAATAACCCATCTATATAATGTATCTACACGTATACCTATCGTCTAACTACTAACAACCTTTACCAAAATTTTATAATGAGATATTTCGTATAAATGTACCCAAGTTTTTGGTACAAACATTTTGAGGCATTTTACGACCTTTATGATTCAAACTAAGCAACTTTGTATGTTATCTATATGATAAAATATTTACAACTTGTGCATGCTGTGGTGAGGCATTTATAAGGATTCAACGGAACGAACGGATGGTTGAGAACAATTAAATATTTAAGGGTAGTGTCATATTGTAGCCAATTTATGTGCATTCTTTGTGTACGCCAGTTTGTTAATACTATACAAGAAACGTACTAGCTATATGTATGTTTATGTACCCAAACCCCCCCTCCCCCCACCCCTTTCTATATATAACACTTATACATATTATATATTTCAGCCAGATTGTAAGCCCAGTTTTTGCATTAGGTTAAGTCGGTGCAACGTATTTTGTTGTTTTGTATTAATCTGAAATTATCTGTGCACAAAATATTATTCATTGATATGTTTATTGTACATTACATAATATCGTATTTAATTAGATATATAAATCCACGCGTTAACCCCGCTTTAAATAATTAAAATTGCCAGTTTAGTTTCTATTTTAGCTGTTATAAATTGCAATAATTGAAATTGAAATTAATTCGTGACGAAAGAAGCGTGTTTCATTTATTTAAAATTTTGTAAAACACTACAAATTTTCACTCTCTAGGCACGCCTGAAATAATTATATGTTGCAATGTAGGCGGTGAAATCATCTCCGCAGTCTTCGGCATGCAGGAATTCTATTTCGGGCGCTGCCTCAACTGGAATGTAGACAATGTTTCCGCGCGTAATGGTAATTTCCTTGGGACCATCCTTGGTGTTAAGCCTTAAGATGCGGACACCTGTCAATGTCAACAGAATGGATCCATATGGCTGTATCTGCAGCTTGTACGTATCTACAGTGTGTTTAAGGGCCACATGCATCACAGCGAAGTCGTCAACAGGTGGTACAAACACCTGTACGGTGTCATCGATGCGATACGGCATAAACAGCTTGCAGCTCGCCGGTTTACCCTCAAATATTACCGAGGCAATAAGCTGCTCCACATCTTTGTATTTGGGCGTAAGTCCTGCACGAATAACATTATCAGAACAGGCCATGCATTCCACACAATCACCATCCAAATATGCATGAATCTCGTTGGCGCCCAAGTAAATGGCCTGACCAGGCTGCAGGCGCACCAGATTCAGAAAGAATAGGGACAGTACACCCACGTCCCCGGGAAAATCCCCATTCACTGTGTTGAATATATCCAGCAAGCCATCCTGCTTAAGTTCTGCATAAACATAAACAAATGAAATGGTTTAAATTGCAATGCAAATAGGATATGGTGGCGGCCTTGCCTTTTTTGTAGTTTTTGGCTATCTCCTTGACGCAATTGGCGACGACAGTTTCATCCGACTTCATTAAGATCTCGTAGCATTCCTTTACGCCCTCGGCGTTTCGATTTTGGTGTAGCGCATGGACAGCGTCTTTGCCGATGAGCTTGGATAACGGTTCGAACTCATCAATATTATCGATTATATCTTCGACTGGCTGGAATCCAACCAGCGCCAGGAACGGTGTTAGGGCTATGCTCAGCTCTGGCTTATGATTATCATCCTTATAAATGAGTGGTCTTTCCTTGTGCAGACGCTCCGCTTCGCATTTATTTGGGTGCACTTGGATGCTGAGTGCTTTTTTTATGCTCAGCACCTTGAACAGATATGGCAGATCCTTCTTAAGAACACGGTCAAGAGTTTCCCCAGTCTCCTTGACAATGGAAACACCACAGAAATGGGTGCCCATCCACATTTCGGCATATGTTTCATTCTCGTTCAGGATAAAGTCTGGATCATTGGCCATTGCCATTTGGGCAACAGCCGAATTAATGCCACGTTTACCCCATTCATAGTTTTTCACCCAGCCAGTCAGTTCCATTTCGTTAACGCTTGCGAAAAAACTTTTACTGCCCAACTAGGGTCAACCTGAAGGTGATAAGAAAATAAACATATGATTTGGACAGCTGTTTGGGTGGGTAGCGGGTATTAAGCCCCACACAATTGCGTGGGGTTTCGATAACAGCTTGTGCTTCCGAATAGTGGTTGCATACGTGCCAATTGTTATCTGATAATTACGCCCACACCTCAACATAAAGATAGTGAATTTTCAGAATTTTTTTTTCAAAATATTTTAACTACATATTTGAAATGTGACAGACAGTGTGACCGCAAACGGTGAAATAACGCTTTTCCAATTAGAATACTAACATCTGATATTAATATGCATTTGTAGCAAACTAGAGTATTTGCAATGCCGATGAACCATCTTCATATTTTAAAAGTGGGTATACTTTCCACTGCCTAAAATCATTTTTAGTTCGGATTGTTTCAATAGTTGTGCATTGCTTGCTGTTAAGTACATTTAACAGTTTATGTTAAGCTATTGCTCCTGTAAATAACATTTCTCAAATGCCAAAGCTTACAGAAATATCGCTAAGCTGCAAATATCGCTCATCTCTAGTAACAACTTGCACTTTGTCGGCATTTTGATTTCATTAATTGCATTTCTTATTTGTAAGGTACGTAACACAATATATTATAGCTTTGTGATATTATTTTGTAGCATTTTTTCTTCTTTGTTTCGCTATGCATGCACTGCGTAATATGCTTAAGAATCAAACGATTTCATAGCTTCTAAAAGGGCACCTACATATGTATGTATGTATGTTCACACAGTACAAACATTTGCATGTGTGTACTTTACAGTTTCAACGCGTTGTTCGACATTCATAAAATCACAATTTCATGTAATATTTGAAATAATTTCGAAATTAAAGCATTTTACATTTTACAGTTGTGCTGCAGTTATTCGGTTGATTATTTGGTAGCACGTTGTATATAATATTTCAAAATCGTCAGTCAAAATTCTCAGTCATGTTGCTAGTTCAGAAAATTCGTAGGTGCCATCAACTGGGCCAGCTTTGCCAATTACGTTTTCGAACGGCCGGCAGTTACACTGTAGCGCAACATTTCCAAAAGCAGGCAACGCGTCTTCTGAATTTCGGTCAGCTAAGAACAACAACATCTGCATTTACAGCCGTCAATTACAGGTATTCCATGGTTATGCATTCAGCACTTGTCTTAACTTATGTCTGATTTCTCTGTTTGTTGCAGCACACGTGTTAATTTGCCACAACCAAGCGTAATGGCCAGCAAAACTTCGCATTTCGTGTTGCCAAACACGCAGCCCATTGCCGATTTGGATTGCAAAAACGCATTTGAAAATTTAACCGACAAGGAAAAGCTGTACGCTCACTATTTTAGTAAGGCATCGTGGGATGGTGGTTTGGTTTCCCTCATCCAGTCCAGCCCGGAGGCGCCCCTTATATTTTCGTTATTGCATCGCATTTTTGTTGCCGAAAAACCCGCCGAGCTGAAAGTCAAAGCCTTAAAAGCGGGCGCTACTGAAGATGATTTTACTGTGAGTCCCAACTATCTTAAGATTTAATCATGATCCATAAATGGTCCTGCAACTATTTTAACAATTAACTTACCTAGAATCAAAATTATAATCCCATTCCTTTGGACCCTTTTTTTTTTGTGAAAATATCACAAGTTTCAAATAACATAAATCTTTTGTAAATTTGTAGGCATTCCTAGTTTACGCATGTGGCGTGTTCGCCAATTCCGGCAACTACAAGGGCATGGGTGATAGCAAAATAGTGCCCAACTTGGCGGAGGATAAATTTGAGGCGATCGTACGCTCTTCGGCTGCCTATGCTGCTGAGCCGCGCGTGTCTAAGATTTATGAGAAGGTCAAAAATCTGATTTATGCTCTGGAAGCACGTAATGAAGTCCTCGGCTTTGCGCCAAATGGTGTAACTACATATTGGTCGGACAACTGCACCAAGGAGGATTCGGAAATAGTCAATGCTTGGCTGACAACGAAGCGTATCGAGCCATACATGTGTCGTACATTTAAAGTGACCGAGAACGGAAAAACATTTTACGACATTAAGCTCGGTTCCGTGGAGCAAACTAGCAAGGAGGGCATAACCCTGGCTCTGGAGGAGTACAATGGCAACCATTTTCGCGTTACACGTGGCGACTATCAACCCTTGCTGAAACGTGTAAACGAGAATTTGCTTCAAGCAAAAAAATATGCCGCCAATGATAATGAGACAAAAATGATTGAGCATTATGTCAAATCCTTTGAGGAAGGCTCTTTGGCCGAGCATAAGGATGGCTCCAGATGGTGGATCAAGGACAAGGGACCCGTTATTGAGACCTACATTGGTTTCATTGAAACGTACCGCGATCCGGCGGGCGGGCGTGCCGAATTCGAGGGCTTTGTGGCCATGGTCAATAAGGAAAGTTCGGCTAAATTTTCCGAATTGGTCAATCGTGCCGAGAAACTTCTAGAGTATTTGCCATGGACTGAGCCCTATGAGAAGGATTCATATTTAAAGCCAGATTTCACGTCGCTAGATGTACTGACTTTTGCTGGAAGCGGCGTTCCTGCTGGCATTAATATACCCAATTGTGAGTAATACCAAATAGAAAGGAGCCAATATATAATGTATTATGTCTAACAGATGACGAAATTCGTCAGGATGAGGGCTTTAAAAATGTTTCGCTGGGCAACGTGCTGGCCAACATAAATCGCAAGGATCCCATACCTTTTCTATCCGATGCGGATCAGACACTCATGAAGGAATATAAGGTGAAGGCTTTTGAGGTGCAAGTGGGTTTGCACGAGCTGTTGGGACATGGCAGTGGCAAATTGTTCCGCATCGATGAAAATGGTACTCACAACTTTGACGTGGAGACAGTAAAGAACCTCATAACTGGCGAGCCTATTAAGAGTTGGTATAAGCCTGGCGAGACGTACGATACAAAATTCGGTGCTATTGGTTCATCCTACGAAGAGTGCCGCGCTGAGGCAGTGGGCCTTTATTTATCTCTGCAGCGGGATATACTGGAAATATTTGGTTTTAAAGACGCTGCAGAGCAGGACGATATCATTTACATCAATTGGCTTAGCCTTATTTGGAACGGCATGGGTGTTGCCCTGGAAATGTACAATCCCAAATCTAAACTGTGGCTCCAGGCACATTCGCGTGCACGTTTCGTTATCATGAAAGTATTGCTCGAAGCTGGCGAAGGATTTGTTACCGTTGAAGAGACCGAGGGTGGTAAAAATCTACTGCTCACATTGGACCGTAGCAAAATTCATACCGTCGGCAAGAAAGCGCTGGGCGAATTCTTGACCAAGCTGCAGGTGTATAAATCCACAGCCGACATCGAAGCAGCTTCCAAAATGTACGAACACTATTCGAACGTGAACGAAGGCGGATCGCATCCTTGGGCCAAGTGGCGTGATATATGCCTGGCGCACAAAAAACCACGCATTATTCTGGTGCAGGCTAACACATTTATTAATGGTGACAAAGTTGAATTAAAGACTTATGATGCTACTCATGAGGGCTACATACAGTCTTGGGTAGAGCGTTATCCCACTACTGATATTGATGATGTACTAGAAAATATTGTAGAGCAGGATAAGAAGTACTTCCCTATTGCTTATTCAAAGTAACACGGCTGAAAATTGCATATACATGTTGACTCTGAAAATATATATTAAATATCTTTATACACTTTTTATTGCCAAACTCGTGGCCTTTTTTTAAAAAACATTTTTAATTACAGATATTGCTTATTGCTTAAGAAGGGAATACAGTCATTATCAACGTTGCCTACTGTGCCTATTTACCTTGATCAATCCTTTTCCGATAAAATCTATCGATAATAATATATCGAACATACAAAATATCGTTGCTAAATTAAATATGAATTTCACTTTTAAGGCATCAGTCGTTTCTTTAATATACATATTGCTACATCGTTTTATTTTACACTATTTATATAGTTTTTTTTACGTCGATTCGCTACCATGACAACGCAAAAAAGGACATACATGGATGCGAGGGACGCTACCCCCGCGATTCATATCACAGGGAGGCCCAAGAATATGGTATCGGTTGACGATACTTTTGTTTACAAGAACGCCAAATATTTTTGTGATGTAATAAACGAAACCGATCTTGAAAGCAAGCAGATAGCAATGGAAAATCGTCTTCGTAGACAGGCTTTCAACAAAGAGGCTCTAATGTCTGACGAGCTTAAGCAACTGAAGCGTCAGGAGTTCATAGATCGCAAGCGGCGCCAACAACTGCGCAGCGAATGCGAGGAACTTCGGGAATTGGCTGAGCAGCTCCGATTGGCATCAATTACAAAGGAGCTCGAAGAGCACATGGTGGAAACCAAGAGAAACCGAGAACTGGCCAAAAACGCCAAAGCGGTGGGCTTGCAGCGTGCCGAGGCTACAAGACAGCAGAACTTGGCGATGCAAGAACAGGAGGAACTGCGCAAGAAGGAACAGCAAGAAGAGCTCCGCAAGACGTTGGCAAAACAAATCGAAGAGAAGCGGCAACAACGCCAGCTTCGATATGTAGAAACGCTGACAGAGCGGGAGATGCGCATGGCCATGCAGCAGCAAATTGAGGAAGAAGACAGAGCAGAGCAACTGGAGCTAAACCGATTAAAGCTCAAAAAACGCGACGATATGATTACATTTATTAAGGAGCAAAGGGAATACAAAGAACTCCAAAGGGCTAAGTCTGACGAGAATTTATCAAAAGCACTTGAAAAACAATCGGAGATAGCTGAGCAAAAGCGCCAAAGGGAGGAGGCAAAGCTGGAAACTCAACGTAAGCAAGAGGAGATTAAAATGCGAGTGGGTCATCAGGTGTTTGAAATTGAGGTAAGTGTGCTAAAATCTAAAGGAATGCACCGAAAGATAAAAGATTTGTTTCCCTATAACCGCAGGAGCGCCTACGTCAACGCTACAGTCTGTTGTTCGATCTGCTGATCGCAGAGTACAAAGCGAAAGACGATGAACGCTACCGGCAGCAGCTCAAGCAGGAGCAATTCAACCGGCAGCGTGCCCGGCAGGAGCTGGAACTTTATCGCGCTGAAGTAAATGAGCGCAACATCGAAAAAGCTCGTAAAAAGCACGAACAAACAGTTGAAAGAAACCTTATGTGCCCCGATGAGGGCCCGGATGGCATTAACAAAAAGGACATCCAGGAACGTCAACGGCGGAAGGAGCATGGTGTCCTACTGCTGTCCATGATTGAGGATAACAATCGCAAACGTGCTGAAGCAGCTGCTGAAAATATGCTGTTCTTCGATTCAAAAGCCAAGGCAGAAGCCGAGCGGCAAGAGCGCATTCAGGAAGAGCGCTTGCAGATGCTGGGTTCTGTGCCGGCTTCGGTGCTGCAATATCTTCCAAAACAAGTGCTTACGGATTCGGACCGGAAGTATTTTAACATACAGAGAAAAGAGAAAACGTTAAAGTAACAGCGTAATTGAACACCAGAGAAGCACTATCGAGCCAAGGCTATTTTAAATTTACTATTGTACCTCAACAATATGGATATGAAGGTATTTACTTTATAGGAAAATCCTGAGCTGGCATTTCAAATATAGGCACCCAACCCGCCCCCTGTGCCTACGTGACGTGTCGCATACATTGCATGGTGTTGCCGTACTTTTTAGAAATACTAAACAAAATTTAAGGGTAGTACGCCAATCACGGTATAGTACAAAATATCGCTGTTTACGCGCAATATTTCTCAGCTTACTATGCAAAATTGAGATATATAGTTTGGAGTATAAAAACCAAAAATTTCATTTCGCATTTATAAAACGTGTTTAGTTCATCAAAAATGCTTGCACCTATATCCAAAGAAAATAAACTTATTGATAACAAATACGTTTGTTTAAAATGACAATACGTTCAAGCACCTGAGTGTATAGCACCTGAATATATGTAATTTTTATATTAAATTCTTCATTGTTTGAATAGAACATTTCTAGGCCCAATTAATATGTCGGTAGTGGAATAACATTGCAATTGGCTGCCGAAATATGTTACAAATCAATTTATTTAAGCCTTCGTAAAATTCTGCACTTCTTCAGCAGCAGTAAATACATTTATTAAATCACAGTTTTAAATTGTGACATTAGATTTTTTTGGTCTGCTGTTTGACAACTGTCTGGCAACTCTGTCTGGTGCCCACGCAACCCATAAAGTACGGCAACATCAGCACGACGTCGCATTCGTTTTAGTTCAATGGCGGACGGTAATGAAAAAAGTGGGAGTGATCTTTGTTTTGCTTCAAAATCAAAGAATTTAGTAGAACAACTGTTTTAACAAAATGATAATAGACAAAAAATTCAGGCAAATAATAAATTGCAGTGTTTTATAAAATGCCCAAGCTAGTGTTAATCGCGAACCCGAGTGCAATGAGATAAAGTGAACAAACATAACACAAAAGTAAAAAAATTCCGCAAAATACTGCGAATGGGCATAGACAGACAATACGCGGAAGCAGTGTAAAATAGGAAAGGCAACGCAAAAACGAACTTTGTACGCTGTTGCGAGTACACAAAAGTGAATTTATAAGTTAAAAAAAAAAAAAAAAATCAGAAAAGTCAGAATGTCTGCACAACGTTTAAACGCGGTCGACAAAGAACTGGAAAAGTACATAAAATTCCTGGCGCTCAAATCAGCACAAGTTGTGGTGCAGTCGCGCCTTGGCGAGAAGATACAAACTCAATGCAATCCACTGGGCGGCAACGATTGGTTCAACATTGTCGTACAGGATCACCCGGATGTGCTGGACGAGACGAAACGCGCCCTGGCGCTAAAGCCAGGTGATAGCATATTGCAACGCTTGCCCCTGTGCATTGAGATCTCGCTAAAGACTAGCGAGGGCGACAAAATGATACTTGAGGTGTGGTCGTTGGATCTGCTGCCAGTGGACAATAAAAAAGAAGCTGCAGCTGGTGAGGATTGCAAGGGCGATGGCTGCAACACAAACATCTGCAATGACAGCCAAACACTAAAGGCTCCCCATGCTATCTATAATCGGATGAGCATTATGCTAAAGTCCCTCATTTCGCTCACACGCACGACGCCTGCCTATAAATTGTCGCGTCGTCAGTGCCCGGACTCATATAGCATCTTCTATCTCATCTATGTGGATCGACCGAAGGTGCATACACTGGGCGAGGGGCACAAACAGGTCAAGATTGGGCAGCTCAATACGATTTTGGGTTCTCTAACCATGTCGGTTGCCTACCGCACCAAGCTGACCATTTCACCTACGGCTGGTCATCAGGTGACGGCGGCAGCACATCAAGGAGAGCAGCAAAATACTATTATGCTAAAGTCAGATCACTTTCGGCCCGCCAGCGATGTCAGTTCACCTACGCAGCAGTTGGCAACGGCTAAGCTTGGAGCGGGCGTGGGTGGCACGGGCACTGGAGCAGCGAACGATAAGCGTTTCATAGATATTGAGAAGCCATTGCGGCCGGGTGCATTTACAGACCTGGGCAAGCTGCGCCAGTTTACGGAACATGATTTTGTGCTGCCAGAGACGCCGCCGTTTGAGTGGATGCTGCGGCGTACGCGGCATGAGAGCAACGGCAGCGGCTCAATTGAGTCGCTGAATCGAAAATGTGAATCGCCAGTTAACAACAACAATAATAATAATAACAACAACAACGTTAATGGCAGCAACAACAACATAAACCACAATCACAATAACAACAACAACTCGACAGCGTTTAAAAGCTTTGAGAAACCAACTGTTGTTGTCCCCTGTGCCACATCACCAATCAAGAGTCTCCTAATACCCGCTAGCAGTTCCACGTTGCGTCACAACTCTGCACCCACGTTGCAGGAACAGCAGGCGCCAGCACAACAGCCCCCGCCAGATGATGATAGTCTGCTCAAGGAGCTGCATTTTCCCTTCGCCTCGCCCACATCCCATGTCAACGATCTGGCCAAATTCTATCGGGAATGCTATCATGCGCCGCCACTGCGTGGCCTCAGCGAGCTGCAAGTGCCTAACTTAGCCAGCTGTGGCGCTTCAGCAGCAGCATCCGCGACAGCAGCGGCATCTGCCATGGCCAGCACAGCCGCAGTCACAGCCGATGGGAGCATGGATGATTTGTCGCGCCAGCTGGAACAATTTGAGACATCGCTGGAGGATTACGATAAGCTCGTCTCACAATTCGGACTGAGCGGCTCCTCATCCACGGGCAGCCGCAGCAGTGGCGGCCTTCAGATGAGCAATTGAACAGCGAGCGCGAACGAGAATCTTTTCAATAATAGTTCATACTAATCATCTGCATCAGTGTTAGGCTCTTTGTTTGGCTTTTATACTTGTTTAAACTGGCTTTAAGTTATTATGATATTATTAACTACATGTCTCATTGCAGCATAGGAAACATATATTTAGATATAGGCTAATTATATGGGCTCTAGTTTTGTATAGCTATCAAGTAGGAAGCTCATCCCGTTTCACGTTTTCAGTGCAACGATTAAAATACGAACACCCACGCCCACGCCCACTCCCACATATATGTCATTAGATCGGAGCGTACTAATCGCTTGTTTGTTTAATTTTCACTTTGTTCATGTGCCTTCAAATACGATTGGAACTACATATATATGTATATACAAGTATCAAATGATGTTCATGCATAGATTATGTTTTTAAGCTAACATTTTTGTAAATGCCTCACGTAAATATTGAAAGCGATTGTAAATTTCATCAAATTTAGCTTTAAGTCCCAGTAAGAGTTGCCTTTTGTTTATCAAAAATAATACGAGAGTTTTGTAACTATCTGAAGATAGAAAGAGAAGAAGAAAAAAAAACTATTAGCTTAACTAAATGTGTATGTATGTGTCAAACGAAAGACTTAAAAATTAGTTGAACAAAATATCGTACATATTTGTTTGATAATTTGTATATAGCAAGGGAGAGAGAATAAAAGCAGCTGCAGAAACATTTGTAAACAATATACAATGCATTCTATTCTAACTATTTGTAATGTCGCGCTTTGTTATTTATTGGTTCCAGAAACTGCAAGGTTATACATCCTAATCAAATTTATACATATACTATATACATATTCATTTGGTATACATCAAGCAAAACGCATAAAGGAAAATATGTTAAATTAAACGAAATTGTTAATCAGAATACAAATTGTTCATTTATTTATATAGTGTACATGCCTTCCCAAGATTGTCACTGGATCACGAGACTGGCACAAAAGCAGATTATCAGCGCTGACTGATCTTGATTATATATATATATATATATATGTTTACAAATAGAAATATAAAATATGTAAATAGTAATAATGGCTTATAGAAGCTGCCCTACAAATCACCTTTAAACTTGGCATTGGTCCAGCCGAGAAACTATCATAAACATAGATGCACTAAGATCGTGTGCAGCTTTTCAACTGATCCATCACGTGCGTATCTATATACATAACTAACTTCTAAGTATATATGGCATATAGCTGAGTTTATTTTTGAACTTTTCTCTCGATAAGATAATGCCAAAGCCTTAACTGATTGGCGCCTGTTTCAGGCGGTTTCTATTGCTTTTGCTTGGCGCTTTTCCTAAGTGTAGTTTGTTTGTTGCAATTAAATATTGTATAATAAGCGTCAGAGTTGTTGTGGTTGCGGCTGCGGCTGCTACCGGTCAAGTCCGAGCTGCACTTAACTGCCAGCATTGAGCAATAACAACAAAATTAGTAAAAAGGCGCGATTACATTTCCCGTCCGCCCCTGTGCCTCCTCAATAAGTGCGCGCATCAATCTTTTTATACCCTTGTAATGGGCATTATAACTTTGTCACGAAATGTGATGCGTTGACGGGTCCATCTCCGATCGATTTATCGTTCTATTGCTCGGTTTTGAAGATATCTTAAATAAAACTTTACATATCGGAGCAATCTGTTAAAAATTGAGTTCTTTGATAAAACACTCTAAGAATCTTGACTCTAGTTCTACAGCATTTTTATATTTCAAAGAATTTTACAACAATAACAAACTGCTGGAAGTTGAGTTTTTGTATGAAAATATATGTGTACATGTATATACAGAAATATACCGCAGGTGAAGTGTCAACAGCAAGGGTATTTTATCTTCGGCATCTGTTCTGTGTTGCTTTGTTCTCGCCAAGTGCTCGAGAGTGCATTGCAAAATGTTGTTGTTTTTATCTCCATGTAGAATTAACGTCACTATGGCAACGACATATCTAAGGTTAAATAGTTTATTTTTAAATGTACACGTACAATATAGTATATATATGTATAAGTTTTTGTGCTTGTATGTATTAGTATTACTATTGCCTTTTTTGTTTTGCTACACCTTATCTGCTGTTTTGCTAAATTGCTGTATTTTCGAGTGCTTTATACTCATACATATACACTTATACATATGTGCATGTGCACATGTATGTGTGTGTGTGGTGGGTACTTCTCAGTGGCGCCTTAGGTTCGCGGGGTGCTCGGGCAAGTTTACCCAGTTGCTGGTAGCAGGTTGAGAAACTTTCGGTGTGACCGTCGCGCCCAACAGGTCATTGGTAATGCACACATCACCTGTTAGCCATACATATGCATGCACAAATATTTTTTGTCTTTGTTTCGCTGTTGCCAAGCGAAGTGATTTTTGCCATTAGCTTTGACGTAGACTTCGACTTTGACTGTGTAAAATGGCCAGACGCCAACCTTACTCAACACTGTATACTAATGCATATGTATGTATGTATGTACTGCATACATAAATACACATACACACACTCATGCGTGTTTGTGTAAATGGTAATTGGTATCGCCAAGCAACCACTGCGCCCCTCCCCTACCCATTAAGGTTGCACGCGCCAACGCGACGTCAGCTGAGAAGCTCGCATCCGGCGGCCTGGAAAGTTTTATGCATATCTTTTTGGTGGGCTGACTCTCAATTTTGCACCCACCTAAATCAAATTCAATTGTCATTAATTCATCCAGGGGCAACGGGCGGCTCGTGCACTCAGGCACTCATTTCACAGATCTGCAATCTTGTCAAGATCATAAAGCTTAATGCATTTAAAATTCAGGTTGTTCTAATGATGTTGACATTTTTGAAATTTTAATACTTTTACTTTTTTTTTGGCATACTTATCCGTTTATTTCTAATTTCCACGCCCCCCCTCCCCGCTACGCTGCTGATCAATTGATAAGCGTATTTTGATGATATTCACGTGCCGCTGAATAATTTAGGCATTAAAAATGGACAACAAAAACCGCTGTACGAATGAAAAGCACCGTAAGCATATACATACATACATGCATATGAAGCCATTTCGAAATTGCTTGATAAGCAAACGCCTAAAATGGGCAGCCACAGCGAAAAATAAATAAATAAAAAAATACAACAACGATAAGTCCACAAATGTACAAAGTTGTTGCGATTACGCTGCGTTTGTGTACTCCTACATTTTTGAAATTGTTCATGTAAAAACTGTAAGAAATCGATCAACAGTTTGCAAGCAACTGGTTTGACGAGCTAAGTTTTACATTCACATTTACATATGTGTGCATATTTACGTGCACACAATCCGTAGGGGAGTGGAGGGGGGGGGGGGTGAGTTGTTGTTTGTCGGCTTTGCCGGTTTTTGCGCCAGCTGCAATAATAAATAGCATAATTGCAGTTATTTTTAGACACCCACTGCATCCGCCTCCGCCTCCGCCTGCAGCAGTCGATTGTCTTTAGCATTTCAGGTAGGGTACTTATAGGGTATTTTTGCAGCAGATTGATTCAAGTAAAGCCACACAGCGAAATATATTCCCAGAATAAACTGGTAAACAACAGCATAAAAAACAAATTTGGATTTTAGTTCAGCGTCCCAACTGTTGCTACGTGCCATTTGTCTCGCAGAACAGGCACCGCTTGTAAGGTGGCACCGTAGATGTTGTTTTCGTTTTATTTATTTTTTTTTTTTTGGTGGCCTCGGCGGGGCTTTGTTTGTTTTCATAATGTGGCGATGATATGGAGAAACAACAGCTATTGATTGAAGCACGCCTGCCAGTTAATAGCGCTGGGATAAAGGTAGTCTCGTATGATAAGGTTCATAAAATTACAAGGTCTTATATTTATGTCGGGAACAAGAAACAATCGCTTCTAAAGAAACTCAAATGCATTTTTAATGCGGAAGCTAAACAAATAACAGTTGCAAATCTCGCACTTTGTAAGGCGGAAGTGAAATGCATGAACATGACATCAATTTTATTTGAATTCAGAATAGGATATTGTGTAATTTTATAATAATTAACATGCTGCGAATAAACAACTTTTCGCACTGAGCTCAGAAATGTGTGTATTTAATTACACTCACGTTTAATGGGAATTAGTCAATGGGTGCATGAATGCAATTGTTATTTATGTTAAGAAAATTAATTTAAAGCTTAAAAGTATCGGATTGGATTTTGGTTTGGCTTACATTAAACATTTTTTAAATTTAGAAACTGCTTTCATTGAAATTTGAATAAAAGCGCCAACATTGTTGGGCGATAACTGAAATCGGTTATTTTTGTGAATCAACTATGGCACTGGGTTGCCAACACTTCGCACAAAATAACTCGATCCATATAATTTACTCAAAGTGATTTTCATATCGATATACTGGTTTTTGTATGGCGCTACTTTTAAATTGACTTTAAATTAACATGTTACACCAGCGCAAATAATAAAACATTAATAGATTAAAATAACCAATACAGCTATATGCTTGCTGTGACTTCTTAATAACCTAATTATCTAAGTACTCGATAGTTGCCAACTCAAATTTATTCACAATTTCCACTTATGGATGTGGTGGCTAATCGATACTATTCGATTACTGCAGCTGTTCGGCTAACTTCGACTTGAGAAACTGGGGTGTTAAATAAATATATTTTTATATATTTATGTGATAAAGATTTAAGCCAGCTTACGACGCTGGCCAATTACAAAAAAATACATACCGGCGACAAGCCGTATACGTGCTCCTACTGCCATATGCAGTTCAGGCAGCAGGGCACGCTCATCAGCCACATAAGGACGCACACGAATCTCGCCAGCCAGCCAGCAAGAGTAGAGCACTCGGTCATGCCAGCACATCTCGGACACGGTGCACAGCAGCTGACAAACGGTCTGCTGCCCAACAACCTGCACAACACAACACCCAACTTTCTCCAGCTGGATCACCATCCGCTGCTGCATTTCCTTGAAGGCAGCACAACAGTAAGCTCTTTGGTAGCCAGCAATGCGGCGGCGGCGGCGGCGTCTGCTGCATCAGCGGGAACAGCGGCGTCTAATCCAAAACCCGAACCCAGCCAGGCCGAGCAAGGACCTCGAATAAGTGTCGGCAACATTAATATGTTGAGGAGCGATAATCCGGATCGGCCGTTTGGCTGCAGCGTCTGTCGACGCTTCTTCTCACAGCAGAGCACCCTGGTCAACCACATTAAAACGCATACGGGCGAGAAGCCGTACAAGTGTAAGATCTGTGATGCTAGCTTCCGGCAGGTGGCCACGCTCAACAACCACATGAAGATCCACACCGGGGAGAAACCCTACAACTGTTCCTACTGTCCCAAGCAATTCCGGCAAAAGAGTACCCTACAAAACCATTTGCGCATTCACAAATGCTAGCTTTGCTCCGCCGCCAGCATTACGGAACATTGAAAGAAAAGCAGTTATACTAGATGCCGATACAGTTACATGCACAATAACAAGCGCAATACATTTAAATAAATTTAAATATACTCATATGTACTCAAACGGGTTATTTACCTGCTATGCAGAAAGCAATTGAATATTAACAAAGCTCAACCGTAGCATGTCCAACATTTGTACATATGCATGTGTTTGGGAGAGATTTGAATTGGAACTAGTCTAAATTTGAATTGTACTCCCGTTAACGTGTTAAATGCTAAGTCGAATTTAATGTAACAAAAATACAGTAAATGCTCTCTTAACGGCCTTCTTGCTTCTAATTTTACACTATCGCATTTAGCATTTCCATTTATGGCCTTCTTTCTAATTTAGTTCCGTGGTACGAAGCTTGAAAGCCGCATTTTCCATTACAGAGGATTGACCTCTGAAAATGAGAATAAAGCCAATGGTGAATGATGGAGTTGCATGCGCTACGGGTGAAATATCCGAAAATTTCGAAACACTTGAAAATAGTTCGCGGTGGGTGTGAAAATCGAAACTTTTTCGATGATTTTCTTTAATATCTCGCGTAATAGCTCCGCGGGGAGATATGACGTTCCAAAACGACATAACTCCACGCTGAGATATGACCTTCCAATATCTCGCGTAATAGATCCGCGCGGAGATATGACGTTCCAAAACGACATAGCTCCGCGCGGAGATATGACCTTCCAAATCATCACGTTTTTTTTTTTCAAAATCGAGGTCGGTGCGAAAATCGAAACTTTTTCGATGATTTTGTTTTAATATCGCGGGTAATAGATCCGCGCGGAGATATGACGTTCCAAAACGACATAACTCCGCGCGGAGATATGACCTTCCAAATCAACACGATTATTATCAAAATCGAGGTCGGTGTGAAAATCGAAACTTTTCGATGATTTTTTTTTAATATCTCGCGTAATAGCTCCGCGGGGAGATATGACGTTCCTAAACGACATAGCTCCGCGCGGAGATATGACCTTCCAAATCATCACGTTTTTTTCTCAAAATCGAGGTCGGTGCGAAAATCGAAACTTCTTCGATGATATTTTTTTTAATATCTGGGGTAATAGCTCCGCGCGGAGATATGACGTTCCAAAACGACATAACTCCGCGCGGAGATATGACCATCCAAATCATCACGATTTTTTTCAAAATCGAGGTGGGTGTGAAAATCGAAACTATTTCGATGATTTTTTTTTAATATCTCGGGTAATAGATCCGCGCGGAGATATGACGTTCCAAAACGACATAACTCCACGCTGAGATATGACCTTCCAATATCTCGCGTAATAGATCCGCTCGGAGATATGACGTTCCAAAACGACATAACTCCGCGCGGAGATATGACCTTCCAAATCATCACGATTTTTTTCAAAATCGAGGTGGGTGTGAAAATTGAAACTATTTCGATGATTTTTTTTAATATCTCGCGTAAAAGCTCCGCGGGGAGATATGACGTTTCAAAACGACATAACTCCGCGCGGAGATATGACCTTCCAAATCATCACGTTTTTTTTTCAAAATCGAGGTCGGTGCGAAAATCGAAACTTCTTCGATGATATTTTTTTAATATCTCGGGTAATAGATCCGCGCGGAGATATGACGTTCCAAAACGACATAACTCCGCGCGGAGATATGACCTTCCAAATCATCACGATTTTTTTCAAAATCGAGGTGGGTGTGAAAATCGAAACTTTTTCGATGATTTTCTTTAATATCTCGCGTAATAGCTCCGCGGGGAGATATGACGTTCCAAAACGACATAACTCCACGCTGAGATATGACCTTCCAATATCTCGCGTAATAGATCCGCTCGGAGATATGACGTTCCAAAACGACATAACTCCGCGCGGAGATATGACCTTCCAAATCATCACGTTTTTTTTTCAAAATCGAGGTCGGTGCGAAAATCGAAACTTCTTCGATGATATTTTTTTAATATCTGGGGTAATAGCTCCGCGCGGAGATATGACGTTCCAAAACGACATAACTCCGCGCGGAGATATGACCTTCCAAATCATCACGATTTTTTTCAAAATCGAGGTCGGTGTAAAAATCGGAACTTTATCGATGATTTTCTTTAATATCTCGCGTAATAGATCCGCTCGGAGATATGACGTTCCAAAACGACATAACTCCGCGCGGAGATATGACCTTCCAAATCATCACGTTTTTTTTTCAAAATCGAGGTCGGTGTGAAAATCTAAGCTTTTTCGATGATTTTTTTTTAATATCTGGATTAATAGCTCCGCGGGGAGATATGACGTTCCAAAACGACATAGCTCCGCTCGGAGATATATGACCTTCCAAATCATCACGATTTTTTTCAAAATCGAGGTCGGTGTGAAAATCGAAACTTTTTCGAGGATTTTCTTTAATATCTCGCGTAATTGCTCCGCGCGGAGATATGACGTTCCAAAACGACATAACTCCGCGCGGAGATATGACCTTCCAAATCATCACGATCGAGGTCGGTGTGAAAATCGAAACTTTTTAAATGATTTTCTTTAATATCTCGCGTAATAGCTCCGCAGGGAGATATGACGTTCCAATCGACATAACTCCACGCTGAGATATGAGCTACCAAATCATCACGATTTTTTTTTTGCGGAAATCGAAACTTTTTCGATGTTTTTTTTTGTAATATCTCGGGTAATAGATCCGCGCGGAGATATGACGTTCCAAAACGACATAACTCCGCGCGGAGATATGACCTTCCAAATCATTACGATTTATTTTTTGCGAAAATCGAAACTTTTTCGATGATTTTTTAATATCTCGCGTAATGTGACGTTCCAAAACGACATAACTCCACCTTGAGATATGACCTTCCAAATCATCACGATTTTTTTCAAAATCGAGGTCGGTGCGAAAATCGAAACTTTTTTGATGATTTTGTTTTAATATCTCGCGTAATAGAACCGCGGGGAGATATGACGTTCCAAAACGACATAGCTCCGCGCGGAGATATGACCTTCCAAATCATCACGTTTTTTTTTTCAAAATCGAGGTCGGTGCGAAAACCGAAACTTCTTCGATGATATTTTTTTAATATCTGGGGTAATAGCTCCGCGCGGAGATATGACGTTCCAAAACGACATAACTCCGCGCGGAGATATGACCTTCCAAATCATCACAATTTTTTCAAAATCGAGGTGGGTGTGAAAATCGAAACTTTTTCGAGGATTTTCTTTAATATCTCGCGTAATAGCTCCGCGGGGAGATATGACGTTCCAAAACGACATAGCTCCACGCTAAGATATGACCTTCCAAATCATCACGATTTTTTATTTGCGGAAATCGAAACTTTTTCGATGATTTTGTTTTAATATCTCGCGTAATAGATCCGCGCGGAGATATGACGTTCCAAAACGACATAACTCCGCGCGGAGATATGACCTTCCAAATCATCACAATTTTTTCAAAATCGAGGTGGGTGTGAAAATCGAAACTTTTTCGAGGATTTTCTTTAATATCTCGCGTAATAGCTCCGCGGGGAGATATGACGTTCCAAAACGACATAACTCCACGCGGAGATATGACCTTCCAAATCATCACGATTATTTTCAAAATCGAGGTCAGTGTGAAAATCTAAGCTTTTTCGATGATTTTTTTTTAATATCTCGCGTAATAGCTCCGCGGGGAGATATGACGTTCCAAAACGACATAACTCCACGCGGAGATATGACCTTCCAAATCATCACGATTTTTTTTTTCAAAATCGAGGTTGGTGCGAAAATCGAAACTTTTTCGATGATTTTTTTTTAATATCTCGCGTAGTAGCTCCGCGGGGAGATATGACGTTCCAAAACGACATAACTCCACGCGGAGATATGACCTTCCAAATCATCACGATTATTTTCAAAATCGAGGTCAGTGTGAAAATCTAAGCTTTTTCGATGATTTTTTTTTAATATCTCGCGTAATAGCTCCGCGGGGAGATATGACGTTCCAAAACGACATAACTCCACGCTGAGATATGACCTTCCAAATCATCACGATTTTTTTCAAAATCGAGGTCGGTGTGAAAATCGAAACCTTTTCGATGATTTTGTTTTAATATCTCGCGTAATAGATCCGCGGGGAGCTATGACGTTCCAAAACGACATAGCCCCGCGCGGAGATATGACCATCCAAATCATCACGATTTTTTTGTAATATCTCGCGTAATAGATCCGCGCGGAGATATGACGTTCCAAAACGACATAACTCCGCGCGGAGATATGACCTTCCAAATCATCACGTTTTTTTTCAAAATCGAGGTCGGTTCGAAAATCGAAACTTTTTCGATGATATTTTTTTTATATCTGGGGTAATAGCTCCGCGCGGAGATATGACGTTCCAAAACGACATAACTCCACGCTGAGATATGACCTTCCAAATCATCACGATTTTTTTGTAATATCTCGCGTAATAGATCCGCGCGGAGATATGACGTTCCAAAACGACATAACTCCACGCTGAGATATATGACCTTCCAAATCATCACGATTTTTTTCAAAATCGAGGTCGGTGCGAAAATCGAAACTTTTTCGATGATTTTGTTTTAATATCTCGCGTAATAGATCCGCGGGGAGATATGACGTTTCAAAACGACATAACTCCGCGCGGAGATATGATCTTCCAAATCATCACGTTTTTTTTTCAAAATTGAGGTCGGTGCGAAAATCGAATTTTCTTCGATGATATTTTTTTAATATCTGGGGTAATAGCTCCGCGCGGAGATATGACGTTCCAAAACGACATAACTCCGCGCGGAGATATGACCTTCCAAATCATCACGATTTTTTTGTAATATCTCGCGTAATAGATCCGCGCGGAGATATGACGTTTCAAAACGACATAACTCCGCGCGGAGATATGACCTTCCAAATCATCACGATTTTTTTCAAAATCGAGGTCGGTGCGAAAATCGAAACTTTTTCGATGATTTTGTTTTAATATCTCGCGTAATAGATCCGCGGGGAGATATGACGTTTCAAAACGACATAACTCCGCGCGGAGATATGATCTTCCAAATCATCACGTTTTTTTTTCAAAATTGAGGTCGGTGCGAAAATCGAATTTTCTTCGATGATATTTTTTTAATATCTGGGGTAATAGCTCCGCGCGGAGATATGACGTTCCAAAACGACATAACTCCGCGCGGAGATATGACCTTCCAAATCATCACGATTTTTTTGTAATATCTCGCGTAATAGATCCGCGCGGAGATATGACGTTCCAAAACGACATAACTCCGCGCGGAGATATGACCTTCCAAATCATCACGTTTTTTTTCAAAATCGAGGTCGGTGCGAAAATCGAAACTTCTTCGATGATATTTTTTTAATATCTGGGGTAATAGTTCCGCGCGGAGATATGACGTTCCAAAACGACATAACTCCGCGCGGAGATATGACCTTCCAAATCATCACGTTTTTTTTCAAAATCGAGGTCGGTGCGAAAATCGAAACTTCTTCGATGATATTTTTTTAATATCTGGGGTAATAGCTCCGCGCGGAGATATGACGTTCCAAAACGACATAACTCCACGCTGAGATATGACCTTCCAAATTATCACGATTTTTTTCAAAATCGAGGTCGGTGTGAAAATCGAAACTTTTTCGATGATTTTGTTTTAATATCTCGCGTAATAGATCCGCGCGGAGATATGACGTTTCAAAACGACATAACTCCACGCTGAGATATATGACCTTCCAAATCATCACGATTTTTTTCAAAATCGAGGTCGGTGCGAAAATCGAAACTTTTTCGATGATTTTGTTTTAATATCTCGCGTAATAGATCCGCGGGGAGATATGACGTTTCAAAACGACATAACTCCGCGCGGAGATATGATCTTCCAAATCATCACGTTTTTTTTTCAAAATTGAGGTCGGTGCGAAAATCGAATTTTCTTCGATGATATTTTTTTAATATCTGGGGTAATAGCTCCGCGCGGAGATATGACGTTCCAAAACGACATAACTCCGCGCGGAGATATGACCTTCCAAATCATCACGTTTTTTTTGTAATATCTCGCGTAATAGATCCGCGCGGAGATATGACGTTCCAAAACGACATAACTCCGCGCGGAGATATGACCTTTCAAATCATCACGATTTTTTTCAAAATCGAGGTCGGTGTGAAAATCGAAACTTTTTCGATGATTTTGTTTTAATATCTCGGGTAATAGATACGCGGGGAGATATGACGTTCCAAAACGACATAACTCCGCGCGGAGATATGACCTTCCAAACCATCACGACTTTTTCAAAAATCGAGGTCGGTGCGAAAATCGAAACTTCTTCGATGATATTTTTGTAATATCTCGGGTAATAGTTCCGCGCGGAGATATGACGTTCCAAAACGACATAACTCCGCGCGGAGATATGACCTTTCAAATCATCACGATTTTTTTCAAAATCGAGGTCGGTGTGAAAATCGAAACTTTTTCGATGATTTTGTTTTAATATCTCTGGTAATAGATACGCGGGGAGATATGACGTTCCAAAACGACATAACTCCGCGCGGAGATATGACCTTCCAAACCATCACGTTTTTTTTTCAAAAATCGAGGTCGGTGCGAAAATCGAAACTTCTTCGATGATATTTTTTTAATATCTCTGGTAATAGCTCCGCGGGGAGATGTGATGTTCCAAAACGACAAAACTCCGCGCGGAGATATGGCCTTCCAAATCATCAAAACAAGCCGATCGCAGGAAACCAAATGTAGTGAAAATGTTAACTGTTCAGCTAACATGGATGATAACAGAGAATGACGATAACGAAAATGTTATTTGTAACGCGCGTAACTTAAACCATTTGCATTCATATAACTTCATTTATTGTAGTTTATCAGTTTTGATATAATTTAAATATATATATATATATATGGTTTTATAAGTGTAGTATATGTATATAGATATATATATATTTTTTTCTATATATATTATGTATATATGTATGTATTTTTTTTTTTTTTTTTGTAAAGCAGGAAGTTTTAGGATTCGCAAATGTTGCACCTTTGGTGCCACCAAATTTACAATTTTTTGTTTGTTTGTTATACATACAACACTTACATATTTACTTAAAATGAACACACATATTTAGCTATTTAATGTATACAATCATAATCGTAATAATATTCAGTTACTTCATGTCTTCCAAAAAGGCTCTAAAACTAATAGAAACAAGAATTATACGACTTACACATCTTTTAGCAAACACAAGTAAGGATACACAAAAAAGGCTATAAACAAATACAAAAGAAATTTCGCTGCTGCTTGTATGCAATGGCACAAAACGAAAACAAAAAATAAAAAACAAATTCCGCGCAAGAAGTTCAAAATCAATCCACTGGCGACATTTGCCTAAGTGAAGCTATACTGATTATCAATGGCGCGTCCGCTGCACTCGGCTCCAGTTGCTCCACCGCTACCGCTGCTGCCGGGTGCACCACTGTTGGCGCCCGTGGTGTCAGCGGCATGGCGTGTCGTCGCCACGCCCGGATGGGTTGCCTGCAGTGAAGCATTCGATGCACGCAGGTGCGGCTGATCTAGAAAACCTTGACCTGCCGGTGGCGAATTGTGCACGGTCAGCGTTGAGGGATCCAAATGAAAGTAGACTTGCTCCGGAAAATAGACGTGTGTTGGCTCTTGTGGCAGTTCGATTTCGTTTGTCTTTAGGCGAACACTTAGATTCATGGTAATCACTTCGTTGCGCTGTAAATGGTCAAAAGCAGATCCCAATTAGATTTCGTTGAACAATTCAAATGTTTGCTTTTTAGGTTAACAGGTTAAACATGAAGCATGCAACAATTGGTAACGCATTCAAACTAAACACAATGAACATGAAAGAAAAGATGTGTGTGTCCCAAAAAGAACTACTTAAGAAATCATTTTCAAATGAACATAAACTAAATTATCCACAACTTTTGAGATCAGTTAAATTTCGTTACCCAACTGTGAAGTTAACTTTCTTATAGTCTCACAAATCATAGATTTTATGTAGACGGACAACTTGATGTTACCTATTGTCGGAAATGTATAGAAGAAGTTTTCGGACAATTTTTGTATATTTTTACCCATTGGGCGGTCACTTTTGAATATTCAATCGACATTTAATTTGTAATGAGTTTCGAAGACCAAATCGGAATGGATTCTTGATTATGAAATGAAAAAGTTTGCAAAATCAAATAAAGGAAAATAAAAACCATCACTGACACTGAATTGACTCCAAAATTTTGGCTATCTCACATGTCTCGGCGATGGATGTCCATTGCCATTGCCATTTGCATGGCCAGAGCTGCCGGCAGCGTTGCTCGCTCCAGCGGACGCATCGGCGCCCGGCTCATGCGCTGCGGCGGCAATTGTTGTTATGGGTGCTCCGTCGTTCAGTCTACTGGTGTGATGCACCCAATCCGTGAGCGTCACATCGGATGTGCCGCCCGACTCGAGCGGTATGGGATTGTGTCGAAAATGTTCGAGCATCTCTTGTATGGTGGGGAACCATAGATGTTGCACTCGGCACTGGCCCTTTTCGGAGATTGTCAGCCGCAGATGCTTGGCACGTCCTTGAAAATTGAATGTTAACACAAACTCGCCACGTCGTGTTTCGCTCTGGCGAACCAAAAAGTAACCATGGCCCGCTGCCTCCGACTGCAGCACCATGCGTGCGGCTTCAGCACGCGGTAACGTGCCATGGAACCAGGGAAACAGACGCATCTCCGCTGTCAGATCGGCCACATTCACATCGGATTCTGTTTCAACCAGCTCAGTGCCATCGAAATTACTGGAGGCCGACAAACGCTGTTCGCCCCGTTCGCCTCGTGATGGACGCGATGGTATTTCGGGTGGCGTGCTACTCAGCTCGATGCTAGCCTGAGAAATGGCATTCACATCATTGCCGCCGGCAGGTGCATTCGCGTTACTATTACTGGCCGAGATGGCGGCCAAGGCGCTATCCGCTGACTGTGAGCTGACCAAATTTCCATTGGAGCCGCCCAAGACAAGACCACCTTGCTGCTGATATTGAGGATTTTGTATGCCTCCCAATGCACCGCTGGGCGTGCTTGTTGTTGGATTCGGATTGGTAGTCACCGGTGAAGTCTGCATGGCCACCGCAATGACATCCGAATTGAGGATCGGCTGCTGTGTTGGCGGTGTGCGCATGCAATAGCGTATTGTGGCCAGCCAGCTGCGCATTTCGTCGGCACTCGCTGCCTCAATTACGTACTCCATGTTGTTGTCGGCCTTGAGCACAAACGTGTTCAGGCGATCGGGCATCTCCAGAGTGGTTGTTTCGCGTGCCTCCGAGATGAGGAAGCAGAAGACGCCGCTGTGTGGCTTTGGTGCCTTGGGTGGCGTATAAAATTCAAGCATATAGCCGCCCACAGCCTTGACCAGTGCCAGGCGGCATTTCTCCCACTTTTGTGTGGCCGTCGTCTGGTCCAAGCTCTCGGCAGTCAAATTGTTGACAATGCCCTCCTTGCGGCACTCGACTACTATTTTGGCCAACTTCGTCTTGCTGCTCTGCTTGCTGCTACCCACGCCATCCACGTCGTCCGAGTTCTTGTGAAAGAACGCCTGCAAAAAGAAGAGCTTCTAAAATTAAACATTGATTTATCAACCTACTAAGCATCGACCACTCAGAGTACGCTCACCTTGCCCTTGCGCAGTCCCTTAAAGGAGAGGCGCCGCAGCAGCGACTTGGGAAACAGTCTCGACACCTCGTGCTCCTCCGTATCGAAACCGCCACCGCTATCACCGCCGCCATCGCACAGCAGAGATCCAATGTCTGTCTTCAGATTACTGCGTCGTCGAAAGAACTCTGTATCGTAGTGCTCCGAGAAGTATTCGACAAATTTTACAGCAAAGCTGCGGTGCGGTATACTGCGAGCCACCTCCGGTGGCAGGTTACCATTAATGTAGTTAATACATGCTTTGGCAAAGTCGCTGGCGGCCACTCGCGCATGACGATCGCAAAACTCTTCCCAGCTAGTCCCGCCGTAGGCAAAGGATGTGCTGCCCAATGCAGTGCCAGTGCCCATTGGCGCCGGTATCAAATCGCTGCCACCGGCGGCACCCAGACTTGTGGTCGGTCCGATGTAACCGCCGGCGCTGAAAGCGTTCGAATTGGCAGCTGCGCTGTTTCCACCCATGTGGCCAAAGCTCTGCTGCTGTTGTCTGTGTGGGTGGTGGCGCGGCTCCGGCCCGCTATTCCCGTTAAGATTCAGTTTGATGCAAGAGTTACCCAGTTGAAATCCGTGGTGCTGCAATCGAGATGAATTCTCGGATTAATAAATCTATTATTTTAGACGAGATATATGAACAAAAAACTGCTAATGCTTAGCCACAAGGATTTTGCACATCAATTGTTTAATATTAAATGATGTTGTTAATTGTATGAAAACAGAAAAAATAGAATCTCTCACTTAGGTATGCTTCAAAAACTATGTGCGAGACGTCTTTTAATAAGAATTAAAAGCACGACACTCTATAGGCAGTATATCAATATCTCAATCATTTTACTTGAAATACATATTTATCTTTAAATTTCGCTAACATTCTGAAAATTCCTTGATGGGTTTACATATGTATTACGCTTCGCGGCACTTTGATCAAGTTCCCATTGGGTATTTATGAACAAGCTCCTGAAATGTGCAACGTTACTCATTTTGCGCTTACGTTGCTCATTTTGCGTGTTTGCTTTTACGTGCTCGGTTTATAGTAAGTGGGACTTTACGTTAAGCGTAGGCGTATTACGTTCTACACACATACATATGAAATATGTAGTATGCGTGTTGGTGTGTGATGTCTGCTGTTTTGTTTTTGTTTTGCAAATTTGATGATAAGCTGGAGTCAGCGGATTCAAAGAAAAGACAATTTTAAAGTCATTTATATTATTTCTGGCCAATTTGTTATTGAAATGCAACTTGTTTTACGCTCAGCGTGTGTATGTGTGCGCAGCACACCTACACATTCGTTCTCGGCATTAAATTTTTTTGTAGTGATTCAACTTACATTTGCCCGTTGTTTATGTAGTCATTAACAGACGAACACAGTAACTATAACATGAGGTTTTTCACTTATTTTTTTTGTTGCAATTATTCACTATTTCTTCTAATATAAATTTATTTTCCAGAAGAAAAACACAACGCAATATAATCGTCTATCGTCCAGACACCACCAATATTATCAATCGTTATTTATAATTTTATCGGCACACCTCCAGTACGCCCTAATTATCGAATAAGTCGACTAGTCGAATATTAGCTGTTTAGTATTTTTCGTTTTAGGCGCAATTTTGAATTTTCGATTAATAGATACCAAACTGTTGCTTTCGGGCAGGGATATTATTAGATCTGATGTTTATTCCCAAAAACTTGTATTCCCAATATTGCTTAATACGAATTAATAGATTATCGCAATTTCACCCTATTAAACAAAAAACGAATTACAGCCGCAGTAGTCAGACCTTGAATACCCAGTAATTATGTTCAAATCTCACATTTTTATTGTTTCTATATGTTTCGAAATTGCATTTACTTACAATTAAAATGTAACTACTATGCATATATTTATAGTTATGTATTATTGTTAGTTTTGCTTGATCGTTATAAATAATTAAAATTCTCGAAACTTAATTTGTGAAACACGCGAGTGCAACATTATATTTTGTTTCTTTGTTTTTCTCCATTTAATATTTATTGTTTAAAACGAACACATGCATTTTGGCAAAATATCATTTATGTATGTATGTGTGAAAAATTCGAATGCAGATAATGGAAATGGGGACGCAAATGTGTTTTTTGTAAGAAAATCGAAATGTGAAAATGCGGCGCACTTACTAACTATTATTTGTGATTGTGATATTAAAATTAAGTATTTACAGAAATTGTCACACAGTTTGATAATTGATTCGAATTTGAAATTTTGCGAATTTATGCTTGTTGATCATGTGGAAATTGGAAATGTTGAAAATGCATTAAGTCTAAATGAACGAAAATTAAATCTCAACAGTAGTAGCTAAATGAAAAAACAACTATAATACTCAACCCTTACTATAGCTTATGCAGGTTAGTATGTAAGTTAGAATGCAGCTTGAGTCTGTTTGAGATTGAAGCGCTTCTGAAATCTTTCGTATGCAACAAATTGAATATTACGGCCAGCATAAACTGTATCTAATTTTTGCTTTGCGTTGCGTAAAGCGTAAAGAAATTACATTAACATATACATACATGTACATTTGTGTGTGTGGTTTTCAAAAAAACTTTCCCACTTATACTAAAACTACGTACATTTATTATTCGGTTTTGCTGTTACTTCACTAAAAAGTGGATCACCTAACTTAAAAAAAAACCTTGATACGTATAAGTAAACAATACGTAGGTTATCGAGAGAGAATTCATATTCTGTTTTCTGTTTGTTTTTCTCGTTTTTGTTGTTGTTGTTGTTTTTCTTTTTTTTTTTAAGTTTTTCATTAATTCTGATTTAAGATAGAGTACACTCAGACTTCCAATTGTTTTGATGGTGGATGCGCTATAAACGGTTCGCTCCACATGCGTCGCAGATCGCCCTATGGAAGACATAATAGTTAGAGCATAATTTATAGTAGTAGGACGAATTGTACATACCTTTAAATAGGCCATCAGCAGCAGTGGCAATAACGTGAACGGCACCAAATAGAGTAAGGCGGGTTGTGCGGCCTTAAAGACCTCCGAACTGACCGTTGCCGTTAGCAGACCGAGGAAATAGCTAAGGAAGACCGAGTACTCAATTGAAAAATCATTTACTTCCAGCAAAACTTGCGCTCCACTTACCCCAATAAGGAACAATGAAAATATGTCAACCTGGAGCCAACACCCTTTGGCGGTGATAGTGTTGGGTCCGATGTAAAGCCCTGTGACTTTTTATAGGCATCATAACGTAGCACAAAGCACAGCAGTAGACCTGGCATAACCACATCGCCCAGGCCGAGCATCGAGAAATGGCCCGTGTTGTGAATGCTGGGGAAAACCAGTTTGCCCGGTAAATTTAGCTTCGGTGTGTCCCGCACAATGCCGCCCAAATTCAATTTGCGCGCCACAATGCCAACGGGATTCTCGGCGGGTCGTGTGGCCACCTTGACCATCACATTTGTGCTAAATATGTACGACGAAAGGAATACCCAAAAAACGTCATAGATCAGCAGACCGGTTAACAGCAGCGTCGACACCTTCAAGCTGGGCAGACGCACGAACGCAATAAAGGCGACACACAGACCCATGCCCATGGCTAAAACGAATAGATAGTTAAATGCGTTTCAACTGAAATTCCAGATGCTGTCATTTTGTTTACCATCCATAAGCAGCCAGTGCCCAGTTAGCACCCATACGCACACAATTGAGACGGAGAGTGTAAAGCTAAATAGCTCCGCTGCCGTAAAACGTCCACAGATGCCAAAGGAGAAGCGTTTACCATCCGTGCAGGGACGTATTATATACTGGCACATGGGCAGGAGCAGAAATGCCAGCGCCACAGTGGCAATAACTGTGAATATACGTCATAATGTGAGCAGATGGACGCATAAAGCATAACATGCTCCACTTACTGGCTGTGCACACGGCAAAGAGCAGCTGCATTGAGTCGAAAAAGAAGAACATGATGAGCAGCGATATGGAAGCACCCAGTGGCAGGCACAGCGCGTGCATCGTATCCAACGTGGCAAACTTATCCGCTGCAACAGAGTGGAGGTAATTAATATCTATTATTTACAATTTTTTTTTCAGGCTAATTAAATTGTTAAACCCAAGTCAATTTTAAAACCAATATAAAGCTACTTAAACTGAGCCTTGAACTTGAATTATAAATTGTTTTTACGGAAATTCAAATGATTTTTCATATAATAAAGTCTCTATAGAAAATTTCGGCCAAATAACAAATAATCGGTTCTGGCATCAGAATTGGTTTATATATATTTCTAATAATTGAACTTAATTGAAATATATTAACATTTACAGGGATAAGACTTTACAAACGAAAATAAAAAAAGATTACAAAAAACTAGCAAGAAAGGCTGTCTTGTCATGTTCCCTACTTTTCCTATAGATCTATATGATATATAATAACATGGCTGGGATATGGTTAGTTTATATTGAAAAACTAAAAAGTTTGTTATACAACAATTTAATTATTAGTCGACCTATATGATATAGACATCCGATTAGTAAGGAAGTGAAGCTATGTGATGTTGACTTACTCGGATCCTTTTCGACATGCTCGCCAGTTAGCAGATTCGTCATGGATTCATTGCGTTTCTTTTGCTCTCGCTCCCGCGCCTCCTGCTCAATGTTGAGACTGCGAAAGCTGCCATAAACAATCAGCAGCATCGATATTAGGCAGGTGGATACGCGAGAGGAGTCCATCACGCTCGACACAGTCCAATGCAGTTCCCGATATTCAGAGCCAGCTGCTGCTGCTGCCGCCGCTGCTGCTGCTGCTCCGCCCAAGCTGCCGCCGCCGACACTGCCGCCGCCAACGCCACCGCCAACAGTTTGCGCGCCGGCGCTGCCGTGCGACATGCTCGGTCAATGATAAGCGAGAAGGTGGCCGCTGCCGCTGCGCAGGAGACACGCGGTTTGAATCGGAACCAGTATTCGGGTATTCGGCAATCACTATCAATTGTTATCAGTGCGTGCAGCTGCCACTGCTGCGTTGCTGCGTTGCTGCTTATCTCCGTCCGCTGCTGCTGCTGCTGCTGCTAGGTTGTTGTCTTTGCGACGCTGCTGGCTGCAATGAAACTGAAATTTGTTTTGGTTTATTGGAATAGTGATAAGCTTGCGGTGCGGTCTGCTCGAGACCTGCTTTGGTAAACCCCAAATATTGTACGCTATTATTCTTGTTATTTCTCCTTGTTTGCGCTCATCTATTTGCCGTTGTTTCTGCTACAACTTTAAACAGCTGCCCTGCCACAGTAGTTATACACACACACGCACACACACACTCAATCAAAAGACAAACAACAAATTATATGATTTATGCTGAATACACGTTTAACGCTCGAAAGACCTTAGAGTCCCAAAACATCAACCGAAAGGTTAACTTTCATGCTGGCCCAAGATTTACACCCCACTACGAAAGCGGAACAGAGCCAGTGTGTGAAAATAAAAACGGATCTCAGCACAAAAAAAAGAAGGCCATAAAAAGTAGCTAGAATAAATTATAAAAGTATTACCTAGTTTCTGTTATGCTTTGCCCACTTGCGGTCTATTGTTATTATTGCAAGAAATTCTATGGCATGTTCACACATGGCTCCCCCTTAATCAGCTCTTTAGATACCCATTGTATTAGAAAGGCTCATAGGGTATGCATGACGATAGATCTTTGTTATAATATGCTTGAATGAGCGAACATGTAAATTGTACATTAATATATTTAAATCTTATTTGAAACTTTCACAAACTCTATTTGAAGCCAAATAGCAACAACATTGCAGACAGATGCTCCCAAATTCTCTGTACCAAACTTGTAATGTATGCATAGCATACTTTTAAGCATATGCGAAAAAAAAACAGGGTATATCATCGTCTAGCAAAATATGACATGTAATTGCGTCTGCTGCTGTTGTTGGGTTGTTGCACTTCTGCTATGTTAACGTTATGTTACTGTTAATGTTGTTTGCAGCAAGCTGTTAATGATAATTAAGCAGTTCGTCAATAGAGAAATGAAGCACTAGACAACAGCGAAACAATTGCCAACAACTTCCTAGTTGCCACTTATTGTTGATGTTGCCGCATGTTGTCGCTGCGCGCTCTATATTATGTGCTTTGCTCGAAATGCAAAGTGTTACATGCTGTCTGTGTGCATGGGAGTGTGTGTGTGTGTGTGTGTGTGTGTGTGTGAGCAAATGATTGAAATATCTGAATGTGTGTCCCCCTTTTCAATGCAACAATTTAACAGTTCCCACACGTTGCACGCTTGTTAAAGTTGTCAGAGCGAGGGAACGGGTACGGTCAGACAGTCAGATAATTAGACGCAATCTTCTGGTGGGTCAGAATGGGGCTAATTACAATTAAATTATACAGACAGACAGAAGAGCAAGGTGTGGGCATGTCCATGTACGCAAATTAAGAAGCCGCACAAACACGCCGAAAGAGTTCACTTTCTAATTTAAAACTCGCCAAATTTTAACAGCAAGTACAAAGTAATTGGTCAGCCTCGGACGCAACTATAAACTGCCCACATCGAAGGTGAAAGTGAAATTTACTTATGAGACACGCTCAAACGCAGAGCGGAAAACCGAAAAGCAATGTACACAGTGTGGGCCAAATAATTAGGAACACTATTTTTTTTTTTTTGTTTAAGCTTTCTGTGCACATACTCTGTAAGCATTATTTTTATCAATTCATAACTGACATGTTAATAAACACAGCTATACGTAAAGTAAATTCGCTTTACAGCAACATTAAGTTGAGATTAAAAAAATATCACTAATTATATGGTCATCACTTCATACAAATACATATGCATATGTGTTTTTCTATGTATATGTATGCAAAGCAAGTTGCTGAGTTTTGCTGTTTGGTTTTTTTTACTACTTCAATGTATTTTTTTGTTTTTAGCCAAGACACACACACACACACACACACATGCTGGCAAAGCATAACAACAACTTGGCTCAAAGCGAGAAGTGGCCCCGCAACTGGCTTCAAATGCAACACTTGTGAAATTTTATATGTACAACATCAAATACCGTAACAACAACAAAACTTAAAGCGCAGGCAAAGCTTATATGTTTTTCTCGTATACAAAATGCTTAGACTTCACTTGAACGGCTGCCGCACCGCTCCACTGCGTAACGAAATTACAAGACACACACACACGCACACAAGCACTCACTGTGGGGGCATGTGTATATTGATGGCTTGGTTAGGGGCGGGGGTATCGGGGTGCAGGTCTTTAATTACTTAAAACTTAGAGGCAAGCGGCAGCAGCAGCAGCAGCCTGTTTCGAATTCAGTGCACCTCGTTGTGGTGTACAGTATTTGTGGCACCACTGGTTGGGGGTGGGGGTGGGGGCGGCTGTGAGCGGACGCCTGTTTTGGGGGATTGCTTGTGCTTACTTTGCCCTGTGCTTCACATTTACATTCGCGTTTGGCTGTGTATTTTGTTTTCCTTTTGTACCGATTTTCTTTTGATTTGGTGGAAAAGCCACAGCAGCTACATAATTTGTGTACGCATTTTGAATTTTTGTGAAATAGCTGCAGGGTAATGCACAATTCACTGATTATTCAATTACAGATTTGTTACTAATAATCCATTTTTTTTTCACTATTTCTCTCTGCACTCTTTTACTGTTTTTTTCTGTAAGAAAAACAACGAACTGCGAGTGTGACCCAACAGTGCGAAGCCATAAATGTTGCCAATTATTTAGCGATATTTGTCTATCGATTATAGTAAACAATATGATTTTGTACAATCATCGATATATTCAACAAGGTACTGCCAATTGTTAAATAGCGGTTTGCCATACTCTTACCTAATCAAAACGTGGAATCATTTTAAAATTATCGTATGAAACGGGAGTAAATATATGAACCAGTGTTGGTTAATGGTAAAAACGTGTTGTTCAATCGATAACGATTTTTCATATTGAAGCGTTAAGTGGATTTTTAAAAATAGTATAAGCGGTCACACTGATTCAGACGCGATTGAGAGAGCGCCGCTGCTGCTTCGATGTACAAATAAAAATTTAAATTATTGCTAAATGCAACGCGCTTAACGGAAATAAAACGGATATTAATGATTTAAGCTAAAAGTGTTTTGAACCGATTTCGAAAAATCGGGCGCCAAACGAATTATTTTAAAAAGTGTCCAAGTGCAACGAGTAGAAAAATTGCATTAAAGGCTGCAAGGGGCGAACGCAGCTTCTCAGTTTCATACGGCAGGAAGTCAACGGTGGTGAAAAAGCCGTCAAAGTAAACGCAAACTGTGCGAAAAAAATAAATTAAAGCCATAAAATGGGTCTCAACGGGTGCTGTTCGTGTGTCAAATATTTGATGGTCCTTATAAACATCTTATTTTGGGTAGGTATGCAAGCAGACAGCAACAACACTGAAAACAACAACAACAACAACCATAGAATCAGCCAGCTCACTAATACAAACAGCAACTGGAACACATCAATAGAAACTTGCATGGCGCGTTTTTCAGTGTATGCGTGCGCGTTCCCTATGCCGATGCCTTTGCTTGCGCGCACGCTCTCAACTGCTGCTGCTCACTCCCTACTTCAAAAAACAATAGAAGTTCCGCTGTGGGTGGAGATTATGCGACACACACCCACACACCCGCACACGAATATACGCACACACGCACACAGCAGATAGACAGGCAGCGAAAGCATCGCGCTCTTTTTTGCCTCCCCCCCTCCCTTGTGCTGCTCCCACACATTGCGTTGTGTTGTTTTTCTTGTTTTCTTGTTGGCCTTTTCCTGTTGGTCTTTTATTTTTATATGCGTGCCTTGTTGTTAAGATTGGGTTCTGCTTCTTGCTACACCTCGTATTCTTCTCTTCTTATCAACCAAAAAGAAAAAAAAAAATGAAGCAACTGCTCATTCATTGCTGTAACGCCTGTGTATGTATCTGTATACACACTCACATGTACATTTGTTGTGTATGGGCAGGACCTACATTTGGCGCCTTTCGGGTGCGCCACTCCCCACTAACTGTTCTCTCTCTTTTTAACCGTTACGTCTCGTCGAAAGGGTTCAACGAATTGTGTGTATTTTTGTATATTTTTTTTTTTTGTTCGTTTTACGCAATTTACTATTTCCACATTAATTGTTATTTCCTTTCTGTTTGTGTTTTATGTTGTTCTTGCTCGATCGAGTAAAATTTTCATTTTCAATTTTGTTTTTAGTTTTTGTTATTTTGTTGTTGGCTTTTCGATTTTTCCCTATAGTATTTATTAGTCAAATCTATTTTCGAACAAACCAACAAAAACATTTTGCTTTCGTTCCGTGTGGATGTTGATTTTTCTCTTGGTCTTGCCACAGCCATTGGCAGGAGGAGGTGGGAGAATCTTCTTCTTTGGCCACAGTGGTGAAATTTATTCATCAATGCATGCACACAATTCTCGTGTGCGCTTTATAAAATATAGACAATAATACTTATATATATAAATTTATTAAAGTCAGAAGTTGACAAATTTTAGTTTTTAGATTTACATTTGTTTTTTATCTTTTTTACTACTATGCTTTTTACTGTTATATATTTTAAAACTAACTGTACGTTAAACATCAAAACTATCGTTAGGATTTACTCTATGTGATTCTAGTTTGAATATCGATTTTGGAGGGATTTGAGATCTTACGTTTCATACATATCTTTCCAATAGCCTTCCCGCCTTTGAGTGGATTTGGCTGGAAGTTATCCGAAAAGAATAGCTGTTTTCAACTGTGGCCTTGCCAGACTTTTCGAGAGAGATGTCCATTTATGTTTTAGAGAATAAAATATCTTTAATTACAGTCGGAGTAAATCCAAATTATATAGATTTTGCTTGCATTGGCGGCAATTTGAATTTTAGTTTTTTCCATGCATATTTGCAACACTGTGACATAGTTTTCCATAGCATTTCCATTTTCATCAGCATCGCTGCGGGGCTGCGTGATCGTGATAAAGCGCCACGATTTCAGTTGACGCTAATGCTTTGACGTTCCATTGATACTGCGCGACCGACAGACTGACCGACCGACCGACCGACCGACAGACGGTCTGCCCGTCTGGCCGCCACAGATGCCGCCATTTAGTTAGAAGCTATGATCATTCGCTGTGTTGTTGGTGGACATCGCTGGCGTCTCTCGCCCGCCTGGCAATTAATTTAGATGATTTGCTCTCCTCCTTGTTCTCTTTGCCCATAATTCATTGTGCTATTTTTCGCACAATTATTCATACGTTCATGTATTTTTGCATCATATAGAAAAAGAAAAATTACGTGCGGCCAATTTGCGATAAATATTGCATAAGGAGCAAAACGAGCCGAGGACACTTATCCACGATACGGCATCTCAGCTTTCTGTTCCACAGTGATGTAGGTCATGTAAGGAGTTGCCACTTTTTATTAAATATTTGACATACATTTTGCATGCACGCGACATTTTGTCAGTTTTGCATGCATCATATGCATGCGATCATGTGTGTGTGTGTGTGTGTGTGTGTGTGTGCATACATATGCAATCAATTCGCTGCCAATTACAACGTTTGTATTACAACTTTAAATGTTTTGTCGTTTTCTTCCCTTCATTCAGACACTCACACACTTACAAGTTAGGCCCCTTGAATGCACTTTGCTTTGGCCTATTTTTCAGCGATTCTCTTTTTCTCTTGTCTGCGCGCAAACTCTGTACGTCTCTTCAACTTGAACTCGCTCTTAAGCTGCTTAAGAGCGCAACTCAAAGACCACCCGCACGCAGAGCTGGGCTTACGTTTGTGTACCGTTAGCTCATTGAATGTGGTTAAGATGGGTATAATGTTTTTATGCATACGTTTGTAACGGGCAACTACATAAGGCATCAACATTCTTGTAATATATATTCTAGTATATATTTAAATGTCTTTTGGAGACATAATATGAGCTATTCTTTAAATTAATTAAAAAAGACCTTAAAACTGCTCGAAATATACCAAATGCAATTTGTACTTTCCAATCGAGAAAATTACATAGTTTTCATATTCTTTACGATGATGTTCTTTCGATCCAATCATTTACTTTTTGGCCAATATTTGTTTTAGGGCGTTTTATGGTTTTTAAATGTATGAATCTCTTCACTAAAAGCGTTCATTAAATACTAAATAGCAACAATTTGTCAAAGTATTAAAATCCAACGAACATGTGCTTATAAATAAAACAACATCGTATAAAATATATATTATAGATCTTCCATATGTTTGCTAGGGTAGTTCATTCGCAGCATGACGAAAAGAAATGTTGCATATCGTTCGTATATGTTTTTTGCACCAGACCATTGTTAGCGGCAAATTGTTATTGTTATTGTTTTTTCGGTTAGGCATCGTTGTTTTCATTTTCCAGGTGTTCTTTGCTCTTTTATCACACATTTAGTAAAAGGAAAGCGTATGCATACAGCTGAGAGATTGACGCATCTCCAACTACAAACTGGACTGCATTATGACTGCATTATGAGTTATTTAATATGCAAACATTTAAATATTTAAACAATTTAAATATTTAAACAACATTGCAAATGCAGCTCCTCAGCTACAACCTGTTTCGCTGACAACTTTAGTCTGCTTTTTAAGAAAAAACTTTGCGTACATAAATATTTACAATTTTTAATTTGAGCTCCGAAGATTCCCATTTGCAACGTTGAGCATTCAGTTAAAAACAATACACTGCATATTTGTATTTTAATTCTGTAAATTAATTTATTTTGATATCAGATCAAATGTGAAAATGTTCCATTGAAATGTAACATTCATTTTATACAAAGATTCTGCCTCATACGTGCAAAAAGTTAAATAATTGCCATAACTGAAAATCACCAATTTGGTTAAAAAATAAGGTGCTTTTATATTGACCCTCACAATGTTCTAAGGAAGTATATATTTGATCTCTCAGAGCCTACTTTCGATTTATCTACAAATTTAACACGCATAAGGAGAGATTATTCCAATGCCAACAATATGTTTTAACTACTTGATTTGTGAGAAGGAATAATTTTTTCAAATTTAATGGTTACCTTGCAGGACGGTACACGGTAACCTCTAGTCGAGCAAGTGTTTTTTTATTGTAATGATTTTTTTTTTAATGAATTTTAATCAACTTTCAAAATCTTGTTGCCATCTTACTAGAATATATTTAAAAGGTTTTCTAAATAAAATATGTATAAGGGTATTTAGTAATCGGCATCATGCATTTCCGAATAGGCTAGAGCTGAACATGACGACTATTTCAGTGGCAATCGGGGGGCAAAATGAGTAACACAATATGCAAATTGATGTACATGTGCAAGTGCTTATTAGGAATATAATCAGCTTGGAGCGTGGTTATATAGTACACGAGTAATATGAGTATACACAGCTGAGCATATTAGCTGGCATATTAAAAGATTCCCATTGCCATACGCATTCTTGATAATCCCCCAGCCCGTAGATAAGGTTATGGCCTCTGAACGGCATCGGGGCTTGGTTCAATGTCTTGGCAAATGTTGCCAAGTAAAAAACAAAACGAAGCAAAACAAAACAAAAGAAAGGAAACAAAAATGTGGCACTTAATTTTATTAAAACGTAAACACAGACATTGGCAACAAACAAATACGGGAACGTAGCGTCATGAAATGATGAAAAATATAAAATTTGGCTGTCTGCTGACATCATGAGTTACAAACGAATCTATGTTTCATATAATGTCCAAGTCTGAATGTTTGGCGGGGGAATACGTTCAAATACTTGGCACGACTTTTGCCGCCCGCTTTAATTGCCGCCCTCTCTCTAGTGGGGCGTGCCGCATACAGAAACACACAAACACACACATGTATGGCGTCATTGAAGCATTTCGATTGATGAGATTGAGCAAAACATGACGTTACTTCACCAAGTCAACTAATGAACGCATGACCTAATTAAAACAAGATAGAAGAAGTAAATGAACGAAAGCTAATTATTCAATTTTGAATCTTTTGCATGCCTCTTGCAGCTCATCGGCCTGACCATTGTGATCACCTCGCTGTGGATGCTAACGGATCCCACGTTTATGCTATCGATGACACAGTCGTACAATCATTATCATATAGCGCTCTATGTCTTCCTGGCCATTGGCATACTGATCACTCTGGGCGCATTCTTTGGCTGCCTGGGCGTATGTCGCGAGTCGCAGTGTCTGCTTGTCTCGGTAAGTGGAGCCCAGATTCGTAGATTGCATTGAAAATCTGCCCACACATCCTACACCGTCTGCACTGGCTCGCCCACAAATTGCAATTTGTTAAATTATTTCGCCCATGTATATTTACGCACAGATCTCATTCATAAATTGGCAATTCTTTGCAGTTCTTCTGTGTCATACTCATTGTGATGGTGGCGCAAATCGCAGCCGGTGCTTGGGCCTTCCACAACAAAGACAAACTGGATGACATTGTGCGTGCGGCGGTCAAATCATCTGTACAGGAGGAGTACGGACAGTCGAGCATGAGTTCGCGCACCGTCACCTTTGACACGCTGCAAAAGAATGTAAATATTAACATAGATCGTACTTCATATCTCAATTGATTTAATATATTTCTTCTGTTTGCAGTTGAAGTGCTGCGGCGCAGACGGACCTGGCGATTGGGCCACGAGTCGTTTTAATAATGTCGATCGCACCAATATAGTTGACATTGCCGTATCCTCCATGAATGTGCTTTACAATATACCTGAATCGTGTTGCAAAGAGGATATCAAGGATAACGAGTGCGAAAAGTGGCGTATCTTGAAATTTGGAGGCCCATTGAACACGTACATTTATCAGCAGGTAAATCGAATGATGATGAGTGAGAATTTCATTTTGTTCGTTCGCTTGACAGAATTTGAAATAATCAAGGGCGAGATATAAACGGGAATGTTTCGGATTTATTCAATTAAATTTCAAATAAAAACTCGCAGTAAGGCTAAAAGCTTTATTTTTGAATATTATTATTTATGAATATTATCATACTTGATAACCTTTTTAATATTGGCGTACATTTTGTATATTTGCCATCAGATATAAATATAACTTTAACCATTGTCGGTTTTCTAAGGTTTTTAAGCACCGTCAAGCGGTTGAGCTAATAATCTTTCACGTTATTTGTTTTTATTTGCTCAACGCTCAAGCCAATAAAAATTCTACGCCTGTCACAAAAGACGATAAAAATGTATTAATTATTATTGATATTCCGCACGCACTTTTAATGTCTGTGCAGAAACTTCCTCTCGGAATTCGTTTAATAAACAATCAATAAACATTTGCCATGAAAATGAGAAACAGATAGCCACACACACATACTCACACACACGCACACACACAGCGTGTGTTTATACACTGTCGTTCATTGTAATGATATTAAGTTTTTGAATTTCTGCTTTACAGGGCTGCGTTGATAAGCTGATTGAGATCATTTATGAGAATTGGGTTACCATATTTGCCATTACCGCCGCTGTGATACTGCTGGAGCTGCTGTCGCTGACCTTTGCCCTGAGCCTGTGCTGTGCGGTGAGGAATCAGCACTACAAGGCCTGAGAATTACAGAATTCCCATAGGGAAATAACGGACGATGAGAAGTACTAACAAACCAAATGTAAACTAAAGCATAAGCGTTACTAAAAACAACAACAATTGGTGCGAATCAAATGCATTTAGCACTGACAACAATAGCAACAACAACGGCAACAACAGCTGTAGCGGGCTACATTTGAAGGCTGTCAGTCCTTGCAAATACTTTAAAACACTTTTGTAGTACTTTAACAAACAAACAACTGAGCAATTGTGGAAGATTTGAAATCGACAAAGAGTTGAAGAAATTGGCATTGATCTTGAAAGCCATTTAATAAATATACGCAATTAAAACAAGAAATAAAAGTAATTGAATGAACTTTATATGAACTTGATACGCAACAACAACAACAACAACTTTTCTAAAATATTTCTACATAAACAAACCGACAACAAATCACATTTTATATTAGCAACAAACATAACTCTATACACAGCAGTAAACATCTAAATATTAGAAGAAGTCCGACCGTGTAAGGCAAAAAGTTTCAAATTAAACAAAATGAAAAATGTTTTATGAATACATAAATATAGTAAGACACTCGTACTATATAGAAATCATACATTAGAAATTTAAGCACAACAGTAAAACTTATTTGCCAAAAACACGGAATTATAAATGAAATCATAGTTTTTTTCTTCTCTCTTTTTCAAACTTAATGTTCGTAAAACACTTTTGAGTCGAACGCATTATTTGGTAAGAATCAATCTAATGAGCATTCCACAAGTGAGAAATGTTTAAATGCACACAGTTTAGTTCTGATACGGCGTTGCCATCCAAAGATCCAAACCCAAAAACTCTTATCATTTCTCTTGTGTGAAATCATGTGCTAAAGGAATAAGTAATTATTAATTGAAATTCGTTGAGCTTCGCGAAATTAAATGCCAAATATTTTATCTATTTACAAAATTTGTTTTAACCACGAATGTTAACTGACAGCGCACTGTTAACTAATTAACATTTGTAGCCGATGTAGGCGCGCTGTAGTTCAAGCACTGTTGAATATGCTGTTAATTAGCAGCTCTCTGTACAATACCCTGCCATTTATTAAATACGCTCGAAACAACATTTACTCTTACACACACACATTCACGCGCACACGAATACACATACTAATAAATTGTCGAATCAAAATATTATTTATTATGAATTAATCAAAGTACAATTAATATGTAACTTAAACAAACATAAATGAAAGTACATCATGAATTTATTTTTACTAGCTGTACGAAACGTATTTTCTTATATTTTGTATACTTATTAAACTCGAAACCCCATACAAACTCATACATATATACATGCATCTACACACACACACACTCATATATATATATTTTTTTAACCATGTATCTTTATTTCTCATAAATGCGAAACTAAACGAATTTTGTATTTTTATTGTTGTTATATGAATTTTGTTGTTAGTTAAACGTAGCTGAGCGTCATACTTTGTACCCTTCACAACGTTTAAATAAATCAAATCTACAACCAATCCAATGGCAAAATTAAATTAAATTTACATTACTTTACAAATAAACCTAAATAAATAAATATATATTTAAATTTACATATAAAATAAAGTAAACATTTATTTACATTTTATAGTAGTTAAGCCAATTTTTGATTTAGTGACGTAAAAATGTTCGTGCAAATGGAGTTAAATTTTGAAAAATGTAGTCTAAGTGAACTATTTCACATACAACATACATATATGTATAACAAATCCATGTAACAAAACAAAATTAATGCGTTCAAATTGTAGCAAAACATTTTTATAAAAAAAAATATATATATATATATATATATATAGTAAGTGAAACATTTAATACACAACATAAATGTCATAAAACCTCAAGCTCATAAACCATTCAGAATCAAAATACATAAATCATATTGCATTAATCAAATTCGAATGTAAAGGCAATGTAAAGCCCATTTGGAATGTCTTCAAACACAACCAAATATTGTTGCTCTAAATCTGAGCACAAATTAGCAAATGAAGCAATATTTAGAAGTCCATCGAAATGGATGCTCAAAAATCGCAATAAATTAATAAGTATAGATATTCACAGCCAGATGCATAAATGCAGAATTCAAAACATGAAAACAATACATTCAAAAGAATGTATTTAAGCAGTGACATATTATTGATATTTCATAACTAAATAAACATCTATTTAACAAATATTTCGAAGTTGGGTCTTTAAACAAATCTAATTTTGGCCAGCTTTTCGCTTTCCCAATAATGGATTGTATTAATTTCTTGTTGCATAAGTACAGGTGAGTTACCTTTCAGACATGTGGCTTATGGTTTCGCAGCTGTGAGGAGAATAGTGAAGCCCGTCAGTGATGAGTGATGAGGTTGAAGAGATATTTTGAGACAACCCACACCTAAAATCTCTAAAAGTAGAGCTTGGGGCTGCTCTTAAAGCATCGCAAGGAGGGCATGACCATGATATCTCTGATGGTAGACAGTGTGTCCAAGAAGGCTCTAAACGTTTTTGGTGGTCATATCTGGTATTTGTTAAGGTTTATCATACTCATTTGCCCACATGGAGAGCTGGATTATGCTGTGCGCTATAGTGGATTAACCCGGAGTCAGGATTCTCGCCAGCCAACAAGCCAAGGTAATCCGGGAGCAGGAGCAGCCAGATCCAAAAGCTGTTTCGGGAAATCATTGGCAACTGGTCAAAAGCTTTTGTTCGCTTCTTTAATCGTCCAAAGGAGGCTACCATTGAAGGGGGAGGCAGAAGGGGCGTCGGCCACGCTTTGATCCAAGCCAAGTCACAAATGAAACCTTGGCAGCAAGTGAACCCGTCTGACCCAGAACTCTGGAAAAGAACTGCCTCTCATTAAATTTAATAAAAATACCAAAACTACTTATATTATTAAATGTTGATGTTTATTAAAATTGTTATCTTTCGACCAGTTTTCATTTGTTATTTTCTCTGTTATCATTATTGAGGAACAACATAATTAATCAGTTAGAACTAAAACAATCAGATATACATATATGAATGACAAAATGACACCAAATCTAAACTAACAAGTTTTCTAAGCTTTTCAATAAGTTTGTTTTGGTTTGAGAGTAGAGTATTTGTTTCGTCGTATGCTTTAAATTCCATATGCTTATGTTAATTAAAAGTTCGACCACAATTATTATATTCATTTAACAATACTCGCACATTTCTACATACATTCATATGTGTGTATTAGACAATTAAATACATTTTCTAGAATTGGTTTTCGATTAGTATTAGGTATTAGATCATATGTATTATAAGTATATGCGTATGTGTATGGGTCTCCTATTATAGTATCCGAATCACTAACCACGTTTGCTGCTGTTAAGTTTCATATTTAAAAGTATTTTCTTTTGTCAATTAAAAGTTAATAGCATATCAAATATATAATAAATCAATTGAACAGATGGACATGGGTTGCCGTCTTCTTCTTCGCTTCACTTTATTCCTTGACGTAATTTAAATAGCTTATAATCGAAAATTATTATCATAATTTACATTTACTAGGTACTTTTTGATTTAATTTGGTTTCAACAAAATATGCAGTTAAATAATATGCAATTTCTTTTTTAATCATGCTAAAAGTAGTTGCTACACACAGTTAGTTAGTTAGTTAGCTAGCTAAGCTCTTACATGATTCAAATAAATTAAGTCCTTAAATTAAATTAATCTTTGTGGGCGTTTTGTTTTGGGTGTAGCTTAGTAGACATTTACACAAATTTAGTTACTCTCGCTAAACATTCAGCTGCTAAAAACGATGACAATTCTTGAATTAATGAATAACGTTTTAAGCGCTTCAATTATTTAGTATATTACTAGTTAGACATTTAAATGTTAATTCGCTTAGTTAGAGTTTTCCTTGCCGGACAAGTTGTTAAATATATGTATTGCACAATATCCATACATGCTAGGTAGGTTGAATCTTGGGGTGGATTATCAAGTAGGTCGCTTAGTTTTTCAAGTTCAAAGTTCTAAATGACACTCAAATCCAGCACTTAGTTACAAGTTAAATGTTAATAAACACTTATTAAAGCGCATTCGCTAGTATTGCCATTTATTTTTGTAAACAAGCTCCTAATAGAACTTGCTAATAATAATGTATATTGATAATGAATCTGATTTATTGCTAAGTAGAAAAGATATTGGTAAAGTGAAAATTATTTAGGCGTGCGATTCACAAGTTACACAAGTTATTTTCCATGTCAACAATTGCTAAGTATATCAAGAGCCAATTGTTGATGAGAAATGAACAAATAATTCATTACGGGACACAATACACCTTGCGTCCTTCTCTACGCACACACAGGTGTGTTGCATAAATGTTTAGTTATTGTTTAAATTAACAATGGAACAAAATGTGCACAACTAAGAGGAAATATCAAACCACATTGATTGTCTCGACTCCAATGAACGCGACGCGTATTAGATATAAGTATAAAACTTTAGCTGAAACAACAATTGTATTGTATGGAAGGTACAATGTAAAAAGAACTTTTGTTTTCGTTGGTTTTTTGTGTTTTTCTGCTGTCCTGCATTCAGGCAATGTTAAACGCAGGCAATTGTCTTATCCTGCTGCCTGCCTCATCTCTGGCCGCTGATATGCTAATAATTAAATTAAATTTTACAATTATTAATAATATTCATTTAATATGTAGAGTAGTATAGGACACAGGCTGCAAACATTTGGATGTTGCATAGGCTTTAAGCTTTGGCTGTATTTAATGGGTTTGTTTTTGCTTTAATTTATGCATGCGTGCTGAATAATTAATTAAAGTAATTAAGATTTAATTGAAAACTCATGTTGAGCATTGGGCTCTTCATAATTAATAAAGGTCGTTTTAATTGTCGACTGCTAATTTATCGGTGGTTGCTTTGCATTCAGAAATAGTTTTTACAAATATTTTTGTCTGACGAAAAAAAGCAAGTAATTCACTTAATCCTGCTTATTTATATGTCGAATATTTCAATTCTCTCGGTATATAAATTAATGCATATGACATATGAAGTGCTGGGATATTGGCAAATAAATAAAAGAGCCGCGTTTTTATTGTTGAAACTTAACAATTGCACAAAATTGTATGCAATTTGTCGAGGCAAGTAATTAAAATTACACGCAATCGTTTATTGTTTTATCTGCAAATATTTGAATGTGTTGAAATGGTTGTTGTTTTTAATGCTATTTAGTGTAAAGTAAATCGTGTCGCATTTCTATCCAATTCCTGTTTCAAATTTATTCATTATTCACTTTAGTTGGTGGTTTAGTTAAGTGGTTTGCTCAGTTAATATTATGAAATAAATGTTTTTGGGTTTTTTGTTTTGTTTTTTTTTTTTTTCTTTAATATATATTCATATACATTTATCAAGTAAATATTAGACCAATACGCTCTTGACGGCAGGATTTAAATTCATAATATGCTTAAAAACCGACATTTATTTTTAATTGTATTAATTCGTTTTTCATTAGCATCTGGTTTTAAGTACTTGTACAATTACACACTTATAAATTTTAAATTTATCTTTGGTTTATTATTATAATATTTCTTTTCGTCTCAATATTATTTTTGTAGTTGCCTAAAATAACGTTAAATACTAGTATGTGGCTTCTTCATTTATATCATTGTTGAAATGTTGTTTTCTGTCTGATGAACAATTATTAATGTGGCTGTCTGGATCTTTGGAATTGGTTTATTAAAACTCGCACAACATATGCTAAGTTATTTATAGATCTATAAGCGGTATTATAGTCCTTGTATTGCGTATCTCGGGCTCCTCCGCTTGTCATCAAAGGTCATTATCAAACATTTGCAATGAGCGCGTTACCAAATCATCCTTGAGACATGCCTCAAGAAACTCTTCTATCGTTATGATGCCATCCTGATTTAAATCCAGTTTGCGAAAGACTCGATCCACCTGCAAAATGGAGAAGAACTTCTAATACAATTTGCCATAATACTATAGTTCTTGCTCTATGCTTAGCTATGCATTTATCTATAGCTATTTATTTTTAAACATAAATTCCCATTCGAGGATTTGTCAATCACCTTAACAGGCCCATGGTGATCCACCTGTGCAATGAAGCCTTAATCATTAAATAAAATTCCGCCGCTACGCGTTGCCAATCAATTTCCCTTGAGCCGAATTCATATGCACACTCTTCATTCATGCATGACTCCCTGACGCTATGTGCACAATTATAATTACTCATACGCAGCGTAAGCCGCGTTCTGTTGCGACGCTCCGACGACGCGTCAACGTCGACGACAAACGATGCTGCAAGTTATATTAATGGCGGCTCCAGCATTCAAAATGATGTATGCACAACAAGCGAAAACATGTACGAGTGCCCGACTAGCAGATACCCTACCAAATGAAGCAGGCTAACGCACTCAGAAATTGGCTATTTCCAACGAATTCAGGGCAGAATTAAGAAAGGAACATCGTGTACTTCTTATTTGAATACCCATTTTTATGCACTTGGATACTTGTTTTGCCCAACCTATATACCATAAGGAAAGCTCAATACAGGATATAGATATGGATTGTCGACTGCCTGGAACATACTCCGTGATGATCTCTGAGATCGATGCACTCGTCCAGGCATGCACAAGGACGCACAGAGAGTCGGCGATTGCACTCAATCATCATACCCTCTTAGCTATTTTCAACGGATTCAGGGTAAAAAATAAAGCCAGAAATGCACTGCATTCATTAAGGAATTCAAAAGAATTTTATTATCCGCATTACACAAATGCAGTTAAAATGTAATTATTTAACTTGCTATTGTGATTAAATTGGGCAATCATGTTCGGGTAAATCTTATTATCCGGCAACTGGAGAGACAACAAAGAGCCTTCGACACAGTTTACATTTACATGCAATATTTAATGTTGAATTACTCAGAATAAATTCAGACAGCTTTTGCTTAACGATTTGCATAAAATAAATCAAAAGCGACGTATAATTTATTTACGCGCACGCGGTTTGATATCAACTTATTTCTGTTAGAGCTCACCTGATCTCTCGCCTTGCGATCTTCCTCGGGTTGATGGGGTCTCCTGCCCATAAGCTCGTGTATGGCCAAAACTATTTCGCTTAGCTCGCCGCGACTGATGCGACCATCTCCATTGAGGTCGTAAAGTTTGAAGGTCCAGCGCAGACGCTCGTAAACGGAGCCGCGCAACAGAGTCGATAAGGTGACAAGTAAGTCCTGATGCGACCCAGAATAATATGTATGTATAAAAGTGTATATTGAAATAAGTGCAACATTATAATAATGCGCATAAGTAGTTACCCGAAAACTAATGGCGCCGTTGCAATTAACATCGAAGGCTTTGAACACATAATGTGCATATAAACTGGAATCTGCAGAAATAGAAAATTTTGGGAACGTTTTACTACTTGAACTGTGCAAGCGGCGAAAACTTGCGTATATAAATGAAATGTTTGGGGCTTAAGTGCCGCTTTATGGCGAAAGGCAATAAAAACAGCCAAAAGAGAAGAAGCGAAACGCCAGCAAGGACACACAATCAAATACTTACTGCCATGTGGAAAGAATTTGGCGTAAATATCCTTAAAACAATCCTCGTGCACCACACCCTCGGGACATTCCTGCAAAACAAAAAACAACACAATTTCAATGAAAATTATGAGCGCAAATGGAATGGCCAAACGCTGAGTTCATACGCGTTCCGAATCCTTACGAAAGTGTCTTGTGAATCTATTGCCACATATGTAATGCGTGTATGTTCTCGAGTTCTTTACTAACAGTTTGACTTTAATATATACTCACAATCAGTTCATTTTGATCTAAGTTATTTACTTGTCTGATAAATTAATTTTAGGTAATAAATTAAGTATAGTTTGCGTTCTTAGCGTCTGCGCCAAAAGAATGTGCCTTTATTCGATTGTTGGAACTTTTTTTCAGCTCTTCAAACATAACCTAAGACTTCAGCATTATTTCGTTAGACAACACCTCAGAAATAGGCCAGTGTTGCAAAGGGCTTCAATTCGAAGTTGGGAGGCCTTCAATAAAGAGCAAGTTCTTGGTTGAGTTTAATACGTTAAATACAGTCAACATAATTTTTGGTATTACATCATTATACAACACCTCAGAAATGAGCCAGTGTTGCAAAGCCCTCCAATAACATCATTAGACTTACGCAATAGGCCCAAGTTTTCGGTTGACTTTAACGCATAAACCACAAATCTAGTAAGGAATTTATGATATATATATATATATATATATATATATATTTTATTTTCAGTCCTTAATAGTACTTGTCCTCTTAGTTAGTTTCGCTTGAGCTCCTAATGATTCGAAATATTGTTGACACAGATACGAAAGAGCTGCTTGACAAGTGAACGCATGAGTGCATATGTATGTATGTGTGGGCTCTATGCATATAGACACCCGCACACCCACCGAAATGATATTGCAATGAAATTCAAGAAGCGTGTCCTACAAATTGGGTGACATTATTTGCCAAAGGCAATCCGGCTGTGGTTTGCTTTGCTGCGCGTTTGGCTCATAAATTTGAGTACTTAGCCTTAGCCAGAAATTCCATAATCATTTAAATATGTGTGTGTGGCTTATGCATAACTGGAGATACGAGTATATATATATATATGTGTGACTGGAGGCGAATGTGGCAAATGAATTGAAACTCGTGTCCACTTACCGTTTTAAATCCTCTGTACATGACGCGGATTTCCTGCTTGGTGAACTTGGTTTGGCGGCACAAATCTTCGAGAGCGACCGGTATGGGCTTAGGCACGCGTGTGTGTTCCAACTCATAGACCACCTCCTCGATGGGGCTTTCCGGCGGTGAGGCCATGGTTGTTTAATCTAAATGTTAATGCGAAAGCTGCCTGTTGCTGATGCTAGTTGTTGTTGTTGCTATGCACTTGAAGCTTGGGTTTCTTATTAATTTTAATTTGTTGCGGTTATTTATAGCTGCAGGCTGAGCATAATATCAATTTTCATTTCCATTCGTTCGTTAAAGGCAACTCATTAACTGAATTCGCTGAGCGCTCAGGCATCTAACATATGTCCATGCAAACTCATTTGGGCTCTCGTGGGTTTTTTGGGTTGTGGCTTCCTCTTCCTTTACCTGGGCGGCGAGGGCATTCTGTGCGCTAAGTCGCTAATGAGGCAAGCATGGCTGTAAAGAGATGGAAGAGCAACATGAGCAATGGGCCAGAATAAAAAGTTACATAAATCATGGAGCCAGACAGGCAGGCAGGCAGCGAGCCAAGTGGACGACGGATGCCGCCGCAAGGACGCAGCCCGTCATCAGCGTAAGTTGCGGCCTGATCTTCCTGACTGCTTGTTAAGGCCAACTTGCAGCTGCCGGAAGTGCAACTTGTTGTTGTCGAGCTGCTAACCAACTAGCCAGCAGCAAGCATGTATATATCTATATATATGTATATGTATTGCGTATACGCCATGCTTGCCTTTGCACAAACACAAAAACTCGCCTGCAGTGTATGCTCGTGTAAATGCATCCCGGTCGGCAACATGGAAATGCTGATTATTATTGCGTGCCATAAATCAAAGCGAATCGAGTTATGCGCGCGCCTTGGCGCATGCAGCACCTACTTTCTCACTTTCCGCAGTTGGGGCAGAGATTAAGCTTGAAGGTTATTTGGTTTGGGGTTGTGCAGGCAATCAGTTGTTGGTTCTTTAGCAGCTGCTGCTGCATAAAGCTATTTGCCAGTTGCTAACTCGGATGATAATAATCAGCAGTTTGCATGCAGTTAAATTGAGTGTACATTTTGATGCCACTTAATTGCTGTGCTAAGTGGGGTATATTCAAATGGATGCATGCCAAGTACTACAAGTCCAAATAAATAAAAAGGTTCGCCTAGACTTATCGTTGGATTGACAACGCACAGCTCCAACTGCAAGAGCTGCTAGTCAGGTGCTCTTACGTGATAAAGGTAAAGACGAATATTCTTTCCATATTTGTGGAAAAATCGCGGCAAACGGTTGCATGAAAGTTTTTGTTTACCCATTCAACTAATTTTTTAAGATTTCTGTGCAAGTTCTTTTGATACATTTGCCACATACATTGGCAAAATCGACTCTGCTTGGTTGAAATTGGGAGTCAAGTGTTTGCATGAACGAAAGTTTCCTCTTCGACTACAAGCTGCAGACAAAGAGAATAAAATAGGTGGAAACTTTTGGTTCTGAATTCGTTGAAATTTAAACTTATTGTCAAATATATATGTAAAATATAACGTAAGACGTAGCTTAGAAATTTGAACTACAGGAAATGTGTGGAAAATTGTTGTCTAAAATTTAAAACAAAAGTCTTGGATCTGTGCAAGCAAGTATATACATACAGATATTTATCTTGGAGCAAGCGATTATATATAGACCATTTTCTTAAATCTCGATTTTTAAAAAGAACAGCACATTTTTCAATAAATAGAATGCGAAAGTGTTGTGGTATATTGTCAAATTGTGGGTAAAGTAAAAGTATCCTTACATAAGTATGAATTTTGGGGCATCAGGAAATGTTATGAAATTGAAAATTATCAAATGAAATGCAGCTGACACTCAGACAAAGAAAAAGGAAATTGATTGTAATTGGTTTCTGGAATCTTGGCTATTTGATATATTGATTTGAAGAGCGAATTGTGAATTTGATGCATTGCCTTCCATTGAGTGTGAACTTTAAAGTGCAGGCCATTTGGCAAAGTGCAGTACTTGATGACATTTTATTGCTCGCAAATTGAAACTAGTTTTGAGAAATTTCAGAGACATGCTCAGGAAAAACTTGATCGCACTTCTCGCTTACTCGAGTGAGCAACTTGACCCCTTTGGACTGGACAAAATGCAATAGCTCGTTTCGTCGTGGCGTCGAGAGCTCAAGAGGTTTTTGTTATTTTTCTCCTTTTCTGGTTTATTTCAGTGTTTTTTCCATGCCATTTCCATTATACATCACGGGGCCACGTTATCAAACTGAAGGCAGCGCAGTTATTTCCGACGTCACAGTCGAAATGAATAAATCGAAAGGTTGGGCAAATAGGTCAGAGTTGCGGCGGAAATAGCTTTGACAATTTGATTCAAGCAAATATTTCTCATCGCCCTCCAATTCGGCGCGATAATTTCCTTTTGGCAAACTCAGCCATCAACATGAACATTTCCAGAGTCTTTGCTGTACTTTCAGCGCTTTTACAATTTAAATAAGTTGCAGCAGTTGTCCAAATCAAATGCATAATTCATCAATGCCGCAGCCTGTACTTCGTTTGAGTATCGCAGCAATCAACTCAAAGCAGGCGCATCTATATGCTATTCGCGCAAAATCGAATCGATAAGTACATATATATATATATATATATATATATATATATATGTAACTAGATACCCAAAGTGTCATATATATGGCAGACAGCTCAAATTGCTTAAATTAAGAATCTTTCAAACTTGTGCATAAAATGCAGCACGAAAGCTTGAGTTGGACAAACTGTGCTCAAATTATCAAATTTCGAATAAAAAGTTATTGCTGCTACAATTTTGTTATCTAAATTGTTTTGAAGCTCAAACTATGCAAAAAGTCAAGGTGAAATGAAAACTTATTCCGGATCTTTGTTTACAAAATAAATTGTAAGTTCTTTAAAATGAAAGATATTTTTTTTAAATTACAATTTGAATGGTTGACTAAACGAAATGGATTGCCATTTATTGATATGCAGATGTGCAATATTTTAAGTGCTTTACATAAACTCGCGAGTTCCATAAGAAACTTTTTAGCTCCCCTGCGATCTATTAAATATCTCCTTCCGCTTTGTAAATAATCAGACAATCATTGTAAATATCAAAAAAGCTACTCACTATACATTGTTTCCTTATATATTCGCCTGGTGGAGATCAAAAGGCTCTGTTTATTATGAAAACATATTCAAATTTAAAAAAAGGAGAATAGGTCCTTAGCAGTGTTGGCTCTTCTGATTTTCGCTTAACTAGTTAAACAGGTTTGAAACTGCTTCAAGATGCCAGAAAATAGAGGTCCAGAAAATAAAGTTAGAACAGGGTTTACCCTGCAGCCACCATTCCATAGAGTTCAAATCTGCGCTGTTGCAGCTCGTTTAAATATATTTTCATAGTATTGTAATTGAGACACTGTCAAATTGCTTCATCAACGTAAAGATGATATTATGCTAACCTTTCAAAAATTGCACACATCATCTCTATTAAACTTCTGCCCCACTTAAGAGTAAACGTTTTAGGAAGAACAAGCTGTTGCCATGAAATTGTCATTACGGCGAAAACGTGCCCCTTAGCTTTGGCCATAACGAGCAACAGCTGGGCTAACTAATTGCATGACTCTATTTGCACAAATCAAAGACGCTTGCAGCAGCAGCGAAAACTGCATTTAACAACATTTTTCATATCGTTTAAATAGCGGAAGTCGGGGCAAACGCCCCTATTCGGGGGCCTAGAGAGCAGCCCAGCTTTCCAAGCGGCCACCTCGCATTTAAAATGCAGCTCGCCCAGCTGCTGTTGCCGCCTGCTTGGCTGGTGCTTTTCCTGGGGTTTTCCAATGCGAGTGCCTCGAATGTGTGCATGTGTTTGTCAAATATGACGTATACGCCATGTGCTGCCGCCAGCAAACACACGAACATATTTAATGTTAGGCGTGCTAATTAAATATTAAATCGGGTCAAAGCTTAAACGCCTTAACGCGTAAATCTTTATTAGCTAATTGGCAAATGGCAATGCGAAAGCCCTGAAACATTGAAATGCTCTTAAATCGCTTGAAGGCCAAAGGCAGACTCAGATTTGTTTGGCATATATGCAAATTACGTGCACTGTATTGTGCCGTATTTCATTTGTTTAATTGTGTTTTGTGTGTGCGGTCGGTGTACAGGCAAACCTGGAAATATGGAAATTGGAATTTCGACTCAGTGCGGGAATGGCATACATGTGTATGCTGGAATGCTATGCATGTCAGGTCCTTCACTTCTAAATAGCAACGACAGCAGCAGCAGCAGCACCAGCAGCAGCAGGAGCAACCACACGAAGGACAAGGCTTGCCGCTTCTTAACTCGCCTTGCATGCAGTCATGCAATGCTACTTGAAAAAAAAAAGCTAAACAAAAAAAAAAGCATGCCAAGCCCTTAACGCCGTCTTTTGTGCACACAGTGGTACGAATATGTGGCCCTTCACGCAATGATGATAAAGTCCTAATTGGATACTCTAATGTGGCATGAGCAAGAAAATAAATTGTTATCAATCAAATTTGTAGAACCCAAACGGAACAGGCTACATTCAATATGTATATGAATTTCTTTAGCTATATTTTAAGATTCATTTGTTGTCAATAAAAATGCACAGTTTTTGATAGCTTGCACCACTGTGCGCTGGCCAACGCTGAGCCTTTGTCATTTCCCGCTGCTTTCATGCCATTTTCACGGACAGACAGCGAGGAGTGGCGCATACTAGAAAAGCAATCGTCTAACTAACCAACTAACCCGTAACTATCTAAATAAAATAGCCCGACAGCGGCGACACGCGACTGCCACAGAACCTAATTATATATGTGTACATACTTTATATAGGTATTTGGAAACATGCATATCTACTTATTTAAAGTGCATTTTTTATTTCTCCTCGAACGAGCACAATTACACAATTGAATTTTTGGCATGCCCCAAACGCCCATAGAAATCGACCAGAAAATCTTGAGGCGCCCACAAAGACAATAAATCAACGCCAATTATACGTGTATATCCGTATATCCTGTACATTTTTTGGGGCTTCTCAACTCGGCCAACTCGGCGGCAAATGATAAACGACTTGCAGCAACACTTTTCAATCTGGCCTAAGATCTAGTCCGATTTTGGCCAGTGCATAAAAAGTATTCGTGGTCTAAATATAAAACCAGCTTAAAAGTTGGCCAAAAAGAAACGACTGTATAATAAACCACAGCACACTTCGTGACGACATATGAGAAATATTTGCTTAAATTGAAAATTCCATATTGACATTCCGAAGGATATGCATGCCAGCTCCATATACTCGTGGGCATTTCAACTAACACATCAGCGATTGGCATGCACTCCACTCTTAATTGGCTTAAAAGAGGCGGATAATGACCTTTCTGTGTGGGCTTGCGGTTGCTGGCAATAATAAGGTTTCATGCTGAAGTGTGCCTGTGGGCGACTGAGATTTGTAATAATGCACGCAAGCGCAATAATTAAATGATGTATTAAACGTTAATTGATTTATGCCACACTTAAGGACATTCCCCAATGCCTGTGCACAATAGATAATTCAATTGTTCCGCAATCTGGGCAAATTCAAAGGGCGACTGCCTCATTCAACACATATGCCAAGACCTGAATTGCTGTGCCAAATTTTAAAAATCATTTTTATTTCATCGAAATTTCAAAATGAATTTCTAGTCATTCGAATGATAAACAAAAATGTGTTAACATTTTCAGCTAGTTTTTGCCAAATTATCATTTAAACACATGTGTCTAAAGCCAAAAAGTCAGCCTTAGTTCAAATAGTCAGCCTTAGTTCTGAAATAGTTTTCAAAAGAATTTCCACATGCAAGTTTCATTTAACAGTTTCATATGAATTTTCCACACTTGCGGCGGGAATTTCCGAAAATCCTTAAAGCAAATTTCAACTTCCTGGCACTTGCGGCCTGCGCCTGTGCCTTTGTCACGATATCATGATATTACCAATCAGTCAATCAGTCAGTCAATCAGTCAGTCAGTCAATCAGCGTGAGTAACGAGCTGCAAAGGCTGGCATGTATCCACGTCAGCAGCAATTATATATTCTCTATGGTCGAAACATTTTTTTGTTTCATTTTTACTGCTAAAAGTTTTTCCCTTGATAAAAATATTAAATTTATACCATTTTTTTTTTGTTGGATTTGATTGTCTTTTTGCACGGCTTAACTCAAAATCACAATGCATATTAATTGCAATTTATTTCGTTTTTATTTTGTTGGTATTTATAATAATACGCAGAAAAAAGAGTATGACATTTCAATATGTTGGGATTCCCAGAATATGAAAAATGAACTTTTGACTTATATATAAATGAAATTTCAGTGAAAACTTAATATGACATTTAAATACTTTGGGATTACCAGAATATGAAAAATTAACTTCAAACTATATATACATGATATGTATATATATATGTGAATGCGTGTTGATAATAATTAAATTTTTGGCAACGAAACTAAATAAAAGTTGGACAAAAGCCAGCTAAATGCACAAATGGCCTTTGAATATTGTTGGTGTGTCAGAAGATTGGTGTAAAAAGCGAAAGCCATTTGTTATTATCAGATTGTTTGTCTGAAAGGTGCATTGTTTTTTTTTTCTTTCAACTAAATAGACGGTTGGATTGTCTCTTAGCCGTGTCCTTTAGCAAATGTTGCTCCACTATGGATTTGAAATTAAAATTGTAGTTTGTCATTAAAGCGCAGTTTGGCTCTCTGGAGAAATCAGGCAAATGGTGTTGATGGAAACTTGGCTCTGAGGCAGCGGAAACTTTTGTTTGCTGCCTTGTGAATAGTTGCTTGCTAATAAACAAAGTCGACAACGTTGTGATAATTTAGGGGCCTTGCACACAGCATTTGCCCCCAGTGGAGCCTTAAGATGTGCCAAGAAACAATAACAAATTACACCCTCGAGCATTTCTAGAGCAGCGTTATATTCCATCCGTTCGTATCAGTCTTTCAGCTGCTTTTTGTTGTCCTTGCAGCGGTCTAGTGGATAATTTTTTTGTAGTCAAATATTGTGCCCAAAACAATTTGGGCAGACCATCAGCCACACGCATAAGGAGTGCATGTCATTCGATTCTCTGCCGACTCAACAAAACCACAACAGGATCTCGATGGACGCGATGCTCTTCACTCTTTTTTTTATGTGCGGTCATGTTTCATCTATCTCACTTTTGATATTTGATATTTTGGGGCCGACAAATCAAGAAAATATTGCTTTTTGTATCAGCACGTTCCAAGCTGACTTCACAATTCACTCTCTATAGGGTTTGAACTTGCGCCCAGCAAGCAAACGTACTGAAGCAAGTGAATTCAAACAGCAGCACTTGAAAACAGCGTTCGATACAAAGCAATTGCAATTTAATTAACAGAATTCTTGGGGCTAACCACACGTTCCCCATAAAAATATCGTGTTTTTTTTTCACACAACCTTGAGCAGATACTATTGTGCCACGGTACGGTTGCTAATATTCGCAAAAAGCCAGCAGAGCTAAAATTGTGGCTGTAGCTTCAATTGCATTTAATATTATTTATTAGACTGTGCGAGTTGGCCAGACGATAGCCAAGAAATGATATATAACCAATTTTTGTGGAGCGACTAATCCGGACGAAAGAAAGGACAGGATCAGGACTATAAATTCTTAATGCATTTAAGCTGCTTTTTAGCCATAGTCAATATTTTCAGGGTTATAATTAATAAGAAAATAAATTTGCCTAACTTTAATAATATGAGACTTGTTGGAAATGGAAAACATTGCTGACATTAAGTATTTCGAGCATTTACGACTTTATATGACAAAAAATTTAATGCCTTTTTCGAGCCAAGATTTTCTAAGATAAAAAATATTAACAAATTTTCAAAACTACTTTTTAAATTTACTGGCAATTATTTAATCTATTTTTGTGCGTCTCTCAGTCTACATTTATTTTTGTAGCATTATTTATGCACAGCGGAAATAAATTAGGCCAGCTCATAAATTAAAGCAGATCAAGCAAAAAAAAAAATATTGCCGTCCAGTCAACATTTTGTGGCTCTTCTCACTCCGGCACACACATACATGGAAAACGAATATAACTTGGCCGAAAATGATTGTAGTAACTGCCCTCCGAAATACCCAGACACTTGCCCTCGTTTCCTCTGATCCTGCAACGAGCTACAGAAATTGCTAAGCATTTGCGTTTCGCCTTTTGCTTTGTTGGCCGATAAAGAAAATTATTGTCTAAAACTTGGCGCATATCGCCGAACCGGAAGTGCTGGGGTCATAAAAACTAGCGGGCGGCTTTGGTGTGTGTGTGTGTGTGTGTGTGTGTGCGTGGGTGTTTGTATATATGTACGCGTCGCCAGCAGGACGACGTTCAATGGCGTTTTATTGTTGAGCATTTCGCACAGTTGTAGGATTACATTTGTATATGAATCCACCCGCAGCCGCACAATTGCTTCCATTGTGTGGGGTTGGGGGCACAACTATTTTGGCAGTTTGTTAGGTTGGCTGGCCGACAATGAAGTCAGTTTTTTAGTCGGTTGGGCAGTGCCAAGTAACTGCGAGTCATTCATTGTGGGAGTTACTAAAACTTTTTGTAACGGAAGTACAGCGCCAAGTTTCTGGGGCTCTCTAGTTTTTGCATACTGCTGCAAATGTTTTGCTTTAATTTCTTGCTTCTGCTTAATGCATTTTCAGTGAAAAGTAATGAAAACAATTGCATGGTGCAAGTTTTTAATTGGACTGCGCACCAAAGTGGCCCCTAATGTAACTGCGATACAATTGAACTAACAAGTTTCCGCATCGCCAACTGTCAGAAGGACCGCTCCGGCTCTTCCATATTTGCGAAATTACTCTGACATTTGTGCTAGTACCCTGTCTGCACTTCGCCTGTTACGGAAGCGTATCATGGAACTGATTGCCGTTTCACTTAATTCGAATCTTGGCTTGTGGTTTGGCTCCAGTGCACGCTCTTGATGTGAATGTGCTTCTCAGCTAGTTCTTATGGGACGTACTTGCACTGAGTGCATAGATACTCGTGTGTTTGTTTGCAGCTCTCATGGTATTTGATGCTAATTACTTAACAAGTTCGATTTCCATTCGGTGTCTTAAATACTATTATTCACACTACTTACTTGCATTAAAGCTAAGCTTATTTCTTTCTTTTGTATCATTATTATTTATTTTTTTTTTGCGAATATTTTGTGTGCTCTTGCTCAACAGCAATAATAAGAACGACGGCAAGGAAGCCAAATAAAAAATGTGAAAACTTTTTCCAGCTAAAAATAAAAGCCAACAGCAATAGAAAACAACAACAAGCCAGCAACAATGCCAATAAAACGGAAACATTCAAGGCACAACTCATGCAAAAACTGTACTCGGCGCGAAGAAGTATGCTATATATATATATACATTTTTTTTTTGTTCTATTAAATCGCCCAATGACTGACGACTCCTCGACTGGCGGTCTCTTGGCTGCTGTTGGAGGCCCTTTGCCGTCAACACTCGGCCAGTCCCTGCATAGTAATTAATGCTTGTAAGTGCCACTCGTCGCGCTATATATGTGTGTGTGTGTGTTGGCTGCGCGGCGTTGCCACATTTTCAGCATTTTTGGGTGCTGTTTGTTAATTGCATGTTGGCCACATATGTTCGCTTGTAACTGTGAATTTGGCGCCACCTGCGTCGCCACATTTCTGCAAATGTTCGGCAATTAAAAAGTGTTACCAAACCTTTATATCTGGGTCGCGCCACAGCCACAGTCAAATCTTTCCATCTCGCTTTCTTGCATTTGCTTTTATTGCACGTGCCACACGGCGTATGCGTATTGCACCAAACTTTTCGCAACTTCACATTCATCAGCTGGCCATAAAAGCAACGCTGGCAAGTCATATGAAAAACTTGTAGAAGTTTTTCACACAACGACTAAGTAATCAAATTTATAACCAATCCTTAAATATACCCTCTTGTATAACATGTTTATATATATTATTGAAATTATATTGTATGCAATTTGTAATCCCCCGGACTTTAGTGTTTTTGCTTGAAACAAACATTCGGACTAGTTCAATACACCTTACATAAACGTTTTCTAGGTACAGGGTATCATAAAGGTACATAAATTTGCACATATTAATGTGTATGTATGTGCAAGCATTCCTTTAATTGACACATATATGCATCATGCGGGCAACTCTCTCGTTGTCCTTGATATGTTTGCGCTTAATAAGTTGACCAATAATACGTAATTTCTTGCAATCAAAGCAGGTGCGCTTAAATAGGTCAACTAATAGGTCGATTGTAGCTATTAACTAACTGAGGGACATGTTGAGTCTTAAATCATGTTAATTATATGACAGCTAAGACATTAGTTAGTATTAACAATAATCTCAGCGTGAATTGTTCAGACTTCTTTCGAAATTAACAACTATAGAGCTTGGCATTTAAGCACTTATGTATCTTCTTAAAGAAATTCCCATGCTGTCCAGAAGTACAAATATGCAAATATGCATTCGAAGACTAGTATATAGGATATTCTGAATCCGACAGAAAGTCTAGCCTTTGCATCAATAGAGAAAAGCTCCAGCTGTAAAGGTGGCTGAAACAAATGTCACAGTTTACCGGGATTTTATTTACTGAACAATTAAAGGGTTTGTGAAGGTGAGAAATATTGAAAGCTAAAGCTATTAAAATTAATAGCATTATTATATGTATAATTAATTTCTGCTGACTTTGCAAATATGCATAGCTGCTAAATTGAAATTTTCCGACCAATTGCGTCCGTATTAAATTTGCAACTAATATTGCACTTTAATAATAGCACTATGCTACAAAACTAGGCTTTTCCGCTGCAAGGGTTCGACCATTAAATATTAAATTGAAATAATAAGAAAATAAGATGAGCATTAATGAAATTACTTATTTGTAGTTATTTTAGGTTCAATTTGTACAGTCTTTCTCTACACTAATTCAATTTCAATAGCAAACTTATATAATTGATTGTCGGACTGTGTAAAGTCTTGGTATATGATTAGCTGTGTATTTTGATATCCCCAGAGCCCAAAGTGATTAGGCGATTGAAGAAAGCGTTTGAATCATTTCACGCCTTCTTATTGCCGCGTTCCGTTTGCGTGTCTAAGCGCTTAGGTAACAAATATTTGACCAGGCACAAAAGGTCACGACACCTGCCCTGCTCAGGGTGTGACTTTAACACTCAAATGCAAGGACAAAGAGCTGCTTAATCGAATCCAAATGTCACTTACATAAGTACATTATCAGACAAGGCTTGCGAATGATAATTTGATCAAAATCATGACCTCGAGTTCAGTTCAGTTCAGTTCAGTTGCGTTTATTTTTAACGCTTTCCATTTACCACAGTTTGTGTGGACTATGTGGGCGTATGTGTATATGCATGCCTATGTTTGTGGGAAAGGGGCGGGCGGCTAGCATTTGTGAATGAATCTAGAGCACACCTTGATGCTATTTTTAAACGCAACAACAGCGACAGCAACAAATGCCGTTTAGTTTTTGTTCTTTTTTTCCATGTTGCCGCCGCATCCCCTGTGCAGCATCATAGGCCAAGCACGCGTTGTTGTTTGTGCACCTGCCATTAGTTGCAAGCACTTAAAAAATAGCTAGGTAAGTCACGTCAAGTATTATTTAATGAATTGTAGCTGAAGAGCCCTCACGGCATAAGGATGTCTCTTAATACAATCATACTGTAATTTATATAACAAGAGTGTGTCCTGACTGATTTACACTGTAGTTACCTTATGTGAAATCTTTGTGAAAATTGATTGGCAAGGGTTTGGCATATATCAGCAAATTGAAGTAATCGAACTGCTAAACTTGAAGAAAAAACATGCCCCATGCAGAACTGTGTAAAACCTGCTAGTCTATAGTTTTATGAGCATATATTAATATTTAAGTATTGAACATTAATACTGACTAGTGGATACCCTGAGCCTGGCCGTTGCGATGTATAAACTTGCGCAATTGTTACGAGAATTTGTATTTAAGCTTCAGGCTTGTGGCTTTGCTTGTTTGCAAGCTCTACGCGTTCTAAGAGATAGACAGACAGTCGGACAGACTAACTTGTCTGGATCAACTTGGTGTATCGGATTGAACAGTTATATATATATATATATATATACGTTACACGGTCCGAGCTACTTTCTTCTGCATGTTGCGAGCAATTTTCCCCTTTTACCCATTAAAGAGCAATAAAATGTTAAAAAAAATTAATATGCATTTAAAGCTCATAAAAAAAAAACGACAAATTTGCATATGTATAAAATAGTTTCAATTTCATTAAAACTATCAAGAGATTCTCATATAAATCATACTATGTTGTTACGCTATCAATATCAACATCCAAATCTAAATTGCCATTAAAATAAAAACTGATGTTCTGCACGAAATGGATGTTGTTTGTTGAGCGATAAAAAATATTTTGTTTTTTGTTAAATTTAATTGGATTGTTGCTGAACATACATACATACATGCATACATACGTACATACATACATATATGTTATGCATGTACATATGTGCTAAATAAACTCTGAAACATGCACTTAATACACATAAAGACATATGCATGTGCACATATATGTGTGGTACATGTGTGTTGGTGAATATGCAGATTTTTAGAGTTGCCAACTATAATAATGGCTTAAATAGAGTTGACAAAATTTAAAAACAATATCGAAAAATAAACATATTTAAGTCAAATTAGTCACAATACCAACAAAATCCATTTATTTTAATAGACAATCAAAGGCATGTAAACATGGCCAGTCGCATTTCTAGTCCAGACTTAACACTTGTGAGTAAACTAATAAAAGCCAGTGTACGCTGCAGGTGCTTTATTTGGAGTACATTTGTGTATGATTTACCGTGTGTTTGCCCGAGGCGCCTAGTTAAATAAATCGCATGCGATTAAAAATTTATGGACACACGTAAATTTAGGGACATACGTTTGGCTTTTGTGTTGTTTCATGTTCAGATTCTATTATATTTTCAAATTCTTTTGCATTTTCCAGTTGCTTTCATGCTTGCTGGTTTTATGTTACGTTACGCAGCCGCACAGTGGGACTTGACATTCAAAATTATTCAAAAAAATGCGACATGTGTAGTTGTTCCAGTTTCGATAACATCTGTTATATTGTTATAGAAAAACTTAAATAGATTTAAAATATTTCAAAAATAAATAAAATAAAATAATTATTTACTTATTTCTATACTATACTTAACATTAATTTGTTATTAATTTTCGAGTTTATGCTGCTTTTGTACCACTGTGCGTCCGTTAAATAAGTTGTTCTTTATAGTTCGGTCCCAAATGTATAAGTGTGAGTAGGTGATAAATTTGCATTTATATCGCTACGCTATTGTTTACTTTGTAGGTTAGTTTGTTTGGCTTGCCTGCGCTGTGCGTATATTTACCTTCGATGCCTTTGGCGGCGATGACGACGCGGACGCGGACGAGGACGAGGACGAATGCGAGGACGAGAACGGATACGGGGACGACGGACAACGGACGAGTTAACCTCAAAGCAAGCTACGATACACCAAGTCAGGAACTCTTGACTTTCCACACTCGACCCGACGCGACGCACTTCACAAGGTCCTCGCTATTCCTGTTTCTATTCTTCGCTCTCCCCCCGCCTTCAGCTTTTGCGTGTCTCGATTTAATTTGGTAATGACTTTGGCTTATTAATTTATTTGCATAGTTGCGCACATTTTTGTTTCGTTTTCGGTTTTTTTTTTTTCGCCAACTTGTCACTCACATCATTCTGCTCTCAAGCCGCACGCACACACAGTATAAATTTTCTTTTGCCGTTGTTGTTGTTGTTGTTGTTGTTGCTTAAGTTCGCTTACAAACGCAGCGTCAAAGCAAAAAGCCAAGCAAGCTGCCTGCACAAGTAAAAAAAAAAACTGTATCTTTTAGATCCGGGCATATCCTTTATCTCGGACAACGCAGCAGCGCAGTCAGGAGCAGCAGCAGCAGCAGCGGCGTTAGCAGAGCAGAGCAGCAGCAGCGTTAGCAGCTGCGGCCGTGGCACCGCCAGCAGCTGTAGCTGGAAAAATTTTCGTTTACGCTGCTTTGCGAAAATTCAACGCTCATTTTTAGAACATTTTAGTAACAACATCAAGAACAACAATCAACAATCGACGACAAGAACAATTAAAAAAGCAGCATATCATAAATGAAAATTAAGAACAAACCGCAAAGCGTTGCCGCCAAGCAGTCCCAGATTTCGTTTGCGTTACAGTCGACCCGTTGCCTTTGCCGTTGCCGTTACCCAGGAGCCTGTCGACGTGCACACGCGAGTGTCCTATACACAACTGATTACAGTTATAGTCCTTGCAGCAGAGCCGAACGCGACTGCGGCTCGAATGCTAGCTAGGCAGCGACGCTAACGTTCGTTTTCATTTCGCTTGGCGTTCGTGTCGGCAGTACGACGTTGACGTCGACGTCGACGTCGACGACGAGGACGGCCAGGTTCCGTTACCAAAATTTGACTAAGCACAGCTTTGGTTTTGCCTGACGCCTGACAGCTGAGACTGCGACAGCGACTGTAACGGGAAAGGCAACGGCAGCGTCGACAGCTTCACATTTTGCGCTGGCAGCGGGGCTTCTTGCGGTGAGAGAAAGCGGCTGAGAGAGCACACGAAATGAGAGATTGCGATGGAGAGAGGGGGCGAGCAGCAGCTCACTAGGGGGGTTGGTATATGTGCGGTGGCAGCCGCATGTACAATGGGATGCACACGTAACATATTGTCAGCTTTAAAGTCGACTTTAGTATTCTCTTGCAAATCAAATTAATACTGCCTAACGATTTGAATTTAATTAAATGTATTGGCTTGCAATTCTGATTATGTGACTATCTATATAGTATTATCTTTCATGTTGCATCAATAGGTCGCAACTACACATTTCCCATTCGGTGTGGCCTACTGTGCCGACACACACCCAGCCTAAAAGCGTGTACCTCCGACACACACCCGCACTCGGCCGCGCCCCAGCACAGGTTGTCGAGTCACACAGTCTGGCAGCACCGCAAAACTATGTAGCTCGGTTCGTGCTCATCTCGTCACAACTCTGGTCTGTTTCTAGTATTGCCTCTGTCTCAGGCATATGCTGGGCTCATGTTGTGCTGCTGACGTCGCAGTCAACGACTCTGTTACGTTTCGCTGTTAGCCGACATCGTCGTCTTTTGCCAGTGCCTGAGAAATTATACCCAAGAGCTTAGGATGAGCATCCTTTGTATGCCGCCCCCGCGTCCTTGTATTGTTGAGTATTGAGCATTGCCACACTTTTCACCAACAACGGACGAGCGCGACAGACGGACGGACATTTTACAGCCAAATGACAAGTGCTTAGTGCATGTGTGTGTGTGTGTGTGTGTGTGTGTGTGCACGCGCTTGTATACGGTTCTTGTTGCTTTATTTTTTTTTTTTGCATTTTCATTTTCATTTTTCAAGCTCTAAAATGGGCAACTTGTGGGATGGCGGCCATGAGGCTGGCTGATGGGCTCGTATAATGGGCATTTGGAAGGTGCGAATATGGCAGGAAGCAATCTAGGCAAGCACTTAGCGCGCGCTTGCGCGCCTTTCAAATTTAGCGTATTAACTCATTAAATGTTCAAAAGCTCATTGCCTGCGAAATGTGCACACATTTGTTAAGCGCGCGTGTGTGTGCGTGTGTGTGTGTGCATGAGTGTGAAATATGCACATGTGTCGCCAACATGGCTGGCTGGACTGCTGTGGCTGGCATTATACGGACTCGGCCCGTGGGGGAAATTGAGGCCATTCCATGTAGTCGGACGCCGCTTTATGCAATTTAAATTAATTTCTGTAATTATTTTAGTGGCGCACTTAAATGGCTTTATTTAAAATGCCAGGGCTTAGCGTCCGGCCTTCGTGCGTCTGCGGCTCGGCTTAGTGGCATTACGCATACGCCACGTTGCATGTGTCTAAAATATTCACACGAAACTGTAGCATGACTGACTAGAATGACAGCTGCGTGCTGCAAATAATTAAGTTGCGTTTGTTTAGAACCCGAAGAAATGTTGACTTCGACCAGCCGCAGTCTCTGACATGTGTTGCATTCCGTGGCAGACACTGTGGCACCCACAGTCGACGCGTTGTGTTTTGTTGCAACAACTTTTTGCAAACGAAACTGATGCAAAATTATTCACAACTATCTTAAAAAGTTTCGCATTTTGCTTAACAAATTGGAAACTTAAATGTTTTGCAATTGTAAACTTGAAAAAGCATTTTAACTTTCGATTATTATTAGAAGAAATTACCCGGCATTGTGCGGACACCTAAGCCACGCAGGCTCATGACGATACTACGATCCTTGCGTTGATCCACACTCAGTCCGTCAGTCGAAAAAGAATATTTAAAAGATATTTATGTCACCTAATGCCCGGTGATAAATCGTACAGAATATTGTATTAGATCTCAACACGATGATGAAAATAATAAAATGAATAAAATTCTATAAAAACGAATATATAATAATAGCTTTCTTTTGATTATAAAAATTGACTCAAACTATCAAATATCATATCATATTAATATGTACCAGCTATTTATGATACATAAATGATATGCAGACGAGCTTGTAGCCCCATTAGCATATTTGATTGCCTTTTATAAACTAGTTTGCTTTACGTAGTATCTCACGATATTATAATAAATCTTTGAAATGTGAACGATGACAAATTTAAACTATGTTTTAAAAATCGCTAGGAATTTCTTGATTCCTTAACTCAATTGTCTGATATGTTTAGCTGCAGGTTTGCCAAAAAAAAAGGTGTTACTTGGGCCGATATTGCAATTATTAAAAACTTCTTAATAATAAATGGTAATCTATAATATATTTCATGTCTCGATCGACTCTCGACCTTAAGAAAGGTCTATGGAATCGGAGATGTGTCCTTCAGTTTGCTACCCACATATAAAAATCTGTATACCCTTTTTATTCAGAGGGTCTTAACCGAATACGCAAATAAATATTGTATATATTTTTTGGAAAATTATTTAATTATTTCTGATATTTCTTTTATACAGCTCATAAATTGCGCATTAATAAATAGAATTTATAAAATAGAATAAATAATTATTTAGCTGGATAACTGATAGTTTTACAATTGTTAGCTTGTTATATATTTTAAAAATGAATATGACAAAATGCACACATATATAGGAAGGAGGCATTCATTTCAAGTAAAAGCACAAAAACAGTCGAGGACTCTAAACTTCGTTGGAATCGATCAACCCAGGCACTTCCAATTCAATAGGCGCTGCTGTAGCATTGCTTACATCTACCTGAGATTCTGGCACAATTTCGGCATTATATTCCTTTTCAGTTCCTTTGCAGCTATCACCAGACGCTTGCAACTGCTCCACATTGTCAGATACCACTAGCTCTGGCTCGGGCTCTGGCTCAGGCTGTGGCTCGGGCTGTGGCTCAGGCTCTGGCTTCAGTGTTGATGGCAATTCTTCTCTGGCGGTGTCGGATTCGGGCTCTGTAGCCGCTGCCGCAGCTGCTGCTGCCGCTGCTGCAGCCTTTGCCTTTGACTTGGCCTTCTTTTTGTTGTTCTTCTTGGCATTGTTTATTCTTTGCTGCTCCTCAGCTGCTTGACGCTTCTCAGACTCAGCGGCGGCTATTTTGGCATCATTTGTGGTGAGCAGCTTCATTTGGCTTTGTAAATTGGCTAGCGTTTGCTTAAGCTCAGCACAGTTGCGGGTCATCAGTTCCATTTTGGAATTGTCCGTGTTAACTGGCACAGCTTTAATGGGTTCTGGCTCAGGCGGCAGCTGCGGCATGGCAGGAATCTCAATTTTCTTATCCCGCAGAGTCTGGTGTAAAGTTGTGCGCTCAAGTTGCAGGGCGCGCAGAAGCTTCTGCAGTTGCTCCACTTGCTTTTGTAGACGCTCCGACAGCAGATCACGATGCTGCTTTTCTGTGGCCAGTTCAATAACCGTCGCATTAGCCTTCTCGTATTTCTGGCGCCAAACCAATGCTTCCTTTTCAATTTTCTTGGTGTGCTTGGACATTTTCTCCAGCTCAACCTTGTAACTGCCAAAGACTTCATTGGACTTCTTAAGCGATTGCTGAAACTCATCATATTTGGCGGTATAAATGTTAAGCTGCTGTTTGAGCTGTTGCTCGCGCTCTGTTAGATCCTTGATGGCGCGTTGCGCCTGCAGCAATTTCTCTAGGCCAATCTGATTTTCTCTGTGTGGCATTAGAAACAGAAAGAGTTATATAGTGAATATTTTGCAAATATATTATTATACCGACTTGGTCAGTATCTCCTTTTCCATGGCCGCTTCAACCTGAGCCTTGTTCAGCTTGGCCTGATGCAGCTGGGACTCGAGTTGGACCTGCTCATTCAGTTTTTCCAGGTGCTTCTCGCGTGCCTGATACTGCTCGGCCAGCAGTTTTAACCTAAAAGCAAATCAAATACGCAAATAGTGAACATATGGTCGGTTTATGTCTGTGTGTGGCAGCCACAGATACATCCACAGGCACAAGGCATGCAGTGCCTATAAATAGACGGCGCACGCCGGTGTTTGTCTGTTAATGGCAGCGCCTCTTACTTTTTGGTCATTTCGATGTTGTAATCACGTAATTTAATGTTCTCCTCGTTGTTTTTGGACAGCGACTTTTGCACCTCGTTTAGCGAGTTCTGAAACTTGGTTTGGCTCTCCTTGCGTCGCTCCTCCTCCACCTTGATTTGCAGCATGCTCTCGTTTTTCACCGACTTGAGTATGCGCTGCTGTTCACGGCACACTTCCTGCAGCTTATCCCTCATCAGAACACTCTTGTTCAATTCCCGCTGCACCTGCTCCTTCTCCCGCTGTTGCGCCTCAGTGTGCCGCTGCAGAGCGCGCATCTCAGATGTGAGTCGGCTCACTGTCTTCTCGCTTTCCACATGCCGCTGTAGCAACAATTTCAATTTTTCCTCGCTTGTGCTGCATTCTTCCAAGGATTTGAGCACCTGGTAACGGGCAGCATTTTAATTTTCCTATTGGTGTTGCCAAACGTTTAATCTAATGCGCTATGACAGCTTACCAAATCCTCAAGCTTCAGTTCCCGCTGTTTTTCATCACGTACTCCACGTTTACTCTTGCTCCCTTTCTCCATGGTTTATCGCCTCTATATATGTGTATATACTGTTCGTTCAAATTTTTACTATATTTGTTGAGTTTGCTAGCTACAGCGTGACCGAATCCTTATACAAAGAAAATGCTGTTTTATTTAAATAAACCTAAGTGTTTTATTAAAATGTACTCAAAATACTGACCCCTATTTTAAATTTGCGAAGGGCATAATCATGTATACGTTGTTGTTATCGAATTTGATCACTTGATTTATAGATTTTTACATAAAATTAGTTTGTATTGAACAATAATAATAGCCTAATGGCTGCTTTTCATTCATCTACGTAATATAAAAGTGTGTAAAAATTAATACCAATTATATACTAAATATTTTTTAGCCTCAATTGTGGTGGCGACTCGATAATTTGAAAGCACCGTTAAATATCGTGTTTAACACACAAAAATACTGGTTTAATTTCAAATTAAAACCTTTTTTTATATAAGCGTTGTCAAATGTGGAATTCTTAATTTATACAATTGGAATGCCATCTACAACTATAAGTAGTCAGCCTATATTATAGTTTGTAGACTTATGTAATTCATATTCTTGCTGTAGAACGTAACTCATTTATTTTCCGCAAAAAAAACAGTGGGAGGAGTATTCTGTTATGCTGGAGGAGTCCAATATCGAAGAAGAGTATCGATAGATTCTTATCGTTGAACAAGTATACTTGGCAGCTCTAATTTTATATTCGATACAATCGATTCTCAGGCCAATTTTGTATGTATGCGTATGTGTGACTTCGTCATATGACATTTTTCACGTCGTTTGTATTAAGTCCGTCGTCGTCGTCACTTGCTTTTTTCAACTTGCACTGATACCACGGTTGCAGCCAGCAGAAAAACAATAAGTGTTAATATACCTTAAAATGGCCAGCCAAACGCAGGGAATCCAGCAATTACTTGCTGCCGAAAAGAAGGCAGCTGAGAAGGTTGCCGAGGCCAGAAAACGTAAGCCAAAAACCAATTAACCATCCAATTGGATAGATACAAAAACCTTACGACTTTTTCGCTATCGACGTTACGCGCGTCGAGCAGTCACATGATTTCTGTTTGCTCAAGTAAATATTGATAGAATGAAAAAATCGTTGCATCAATTGCAGGCAAGGCAAGGAGATTGAAGCAAGCCAAGGATGAGGCCACCGAGGAGATTGAGAAATTCCGCCAGGAGCGTGAACGCTCCTTCAAAGAATTCGAGGCCAAGGTTAGTTGCCAATAAGAATACCAATTAAAATAAAGATGTGAACTTTTCTTCTACACTTACGAAAACAGCACATGGGTAGCCGCGAGGGGGTTGCAGCGAAAATCGATGCAGATACTCGTGTAAAACTCGCCGATATGGAGGGCGCCATCAGGACGCGCAAAGAGCCCGTCATACAGGAGATCTTGCAATTCGTCTACAACATCTCGCCCGAAGTGCACAAAAACTACAACAGGAAGTAAATTTTTGGAGCATTGCTCGTTTCTATTGTAAATTCGATGTCCAAAATGCATAATTTAGCCCCTTAATAATAGTGCATACTATATTAAACACAGCTGTATTATTATTCCATATATTAAAAATTTGTTGTTTCGCCGAGCTAGAAACTCGGTGCAGTTAAAATCCAATTACGTGTGAATCACTGATCATTTTTGCGATTCCGCAATTGTAACATAATGTTTTGTTTTGTTTATGTTCTATTCCGTATAAATACAAATTGTTATATTCATTAAAAACATGTTTCAATTTAAGTTTATATTTACCTTAAAAAGCTCTCAGTTTTGATACGTACTGATAAAGATATCAGGCACGTTCAGACATGCATGACAGCTGAGTAACAGTTGATTAATATTAGCTCCCCTCGCTGTTATCAAACATTCGCCCATGCTTGTGTTGCACGATTGATTGTATGACAAGCTAGTAGTTTTTATGGTATTTTTTAGGTTATTTTCGTTTAGGTATTTATTTTTTTGCTTACAAATTGTAATCGTTAGTGTTTATTTTCCTTTTGCTTGGCGAGGTGGTGTTCGGTTTTCCGCGGCTCTGAATGCCGCTATTTTCGGCGCAATCGCTGCAATGCAACTGCTTAATATAAGGTTTAATAGGCAGTGATAACAGCCCTCCGTCTTTGAAAATTTCTCATGCTCGCAAGTTGACCTCGCGCTGATTAACTTGGCCAACGCGACCCGAAAATTCTGCTTGCCTTACAAACACATACACACACACACACACACACACACAAACACACACACACACACACACACACACACACACACACACTAGCAAATGTCATGTGAAAGTAAACAAGTCGGTCGAGAAATTAGCAAAGCGTAGCCAAAACCAAATACATCTAAAGCGAAATGCTAAATTTAGATAATGCCGATGCCGATGGCGATGCAGATGAGCTGGAAACGCCGCCTACATTGCCCCAACCGCCAGCTCAGCCCGAGGAAGAGTCCCTCCGGCTGCTGGCAGAGCAGAGCAAGCGACCAGAAGATGTTGCGATTCAGCCGCCCTACACGGCTCCATTGGCCCCCTACGACATGGAGCTGTTGCAGCGAGTTGGCCTAAAGGGCAAGCTGGTAGCCGAAGGCAGCGTATGGGGGGCAGGCGAGGGCAAGCGGAGACTAAGAGAGGCGAGCGGCGCGGAAGCTGCGAGCCGGTTTGTGGAACTTGAGCGGAGCGGCATTGCCGGAAAAGCCAGCCACTTACCGAGTGAATCACTCAGCTTGCACGAGAGACGAACCAGATTTGCGGAGAGGTAAGCCGGGGTATATGCTATCAATGAATGCCCTTAGTATAGCGGAAACGTTCATTAACTTAATTACATTTCGTTTATTTCTATCTTTTGTTGGTTTCGTTTTGTTTGTGGACAGATACAGGGTGACTTGTCTAACAAGCTACACATCAAATAGATAAATTACTCTAACTAAATTATAGTTCTATTGGAAAGAGTACTCTAATACACTCTCCAATATTTTGATAAGACTGGAAAGTGCGACATTAGTATAAATTTTCTTAAATATGAAATTAAAAAGATTATTATAATATGCTATTTTTTCTCGTATAGTAAAATTTAATCAATTTTCGACATAAAATTCATGAAATTTTCTGGCAAATATTATTCACAAAAATCTGTTAAAATCAATCTCCAATTTCCGTCCGTGAGCATGGTTTTTCAAATGAAACTATTTTCCTATTTGAAATCGTGATTTTTTGGGATATATTAAAAGAAGTAGTTCGATTGAGCGTCTATTTCTATAGAAAATATTATTCCACAGTATTTATTAGGCATTGAACAAATATAAATAGTATATTAAAATAATAATAATATCAACTTTACGAGCAAGGTTGCAAGGTTTTATTTCGCTTGGCATTTCTAATGATAATATATCTGAGCTCAAATGTCAATCCCAAAGATGATATAACTAAACGCTCTCGAATACCTGTTCTATAGCACCCTATAGCAATTTATCAATATATCTTTGTAATTGACAAATAATTGTTTACTGCACTCTCGAGCTTCGTTTATTATTCGTGTTATCAACAGTCAAAATAGTGGAAACTTCTCCAATAATTGTTGTTGCAAACGCGACACCTCACACAGACACACCTCACAGGTTGTCCGATATGCCTCACACTGATCTGTTATGCTCAACAAGTGCTCTCTCTCTCTCTCTCTGGTGCTCTCGCTTTTGCATGGTATACAGAGGCAGACGCCGATAACAGCTGTGTTGTGCCGCGCTCTTGTCTGTCTTGTACATGTCTGAGCAGGTTGTAGAGTCTACACTGTAGACACGTGTGATTGGCTAAGGGAGTGGGTGAGAGGGGGGGTGGGCGGTGGGTGGGTTAAGGAGACTACCCGGTAAACGAAGTCTCCGCTCAGCTGTTAGCGCTGGCTCTTTGTTTCTTTTTTCTCAGTTTGTTGTCGCTGCTGCTGCGCTTTGGTCGTTGCCATCGCATTGTGGTTTTTCTTCTTCTTTGTGTTCGTGCGCGACGCTCAAATGTTAATTTTATTAATAATTCGCGTGGACAACGGCCAACAGACATCATAAGCTCTTAGCTATTTTATTTGTTTGCGGCACAGCTCTCAGGTAAACAATGTCAGAGTGGGTCGGTTTAGGAAACGGAAACGGTAACGCGCAGCACGTTTAGTTCCCTTAATTCGCATTTTTTTCTTTTAACTTATCATTTTTTTGTATTACTCATCAGCTCGGGGACATCAGACAAAGATTTCTCTGTCTCTGTCTTGCTCGCAGCTGTTTATATTATATTATTTATTTATTTTTTTTTTTTTGGAATTTTGTTGTGTGGGCGCGCAAAAGTTGCGTGTGTCATTATTCCCGTATCGAAATTCCGGATATCTTTAGAAAGTGAACTACTTGCATATATCATTGACAATGCCTTATATAAGCTATATTCAAAATGTTTTGCACATTTGCGCCTCTCTCACGTTGTATTTTGCATCGCGCATCGTACAAGATCTTGAATAAATTTATATGCTTTGGCCTTGATTAAAACAAAAAAAAAAACTTTTTTTTTAAATTCCGAAATAAAACTGTGGGTTTGTAATAGTCTAAAAAAGAGTATACATTCAACTTGTCTGACTGAACTGTGTGTAAATTTGAATAGTTTCTGAAAAAGCCTCAAACTAATTACCTTGTGCTGGAAGGTCAAGAAAAAAATAAAAAAGGCCCAAAGAGAACAATAATTAATTATGATAAATTATATTCGCTGATTCCTATTGACTGATAGATAGATTCCTATGAAAGTTTCACTGATGGCCAGATAATTGAAAAGGTTAACAGATTATAAACATTTACGTATTGGATCAATATAAATATGTAACAAGTAATTATACGATTGTAGATCTGAAACATAAACCGAGTTTTTTTGTCTTCTATATTTATATAATTTTCTTATCAGTAATGCCCTCCATTTGGAAATTATAATATAAGTTCATTTTGATTAGCAGCCATGCATAATACTACATTTCTTGATGCTTGCAAGTCAAATAATATGTATAAAGGGGATTTATATATGAGCATTATAATAATGAGGAATTCTATTATCAAAATCTGAGTATAAGTTTCTTACAATGGATGTAAGGAATTTGGGAAACTCTGTTATCTTTCACATTGTAACGGAAACAATATTCATTAGCCCTGAAATGTAACTTGAATGTCGAGTCATTTCTTCGTTTATGCATCTAACCGAATACCGAGTACCCGGGCACAGGTACTTTTGAATAATTGATGATTCACGATGAATGAGTGTTAGTTAAAGTTAGGAGTAAAAGCCACTGCATCTGAATCATAAGTGATATTCAATGAAATGTGTTTAACAAGCAAATATCAAATGTTGTATATAGTATATACTTAATATATATGAAATGTGCGGGCGCTTTTCTCATTAGCAAGTGTCAGCGAATCGGCATTTCTCTCTCTCTCTCTCTCTCTCTCAATCTCAAATATATATAGCATATTAAAAGTGCTGAGAACTTTCGAACGAGATACTCAAATATCTCATCTCTGGTTTATTTCCAGTTGCATTTTCACAGTTTGCCTGCTTGAGCTATAAAACAGCTGCATAAATAATTAAATTCTTTGACACAGAAATAAACAAGGCGCCTGGCGGCTGGCCTAAAATTTAATGTACTAGCCTGGCGATTATTAAGTATGCGACCCATTTAATGTTAACAGCTCTCCCTCATATTGACCTATTTAATTGGGGAGTGGTGCGAAATGCTAACGAGCGCCGGGCACGCCAGGTCGCAGCAAGTCCCTGCTGAGCCAGAAGGTCAGTGGGAGACCAGAGGGCAGCATTGATGAAATCAGTCGCTCATGTTTATCCATGTCAAGCTGTAGTTGCTCGAACTATCTAACGATATGTAATATTTTATGCCACAGCAGCTCGTCCACCCTAAAACTGCCAGACACTGCCGGGCAAGTGCCCAACGGCAAGGGTAGCCAACATAGGAGCACCAGCTTAAATCAGTCTACTCCACTGCTGCCAATGACTGAAGCCACATTGGTGGCCAGCAACTACGATGACCGCGAATGCAGTTGTCCACGTGAATTTTACCAAAGAGCCGAGCTCAACACCTCACTATTCTTTGAGGATTGCACGCGTTCGATTGATTTTGTGCTCGCGCACACGATCAATGCACACGAACCGACGGAGGCGGAAAATGCGGAAAAGCGACGCGTATTCCAGGAGAATCTAGTGCAGCAAGGCCTGGAGGTGGAGCTCAGCCAAAAGGACCAAATCTACTTTGTCAAGGTGCGTGACTCTAAATTGTCTAGCCAACAATTATGCTCATTATATTTGCATTGTAAACTTTCAGATACATGCACCTTTGGAGGTGCTGCGCCGTTATGCGGAGATACTTAAGCTGCGTATGCCCATGAAGGAGGTGTGTACCCAATTCTGTAATCGTAAACTATGGATACACTTGAATGATACACATGTCTTGTTGTTATTTTAGTCATTATGTAATATGCGCGTATCCGAAAGATCAAATCGACTACACAATGCGGCGCACTATTTGTCCAAGAAGGTCTGCAAAAGTGTCCAGGTCTTAGTTTAACATAATTAACAATCTTTGCAGATATGCTCCTTACATGCGCTGCTCAACTAAATGTGTCTCGATTTTTAATGTATTTGCTATGTTTATGCTTCAGCTATTAGCCCTACTCGTTATCCAATGTAAATACTTTCGTACAACTGATTCCAAATTGTGTATTTATATATAATTGAAAATATATTGGCATTCAGCTCGTGATCTTTTAGTTCGATTTGTTCTAGTTAACCCAAACTGTAATCCCACTTGAAATTACATATTTGTATTCTTATATATTTTTGTTTTGTTAACCAACATTCCATTCGATTAACCTACAACTTCCCTGTACTTTTTACAATGCGTAAATAATCAGCATAATTTTATTCTTACAGATACCCGGTCTATCTGTGGTGAATCGCTCCACGAAAAGTGTATATTCTAGTCTGAAAACAGTCTGTCAATTCTTTATGCGCAATATCTATGTCGACGAGCAATACTTTCCAAGACGTGCGCATCGCTTCACGGCCATTTACAGTCGTGATAAGGAGTATCTGTAAGTGAGCACGAAGCATAATTGTAGCGATCAATTCATTTCAATATATATTTATAATTATTTATAGGTTCGATATACGTCAGGACTGTTTCTTTACAACCGCAGTCCGTTCGCGTATTGTGGAATTCATTTTGGATCGCCAGCGCTTTCCTGCCAAGCGCCACAGCGACATGGCCTTTGGCATTGAGCGTTTGGTGGCCGAGGGTGTCTACTGTGCTGCCTATCCACTGCATGATGTGGGTAGCTTTGAGTGACAAATTTCAATATATCTTATGGCAATTGCTTTGCAGGGCGAAATCAATGAGAAGGGCACCATACGCGAGCTGCTGTACACAAACTGGGCGTCGGTGAAAAAATGGTATCGTTACCAGCCGCTGGATGATATTAAAGAGTACTTTGGCGTTAAGATTGGTAAAAGCTCAGGCTCAAAGCGACAGTTTCAATCGAAATGAACACTTTTATAATTTGACATCAGGTCTGTACTTCGCTTGGCTGGGCTACTATACGTATATGCTGTTGCTGGCCTCAATAGTGGGCGTCGCTTGTTTTCTTTACTCCTGGATCTCACTGAAAAACTATGTGCCCGTGTAAGTTGCTGGCAGGTGTGTCAATTCGGGACATAACTAATTGAGATTTCTCTCTTCTTGCAGTAAGGACATTTGCTTGCGCTCAAACTCAAATATAACAATGTGCCCGCTTTGCGACTGGTGTGAATTCTGGAATCTCAAAGAGACTTGCAACTATGCCAAGATAACATACCTAATTGATAATCCAAGTACGGTATTTTTTGCCGTATTTATGTCGTTTTGGGCGACATTATTTCTGGAGCTTTGGAAACGATATTCGGCTGAGATAACACATCGCTGGGATTTGACGGGCTTCGATGTGCACGAGGAACACCCCCGGCCGCAGTATTTGGCGCGCCTGGAGCACATTGAACCCACACGCACAGACTATGTGACCAATATGAAGGAACCGACAGTGCCCTTCTGGCGCATGAAGTTGCCAGCGACAGTATTCAGCTTCTCAGTTGTGGTGCTACTCATAGCCTTGGCTTTTGTTGCCCTGGTCGCGGTTGTCGTTCATCGCATGTCCATGCTGGCTGCTCTAAAGGTGGACGGCAGCGGCATGACCACGTCGAAAGCGATTGTTCTGGCCGCTGCATCGGCGGCATTTGTTAATCTTTGCTTGCTTTATGTACTGAACTATGTAAGTAGCTAGTTTTCATATCTACTGTCTAATCTGATTGTTCTCTTATTTAGTTGTATAATCACTTGGCCGAGTATTTGACTGAGCTGGAAATGTGGCGCACTCAAACGCAGTTCGACGATTCGTTGACGCTTAAGATTTACCTGTTGCAGTTTGTGAATTATTATGCCTCCATATTTTATATAGCCTTCTTCAAGGGCAAATTCGTTGGCCATCCGGGCGAGTATATAACTGTCTTCAAATACCGTCAAGAGGAGGTAAGCTTGCATTTCTTTAAAGGTCTGATTGATTCTAATTGGTTTCTCATTTGAAGTGCTCCTCGGGCGGCTGTCTGACGGAGCTTTGCATACAACTGGCCATAATAATGATAGGCAAGCAGGCATTCAATACCATATTGGAGGTTTACCTGCCCATGTTTTGGCGCAAAGTACTGGCCATTCAGGTGGGCTTGTCGCGGCTATTTGGCAATGCGGTTAAGCCAGACAAGACCAAGGATGAGCGCTGGATGCGCGATTTCAAGCTGCTCGACTGGGGTGCACGTAGCTTGTTTCCAGAGTATCTGGAAATGGTTTTGCAATATGGATTTGTCACCATTTTTGTGGCTGCCTTTCCGCTTGCTCCGTTCTTTGCGCTTCTCAACAACATACTCGAAATGCGCTTGGATGCCAAAAAGCTGCTGACACATCACAAAAGGCCAGTTTCTCAGCGTGTCAGGGACATAGGTGTCTGGTATCGCATACTGGATTGCATTGGCAAGCTGAGTGTCATCACGAATGTGAGTTGGAATATGATTTTGAATGATAATGTAGACTGAATCATTATGTTTATTTAGGGCTTCATCATTGCCTTCACTTCAGACATGATACCACGTTTGGTCTATCGTAGCTTAAAGTCACCAGATGGTACTCTGAACGGATACTTGGACTTTACCTTGTCCGAGTTCAGAATATCAGACTCCTCTAAGCTACAAAGCCTAGCAGGTGATTTTTCCAACATTACCACGTGCAAGTAAATAACACTAAAATATTTTTAAGTTATTCAAATTAAATGACATTCTCCTTTCTTTGCCCAAAGATACACGGACTATCGTGAGCCGCCTACATCACCGGAAAAATATCATTTGACGAGCATGTATTATATTATCTTAGCTTGTCGCTTGGGATTTGTTGTGGTTTTTGAAGTGAGTTCTGGGTTGTTCGTTTTATTTGTTCCATTACATAAATGCTTGTACATTAATTAAGAAAATACCTTGATTTAGTGAAATCCATTTAAATAAGTTTGCTTTCTGTTCGTTCAGATGTGTATAGAATTCCAATTAATTGCTAGTCAACGTTTCAAACCTTGATATGCTGAAACATACCCGAGGTTTCCACAATGCTCTCCTGCAGGGCTCGATTCTCATTTGTCGATGATTTCAACATGCGATAGAGCGCATAAATGGCGTATGTAAACAGCGCATTCAGAACTAAGCAAATCGATTTCAAAGCAATTTCATTAATCATTATTTAAATCGTATCGAAAACTTACCTGTAAAAACACCAAAGAGCACACTACGTGCTATGCGTCGATCTATGGAGGCATCCACTTCGTCAATTTTCAGCTCCAAGCTTACGAATACAGCCACCTCTATGACCATAGATACGCACGCATTGATCAACCAGGGGGCAATTGAAATAAGTCGTTGCTATTCAGTCAAAAGGAAAGTATGGAGAGATATTCATAAAGTACTTTCATTAGCATATTCCTCACCTGTTTGATGCCATCGACGAGAATGCCAGCCACCACTAGATTTATCAGTGCCTTAACCCAAACGGTCACTGTGAGTATCATATAAAAAGCCTGTGAGAATTCATGGACCAGCACATAGTCGACTACAAAATGAATATGTATTATTTTTATTGTGCGCATCATTTGCGCCTGGCTTTACCCAATGTGGCCACAAATGTTCCAAAGGGACTCAAGATCTGCACATCATTTTGCTGCCATTGGTTCAAGTCCATAAAGTCATTGTACAGATGATAGCTGCACAGGCTCAGGATGCTCAGAGCAATTAGTGCATCCAAGCAGGCTATGCTGAGGCCCAAAGTGCGCAGATTCAAACAGGCAAATCTTTTCATTTTGGCTGAACTTTCAAATTGTTGAAATATTTGCTTTCGTGTTCAATTATTAATGAAATATCTTTTTTATTTTATGAAAATATTTTTGATATTTTAGTTGTGCTTTTGTATAGTTATGTTGCTTAGAAAACTATTGCTATTTTATATCCTGGCATTTATTATTATTTTTTATTTTTAAAGAAAGCGTGCGTTCGTTTCGAAGTACTTGCCGCAACTAAATCCAAATATTGCAATGTGTGACAAAATTAAGTGCCATTTTCACTGAGTTGCCTTTTCACTTTCACTCTTAGCATTCAGCATTTGCCAATTACATACGCATACATTTAAATGTGAATGTGTATTTGTATCTGCAGATTGAAAAGTTCTAGATGGGCTTTTTGCTTGCACCTTTGTCGCACATGAACTAGATCTGTGGGCTTCTTTGTCTGTCCATATTAGCGTTAGGTGTTAGTTTGGATTGGGAAAGTGGAAGCAGTAAATATCGCGGTTTTACATTTTTTGCAGCTATCTATTCAATTCTCGACCATGCTGGGATAGAAGCTAATGTATAGAAAACAAAGCAATCGGGCTGTTTGATTAGTGAAAAAATTAAATTAACTAGAAACCCAAGTTTCAATTGGTTTGACGCATTTTTAAGGTTTTACCTCGAGCTAATGACCCCAATCGCTTAGGGTGATGAAATATTGCAACTGTGCCAGATACAATTTAAAATGGAAAGGTCTAATGAAATGATGTCTAGCAATTAGTTGAATGTAAAAGCTCTTCGAAGGTTGTTCTCTAGATTATTTAATAAGTTCGTTTTCAATTTGTTCAATTAGAGTTTAACTAATTTATATTTGATTTTGCAGAACTTTGTGGCCTTAGTGATGATATTGGTACGCTGGTGTATTCCGGACATGAGCGTGGAACTGCGGGACCAAATCCGACGTGAAGTGTACATAACCAATGAGATTATCATAGATCAAGAAGCACAACGCGCGCGTTTTGGTAAAAAACAATCATTATTTTTGCGAATATATATAGTAAAGGGTATTATAATTTTGTAATGAAGTGTGTAACGCATAGAAGGACCCCGGCAGTAGAAAAAGAAAAACTAGTAAAAAGTTGCCTTGTCTAGTCTTTCAGCTTTAGAGCTAATGTCATAAAACTGTGCCTAGGTCTGTCTTTCTGATGCAGGCAGAATGTTGGAAGCAGTCGGATAAACTAGGCATTTGTTTACTTTAAGTAACCTTTATTCAAATAGGTGTTATCTTGTAAATGTCTGACCAATATTGTTTTTATGATATCTTTATGGAAATAGGCATTTCTAAATTTAAAAATGCTTCACATAGTTGACAGAAATCTTATCAAAATCTTACTACTATATCATATAGCTCTATAGAAAGAAGAATCTGTCGGTTTGAATGAAACATTAGTTTGTTTTTTAAGGTATCTCCAGAAACTCTGCATTTAAGAGTTCATAGTTCTTCTCATTATTCATAAGGATGTTTAAGCTTTGCAGATAGTTATATTTATAGTTAGTTATAGATAGTTATTCTTTCTTGTCTATTTGCAATGTCTTCAATAATTTATTGTTTTCTTTTAGAACGTGCGAAACGTAACTATTCAGTTGTACAAAATCCCAGCGAACAAGATGTGGATGCTGCATCTGTAGATGAACCAAATACGAAGTTCATACAAATTGAAAAGCTACTCACCGCGAATCTGTCGCAAATTGAAATGGACTCAATTCTACATGGCGAAAACTCGACCACAGGCATCTCTGGTGCAGACTGCTAGAAACTACTCTGTTAGGCACAAAATGCTCAGTGATTCGCACCTGATTGTTAAACTTCTAGTTGAATTTTTAGCTTAGGTTTTAAAAGTGCTTTATTGTGTTATGCCAGTTCCTTTAAAAAACTTAATTTGAATTTTTTGTTTTTTTTTTTTTTGCAAATGTTTGCAATATGGTTTTAAGCTTTACTCATTAAACATTTCGCATTTGTTGAAAACAATCGCGAGTGTGATATAAATTCAAGATACTAAAGTGCAACCTTATTTAATCACCATTATTAAAGTCCAACTAAAGTGCCAAACTTAAAGCTTGCACAAAATGTAACAAAATATGCATAATTTTAACTTAAGAATATGTCATTAATATATTCTTCTAAGGGAAATACGTTAGCTTTACGGTCTTGTCAATAATGATAAAAGCACAACAATCGGATTCAATTATTTTTGAATCATTTTCTTATTTAAATATATTTTATTGTTTCGTTGTGATTTACTTAGTCAAGAGTTGCGTATATAATATTCTAAAAAATCTTTGAAATTTTCATCTATTTGTACTAAATCTCAGGCTCTCTCGAAAGACCCATTCAAATTCTCATGTATACAAACAAACACTATATAAAATGTGAATCTATTTTAGATAAAGTAGTTATATATATATATTTATAAATATAAAGTTCGTATATTATATAATCAGGGCAAATGAATGTATAATGAAGGTTATTAAAACGACAAACTGAGTTTGTGCATTAAAATGCATCTTATTCTTATAGTTTCTGAATTAAAATGTTCAATTTATCGAATTGAGAGGATGTTCGTGCAATTGTGAAATATTACATAATTGTAATTACTTAATTGAAATCTGATTGTCTGAATTCTACGTATTTGAAATATATGTAAAAGCGAAAAACTGTATCAATTCTATTCTTGGATTTATTTTCACGCACGCTCTGCATCCTATCAATACAATTAATGTAACCTAATTAATTAGTTAATCACTCCCACTATTAATTCGCATGTAATTAAACATGTTTAGGAATTAACTTGCACGTTGGGCTTGAGCTTCCGCACAGTCGCAAGGACCACACATTTGCCACAAGTGTGTAGCGTATTCCAACGAATAACATATGCCCCCAGTGTACATGGGCCCCCCCATGGCGCAACAAGCATGCAGCTATGAGCACATTTCTAGCTGGCCAGATGGCTACATAGCCACACTTCTTAGCCACATTGTGTGTGCGCCAAGTTGGCCAAATGCGAATGTGGGATGGCCGATGGTTTGTTGTGCTTGTGGATGTTGTGCTCCCGTTGCGTGCGCATGTGCCAAACTATGACGTCACTTGGGAAACGCGTACGCTCTGCAACAAGGAGCGCAGCTGATTGCGCTGGCGGCAAGCGCACATGGCGCTGGCTTCGATGGCGTCGCTGCCGTTCACCAAGGGTTCATAAAAATAATCATTTTTCATTCGTCTATTTTATTTTCCACAGTGTGGTGCGCGTTTGACTGGCTGCTCGCCGTGCTCTCTGCCTGCTGTGTATTCAGTTCGGAGCTGTCCGCTTTAGTTTGCCTTACGGATTTCACGTTTAAACAACAAAACCGCAGCCGGACGCGGCACAATGCTGGGCGCGATTGTTGTTGCCGTAGCTGAAGTTCGTTGCTGGCTCCAATCGAAACGGCTGCTCGGTTCGTTGCAGGTGCTGTTGCAGCGTGCATTGCCCTAAGTGCAAGTGTGTTGTCCTGGCAACTTGGGGGGCAGAAGCCGCCGACACAGCAGTGTGCAAATCATACTGAACTAACAAGTATGTCATAATTAATAAATACGGGTTTATTATATCACAGTTGAATCTTAACCCAGGCGAATGCTTTTGGTCATTGTCCTGCATATCCACATGAACTTTTGCGATCCCTAGACTATTGATTTTAGTTTCCGGCGCCGGCTAATATTTAAGGAAGTGCTTGCTCCTGCTGATTCTGCGTGTATGTGTGTGTGTGTGTGTGTGCTTGTTTGAGTGTGTGCTTACGAATTAGGCGTCTCTGCAGTTGCATTGCGCCGCCATGGCGACTCTTTGTTTGACTTGGTTGGACGCCACATTTCGACAAGTTTTTTACTTTGTCTTAAAATAAGTCAACTTTTCTTTGTAGTCCATTGTGTTTGTTGCGGGCTTGTGTGGATCGAATATATAATAATATGTATATGCACATCTGAACAAAGGAATTCATTTAGCAATTCGTTGTTCTTTTACCCTGAAGCCATTGAAAGTGGATTAAAAGGGCATACGAGTTTCAAACAAATACGGGTAACAGCCAGCAGAAAAAGGCATCTCCGACCCAATATATATATTCTTATTTAGCATCCATAGCCGGATCGGCCTCTATATGTCCCTCAGTCTGATCTGCGGACGCGTGGTCCATCCGTACGCTTGAACGCGTCGATCTCAGATCTGTTGTCTGAACATCTTTCGAAAGAATAAAAGAAAGACAGTTATTTAGGTTTTGTAGATACATAGATTCAGATAACAAATATTGTGTTAATTATATACATTTATTTCTTAGAGCTGGGATAATAAACACCGAAGCTAACGAAGCTGCGTTTAATACGAATTTACCCTAAATATACTTATATATGCATTTTTTTTTTTAAATATGATTTCGAATTGCATTATTCATTTATTAAATATTTACTTAAGTCATTTACATATTTGCACAGATTTATTTTTGAATGCAATGTCCTTGAGCTGTTAAAGTTAATTTTTTGAAGAGGCTATATTTTGATTTCAGACAAAGTTTCACAGATGAATATGAAATAAGGCGTTAACATTTATTTTCAAACTTTTTGCTTACTCACAAGTTGTTGATAATTTTATTGATTTAATAAGCGCCATCAAGTGGGTAACTGAACTTTCGCATTAGCCGTTTAGGCCATATAATCGTACGGTATCTAATATTACTGCAGTAATTAAATGTGTCTTTAATGTTTTTTAAATTGTTGACTTACAATCTGTTTGCGTTCTTGTGTTTCGGTACTTAATGGCCCATACGGCATATGGGCTAATGTCCACAACCCCTCGACTTGCCACACACACACACACACATACTCGCATTACAATGCAAACAGAGGGCAACTGTTCCGATTAACTTTTCCTAGTCCAGTACAGTCCTTGATAATGGTGCGGAAATGTGGCAATCGAATGCGCTGCCGCAGGTACGACAGGCAACTGCGACTTAACGATTGCTTGCAAACGATTTAAAAATTATGCCTCAACTATAAATTATTCGTATTTGCTTTAACGAGTGGCTTGAGTGCTGGAGGCATGATTGGAATGCTTGTACGTATGGCACCATGGCGGGTTTTGGCGATTAATTATGGTTACATAAATTCGTACATTTTCTCGAATTGAGGCTGAGCACTGCGCATGGTTTGCTAATTTAATTAACATTTCTCCTCATTTATGATGAGCAATAAATTACGTTAAATATAATATAATCAGGGTTTTTTTGTTTGTTTTTTGATTTTGAGAATAAAACCAGCACAAATTGAACAAATAAATCTGGCAGAGCGTGCTTCATCAATAAAGCCATAAAGATTTTGCATTATAGATAGTAAGGCTTTAAAGTTCTAAGCGTTTTTTTTAAGTGTACACATTGCGTATACGCAATAATCAAATCGAAGCTACATTAAACACTTTTTTGTGCCCTTCTGTAGTTAAACGAATGTGAATGGAACTGTTTCGTCAAATTGTTTGAAATATTTATTGTATTGGGAAATAATTATCCCATCAATCGAACATATTGCTTAGGCAAATAAATTAAACAGAGCTTTCGCATAAATTGTACGCATTATTGTGTTCTGCCCAAGGAAAATCGAATCAAACATCAAAATAAGTTACGTACGAAAAAATATACAAAACACGCACACGAAGCCAAGCAACATCAACAGCAAAATCAACAACATGATTGTGAAAAGCCAACAACAGGGCATAAATAAATTTGTGTAGCTTTTGCATAAAGGAAAAGCTGAAAATGTGCTGACTCACGAATGGATAACACATTTCATATGCATTTCCCCCAAAAATGTACAATTAGAGTAGGTGTAGGCACAGCTATGAGCGTGTTTATAATATGAAATGACAAGAGTGCTACTGCTCTAGTTGGGTATCTGCGACTAGGAGATACCCTGCACGCAGAACACTCTTCCGTAGCTCCCACTGTGGCAAATGCATAGCTTCGGTGTATAAGGTCCGATTTTATTATATGAAAATGAGCAAAATGTGCTCCTGATCAGGAATATATACACTTTATGTAATCGAAGATGCTTACATATATCTTTTAGATACACTTATATTTTGTACCTAGGCACACGCGATTTGCGTTTATTAAATTTAACGCAATGTTTTCGGTCTTGCAACGCCATATGTACTATAGTTGTCCTTGGGGGCTATTTATATATCAGCGCAATGTCCCAAGCACCGTCACAAGCAATGCCAATTTCATTTACATGACAGGAACGACTTTTTCCCCCCCTGGAACCGCCTCGCTAGATGTTTGAGTGCGTGCGTTAGCTTGTCGGCAAGTGATTAGTTTGAGAAATATTGCTTCTTTTATAGCTCAAGGTTCAATCGCTGACTTTCAGTCCGATGTAGAAAATGTACCAGGATAAAAAATACTAGGAATATAGCTATTATTTGCTAAGTGAACTATAAGCCTTGCCTAAATCAACAAAAATCAAGAATAATGGAAGCTGAAAGGCCTTATCTGAATTTCTGAGAATCGCATAGTAGGGCGATAATCAAAGTCACAATGGAACCAATTTGATTAAATCAAATCGAAAATTGCTTTTGCATTCCAAGGGATTTTAATGTAAATGCCAAATACCTACAGGTATTTCATCATAGGCATGCACATCGCTCCTAATTGAAAATGCTTTTGCATTGCAACGTTGTTCTCTAAAATTAGCCAATAATGACTTGTGGTTTCTGCTGAATAAGAAGGCTTCATGCTGCAGTGCGCCTGAGGCGGATTACGACTTTATGGCAAGCGCCATAAGGCCTTTTCTCTGCAAGCCAGGGTAATTTATTGGAGGATAATTAAACGTTAATTGATTTATAATACATTAAGGAAGGTACCCCATTACTTACGCATGGTGAATAATTAAATTATTCCGCGACCTGACTGAATGTACGAGGGGGTAATCTTTGTTGAAGCACCAAAATGCCAGACACATACATATGTTTATTTAGCAGATTATCCGTGCCCAGGCATGCATTACTTTAACAAAACTTAACTTTAAAGTCGAAATATACATAAATACTTTAAAAAAAAAAACTAAAGTTTATGTTGCAACCAGCATAGCTTGTCAATATGACACTTAATATCAAGAGCATGAAATCTATAGACATATGAAGTTCCATGGAATTCATGGAAGTTGCAAATATTTAAAACATAACTCTTTTAGATTTTGAACGACTGATATATATAGATTAGCACCCTTATGTTCGAAGCAGTGCTGGTTGAATTGCGTATTACCATTGCTGACTTAATTAGTTTGTTTATCTCACCTTCAAATTAACATAAGCATAAACCAAATTTCGACTTAAAACCGAAATTGAAGAGAAAAAAAACCCAAAGACATAACAATTTTGACAAACCGCAAATTTGACCAGTCACTGGAAAATAACCGTGAGCATTTCTTAAATAAATATTGAAGTTTTTTTACATATAACAAAATAAGAAAAGCCTAACAGAAACAAGGTCAGACGGACAGACAGACAGTCGGACAGACAGACAGACGGATATGGCTAGATCGACTCGGCTTTTGGTGCTGATCAAGAATATATATACTTTATGGGGTCGGAGATGCTTCCTTCTGCCTTTTACATACATTTGGATGTTGCACAAATACAATATACCCTTATACCCATTTTTAATGGGTTCAGGGTATAAAAATATGCGGCCTAATCAAGCTCAACATTTAATGCGAATGCCAACATTTTAGTTGCAATAGCTTATTTGGTTTTATATGACCTATACCAATATAATTGTTTATACTAAATACACACACACACACACACACAAACACAACTGATAAAATTGTGAACTTGAAGATTTATAACACAATTCTTATCAGTTATTACTTGTTGCGCATTTAAATAATTTCGTTCGAGACTTGTAGGCGCCATAATAATAGCTATACTCTATATTATTTGCACAATTCCTAGTCTTATAAGTACTATAAATAGAAGACAGCCATTATTTTAGGCAGTTATTGGTATACCTACATATTGTTGGATGAATGGAATAAATGAAATGCTTGTGCTCAGGTTCCCGAAGGGTCAGAAATTGTATTAATTATAAGTTAAATCGTTTGGTTTTTGTAGTAATAAATAAATAAATAAACTAATCAACATTCTAGATCATGATTTTATTGAGAAGTATTCTTTTCTGACGCATTAATAGAAATATATAAATATATACTAAACAAACTTGTGAGTAAGCAATAACTCTTGCGGTTGTTAAGACTGCAGCAAATCCTATGAAAACAAAAATTCACTCGTTTCCGAGTCACGAAAATCACGCCGAAGGTCGTCGGCATTTTAATTAGCGTATTTCTCTATAATGGAGGGGGGGGGGGGGTCGGTAAATGATTGCAAAATGCAAATCACTGACGCAAAATCAAAATAAATATAATTATATAATATATATTCCGTTGAAAAGAATATACATATATAAAATACATCAATGTTGCTTCCCGAACTAATATAAAGTGCAAATTAAATCGGTTCCGATATCCCAATAATTGACGGGATAATTACATATATGACAGACTGTACTTAAGTGAGTTCATGAGCTCTTCCAACCCCCTTTTTACGTCATTCAATTTCGTGCCTTTGCTTTCTTTTAATGTTTTTCTCAACATGATGCAGCGAATTTTCTTTATTCTTACCTACAGGGTTGTTTTTCCTTGGTAAATCCTTTTTTTTTTTTTTGAATTGTCTTTTATGCAATTCGAATTTTTTTAAAACTTACCTGCTTCAGGCTATTGCGCAGAAGTTTTGCTTTGAATTGTTAGAATAGTTAGCTGTATCATTGTTGAAAAGTTCAAAGGTTATTTGGGGTCATATTTTACTACGCAATATTAGAATGGCAACATGAGCATGGCAGAAATTTATTATATGCATACTAAGATTATGGCTCCTTATGTTAACTTGCAGTAAGTCTTGACAACAATATATATATAGTCTTAAATTTAAGAAATCTTTCCAATATTCTGCTAGCTATCGCCTTGTTACAGGGTATACAAATTACACACTTTATATGAATGCTTGTGACAATTGCAATTATAGAGTATGCGATTTCTGGGGTTGTAGATGTGTGTAGAATGGAGAATGTTTAGGACAATTATGGCATTCGTTTGTCAATGCCCAACTAATTGCTGGCAAACTGCCCGCTTTTCAACTAACAAATTTAACATGACACAATCATAAAGATTTTGAATTATGCCGTTAAGTGCACACGCTGCATTTTTGTCCCAGGTTGAGTCGAACCTGTGCGCTTTGAGCTGGATCAAACTGGTTCCGGAGCACAGCACGTTGTGTTTACGGTATGCAAACGCGTGAACAACAAAGCAAAGCAAAGCCAAACAAAATGCCCCGCCAACAGCTGATGGCATTGGCAATGGCAAAGACAGTGCAATCTCAATGTGCATTGAAAGGGGGATGCAGCAAAGAAGAGAAAATACAGTCGAATCCGCGTGAATACCCTTTCCTTTGCGTAGGGCATGTTCAGATGAATTAGCAGTTATAGAAATTTTTTTAAAATCTATTTTACAATGTAGAAAACTAAACATACGATTTTATTAAGTAGAAAATAAATAAAAAACAAAATAATTAGGTGTTTTTTTTAGCTAAGACTCTTATTAAGTAACTTAAATTATAATATGTTATCTATGGTCTATCCATTCGCCAAGATTACTTAAACTTATTTTCATTCGTTTCATTGGTTTCGCTTGCTTGAGGGTAGGTAAATAGTAGTAGGGTAAATAGTAGTCGATCATTTGAATATTGCCATTTGCATGTGTGCTCTTGCTCTTCTGTTCTTCATGGCCGATATTCGAATACCTGAAGAAGAGCAATATCAACAGCGGCGCACAGTCACACGACGGCGCTCGCGCAGCAGACGACCACGAAAAGGAAGCACACAAGATAAACGGGGTGCAGTCGGTACATGGACAAGGCGCAGTCGAAGGACTAACGGTAAACAGTGAATGTGTGTGCTGCATCGAAATGTATGAAATGCAAATAGTTTCATGCATTGAAAATTAAAAGACGCTTACGACGTTTCAAGTGCGCTGCTCACTATTCTAAATAGTTTGTCCATTAAAATCAATAAAACAATTACAAACAAATTGCGTGCGATAGAGTGAAAATATGTTTAATATATGTGCATACATATTTACATACGCATATGCTTACACATACATACATATGCACATGTGTATGTATGCATGCTGATAAGCTAACAATTAAATAATTGACGACAATTGAAGTGCAGCGGCGGCATCATGCAAAATTTCTCACAGGCGAGCGGAAAGTTTTGTTCAATATTCAATTCGATTTGATTTGTGTCGCCTAGCGGCGCATATAAAAATAGCAATTAACAAATTTATGCAACCCACTGTGGCAACTCTACCAACACATGCATACAACTGATCGCTTGTATGTGTGCATATGCATGTGTTTGCATGTGTGTTTTGCAAACTATTTGGGCGTGTAAGTGTGCTTTTTAAAAATAAACAAAACACATAAGTCGACACATGCACACACACACATAAACATATATACCTATACCTAAATATACTTTTCAAAATGTAGTTGCTAATTGATCTATAGCCAAATGTTTGTTATTTTCATAGGCAGTAGCTCACTTGTCTTGCCTTTGACATTCAAATTATTTTTTGTTGGATTTCACTTCTTGTATATTAACTCGTTGTCAGCGCACATTTCGTTTTACGACTCCTCCCCTGCTGGCGCCCGCATTCTAGTATTTTATTATTCTGTGCTGGTAGCGCGGCATCATTAAAACGGGGACAGCGCCAGCAACAGCTGAGTATGAAGACAACAACAACAGCAGCAACAACAGCAGCACCAACAGCAGCAACAACAGCAGCAACAACAGCAGCAACAACAGCAACAACAACGAACATTTTATAGAACTCGCAAAGGAATAGTTAACATTTTTTATAATTCTGCGCGTTTTTAGTCAACAGAGTTTTAAAGACATAAAACAGTGGCAATAGAATATAGTAAAAGGCTTTAACAAAATTAGTATACAGTGTGGCATTAAAAAGTTATACACATATTTATAAAACATATGTTTGCATACTTTTTACACCTGAGTATCTTTTAAAAATGTATATGGAATATATGCATGTACATATATCGAATCGAATAGGATCGTGAAGAATTTGTATTTCATATTTGTGAAGCAAATGCATTTATTAGATCATTTCCTGAGCTCATTGTTTTTACCAAAGAATTTGTTATAAATATTTACCATATGCCAATTTTCAACACATGTCTTTAGGTATATTTAAAATTGAGAAGGCAAGCTTTGGGCAATTAGAATATATTCTATCTCGATTTTCGTTTATTCTGTAAAAGGCAAGCACCAAAACAAAATACACAAAAAACACTCGACAGAAACAGAATATATTTAATTTTTACAAAACTCCAATTCAATAATGGATTTGAACACTCTAAAAACAAGCATAGAAAATAGATATAAAATAAATATTTTTCGAATCTTAAAAAAACTTAAATTTTCCGGTTAAATTTTTATAAAAATTCTCTTTTTAATAAGGATTGTTTGATGAGGACTTAAATTATGTCTTATTACTATATACTATCTATAAATAGTAAATCTTATTATAAGAATTTTGCTGAAAATTGTTATGTTAACACTTGAATTATGAGTGTAGCTTAAACAGTTGTCTTTGTTGAGGTATTGTTATTTTTTTTTTTAACTTATCCAATAGAAATGATAATTATTAATGATAAAGACAGTCATGAATGCGTATGTGCCTCATCAGGTGCTCGTTGCAAATATGACTGTACTTCTAGGTAAACAACATTGAGAGTGCAATCAATTCAATTTCAGTTTCAATTAATTGTTACCGAAGTGCATTGTTAAAAAGAAATATCATTTATTGTTGCTCTTGTTGTTGTTGTTGTTGTTGTTGCTGTTGTTGTTAACCAGTTGGTAGCCAGCATATGATAATGATAATTGTTGGCTGTGTTCTTGGAACTTATCTGCTATGCACAGCCATAGCCAACGATGCCAGGCTGGAGACACCTAATAACTTGTTTTGCTCATGTTTCTGACTGGTTTCTGGGAGAGTAGATAAATGGCATTTGATTAGCTGAACTTTACACGCCTTGCTGCCAGTTAAAAAAAAAAAAAAAAATGATCTGTGGCAACAGGTTTCCTTTCGGTTTTTGCCATACAAAAACTGCTTGCGAAGATGAAATGTACACAAAAACATTTTCGAGGACTTGCCATTTATCTAAATGCTTTTCAGCTCAACAAACCATTTTGAAAGAACCAAAAACAATAACAACAATCTTTTGCACATAAATAAATTAAGCAAAAAATACTTTTGTCACGTTTTTCAACGAAAACAAGAACAAAACTTATGTGCGTTCTGCTGCCGTTCGCCTGTGCCGAATGTTGATAATATATTTATATACATTACCCATCGTTTGAGTATATTTGAATATATTTTTAAATTTTCGAGAGTCGATGTTGCCAAGCGTTTAAGTGGCCCGCGGCCAACATGCTGCTGCCAAGCCTTATAGTTTTTTTTTTTTTTTTCGCCACGCTTCTCGATTGAGGGTCAGTGTTGGTGGCTTTAATGATGGCCTGCACCATATATGCCTGGTCATAGCTGGCTAGAACCCTATTCTACACCCCCCTGCACACGGAACGCTTCGCTAAACAGTTGCTCAACGTGTTTGCCTGGCGCTTATCATTGCGCAATCTCGACGTGTGCCGACAACGACAAAAACGACGACGACAACGACGACTGGCACTGTGTCTGTGTCTGGGCATGGCTATGGGCCTGGGGGGCTGGCCAGCTGTTTTGACTGTTTTGACTAGCTAGCAGCCCAGCTAAGCGATGTCGTCGTCATTCCCGTCATCGTTTGCATTCGTCGTCCGTCAGACTATCAGCTGTTTTTTTTTTTTTTTTTGCGGTAGTCGCTCAGCTTCCATTTGTTAACAGCGTGGGGTTTATTTTTGGGCTAAAAGCAAACTCAAGCGTTTCACCTGCCTGGAGTTGGGTAATTGACAACAATGCTGGACCTGAGCACAATCAATCGAGCGTCATTTCTCTTTTAATGCGAATCAAATTCGTTAGCTGTTCGATCGTTTCAGTTACTATTTCAGTTAATTTTGTTGTATTTTGTTTTTGCCACATTTTGCTGGCCACACCCGGCGCGTATCAATTTGTTTACGTCACGGTTTCATGGCTCCATGGAATATTCCCAACATACATGTATATGCTGGCACAACATAATCAAACATGAGATCATTTGCATACGCGTGCCCGACGTCTCTCGACTTTCGGCCGCAACTCAATTGATTTATTTTGATATCGGCGCTCTCCTTCGGTTCGCTTATATAATATTTCTTTTATTTTTTTTTGCAGAATCAAATGATTTGTGTGCATAGATTGCGACATATGAATATTAAGTGTATTCAGTTTTGTTTTTTCCATATTTTTAATGGATTTTAATTACAAAAAATAGTTTATTCAATATATGAATAACAGTTTAACCAAAAAATGGGCTAATACTTTTAACAAGGTGCTTACAATAATATTTTCTTTGTACTATATTGTGAATCAAGCTGCGTAGTAAAGGTTATCAAAACAAATCAATTATGGGTATTTGCATTTGGACTCTGATATTTGACGCCAATAATACCTTAAAGTGTACGCTATTTTATTTCTAATTTGTGCTTTTTAAACCCATATCGAATAGAGTGTTACGAGCTGTTGGCCCTTGTTTCTTTGAAGTACATTTTTGCTAGAGTTGATGATTTATATTTCAAGAACAACTTATACCAGCACGTTTTTCACATCGTATTTCCAGGTCGATGTTTTATTCTTTTTGTTTTAATTGAAGGGCGTACTTGAGTCAAGTATCTCATAAAAGCCATAAATATATAAGCATATGTATATAATAATTACTTGATATGCTGGAAATGTCGTTCTGGCTTATATATGTGTATATATATGTTGATCTCGGTGAACATCGGTTGCAATCGAAATTGAGCTACTAAATTGGCTACGAAGTTTTCGCAATTGAATACACTTTTGTTTCGAGTTTGGCCTTTACTGCATATGAGAAGCCATTTTCTGGCCATTATCACCACATACTATGCGCGCTCTCTCTGTCTCGCTCTCTCTCTCTCTCTCTCTCGTAATTACTCTGTCTGGCGCTCTCAGTGTAGCATATGTATGGCCAAGCAGCGTCTGGTAATTGGTTACAACCGGAGCTAACCAGTCTGGTTCAGTGTTGACTTGTCTGGGCACAGTTCTCGGCGAGCTTTATCAATTCGCTTGGCCAGAAACTACGCTGTAAGCACGCCCAGAGACATCTTATCAGCTGCATCTATTGTCGCTTTCACAGTCAACTAATTATGTGTTAGTCTGTGCCCTTAGATTGTCGGGTTGCCTTATTGATTTACTAATCCGAACTGCTTTCGCTACTGCAATATCTTATCTCGTCCCAGCTCAGACAATTATTGAGCACTGTGTTCTTTAGTCTAAGAACATGATTCAGTCAACTTATCATCTAGAATTCGTTTGTTTTTCTTAATTGACTAACCCGTCGAATATCTCATGTGTTTTGATGAGATCACAATGTCTTATGCGGTGCATAGAAATTCTTTGTGGGTTTAAGACTAATTGGTTGCGAGCAGAAATAACAAACTTAACTTGTTGGTTTTTCAGTCTTATTGAAAATATCTTCATTACAAGATAAACAATTTCAGCTGTATTTTCTTTTTTTCTGTACATATTTCGGATTTAATTACAGAGTTCAATTATACTGTCATTTAAATATTGCAACTTATGTAACGCCATAAAGAAATTTGTTTCAACATTGGAAAATTTGTCCTAATAGTTTCTGAATGTGTTGATTTTATGTTATTCTAAATAAAACTTGTGTCTGTTAATTATGACGTTTGAAACGACATAACTCCGCGAGATTATAACTCATGGCGAGATTATGATATTGAAGCGACATAACTCAGCCGCTCTTAACATATCTCCGCGCGGAGATATAGATTGAGTCGCCTCAAAACGACATGACTTCGCACCGAACAAAAAATAAAAACCGGTTCCCAGATGACCCATATATCCTTGGTTTTACCCTATCATTGATAGAGTCCTGGTGAACGTACAGTTCCAAATCCATGCGAGTTTCATTCGGAAATCTTCGTGAAAGAAGAATGTATGCGTTTTCTTTCAGCCGCAGCAACCCAGCATCAGCCCCTCCTCCCTCTAAGGTTCCTAGACGACCCACATATCCTTGGTTTTACCATACCATTTATAGAGTCCTGGAGAACCTATAGTTCCAAATCCTGACAAAAAACCGCTTAAAAGCTTCATCTACAAATAAATTAAATCACAGTTGGTTAACATACCACTGTTAAAAGGGGGGGGCGTCAGGTTTGATCAGAAATTTGACAAAAATACCAGACGAATAGAAATGACCAGCAGGTACATAGATGCACGGAAAATTCCTGCACAAATGATGAATTGCAAGTTTCTTAACCTTCACTGTTTGGCAGCTGTTATTTAACAGTTCGCTGTTAAGTCACTGTTAGTTAACATACCACTGCTCCACGCGGAGATATTTCGTTTTAAGATCGGCGGAGCTATGTCATCTCCGCGCAAAATTATTTTGTTTTTAGAGGAATATGTCGCTTCAAAACGACATAACCTCCCCATGATCAACGGCGGATTTATGTCATTTTCAAACGTCATATCAGAGTTCAATTATACTGTCATTTAAATATTCCAACTTATGCAACGCCATAAAGAAATTTGTTCCAACATTGGAAAATTAATCCTAAAAGGTTGTTATGTTATTCTAAATAAAACTTGTAACTCCGTAAACTTGTAAAACGACATAACTCCGCGAGATTTTAATATATGAGATATAAATATATATGCTCTTTAGTCCATAAGCTACTGCTAACAGCCAACTTAACAGCTGCAACTACTGACTTTACAGTCGACTGCTAATAATCGTCAAAAAATATTCTATTTGCATTTTTCAATAAATATTCCCGAAGAGATTTTCTTTCAATCTTCAGACCCGTATGGCCTTTTACAAAACCCAATTGTGTATAAACTTATTCATATTTTCAATTGTCTCATATGTACGCTGCATTACAAGGGACCCCACAGCTGCCAATTTTCATTAAAGCGAATCTAACTTTTATTGTCGTTTTATTAATGTGTCAAAAAAGCACTTTAATTGACGCCAAGTGTTCTGTATTTCTGTTGAAGCTTAAACATATGTACGCTAAAAACTCAAATGTTTAAATGAAATTAGGCAACAACAAACAAAAACAAACATTTGCCATTAAAAACAATAAAATATTAATAGAATGGAAATGCCATACTTGAGGGCATTGTGAGAAATCGTTATATGATGTGCTATGTCCATCTCATTTTTCTGAGGTTCTCGCTAAAGAGGGGCTTTCAGCTGCAATCTTTGACGGATATATTATTCCACAATGCAGCGAGCGTGTTGGAGACATAATGACGCCATATCAATAGGAGAACTCACACATGCAGACACAGACATGCTTCTTAGAACTCGTGGATGCAGACACAGAGACAGGGCTGCCATATAATAATGCATATGTATGAGTACTCTTGAGCTCTAAATGAAAAGCGTGCAGAGCTGCTGCCATTGATTTCTTTTACTGGTCCCGCAGAAAGCGTAGGTACATGTTTCTATGAGTAGTTTATATATACCAAGCAGTTGTAAGAAGTACTCTTCTCTGTCTCTCTCTCTCTTTCTTGTATAAAGTATAAACATGGGCAATTTACAGAAACTGGCACGCAAGGCATTTAAAACCGAAGCCATTCGTTGAACTTGAAGTCAAAGCGAATTCAATTGTCACGCGAGCAGCAGCAGATGCAGATGCAGATCGAGCATCAGACTGCAGAAAGTGTGCGTGAGTGTTGCTTGTTGTGTCAATTCAGGAGCATCGAATGGGGATATTCCCAAACTACCCGACTCGTAAAAAACATACTCGATTATTACTTTGCGCATAAGAGAAAAACCTGCAAAAAAAAAATTGGACTGATTTCTGCGCAAAACATCGTAAACATTTCATAATTAGTAAGTTCAATTTGAGCATCTAATTTTGACTATAATAAAATATTTCGCAAGCATGTGTGAAATGTAGCTGTCGCACCTCCAAAAAGAAAAAAATAAAAACACCGCATCGTATCGCAGTTTAAATTTATACGGTTCAGTTTTGGGATTTTTCGCCATAGGAAATGTACAAATAATTCATATAAAAATAAATATTGATTGTCAACTTTTGCTGGCATTGTTGTCTTGCATTTGTCGCTGCGACATGCATAAACACATGTCAGAGCCTGGACTTCAGTTTGAACAGACCAGACCTTAAGAACAATATTGTGTTTTAATTTGTCTAATATTTGTTGTTGTAGCTTATCTCAATATTTGCTTGAATCAAAATCAAGCATGTACATAAAATGATAATAAAGTTAGTTCACATGTGCCTTTTATTTGGCACAAATTTGTTTTCACTTTTATTGGCGTACTTTTAACACCATCAAATCATTTTTGAGGCAATTTTATTTGTCTAAGCTGGCACATTAATAATATTTTTGGACATTTTTTTCGATATCCCTTATCGACAACTAGGTGTCAAAGTTAGCATTGGCAACTGTGAAACCAGATGTGCCAATTGCTATTGTAGTTTCTTTACTCGGGCGCCCAGAAGGTAGTCTTTCGCTTAGTCACAGGAAAACTTACGCATGCATATATACTAAATCACCATAAATTATATCATATCAGCTTAGGTTTATCTAAAAATGCATTTGAATGTTGTAACAAATGTGTTGCCAACGCGTATGCGTCTGCGTGATAAGTCTCGTGTTGTTGGTAGGGCTCTGTATTTGTTTGGACATTTGATATAAGAGTTTCGAATGTGCCTCGGGGGCAATTCTTGACTCTACGCTGACTGTAACACATGTAGAGTGTTCTCTTTGTTCTTTGTTGAGTTGCCAACAGAAGACGAACAAAGAAAAGCACAATATGTAAATATTTGGATGCGCAATTCCGTACCGCCCTGTCTATCTGGGATCGACACTACTTCCCTGCAGCTGTCCTGCGTTACCCACCCGGTACACTTGATCTACAGCACATGTGGGGCTCGTCTGTAAGGCGTACATGCGATAAGAGCTGTTGTATTCGATATTCCGCACACTTTTCATACTCCCCAATAGTTTTAAACCCTAAGTCCATTAGCACTTCAACATCTTTTGAACTACTTAAGTGCCTATGCTGCGCTGTTGTGTTGTGCTATCTAATCGCACACTCTTGTTGCTTTGCCTAAAAACATTTATTAATCTGTAATTCCACAATTAAACCATTACCCATGGGCTTTGATTTCGGCTCTCTACTGATAGCGCTGGCAACAGCAAATATTTGCTCTGAATGGCAACAGACGAAGCTGCTGAGAATTCTCGCAGACTCGCGATCATATAAAGGGTTTCATAAATTGGGTAATTAAAGCTGCAACGTTTGATATTTACATATTCTTTGCGTATAATGAGTCTACAGCTTATCGAAGGAGTTTGTGATGTGGGCATTAAAATCATAAAAGTTAGTATTTGTTTTCTGTAATAACAGTAGTGCTTGCGTTGTCCAAATAAGCATTACCTGAAGATGGGTTCTTTATGTGAAACTAGCAGAATTTACCCGGCGTCGCACGGGTCGACAAATAATCCAGCGTAAAATAATGGAAATCGCCTGCAAAATAAACCAAAATTAATCTTACTTAAGTTTTGGGCTTACATTTCTTTTAATATTAATTTAACTGTGATTAAACATATCTAAATAAATAATAATAAAATTTATTCTGCAGTTCAGTCTATCACAGAAAAACACGCTTATAACAGCTTTTATTAATAATATAGAATATCGGAAATTCTAAATGAAGTACACAGCTGTGATATTATGGTCGGCACGGGAAAATAATAAATTGAAAAATGTAATGAAAAGAAAGCTGCTCCTGAAAAACAAAAGCGCATACGTTAAATAATCAAATTTGAGCAGTCATAAATGAATATATATATATGAAAAATTAGCAAGCGATTCCTTAATGCATGAATCAGTTGAATGTTGGCGCCTCAAGTAATTCCCCTACTGTGATATACAAATGTATAAAATGAACTATAATCTTATATACATATATGTCTCTGCAAAGACTGAGCTGCTTATAGAAGTCCAAATTGTGGTTAAGGCGTTGCAAAATCTATCTTATTGTGCTTAAATATAAGCCAGTGTAGTGTGTGCTTTGTAGATGCGTTTAGCACAACTAATTAGCGGGGCAATTTCTTATAGTTAGTGATAGCTGCGTGTCCGCATCACAAGGCCCAAATGAGCATGTAAATCAAATGAAATCGTATCGAATCCGTCGAACGCGTATACGCCGTGTGGCCGCCCGTAAAAGTCAAAAGCCCGATTTGACTCTGACTTTCATGCGCTGCTCGTTTTTTGGCGCCGTCTGACCTGTTTGCGGCACCCCCTCCACCCCGCCAACGCCAATGCCAACTGGGCCAAAACTTGTTTGATCCAACGTTTGGAGTACAGCCCCCGAAATTCGAAAACGATTTGGATGAAAACACTGTCTGTCCCTGGCTTGCCTGTTGATTTGATTTTATTGGACTTGGCGTCGCTGCTCCGACTGCTGCGTCGGCGCCGGCGTCGACGGCAGCGTTCAGCCGAACAGCTGTTTGGCGTTTTTAATAAACAAACTGCGGCATTGGTTGAGTCAGTACGCAAAAGACACTTCGTGGATACACATCGCTAAAGATACTCGTGCGGCACGTTACAAGTGCGCGCTAAACGGGCCGTTCGCCAGAACACAGACCCAAAACATCAGCTGCCGTAAACCAAAACAGAAACTCAGTTTATTTTAAAAAATTTACAAACAAAAGCAGAAAATTGAAATTCCGTTCATTAGCCATCGCATTTGTGAGTGATCGAGCCGTTGAACTGTTTGATATATGTATGCATAAATAAAAAATAGGAAATATATATTTCTATACTAATTGCGGTTGTCGCGAAATAGAACTTGGTTCTGAAAACAACAAATAATATTCGTTTGTGTCTGTTTGAAAATTGTGTATAAATTTTTCGCATATACGCATTTATTCTACGTTATTTTTGTTTCTCTTCGTAAACAAATTTGTTTCTTGTTTTCATGTGCTTAAAGATTCAAACATCTTGAGAATTTCTACATATTCAAAGCTGCAAATCAGGTAATTTAATGATTTTGGCTTGGAATAAGTAAATGATAATATTAAGTAAATGTTAATATATTGTTAAAATTAATTTAACTTCGTTTGAATTTTTTATGCATTCTGATTTTAAAATCACTTGCCAAAATATTCATCTGCGTTTCACTTTTCGGCTTTTAGGACCTTGAACAAATTTTCAGCTGTGCTTAATTTTTGTACGAGTTTTCCTGCAAAAAATAAAAGTACAGCAGATCAGGCAGATCTTGGCAAACGCCTTAAACTGAAACCAGTTGTCAAAATGTAAAAAAATTCAAAGTTGATGTGAGAAATAAAATTAAAATATTTAGACATACATATAAAACACATTGCATATGTTACCTTAGCATTCCAGATCGAGTTAAGCTCAATTCAAATCAACTCAATGCACAACGAGAGTGCTCTGATAAATTATTCTAATATATGTTATTCAAGCGTTCAGAAACAAGGTAAAATGAACTCGACAGCAGAAACACGTGCTTCGACTCAATTAGAAGTATATTACTTTGGACTACTTGACAACCATTGACGAGACTCCAATTATTGCCAGCAATGCTCTAATCAAGGGCGCTGTAAGTTAGTCAGCCAACGGCATTTAGTTGTTGCCAGCCAGCAGCTGCTGCCCGTTAGTCAGCTTCCCCTGAACAATAAATTTGTATCTAAACGTTTGCTAATATGAACACTATGTTACTGATAGGCGCAATAGCTAACTCCATAGTTCCCAGGGCTCGAAAGTGGCCCGATAACAAAAAATCTGGACTCTTACTCAGCGGCTGCCATATGTAGCCCCATTTTAGCTGTGAACTGAGCATTAGCATATTATGTGCGTCTATCATATGAAATCGCCTGATTGCATCTAGATACGTTCCATTTAAGTAAATAATCTGTAAGACTTAACTAGTTAAAATGATAAGTTTCTTATTCAGTCACAACTGTCGCTCAGAGTGTGACAAGCAAATTGTATATATTATTTATTTTGTAGAAAGAGTAAGATAATTATATACATAGGTTAGCTGAAAGTACAATCAAAACAAAAATTTACAGCGACAAAAAAGTTTGCACTTGTTTTGAGAAAGTCGAACGAATTTAGCTCAATCAACTTTCTCTTCAACTAAATATTTGCATTTTTAATTAAAAATTAAAAATGACCGGCTGCCGTTTTATGCCGAAAAATAAGAAATAAATTGGTTTCCTAAGAATAATATGCCTAAAATGTATTTAATTAAATTTGAAATGCTTTAGATATATATATATATATATATATATATAAATTGTTTGTGTCATATCGCTTGCTAATTAAATCTGAATTTATTTACGTATGCAGGCAAAGTTTGTCTGTACAAACATTGGAATATATAAACATGTTACAAGCTATAATATTACCAATAAACATATATGTTTTTTTTTTTGTATTTACAGACAAAACAAATGTGAACCAAATGCATAGATATTTATTTTTTGGATAACAAAACATAACACACAACACACAAAACCAACACAACAGGCACACATACATGCACACGCACAGAACAAATTGTGATACACTACATTAAGAGTCCAACAGCACGTGGAGTGGTCAGGCAACAACAAATAGAAGAACAACACACCTATTCGAGTACAAACCCATCTAATTCGTCATATACAGTCACTCAGTAAAGGCCACAATGGATTTCGATCAAATTCTTGCCAAATGTGGCGACTTCAATCGCTATCAGTTCATGATACTCGCACTCTTTGGCTTCATTAATATTATCGTATCAATGGTGCGTATTCAAAGTCTACCCTTTATTTATAAATATATATATATATACAGCTTATAATTATAATTATCGTATTATTCACTGCAGCATTACTTTACACAAACTGTGATTAGTTTCGTGCCGGATCATTGGTGCTATCATGAAAAGCTGGTTAACATGACGTATAAGGAGATAGCTGACATCTATTCCAAATTCGAGAGTCCCTCGTGCACGCGTCTAGCGGACATCAATGCTGGAAATGTTACGGTCAGCTCTGAGAAGTGCGAACGTTGGATTTATAACTATGACTTTGGCTATAGAAGCATGAACACCGAGGTGAATACGAAATACTGATCTGATAACTGAATCTCTATTCTTTTTAATAGATTTTAAGAGTAGGATTAAGATTAAGATTATATAATATGGAATCAAATTAATTTGATTTGATATTTTACAAGCTTATAAAGTTTAGTTAATTCCCAAATTGAAATTTAGTTTGTTTTAATATATATACAGTAATTAGAAGTTGTTCGATCTAAATAGTTGGTAACAAAATTTTCATAAGGGCGCTCGGTGGTTATGCAAGGGTATTCAAGATTCTCTTATTTTTAAGCTTTATACAAATTTAACCCTTTTTTTATTTTTGTTGCCAATCAATCAACAGCTAAACTGGGTCTGTGACTCAGCGTATAAGGCGCGCATCGGCCAGTCCCTTTTCTTCATTGGATCCGTTGTAGGTACACTATTCTATGGCCTGCTGTCTGATAAAATTGGACGTGTGCCAGCTTTGATATTGTCGAACTTCTGCGGCTTTGCTGGTGATTTTTCAACCATCTTTACTAAGAGCGTGGCAACATTTACGCTATGCCGTTTCATATCGGGCCTGGCGGCCGATACAAACTTTTACCTCATGTATATTATAGGTAAATATAACCCTTATATTGACTACATCAAGTTATGCTTAACGTTTGTTTCCATAGTTCTCGAATACATACGCCCCAGCATGCGCACTCTGGGTCTCAATATGGCTGTGGGTCTGTTCTATTGCCTGGGCCTGGTGTTTACGCCTTGGCTGGCAGTTTTGGCCGGGCACTGGCAGATTTACTTGGCCTGCACATCACTGCCCATATTGCTGGTGGTGCTCTACTATTTTGTGGTGCAGGAGAGCGCACAGTGGCTGGTGACGCGCAATGATATCGATGGGGCCATCATGCGGCTCAAGCGCGTAGCCAGATTCAATGGCTGCCATGTGACGCAGGCGGACTTCGATGAGTTCAGGCGCCACTGTCAAATAACACGCGAGATGCAAGGCGGCGATGACAAGAAGCATGCGACGCTATTGGACATGTTCAGGACACCACGCATGCGCAAGAACACGCTGATTCTCTTCTTCAAGTCGTAAGTTTAAAGGTTTTCTAACAAGCCGACACATTACTTATACGCAGCGTATTACAGAATGGTGATTACACTGTGCTACGACGCCGTGTCGCGTAATGTGGAAGGAATGGGCATCTCGCCCTTCATAATGTTCTCGTTGAGCGCCCTGGCTGTCCTTCCCTCAAGTATTTTACTGGTGCTCCTCCAGGATCGCATTGGACGCAAGGGCATGGCGTCGGGCTCGCTGCTTGTCGGCGGCTTGTTCACGGCTGCCGCTGGCATTGCCATTGCCTATCAGCAGCATAATCACAATGCCATTTTGTTGGCCTGTCTGACGATTGCAGCGCGCTTCGGCGTGGCCATTTCGTACGAATCGGGCTCCCAGTATGCCACAGAACTGATACCCACGTGTGTGCGCGGCCAGGGCGTGGCTGCGGTGCATGTGGCTGGCTTCGCAGCCTCCTTCCTGGCGCCCTATATCCTTTGGCTGGGCACCTTCTTCAAGGCAGCGCCCTCTATTATATTGGGCGTACTTTTCTTTGCTGGCTCCTTTGTATGCCTGCTTTTGCCAGAGACGCTGAACCGGTAAGTGTGCGAATTTGGTGTATAGCTAACAAACTGTTCAACTTTGATTATTTTTGTTCCGACAGGAGTCTACCTACTACAATTGAGGAGGGCGAGGTCTTTGGTAAGGGCGAACGTATGTTCGACTTCCCCTGCCTACAGCATCACGGCGACGACGACTCGGACTCTGAGTTGGAGAAGTACAAACGCAAGCATTCGCTCATTGATGCCAAGCAGCAGATGGAGTCCGGTCAGTATACCAAGCGCAAGCAGTCTCTGATCGATGCCGATCGCGAGGAGCAGAGCCTCAAGGATGCCAAGCATTGAGCCAATCTGTAATGCTAATGACTAGTTTGTAGTTTAGTTAAACAATTTTGTATAGGACCCTAAGTAAGCACTTAAAATACTTAAACTAACAAACAACAAACACAATAGCCCCAGGTAAAAAGTTCTATGACATTGAATCTAGAATCAAACTGTAGCTTGTTCAACGAAAAAATCCAGCAGCTGTTATCCCTTTAAATTATAAATAAATAATTAAAATAGGAAGGAAAAGCGCTAATTCAGCTGTTTAAATACCTCACAATCAACAATTCAAAAATTAAACGTAAAGTTACAATATGTGCGCTCAGCATCTTGACATCTTTTTCGATATATATTCTTTCTATACGTGCACGCTTACATGCTATGCATATATATTATGATATATATATGAACATATATGTAATATTTTAGGCTTGTTTATCTATCTAGATTTGTAAGTAACAATATACAATATAAAAATATATATGTATACAATATATATAACTCATAACTTTACTCAAAAACTAGCCTTTGAAAATATTTTCCAAATGTGTGTAAAATATCAAAACTGGAATCGGAATCGTATAGTTAACATTTAAGCGGCACAATTTCACTTAACTGAATGAATTAAATACGTCAATACATTTGTATGTAATAGTTTTTCTAAGTGTATTACTATTTAGAAAGAGTTGATTTTGATCTGTTGCAATTGCAAATGCAAATGATACTTACAAATATAGAAAAAATGTAAAAATAATAAAATTATCATATGTATACAAATTTATTTGAACTGGTTTATTTATTATTTTTGTGTGTACTACATTAATTGCAATCAATATATGTTGGCCGTATCGAGATTTCTTAAGAAACTGGCCTGTCCAGCAGATCGTTCCAGAGCACTTTTTGATAACGATTAAGGTTCAGATTTCTGAAGATATATAAAATGAGAGATAAATAATTTTCATTTTATACGACTTACGACTTGCCAAATTCCGTAAGTCATCAGGCTCCTTTCGCATCCTTAGCGCAGCCAACATCTTCAACTTGAACATTATCACGCTCGAAAGTGCTGAAATTTTAGTTTCGACTTACCCGCAATTCTTCGCCAGCGTCACCTGAATATGTGCTAAGTGACGTTATTGGATAGCCCTCATTCTCGCTGCCAATTTTAAAGTTGCTGTAAAAGGAGTTTCGAATTTCAGCACATTTAATCATAACTATTTACATACAAATGTACATACAAATATACATCAAGATAATACAAGAATGTTTGGCGTCCCTTTATTCTCAAATATATATTTGTGTACTATACTAAATTTTAGTTAATCCACAGGAAAGGGAATGTCTCCCTTCTCTCACACAGAAAAAGACACAAACACGTCTTAAGCTGAACTTTTTATGATGTAAACATGCTCCTTCTTCTTCTTTTCATTAGGCACATACAACGGGAAATGCATTCTTCAACCTTAATATCTGTTATCGATTAACTTATCGATTTCGATAGATATCGTAGAAATGGTAGGTTGACACGTAGGTTGACAGGATATAAGTAAAAATATATGGCCAGGGCTTAGGCTTAAATATTGTTATATTTTAAGGATGTGTAGTATATATATTTAATTAGTTCAGTTCAGTTTAGTTACAAACAGCATAGCTTAAGTGGAATACGAGTACGTATAGTAAAATTTAACGGCTAAATCCCGATTACTATGCATTCTCTACATGAGTAATACTTATCAGACCATTCAGTTACAGGAACTAACTTCAAGTTAAGCTCATCATCAGGTTAGTTAGTTGCTTAATCAGTTTCAGGTTTATCGGTATACTTTTTTAGTTCAGCATCAGCTAAACAAAAGTTCTATGCATCAGACTTATTATCGCAATTGGGGGCCAAACTTTCGCGACGTTTATTAAAGCACGGGAAGTACAAGCAGCCCTCGTTCATAGCAAAGCGTTCCCCGTCGGCCAGGTTTTCAGGTAGTTTTCTATACAAAAAGCAAAATATAAGATGTTTTGCGCATTTCGGATTAAAAGTGTGTGAGTGAATTACTTGTGTAAGGTTTCTGGAAGCGTCAAACAAAGTCCAGCGCCAAAGAACATAAGACAACTTATGAAAATTGAGGGCAGCGGCTTATAAAACTTGGCCAAGTATATCACATAGAAGGCCAGCGAACTTGAGGCCAGTCCTATGACATGTATATTTGAGACGGCACTCCCTCTCACGCTGGTTGGTATTATTTCGGCGGCATATTGAATCTCAGCATCGTAGGCAACCGTGGACCCGTAGCGGCCCAGTCCGATCATAATAGCCAGCAGAAGAGCATTCTCCTTAGGGTCCATGAAGGCAATTAGAAAGCCGGTAACTGTGGTGATAATGCCTCCCACCAGAAGCGCACCGCAAGCCATTCCCTTTCGGCCGATGATGTTTTGGAGGAGCAGAATTGTGCAGCCTGCAGGCAAATAGTTTATGGATGTGAACGAGAATAGTTTAAATGGAGAGGTTCCAAGGCCTTCCATGTTGCGGTTTATTACATCGTAGGAGAGTGTGATGATGACCCTGTGGGCATAAATATCATTTGATAATTGTCAATTATGATCAATGCAATCGCTTACGATTTAAGCAGCAAGGTCAGGGTGAAGCGTCGCAGACGTGGTGTTCTGAACATTCCCATAAACGTGTCCTCATTGGAATTCAGTTTTCGCTCCTCGTTCATCTTCTCGCGATAGTGCTTGACGAACTCGTCGAACACGGAATCCTCCACCTGTCGCCCATTGAACTTAGCCACCCATTTGAGGCATTTCACGGCCCGATCGTATTTCTTCTTGGTAAGCAGCCACTGGGCGCTCTCGCAGATGAACAGCGGGTAGGCGAGCACTCCGAGGGCGGGCAACGAAGCTAGCCAGAGGTAGTGGCGCCAGTTGCCAATCCAAATGGCCACCCAGGGGGAAGTCATCAATCCGAAGCAATAAAAGAAGGCGAGTATAATGTTGAGACCAAAGGTGCGACGTTTTGGACTGAGGTACTCGAACACTGGAAAGTTGTAATTGTTTGTTAGCATCCACAAGATCACAAAATGTATGCATATTAATAAAGCAAAACTTACCCAATATATACATCAAATAGTACATGGTATCGGTGGAGAGACCCGAGACAAATCTCGAGAATGCAAACCAAGGTAAGGTGTGCACAAACGAGGTCATAAAATCCCCAGAAGCGCCAGCTAAAGTTGCCATCAACATGGTAGGCAGCCGGCCAATGCGATCCGAAAGATATCCAAATGTAATAGTGCCCACCACAGAGCCCACAAAGAAGAAGGATTGGCCCACGGCCGGCTGATGCGATTTGTCACAGACCCACTTCAGTTCTGTTGTTAGGCTTTCGTAGCCGCTTTCTCGTTCGAAAATCCAATCCTGGCAAGTTTCCTCCTCGGCCGCAATGCCCGTTCCATTGATAACGCCGTCGAGTAAAGTGCATGAGGGCTGGGTTATATTCGAATAAATGGAGCGTATCGAGTCTGCACTGAGACCATGAAGGTCATCATGGGAGCACCTGCATCGATCAAGTAAACAGTTTGGAGTTAGCAAAACATTAATAATAGATTTATTTAATTATTGTACTAACCAATGTTCCGGGGTAAACGTAATTAGGGTTTGAGAAAAATAATGCAACGAGCTAAGTATATTCGTATAGCCGTATAATATTAGGATAACAAACTGAAAGCGCCCGAAGCTGCCGCACTTTTCGAGCACACGATCGAAATCCATCTTTAATATATCACCTAGCAGCAATTCGTCTACTTTTTTAAATGAAACACACTTTATACAACAGCTAGAGAGGGCAGATCGAGGACTTGATAGCTCCCCGTTAACAACATGCTCAGTGCCCAACAAAAGTCTAAATGTTGTTGCAGCTGGCTAAGCGCGTCGTATTTTGATGCCCGGGTCTCGAATGGCTGCCTTATATAGAATAGCGGCCGGTAGGTGTCTGCTGAGATTAGGGTGCGAAATTAGTGCCAAAGATTGACTTCAGCTATCTTTGTTGTATTATAATACTTTGAGACTTGCACAAACACAGTATTCGTACGTTTAGACAAAGCGAGTGCCAAAGAGTCGGACGCTGTCCGCTTTTTAATTGCCTACTTTACATAATATAATGCCTCTAAGTCTGGGATCTAATGCCATTCTACCAGTCGAAGAGATGTAACTGTCAAATACTGACTGACGCAGTGATTGTTGCCATGGCGTTGTTGATGCGTTGCCTAAAAAATGTTTTGAGGGGCTTTTTCGAGAAGTGAATATTTCGCCATTTCTCTTATCAGACATTTAACTCGGCCGACCAAGCGGGCAAGGGACTTAGCATTTCTGGCAGTCGCAAAAGAGCTTAGTCTAAGATTTATATCAGAGTTAGTTGCGTCGGATGCTGTAAGTCACGCCTGTACAGTAAACATATCAAAGGAATTACCGCTGACTTAATTTGGCGCCTGACAACTTTATAGCTCGGCTTATACGTGCAGATATATAGTATAGAATACAATTCTATTGACACTGCGATATACTACCAACACGCTGGCTCAAGCTCACGCCCCTTCCTGTCAAACATTTGGCTGGCATGAAAGCACAAGATCCGCAATCATCGACGTGATAAGTATAAATCTTGCTGCTGATCTCAGGCAACGGGTAGAAGCTGACGTTTCCCTTAAGATTATTTAAGATTTATGCATTTATTGTTTTATAATACGTTAATAGCGGCAATGAAGCCATAAAATTTAATTGAAACAACAGGATAATCTCACCCAAAGTAGTACTACTTAACAGGAGCACTTCGCCGTAAGGCACTTAGATTCAATCTTAATGAAACTTCGAGACGAAACGCAGTTGCAGAGTAAATACTATAAATACCATATATACCATAAATTATAAACTTTATTTCAAAACTGTTTGGCTACAATTGTTTTATGAGTATTTTCTATAGACGCAACAGTCATTGTCTGCTCTTCCAGTTTCCTCTTTTGACTGAAGCAGGGAAAGTAATACCATTTTTCGCCTATACCAAAGGTCTCACCATCCGCCAATGTTTGGGGCAGCTTCCTAAAATGAATTGTGTAAATATTTGAATAAAATACTTAGATTAAAGCTAACTTTTTCACTGTTTCCGGCAGCGTCAGACACAAGGCAGAGCCAATAAACATTAGCAAGCTGATAAAAAGTGACGGCAGAGGTTTATAAAAGGTACCCAGAAAAATGATATATGAGCTAAAGAAACCAAATGCATAGCCCACAACGTGTATATTGGACATTCCTCGACCGCGCACACTAGTGGGTATAATTTCGGCGGCATACTGAGCCTCCGCATCGTAAGCTACAACGCCGCCATATCTGCCCAAGCCCACCATCAGGGCCAAGACAATTGAATGTTCCGCTGGGTCCAAGCTGGCTATTAAATATCCGGTCAAGGCCGTAATGACAGCGCCCACAAACAAGGAAACGCAGGCCATGCCCTTGCGACCGATGAAGTTCTGGAACAGTATGATGGTCAGGCCGGCGGGAAGGTACGTAATGCCTGTGTATGAGAAGAGCTTAAACGGCGAGGTGCCCATGCCCTCCATATTGCGGCTGAGTATGTCAAAGGCCACCGTAATGATCATGCTGAAGATAAATGGTTGTAGAATTTTTGGCATGCATTGCCGATCTCGCTAAACTTACGACTTGATGAACAGTATGATGGTAAATTTGCGCAATCGTGGAGTCCTCAGCATGCCCATGAAAGTATCGGTTGTACTTTTCTGCTCCTCGTTCAGTTTTTCATGATAGTACTTAATAAATTCATCAAACACATATTCATCCACCTGTCGTCCATTGAACTTGGCAATGCGGCGCAGACATGCCGCTGCCTTTTCGAACTGGCGCTTGGTCAACAACCACTCGGCGCTCTCGAAGAGCAAGCATGGATAGCAGAGCACGCCCAGTGCCGGCAATGAGGCAGCCCACAGATAGTGGCGCCAAGTGCCCACCCAAATGGCCAGCCAAGGTGAGACCATCAGCCCCACGCAATAGAATACAGCCAGAACGATGTTGAGTCCCAGGGTGCGTCGCTTGGGACTGAGATACTCAAATACTGAAATTATAATTAAGAAGGCTTTAAATATACCTCTTTAAGAAATCAACAGTAGATCAGACCTACCCAATATGTACATCAAAATGTACTGAGTGTCCGTGGATAGGCCCGCTATAAAACGGCCAGCCGAGAAGAATGGCAGCGAGTGCACGAAAGATGTGATGAAATCTCCGAAGGCACCCGTCAAAGTAGTCAGCATACATGCCTTGAGTCGGCCGATGCGATCCGCTAGATAGCCAAAGAATATGGTGCCCAGTACGGAGCCAACGAAGAAGAACGATTGACCCACGGCCAATTTGTAGGCATCATCGCAGACCCATTTTAACTGTGCACAATAGATCGGGATGCGAGTGTAATTGGTGAAACTCGAAAAAGTGTTGCCTACTTCTAGGGCTGACATACCTCTGTTGTAATGCTCTCATAATTGCTTTCGCGCTCAAATTGCCAAGACTGGCACTTGGTTTCCTCGTGTCTTAACAGCTCAGGATTCCACTCAATGTATCTGCATCGTTCAGTGGATGTGATATTTACGAATGCGTAAACGTCGGGTGCATCTGCGGGCAGGCACCTATAAAATAAGAATTATACTTAATTATACTTCGAGAATTGAAAAGTCATTTTAGATTTCACCTGTGTGGCGGTGTAAAGCTGATGATGGTCTGCGAGAAATAATGAAATGACGAAAGTATATTCGTATAGCCATAGAGAGCCAGCAAGACGAACTGATAGCGTCCAAAGCTGCCACATTTGTCTAACACACTCTCGAAGTCCATTGCAACAGAATTCTAGGTAGCTCTCGCGATCGACAACGTCTACATTGCTCGTTGCCTGTCGAGCGTTTGCCAAAAAATTGCTGCAGATATTCCTAAAAGTGTACATATAAGTAAGCGCACATACATACATCAACCGTAAAGCTAGCCACACGAGCATCTATAGCCTGCAATATTTTATAGTATTCAAAGTAGAGTCTATGCAAACAGCAACCCGACAAGCCGTTGCCACTGAATAAAGTCTGGAATGGGTTTCCGTGCCGCAGGTGGGGATTCTTTTTACTTTTATCACTCATATGTAATATGTATATATTGATAAGAAGTTAAGGTGGGCATAATACCCTGAACTCACAAATCACCGGCTAAAAGGGTTATATGAAATACGAAAACTTGGGCACAAGCTCACTTATACAACAATTTACTTAGATCTTCAATGCAAGATGCTATTGAAATTTTGGTTGGTTAGAAAAAATATTACGTATATTGTTAGGTTTATACTAAGTTCCATAAAGGGTACTTCCTAGGCAATCACTTTTGACTAGATCATTTTTACTTATTATCTTTATATATTTTTAAAACGGCCATATTCTGATATGATAAAAGAATGTTTTTTATGACCTTCATGACATATGATAAAAGCCACAAAGAAAATGATGTACAAATGAAAATCTGATAAAAGGCCAGTTTTTCTATAATTTCATTTCTTATGGTTCATTTCAGAGGATTGGATGTACGATTCTTTATAGGTAGCCGCCCCTGGTTGTCTGTGTGCTTTATATGCCTTAAATTCTCGTAGAAGATATCCCTTCATAAGTAGATATATTTGAAAATATTTACTTACCCAAGAAATCACAAAGGACGGAAGAGGCAAACTTTTACATACACATCACTAAAAGAAGAAAAGGTAATGATAACAGGTTAGACTCAGAACTGGAAAAGAACGAAGTATTAAGTGAGGAAGCGGCTATAGAATAATGATTGAGAGCATAGATACAGTTTATTATTTAAAAGTACGATTTTTGTTTGTAATTTCGTAGAAACGGTGTGAGCTCTAATACTGTCAGATCGTTCTTATTGATATATTTACTTTGTATTTTAAGACAAGTCTCCTTCAATTTCTTTCTGATTCACCCAACAGTCTGATTACTGAGTTTAAGGAAACCAATGAACAGATCAGTTAAGACAGTCCTTGTCTGAAGGCCGGCATCTCACCATTATGATTATTGGGACATGCTTTTGGCAAGACTTCGATATATATGGGCAAACACCATGCAACAGAATTCGATTTACAATTATATGTTTCATCAAACGCGGTCATATGCTGTTGCAAAGTGTAATTAGAACTACGCAGACAGCGCGTAAAATATGCAGAAATTGGAAATTAGCAAAAGTTTAGTCCACAACACCAAAAAGCGGCTAGTCGCACAAAGAAGATAAACCGGGTTGAAAAGAAGTCGCGAAAGCGGTTAGTTAAGCAAAAACATGTATTTTAGAGCGGCTTGCCAGCATCTGCTTTGCAGAAAAACAACAAACAGAATTGCACAAAAGCATAAATTCAGAAGTTATAATTTTCAACATACAAGACATGCACTCGCGATAGAGCAACTCTCCCCGGGAAGGCAAACGGATAAATGAAGATGTTTCTTATAAATATAAGTTCTAATAAAAATCAGGCGTAATGCGCAACGCATAAAAAAACACGTCTGTTCACTTCGGAATCGATTGATCTGTTCAGGTTATCAAAGGCAGCGAAATTTGTTCGATTTTACGTATTAATTACAATATTTAATTTCTATGCTCTATTCCCAAATTGAAAAAGAGTATATTGGTTTTGTGCAATGTCCGTCTCGCTGTCCTTTCATTCCTCTATATGAACGGACGCACAGAAAATCTATTCTTCACAAGGCTTAGACAAGGCTACAAAATTAAGCAGCTCGACTACTGAGGACATCTTCTAAAGATCGAGTCAACCTTTCGACTACGTCCAAAGAGTATCATTATTTTCATTTAGCATAGCAAACTAATTAGTCGTACGACCTTAAAAGCTATAGCACTATTAACAGAGTCGATTTAAATACGCTTTTATACTATGTATATTACATAACTTTCTAAACTTCGTAGTCGTCATATTTATCAGCTCAATGTTCAAATGATAAATATCATTTTATTAAGGTAGAGCGTTTGACTGGTATTTTTGGGGCAATCATGAACTGACTATTAAAACATATTTTTATTTTAAGACTTAAAATAATTATTTAAACTTCAAGTTAAAATTTTTGGTGGACACAAATATACGCCCAATAAATTTGGTCTCACCATAAGGACTTAATCTTAAGCAAATTCTATTTTCGATTGTAATTCATTACTTGAACTAATTAGTTAACAACTTTAAGTTAGAGCTTAAAAGTATGCTAACATTTTCTATAAAAAAGAGTTGATATGACCTGCCCTTAAAAATAAAAGGAGGAATCAGTGGAAGCCGAAAGCGACTTGTCACGTGCCGGAGCGAGTTTCATTACCGACTGCGAGCGTTTCTCCATGCAGCTAAATGTGTACCAGTGCTCATTAATGCCGAACTTCTCGCCTTCCTCCAGTGAGGTGGGCAGCGTGCGATGCAGCGTCTCCGGCAGCAGCAGGCACAAGCAGGCGCCCAGCAAAGAGAGCACGCCCAGAATGATCTCCGGCAGCGGCGAGAAGACTGTACGGGTGTATAAAATGTATGCACTGAAGAATGTGAACGCATAGCCCATGACATGCACGGCAGCCACTCCCTGGCCACGCACACATGTTGGTATCAGCTCCGTGGCGTACTGGGCGGCCGAGTTGTAGGCCACGGTGACACCAAAGCGCCCAATCACGGAGAGCGTTACCACTATTGTCGTGTCTGTGGGGGAGTATACGAAAAGATGTTTTAAATAAATAAAATTACAATTGTAACAGCTTTCAAGAAACTGCAAGCTCAAAACTCACTAGCAGAAACCAGATATGTTCATTGTATTTTTGACATCTGAATAAAGTACTCTTATTTTAAATATTGTCTACTAATTCTTTTAAGTAGTAACCTCATTACATGTATTATTCGAATTGATAACACAATTTCACAAGTGCAAGTCTGAACTAAAATTGTAAATATATTTATGGAACAATCCTCTTTAAATAATAGACTTTTGATTTATACAAGATAGACTTGGGTATTTATGAAATATTAAAGGCATTTATTTTCCAAACAAAAATAAGCTTTTTACCTTTTGTGGAAAACGGGCGGAGGTATCCAAACGAGAGGCTACATATTATTAAAACACAAAATGTGAGTCACAATTTGTAATCAATATAATGAAAATGGCCCGAAATGCGCTCTCTATCCAATTTGAATAGGTTCAGGGTATAACAAGGTCGAAAGAGTAAGCAATCGAATTTCCTTGTGATATACGTTGGAAATATAATTTTGTATAAAAACTTGAGCTAATACCAGAACAGATAAAAACAAGCTTAATACAATTAAATTAAATACTCTTTCTACAAAATTTGCATACATAACTGTACAAATAAATAAGTAAATGATGAGATAAATTTGACTTACTGTGATTACTGGCGGTATAGAGTACGATGCCCGTTACCGAGATGAAAACGCCACTGAGGAGCAGCGATGAGGAAGCCATCGCCTTGCGCCCGATGCGATCTTGCAGAGCAATGAGTATCAGGCAAGCAGGCAGAATCGTGGTTGCGCTCAGTGAGAACATGATAAATGGCGAAATGCCAAGGCCTTGCACATTTCGTGAGACGGCATCGTAGCAGAGGGTAATGACCATGCTGTGTGGGCGAGCGGATGAGGGCATAGACACAGATCGTAGCGAATGTAAAAGTGAGCCACTTGACTGGGGCAGCTGTCTACTCACGATTTGAAGAACAGTATGAAAGTGTTGCGGCGCAGGCGGGTCGTCTTGAAGAGGTCTAGTAGATTCGGCGTAGTCTTCGTATTTTGCTGACTTAATTTGCAGTCCGCAATGAACTGCGCATAGACGCTATCGTCAAGTTGCCGGCCATTGATCTTGGCCACGCGCTTCAGGCAGGCCATAGCCTTGTCGTACTTCTGCTTTGATATCAGCCACTGCACGCTCTCCGGCACAATGAAATAGAACAGCGGCACCAATGCGAACGGCAGCGAGGTAACAAGCAGGAAACCACGCCAGCTACCCATGAGCACTGCCACCCAGGGCGCGCCCATTGAGCCCAAACAGTAAAAGACGCCGATGCAGACACTCAGGCCAATGGTGCGTAATGAGGGCCGCATATATTCCATAACTGCGGAATGTTGATTGATTAAAATAAATATATGCTAAGACTAACATTCTTTTGCTCACCCAGAATGTACATCATCAAAAAGTTGCTGTCAGTCGCGAAGCCGGCAATGAGTCGAAATATACAAAATAGAGGCAGACTCGTGCCAAACATGGTCAATAAGTTGCCCGTCATGGCAATAAGATTCGCCAAAATAAGTATGGGCAACCGACCAACTATATCTGCCAGATATCCCAGCACAAGAGTGCCTACCACGGAGCCTACAAAGAACATGGACTGGCCCAAGGTTAGTTTCCATGCCTCACCGCATATCCAGTTCATTTCGCTGGTGAAACTCTGGTAGCCCATGTATGTCTCATAGTTATAGCTATGGCAGGTCTCATGCCCTGTTGCATTCGTATTCAGTGGCTGGCAGCTGGATACATCGGGAGCTTCTGTTTCCAAGTCCAGGCCATCGGCGCACCTGGGCGTATGATTTATATACGTTGAGTATACGACATGTTATTCATATGTTATTTATACATACCAGTACTTGGGCACAAAACTTATGATCGTCTGCGAATAGTAGTGCATGGCCGAGAGCAAATTGATTACACTAAAAAGTAGCAGCATAAACACCTGCAGTCGACTGAAGTCGCCGCATTTTTCCAACATTTTGTCCACTTCCAGCATTGTGATATTTTTGTTTCTAACTCCAGCTGCATTCACATTTACCAGCCGCCGCGGTAGGACTTTTCCGAATTTAACCCTCGTTAGCCTATGGCCTCAGTATATTGCTGCACTTGTGGCGCTTGCATCGCATCTCATTTCATTTAATTGGCCTTTTTCGCGTTGAGCGGAATTCGTTTAATTACTAAAGTCAATTAGCGCTTTGAATTCCCGGAACGTCTAAGCTTCATGAAAAACAAAAATATATAATTTAGGTTTGACAGATTTCAAGGCGAACCTAATGTTTGTTAGATCAAATTTAAAAAGTCAAGATGATTATGTTTCAGCTGAAGAACGTTGTAGTTTGTTATAAATACTTTTAATTAATGTCATTGCTGGCGATTCATTAATGTTGCCTAGGGACAAGTGTGGAGTGATAATATATAACTGATATATATTAGATATTCTCCGGCAATCTTCTTAGGAACACTGATTAATGCTGAGATTCTTAAGTTATCAAATTTAGTAAGAAAACTTTATTCGATAGTACCCTGTTTCCAGTTCTGGTGTACAATAATCATTTGCTTAGAGTATATGTAGTTAGTTTCGAGAAAATAACCGCACGCCAAATTTGGCATCTCCAGCCCTATTAGTGCCAGAGATCGATTGCTCGATAAATTCGCATATTAATGATAGTCACGTATATACACTTTATATTTTATAGATTCAGAGATGTCTCCTCCTCTGTTACATACACAAAATATATGGTACTTGCTTTTTATTGTTAGGGCATAAAATTTAACTACGTTAACGCTGCAAATTACGTTAACAGTCAATTATATAAGTCAATAATTTGATCAATCATTCATTACTCTAATGATAAGTTCGAATATTTGGGATCGAGTTGAAAACAATCAGTGAACACTTGATAACCTATGACTTATACGCTTAAAGTTAGAGCGAGGCAATCTTTGTCTCATAAAGTTCTGGCTGGAGTCCTTCATCAAAGCGTTCTTGGACCTTTCCTCTTCTGCATAAGCTCTACAATTTATGTCATTAGGAACTAGCGGCTGCTTTATTTTATCCTAAATAAATTTTTTCAATTATGAGTTCGAATACTTTAATATTGCTTCTTAGGTTTTGACTACTTTATTATTGCATCTGACGCTATATTGTACGGCTCTTGGGACGATTTGTTAATAATTCTGTTATATGAAAATATGTTGTATTCTCTGTTTGGAGAGTAAAAATGTTCATTCTTGTTACATCCAGAGCAAGGTGACGCCAATCTCAAACACTATAAGAGCTGGAGACCTGAAATAGCGAAAGTAGGTCCGCCTACGAGCAAATAAAATTTAATTTAATGATCGCAGTTAGTCAGTTTTACAAACTCGGTAAGTATTAAAATTAGTTTTTGTTGTTTAACCGCATCTCGGAGTTTTAGATGAATGTAGACTCTTATATACACAGAATAAGATTATTTACAAAATTGTAAAAAATTCAATTTTGAACTTAGGATCTTGCGCTTGGAAACAGACACATATTTGGGATTATGGAAGAATCAGCACAGCCACGTAAACTGCACACTTTGTGTGTGTATGTGTAAAAGGTAGATGGAATTTAGACGCCAGTTCGACGTTATGCGCCAGGTATCTCCTAGTCTGGTATTCCCGACTGGATCACTCTTGTTATTAATTTATATTTTCATGTTTAGGCTGCACGTTAAGTTTACGAGTTTTTCCATCAATTTACATTATATTTTATCAGCAGAACTTATTGATGCTTTTCGTTTGAATTCAGATTTTCGGAGCACATCAACACTTTAGTTACTGAAATGTAGTTTTCAGCTCTTGTATGCGATTTTTGGTGTTTGAATGATCACAAAACTGAGTTACACTAAAATTATGACTGCGATGACTTATCGAATCTGCTTACGAATACGAAATGATTGCGTTGACTGTTTGTGCGAATAACGAGCTGACGATAAGAAACAGCTTTTTCCGAACGATCCTAAAACAGCTGAGGCCCGGCTGAATTGATCCCGCGCTTGGGGCAGCCGCCAACAGCTGCTACTGTGATAATCGTATATAATTCGACTAGAATACTTAAAACGTGAACCGTAGATGACCGAAGTCAAGTTTGAAATGTCGCCTGCCCGGGCCCGTGCATTGCTACTGCCAGCCGAAATCAGCTGCAATTTGTATATGTAGGTATATACGCAGGGAGGTTGTGATTTTGGAAGATAAATATAGATTTTGCGCGATGCGATTTCCGACTTGAAATGCTTTTGCATGCGATGCGATTCGCTTACAGTTATTATATCGCGCTTGGCCTGCGGGACGTAGCTGTGGGTATTTGTGCGTGCGTGTAGCTCGGTGTCGACTCGACAATTCAATGCTTTCCACCCACTGACTTGCATACCGTGTATCCAAATGTGTAAGAATGGGTATATTGGTTTTCTGCAAATGTATGTAACTGACACGTCCGAGGCCATAAATACTATATAAAGCCAATCAGGACGACATCTGGCCATGACCTTCTGTCTTTCCATCTTTGTGAATTTAGGGGGTATTCACACTTTTGGCAAATCCATCCCTTCTTGGTGAAAATGGGGTACATCGTTATGCTTAGAGGACTGTGGATAGCTGTGAAGATAAACTCAACTAATCAAAGCTGTCCGTAGCTTCATCCGCGGATTACTATTATAATAATAAATATTTATGAAATATTGAAAACACTTTTGAACTTAAATCAGTTACTACTTATGTTATTTCAAGTGGAAACTTTTAAAACCAAAACATGTTTATTGATTTGGGTAGGCATTAGGGTACATTTTGGATTAGGTGCCATACAGAAACTTTGTTTTATTATTGGTCAATTTTTAAATTTGCCTTGGCTCCGGGTTATAAAATATTGCTTAAAGTAATATACTTGCAAAGACATATTCTACAAATATATTGTCATTGCTCTCGTGTTATTATAAATAATAATATGCATGTTGAAACAAGTGCAATTCATAAATAAGATGTGCGTCAATACCGGATTATTGTATGCGTCTCAATTATTTTTGGCTGTTCTATATAATTTTCACAATCATTCGACTTTCCATGAGTAGGTGAAATATGACTGAATTTAGGATAAGATACGTTTGCAATTAATTAATAAATGTGATTTCTGCATAAGCCGATAAAGCTTAAATATTGGGTAAGGCGTAATGTTGTGGACCGCCCAAAAACTATAAATTATTAAGGTTTTTTACAACATATTAGTCAAATCGGTCAACGACACAACATAGATCTTTTGAAGTTCTTTAAATATTGACAATATGATGCCACACTTAACAGAGGGGAATATAGAGATAATTATATTTGTAGAGAATTTAGCTAAGATAAATATAAGAATTGTTTACAGTAATGCGGAAGCCATTGCTCAATATTTACTTTCCGACTTGTCGTTATAATACAAATATGTAAAATAATACTCTTAAAGAGTACAAATATATAAATACAGGCGGGTATGTGCTATTATTTATTGTTTTGTGATGCATAAGTTAACATAAGTTAATCTTCCGTCCACATACTTTGGCCTCATTATCACGCAGGAGGATCGGATTATTCAAAACATATCACAGTTAAAATCTACTGAAATAGGTATCAAAAATGTTTCATAGAAGTTTTCCCTCAGTTTTCCATGTTTGCGGGTAGATTTATCAAAGCCACGTCCTGGCATGCACTTTCATCACAAAAGCTTACAACTATACAAAGTTTCGTTTCCTAGATAAGTTGGATGTATATACACAGACATATAAGTTATGGCAGCTTTTCAACTTTTCAGATTTGAATCGTTATTTTTTATAATTTAAAGGAGTTTTACCGTTTCAGTCGATCTACGTCAGGAGTCTCTTATTTAGCTCGATAGTTTGCCTTAAATGGGGCTTGAGTTGTCGAGAAGATTGAATGTTGATGTTAGTGGGTGGGGTCAGGTAGGTTAGGTAACGGTAATAAGGCAATAAACTTGATAAAGAAACAGAGGTTGATTTTAGTGGGAGGTCTTAAGAAACAGTAATAAAGCAGTTTTGTATATAAGATTTGGAATATAATTTGACGTGATATAATATATGATAATATCCTGAGGAAGGTCGTTAATATTTAAAACAAATATTAAAGCTTATCAGTTTCTCCTTAGTATTTGTCAATTAAAAGATTTATGCAAATTACAAGTCGTCTTTCAGCACACAATGCATACACAGTATGTATGTACCCCGCACGTTGCAAAACAAATTTCAAATTTGAAATTATTATTTCTTAGTCCACCAAATTTAACTACTTATTTTAAATGCAAACTTAGAAGCTTTAAACTGTAATTGCCGAACTTGTTCCACATTTGCGAAACCATGGAAAGTAAAGGCTAGGCTGCTTCTTAACAAAACTTTCCGCTTCGGCGAGATTTTCCGGCAGCTTTCTAAAAGTTGGAAATTATTTAACAGAGAATTATGCCATAATTTACGACAATTCAAGCTACAAACATACTGGTTCAAAGTTTCCGGAAGTGTAAGACACAAGCCAGCGCCAAGGAACATTAAGCAGCTTATGAAGATGGATGGCAATGGCTTATAGAACTTGGCCAAGTAGATCACATAGAACACCAGCGAGTTGGAGGCCAAGCCTACGACATGTATATTGGAGAGGGCACGCCCTCTCACGCTGGTTGGTATTATCTCGGCGGCATATTGGATCTCAGCATCATAGGACACCGTGACGCCATAGCGGCCCAAGCCAATCATAATGGCGAGCAGGAGAGCATTTTCCTTTGGGTCCAGGAAGGCAATTAGAAAGCCGGTAACTGTGGTGATAATGCCCCCCACCATCAACGCACCACAGGCCATGCCCTTCCGGCCGATATTGTTCTGGAGCAGGAGAATAGTACAGCCGGCTGGTAAATAGTTAATTGACGTGTAAGAGAATAGTTTAAATGGGGAGGTTCCAAGGCCTTCCATGTTGCGGTTTATTACATCGTAGGAGAGTGTGATTATGACACTGTACGGAATAAAAAATTGCCATAATCAGATATTGCGAATTATTGGCATTAGCTCACGATTTGAATAGCAAGGAGAGTGTGCAGCGTCGGAGATGCGGTGTTCTGAACATTCCCATGAATGTGTCCTCATAGGTTGTCAGTTTCTGATGCTCGGTAATCTTTTCGCTGTAGTGCTTGACGAATTCGTAGAATACAGAGTCCTCCACCTGTCGCCCATTGAACTTAGCCACCCATTTGAGGCATTTCACGGCCCGATCGTATTTCTTCTTGGTAAGCAGCCACTGGGCGCTCTCGCAGATGAACAGCGGGTAGGCGAGCACCCCGAGGGCGGGCAACGAAGCTAGCCAGAGGTAGTGGCGCCAGTTGCCAATCCAAATGGCCACCCAGGGGGAAGTCATCAATCCGAAGCAATAAAAGAAGGCGAGTATAATGTTGAGACCAAAGGTGCGACGTTTGGGACTCAGGTACTCGAACACTACAAAGTCGTTATTGTTTTTATATTATATCTACGTTACTGAAGCAAAACTCACCTAAAATATACATCAAATAGTACATGGTATCGGTGGAGAGTCCGGAAACAAAACGTGAAAACGCAAATAATGGAAAACTATAAACAAACGAGGTGAGGAAATCTCCTGATGCTCCTGCTATTGTGGCCAGCAGCAATGCTGGCAAACGTCCAATGCGGTCTGAGAGGTTTCCAAATATCACGGTGCCCACAACTGAGCCAATGAAGAAGAACGATTGGCCGACAGCCGAGTGATGCGATTTGTCGCAAACCCACTTGAGCTGCAATTGGTGCAAATCGATGAAGTTGTTGTTTACATCGCATTCGAATACACAATTACCTCAGTTGTGACACTTTCGTAGCCTTGTTCACGCTTAAATATCCAATCCTGGCACTGACCAGTCTCAGCTGCAACAGCCGTTCCATTGACCACTCCCTCCAATAATGTGCAAGATTTATTGGTCATATTTGCGTATATCGAGCGAACTTCTGACATATTCAAATGCTGGAGGTCGTCATGGTAACACCTAGGCATATTTAAATAATGAATACGATCCGCGAAGTCGCTATTTCTTACCTTCTTACCAATGCTCTGGAGTAAATGTTATAAGAGTTTGTGAAAAGTAGTGCAGGGAGCTGAGTATATTCGTATAGCCGTACAACAGTAAGATCACGTGTTGGAATCGCCCAAAGTCACCGCATTTTTCGAGCACAGTGGAGAAGTCCATGTTGGCACCGCTTGGACATCTACTCACAAATTGCAATTGAGGACTAACTAAAAGCGCTGAGATCTGCCGTTTAAACACTAAATCAGTGCAGCAATGCCATAATGAAAGCGTTAATAATGACACATGTTTTACTAAAGAAAACAGCTGACCCACTTTGATAACTGGGACTGCTGCCCACCGTCAACTGCTTTCGTATCCGCCGCCTTATTAACAGAAAATGCACTCAGTCAGTTGTTCAATTTATCCTAGGCCATCAATAAACACATTTTAATACATTTACGAGTCAACATCAAATTGGTAATTAAAAAATGTAAAGAACCTCAAGTATCAGTATTTGTTGGTGTCGGTTAGTACCTATCACTATTCATTCCGCCAGCCAATCCACATCGACAGCTTTCTGTGCGTTACCGAATATTAAAAACTCTTTCAATAATTTAATTAAAATGCGGCAGTCTAGCTGATCCAGTCAGAGCTACTTTTTTTTTGCAGACAAGAGGGAAAAGGTATCAAAAAAATTAGATATTGATTATTCTAATTTTTGTGATCTTACCTCATGGGTGTATTATTCCTAAAACCTTGATATTTATCGATCTTGGGAGAGCCTAGAAATTAAAAAAAAAAAAGGAAAATAAATTATCGATATCAAGTTGATTTGCGTATGAAAAATTTGGCCACGTTCATGCGCATAGATGGACAGACAAACAGAAAAGGTTAGATCGATTCGACTGTTGATGCTGACCATGAAAATCATAAATCTTACTAAAAAATATATGGTACAACATATCTTAAGTTAAGAAACCTTTGCAGTCGTTTCTGTCTATTCGAAATGATTATCAATTTAATAGCTTCTTAAACAGATCAATGAAGGAACCAAACTTTTCTATATCTATAGTCTAATCTATGTTTTGTGTTGAAAATATATTTGGCACAGAATATCGATTGCTAAAAAAATATCAATTTAAATTATTTGCTTAATACTTTAAGTTTTCTATAAGGCCAAGTTATCTAATATAAGCCTGTGGATCTGTGATCTGTCGTCTCATCGACTTCTACTCAGCTGATTTCGCAGAATATGTAAGCGGCTTTATAGGCTATGCTTAAAAAAAAGTAATCTACAATTGGACATTGTTTTGATCAATTGTTTTGATCTTCAAGCTGCAAATGTTGTATTGAATAACGGCAACTTGCACGATTTATTGCTATATCTGCCACAATGGCTGGAGCTGTCAATACCTTTGGATATCCGTGGACTGCAACAAATTTGCGACAATAAATTAAGAGTACTAAGTGAACATGAAACAAATGACATTATTCGTTCTGGCATGAAGCTTAAAGGATTGGGTACGGGCAATCGGGTAAGCGGGGAACTGGGGACTGGTTATGCATGAACGTGGCTGTGTCAGGGCGCAAATGTGCCGTTGCTTAAGCGGTGGGCAAGTTGACCTTTCGCTTTATTCGGCGGCTGCTGGAGTCAGACATTTGGTTTGTTGTAATTTAATTGTCGACTGTCTGACCTTTTGTGCATGCGCGACGTTGTCGCTGCTGTTGCTGCTGCAGTTGTTGTTGTTGTTGTTGTTGTTGTTTTTGTTGTGGTTGTTGCTGCCGACTGCCATTTCATTGGATTTGGCGTTTGCCGTTTGAATTTTTCTCATAGCTGCAACTAATTACGCGCCTTTAAGCTTGGCCAAAGTCCTAGCCGATAATAAATTAACATTTCAATTGTGTGTGCAGCAAAATACCTTTTCACACAATTGGCTAAATCGCAAACGAATCACAAACATGGCACACAAAAGTGAAAGGGCAAACAACGAACGGGTCTCCCCGGATCCCTTTAAATGGTTTGGCGGAAGAATAACCTTTCTAAGACTGCAACGGCTGCGATGGCAGCGCCAAAGTTGAACCCAGGCACACGATTCGATTCAGTGCCAGGTGGCTGCCCAGTCTTGCTATTATATATACTAACTTGTTGTTGTTGTTGCTGCTGTTGCTGCCGATGTTGTTTAGTGCGCGCCATGTGGCATGATCAGTCTGGGGCTCTTAACTGGTCTCTCAGTGTTGATCTTCAATTAGTTTATTGTTCGCTTGGTCTTTTGCGCCATGTGAAGCAGGCGACATTTGCCGCCAGTTTACTATAAATTGCCAGAACGCCATCGAAGCGTTTGCAGTTGTTGTTTCTTCTTCTAGTGTGCTCGTCGTTGTGCTCCAAGCCTTAAGAGTCGGTTGGCCACATTCCAAGTGGTGTTCGGTGTTTGGGCTAATAAAAGGATCGACAAGTGGAGAGACGCGCAAGGACATCTAAGCAGTCCAATGCTGAAGGTGTGCCAAATGAATGTGTTAACGATAGCTATACTTGACCAGAATGCATCCACTCGACGGAAATACTGCTTCAATTATTAAACTCGTGATAGTCCATAAACTCCAAACTAACAGAAAGCTATATGAGTGATATTTGAATGCCAGTTGTATTGACAATCGTCTGATCATCTTTCTTGCAGATATTTCTGCTAAGCGCTGCGCTGGGCATTGCCTATGCAGGCGTTATTGGACCCGGGCCCTACTATGGTGGTCCGGCTGGACCCTTGCACGCCTATGCAAGTTATGGGCCACATCATGGACCACCGCAATATTTGGCACCTGGTGAGTAGATTGAGACATTGAAGAAATTTAAAATTAAATGTAAAAATTATTTCGTGTATAGCTCCAGGACCCAAGCCAGCACCGGAACCGTATGATGCTGATCCCAAGTACTCCTTTGGCTATGACATACAGGACGGTTACACCGGAGACCTGAAGAGCCAGCATGAAACACGCCATGGTGATGTGGTCAAGGGCAGCTATTCGGTTGTGGATCCGGATGGCACCAAGCGCACCGTGGACTACACAGCTGATCCCCATCATGGCTTTAATGCAGTTGTGCGTAAGGAGCCGCTAGCCTACAAGCCGCTGCCTGGGCCAGCACCTGCACCGCATGCTCCCGTTGCAGGACCGGCGCCAGCACCTCCGTTGCCGCCAGTGCCCAAGCCCTCGCTACCATTGCTCTCCTATCCATATGCCTTGAGCGCTTTACATCATGGAGGACCTGCACCCGCTCCAGCACCAGCACCTGCTCCAGCTCCCGCACCAGTACCCGTGGCGCCCGCACACCTGCCCACCGTCCACTTCCAAGCAGCCTATCCAGCACTTGCCCATTCTCCGTACGCACACTATCCCGCCGCTCTGCCCGCACCTGCAGCTGACCCACATGCCTACTATCACCACTGAGTTCGACAAGCATTTGGCAACTAGAAGTCGATCTAGCACTCTAGCTTCCCCAGTTCTTTGCTTTGATTTGACTGCTTAATTATATTCCTAACATCTATTTCTTTGACTTTGTGCTTTTCTCCATCTCTTCTTTACTCCATAAACGGTCTACTCTATCCATTGTTGTGTTCGTCGTTGGATGTTGGTTTTACGTACATACATACAAACATATATTTTGTTCGCAATACGCGAACTTATCTCATAAGTTTAACTTAATATATAGGTTCATATACTATGTTGGGTATGCGATGTTATATTTCAAGTAGAAGCTTAAGTTCGCGGCTAAGGTATTTGAACTTGAAATAAAAATAAAAATGTAAATCGGCATATCAGTATTTGGTGAGTTGGGGATCAAATTTTAGACGCTGGACAACGATTGCGATGCCTGCTTATTGAAATTCAAAATAATTTCTTATAAAAACTTTTTTCAAATACATTTTTATTTACTTCTATAAAGTAACCTGTTTGTTTTGACTGAATGACTGATTGTTGGCCAACGCACATATCCGGTCAGAGCTAGGACGTTGAATTTGTAACTTAATATGATGAAGGTGATTGCTAAGTCGGTCTTCAATATATCGACTTACTCTTAATTTTAAACAAGTAAGAGGTTCTAGTCGGGAGCTTCCGACTAGGGGATACCCTGAACCCACTTCTTCAAACATCAAATGCATATATATATTCTATTTTAGAAGCTATGTGTCAAGTTTGGTGACTCTAGCTCTTATTATTTACCAAAATTGCCCAAAAACAGGATATCGATATCGATTTTTATCGATTGCTTGGAAACAGAGTAAGTTATCGATTATCGGAAACAAACTCGATCTGTGCAGGCACTAGGAGCACCTACATCTAAAATTTCAGTCTCTAGCTCTTATAGGTTCTGAGATCCTTGCGTTCATACATACGGAGAGACGGACAGACAGACGGACATTGCTAGATCGACTCGGCTATTGATGCTGATCAAGAATATATATACTTTATGGGGTCGGAGATGCTTCCTTTTGCCTGTTACACACATTTGGATTTTGCACAAATACAATATACCCTTGTACCCATTTTTAATCAGGGTATAAAAATCAGTGGGAAAATTCATATAAGACATTTTTCACAATTTTCGCAAGTCACTCCCTTTGGATATGATCGAAAATATAATTTTGGAGTTCAAGTTTCACAGCACGAGACTATAATGAAAGGAAAATATAGTTTTCAGCTTCGAGATCTTAATTCGATGAACTTTGAACTTATTTAAAATGCAACTATGACATGCAGTTAATGTGAACTCATAAGTAGATATAAATTGGAAATGGCTACAAAAATCTGAAGCAAGATTCTTGGATTGGTCAGGCCGGAAAATACCAGCTGGTAGTAAATCAAACATTCATAAGAACTGAATGTTTTCCTAATTTTTTTTTTTTTAATTTTGTTTTTATTGTATCAACTTTTGTAATGTTCATATTTGTTTGTATTGTATGACATAGTATAATTATTCCATTATGTATAAATATATGTGTGTGTTTTGTATATAAACAGTTAAGTATTATTTGTTGATATTATTTTTTAGTATTTTTGCATGTTTGCACATGTATATGTATGTATGTATGTATATGGATGCATTATATATAAGTGTGTATATATAATTTCTACCATTTGTAGAACAGATTGAAATGTTTAAGATCGCATCATAGATTTCATCTGCTTCAAGTTACAAATAAAGTTCACATATATATATATATATATTTTCTTGCATTGGTCTTACTGCATCAAATCAGATATACAATTTAATAAGATTATAGTCCTTAGTTTTGTAGTAAACGGTATCAAAAGATAGGTACAATTGAATTGCCCGTGCTCATGCACAAGCTACCACTAAAATAATTTTGGAGCTTAGTGAAGCCCTTTGTCTACCTTCGATTCTACGTAGTAGAGAAACAAATAGGCGAGAACTTCAATTCAAATTTCATTCGCGAATTGCAATACCAATAATAAGCCGTTTCTCTAGTGGAGTGGTAAGCATTAAACTAAGGGTTTAGCATATAGGGAGTGAGTGCTCTGATGCTTTACAATTGGACACAATTTCTCTAAGTGAACTTAGAATTAGGTAGTTATTAATAAGCTTCATAAGTATGTATGTGACATTGAGTTGCGCTAAAATATTTCGATTATATATTGTACATACGTATGAATATTTACCAAATAAAGAGCCTAATATAGCACGTAGTATATTTTGTATAATTTTCGTTGATTGTTTGGCTTTTGTCTAGTTTTATATCATATTCTTTTTATAATGGCATACAGAATACCATATTTATCGTAGACAACCACTTGATGCACTGAAGACTATTTTGGGATATGCTTGAATTGCTTCGCTTCCTATTATTTATTTATTTTTATTTTTTTTGTTTTTTTTTTTATAAATATATAAATTATATCAAAGCTGGCAGAGTTTAACGTTGCGACTCTTAAATCAAAATTATGGCTGACCTTATCAGCAGCAATAATTTGAGTATTTTTGCGAATTGAATCTAAAAGAACACGAACATTCATTTATTGTTGATCTTTAAGTTTACGTAACATGCGTGTATTTAAATTCGTGTCGAATATATTTATGTTATTTTAGCTTATTTATAAGTGTATTTATATTTTCGTATTTTGCGGGATATGTTTTCTAATAACTTCATATGATTAATCAATGATTTATGACTTATTTCTTCACTTTAGCTCTTTTGGTTCATTCGTTTTTAACTTGAAACGGAGGGTTTTAAACTGTAGGTTATTGGTAGGATTTCCTTGTCTGCATCGGTTAGAAAAATATTCATAGTGGGTAACATGTCTACACTGATTGTGAGTTGTGGGGAAAAGCATATGGTACATATATAAGTCTATATGTATTTATATAGTCAGTTCTTGTTATGCATATTAAAAACTGTTATGTTGAATTTGTTGTTATTATTATTTTAAAAGTTGCATTCATTGATATTTTTTTTTGGGTTTTATATTGTCGACTTTTTTGTAACTGATTAAAATATTGTTAGGATAAAATAAAAATGTATTTTAAAAGATATTTTACGTTTGATTTGTTTAAAAGCTCTATTTATGTTTGTGGATAGTTTTAAGTGTTATATTTGCCATTTGGTCTATATGAATAATAAATGGTACCTTTGTTGATATATGTTTATATGTATTTTATATTTTTGCATATGTAATTTATGATGTGATTATATATTAGTTCCGTTTCTTTAGAAATCTAAAAACGTACGTTAAGTTTGGTATGTAAAGCGATTTGAGTTGTATTTATCGGTTTCATATATGCATATGTAGGTAAGTATGGATTTAATTTGACTAGTAGTATTAAGTGGAATTATATTGATTTATCTATTGAACATCTCATGTGTTTATTATACTTTGATAGTAAAGGTTATATAAAAGGTGGTCCATATAGTCATCGTATTCGTCATCAATGCATTTGTAACAAAAACATTTATTGTATCTACAATTAAGATAATTATTTAAGAAATCATAGCTGAAATGGTGAAATAAATAAAACAAACCAAATCGATATCCAAATATAAATTGTTCAATAATGACTAATTCTTTAATTAATTAGATTGCAGCACACTTTTAGTTAGCACATATAACATTATAATACAAAATACACATAAATGGAATATAATAAATTACAAATTAAACTGAAATAAAGTATCTTTGATTCAGGGTGAACGGGTAAATAAGATTGCATTTCAATTCTTACTAAATATACTTTAGCAATTTGTTGTATATCAAGTAAAAGGGAACCTCGAAATTGGCTTTAAATCTATTGTTGCATTGTTTTGAAAAAAGTGCTTCTATAACAATTTCGCAAGTGCTCGCAGTTGGTTATGCATTCGTTATTACGAAGTTTTTTTTTAGTATAAGACTCTTAACTACAATTTATATTTCTGCATTATTTTCAGCTTTTAATATGTATTATTCTCTTAGTATTGATATATTCTCATAGCTAATAAAAAACTTTCAGCTTTCAAATATTTGTATTTTTTTGTTTTTATATTCATATGTATAAATATATGTACCACGACATTTATATGTATAAGTTGCGTTTTGTAATTATTTATAGTGATATATGTAAGTATATGTATACTGTTTAGAATTTGCTTGCACGCCAGCCATTACAGTGAAGACTCCTTAAGTTGGGCTTCCTTGTTTCTTTTTTTTCTTTTTTTTAGTTTTTTAGTATTGCCTTACAGCTGTAGATATCGAAAGTTATTTCCTTAAATCCACACAGGTTTTCTCCGTATTTGTGGTCGTCGTCGTCGTTGTATTTGTAGTCGTGCAGCTGCTCGTCTCATCCAAGTCATCGTTGTTAGACTCGATTTCCTGTTCCGTGATGACAGTGACCAAATTATCAGCTGTTTCTGTTTCAAGTTGAAAACAATCAAAATCGTCAGGTATACATTATAGTTGGACACACATTATATATATATATGGAATTTTTACTTTGAACAACAGAAAGGTTTGTATTACCGCTTTGACATACACTCCGAACGCTCTAGGTAAGATCTATAGTAATATAGTTGGCAATGGTAGGGAGGATTAAGCAAGAGAAAGTTTACATTAGTTTTTCGAAATAAATAGAGTTTGACCATCGAGCACAAACAACATAAAAAGCAAGAAGCTGCAGTGAAGCAACGAAATAAAAATCCATTAAAACTTTTTGATTTGTTGTCACAAAATATCGCCACAACTGAACCAACTGAGCAAACCAAAAGTCAACTAACAACAAAAACAAAAAAAAAAAAAAACAAAAAATTGATTCATTCCAACAAATTTCGCACCGTTCATCTGCTGCTGCAGCAAGCTGGAGTGTGGTGGAGGTGGCGGACGACCGTCGTCGCCCAAATAGCTGGACGTCTGCATGCCACTATTGGGCATGTCGATGCCGCCGTTGCCGGTGAGGACACCTCTCTGCGAGTGCTGCAACTGCTGCTGCTGCTGATGCAATGCGTTCAAGGCGCCGCTCAGTTGGTGCTGATGATGCTTGGCGGCCAGGCTGGCCAGCTGTGAATGCTGCTGGAGCTCGTTGCTGAGACCGGGCAGCATAATGCCCTCTATGTATGCGCATGTGAAAAGTAAATAGTCAAGAGATGGCCAAGCATTGAGATATTATTCAGTTAGATGCGTACAGGCAGGGGTTAACTGCGAGATACCTATAAGACTAAAACTAAGCAGACCTATGTTTGTCTAATTCTCGCCCTGTTACACTATCTTTGTCTGCTGCTACTCACTTGAATTGTGCTCGTAGTGGCCATTCTGCTGGTTCATCTTGGCTGGTGAGTCGGTGTTCAGTTGCGAGGCGGTTACCGAGCGTGTTTGCAGCGTGTTTGGCTTGGAATTGAGCGCTGAGCCGGGAGCGCTGGGCAGTCCGCTGCTGTTGGCGCTGCTGCAGCCGCCGCCGTTGGGCTCGTCGAGCAGCTGGCGTAGACGCTGCAGCTGCGCCTCCAGCTGGCGATTGTGATCCTCGAGTATTTGCATGCGCGACTCCAGGCGGCCCTTGTGCTGGCGCAGCAGCTTCGCCTCGGCCATCATGTCCTGCAAGCAAGTGCAACAAAATATAGATTTATTACAATCAAATATGATAAGTTTTCGGGCTTACCTGTCCGTGCTCGCCCTGGCTGGACAGGCCCGTCATGCTGGAGCTGGAGTGCTGCATGCCGTTCGACTCATCGGGTGTGCCGCTTTGCTGCTTGCTGCACAGCTGCTGGTATTCGGCCTGCAGATTGGCATTCTCTTCCTCAAGGTCGCGTATGATGGCCTCAAGCTCCTCGCGCTGCTCTGCATCCATAGCGGCCATCACCTGAACCGGTGACTTGGGCGCGCTGCCATTGTTCGTGGGCAGTGCCTGGCAATACTGTGCAATTAGCTGATGCTCATCATCGCTGTCAGGCGTTGAGTTCGAACCGGTTCCACCATACTCCACCTGCGCAAGCCGAGAGGCATACATCTCCAGCCGCGAGTGCATGTCGCTTTGCAACTGATGCGTCGTGTGTTGCGGGCTGGGTGCCGGACTCTCAAGTGCATCACCTGCGTGTTATATAAAAGAAAAGATAAGTCAATGGGCGATGACAGTGTGATGCTCTGCTTACCTTCTAGAACACTCTGCACGGGCAGATAGCCGACGCGTGGATGTTTCTTAAAGTATTTGCGACTCTTGAATTTGTTCTTGAGCGCCCGCGTGAAATCGCGCACGTCCTCGGTGGATGTGGTCTAAAGGATTAAAGAGAAAAGGACTGATATAGCCGATGGTCGCCTGGCAGCACATTGAGCATACGAACCGTTGTGCAATACTCGTGCATGGGATGCGTTAGTTTATGATTCTTGGCATTTCTTCCAAAGAAGAAACACTTTTGGCACATATCAAAGTTGAAGCACTTGAGGCAACGATAGCGGAAGCCCACAATTGGATACTCCTTGCATATGTTGCACTTGGCCTGATGCCTGGCCGCCTCCGCAGCAGCCAGACGATGCAGCACAGGCAGCCAGACGAGACTCTGCGGCTCGTGCTGTAGCCATCCAAGGAAGTGTTGCAGCTCTATTGAGATTTCCTGATTGCCATCGATGGCCTCCTGTGATATGCCCGCCTGCTCCAGGCACGAACGCACCGAGGGCTCAATATTGGAGCCACCAAAGGCGGCCACCTCTCCCAATTGACGCGGTACCTGTAACGATGGCACAGCAATCAGTTGGATTATGTTAAGTGCCTTAAGGCCACCCAACACTCACCTGTATGCAATCGTGCAGCAGAAGTCCCAAGCGTCGCTGATCCGCCCTCCGTTCGGTGTCGGCGACCAGGCGGAACAGATAGCGATACTTCTCCTCGAGGTGACCCCTGCAGAGCAGCACGAGACCCACTTTAAAGCTGAGCACACGTATTTGCCCGGTGCGCTGCGAGTCGTACACATTCAGTATCCAATTGATGGCCAGGTCGAGCATTAGCGTCAAATCAATTTTATCGATTGTCACATAGAGCGAATGCAGCACCGTCGTCATGTCCGGTATGTCAATCAGCTTGTCGTTCTGGGCCCGGAGTCCGTGCCGATCGAACGATTCACAGGCAGTGGCCATTGAGATGCGATCGAGTGCTTCAAGAGAAAATCGGGGAAAGTTGTTAAATATGTAAGGGTCGGCAGCAATGCTTCTAAAACTTTGCAAGTTTCTACAGTTTTTACAATAGGACAGAAAGCCTGTGTGGCTAAGGTGGACTAACAAGCCAGGTAAGTCGCTCTAGCCTGGCATACAAAAGTAATTCACATATTTTTCAACATTGCGTAAACTCATCAGACGCGTCCCAGAATTCACTTGGATTAAAAAAGGTAAGGCAAAAATTGAGCTGAGTCCGCCTTACGAAAGTGAGATGTACTTTGAAGAACACAGGGATAGTCAGGCTGGCTGAGTTTTTAAAAATTCGACATTGCTTATTCTAATATTCAATAATTTTTCAAAAAAAATATTTCCATTAGATTGCTGTAGTCTGCAGGCAAATACCTACCCAGTCGTTTTTGGACGGCGCGCAATTTCATGGCCGTGCGATAGGCTGAAAAGCGAATCTCGTTGAGATCTGCAAGTCCCTTCATTAGTTCAATCATCTCCGGGTGGTCCCAGTGAGTGGTTTCGCGTTCGTGGCTGCAGGAAAGTTGAGAGGTTGGGTTCAGATTTGATTGGCTGATGTCATAGGTGAAATTCAGGTGTCGATACTTACTCGATGTAGTAAGGCACATTGGCGGCGGTCGTGGCACGCTCCCAGGGCGGCTTAACACTTTGTCCCAAATTAGGTAATGGCCCAATGGTGCCACTGTTCGATGTGTTGCGTCCATCGTCCCCGTTCTCGTGCGTGTGATTTGCACCCGCCTGGCACAAAACCTTCTGACGCTCGTCCATCGCAATTTGCAATAGCTTCATGCTGCAACAGCAAAAAAAAAAAAAGCAAAAGAAAATCTCTGTGAGTGCCGTCCTGTTGCAGCTGCCAAAGCCCGTAGCGTACACTTACCGTGTATTTAAATCCTCCAGCTTGGACAAGCACGGTGTCGGCACGAGCACCTGGTTGGCGGTAAAGAAGGATTGTTGCTCGTTGCAGTCATCCAGCAGAGCACTGGCCGTGGTCATCTTGTCCCGCAGTCGTTGCAGCTGCTGCATCTGTTCATTAGCCTCGCCCACAGATGTGGGCGTCTGCCAGGCGTTCTTTGTTTGTTCAGCTAGGGCGACTCGGGAGCTCAGGTCCTCGAGCACTTTCTGGAATTGGCGCATTTTCTGTAAGTAACAAGTTTAACGCATTGAATTGAATTAGCTCGCTCTTTGAAAAGGATATGAAAGACACATATGATAACATTTGTATACTCCAAATCTATGGAATTGGCTGAAAAGCTAATAAGGTTGTTTATGTAAACACAAGTAAGTTAGAAAACATCTCCCACCTCATAGAGTACACAAGATCCTATTCTTGATCAATAACACAGGCTAAGTCGGTCGAGTTTTTTGTTGTCGATATCTCGTAACATTTCCATAATATCATATATTTAACTTGTTATGCACCTCCTCATGTTCCTCTCTATTAAAAAAAACTTATTTGAACACACATTTAGGTGGCATAATTATGCCTTTAGCATTTCATAAGGTTCGTACTATGTGTGTGCGTGGATTTTGATAATTTATTCATAATTGTATATACAATTTTATTCATGCATGCATTTTTAATTATGCCACAAAATATTAGCTCTTTACAATTTTAATATTCAGTTCACTTTTAAGCAACCAAAATGTTGCTTATTTTGTGAAGATACTTTAATATGTTTAATTTGATTTAAAATATAAATATATACGCTCTCTGGCTGACTTGCTTAAGTTCAATTAAGTTTTGCAGAGATTGACTTTTGTGAATATATAATTGGCTTTTCATTTGATTTTGAGTTTTTAGTTGGTTTATGTGCACAATGCTCCATCAGAAGAGATAAAATAAGAGAAAACAACAACAGAAGAAGCAAATTGTGTTTACATAAGCAGACCTACGCATACACACACACACACACCCCCATATTGATGCATAGAGCACACATTTAACTCTTCTCATCCATTGTTCTTAATTGTTTGTTGCCTACTTTTCGGCTGGCTTGTTTAATTTTCACATGGCTTTGTTTGGCAACGGCAAAGGCAAGAGCACTATGTTAATTATGAGAATATTAAGCATACGACCCGTATCTCGCATTGTTGCGGCAATAATGAGGTAATGCCCTTATGGTTGGACATTGTTGGGCCTCAATGGAGCGCGCTGTAATTTAAAGTTGGGCATAAGTTAATCAAAGGCATATTCCTTGCATCCATCGTGTCGCTGTCACAGCTGTTTTTGTAAGCCCACTCTTCGTTAGCCGTAAAGAGCAAAGGGCACGCTTTAACTTTGATGTGTAAACGGAGGACAAGCGGGCTGCCCCCGTTGCCGTTGGCAATTTAAATGCCTTGTAGTAGGTGGAAAGTGGCAGCTGCTGCACACGTTTCATTTTGCACATTTTCATCATTTTCGCTTTTCAATTTCGCTTTGGCAGACCATTTGGCGGGGCTGCTGTCGTTCTCTTTGGAGTTTGCAACAAAAACTTTCATTGCTGCCATTTTGCATGTAAAATGCATGCAACAAGCAAAATGCATTTACCTGCGCACAACTTCAACTTTCAACTCTGCCACAATACAACAAGCCACCAGGATGCCAATATGCAAGGATACCATCCGGCATGCCCAGCTCGCCCCATTTACTCTATTATTTTATTTAGTTATACTTATTTGCTTGCTTGCTGCTGTTCTACCTACTTTTTTCTCTATGTAATTCAGTTTTCTTGAAGTTTGTGTTTATGATTTTGAACTTTGCTGCTTCTGCTAGCTCCCAGGGGCAAGTTTATGCTTCATAATGCATGCTGGGGCAATTTTACATGTGCTGGTCTGTCTCGCCGGCCCCAGCATTGTGTGCCATTTAACTTTTTTACTTGCAAGTTTTGCAAATTTTTTGGGTGGTTTCCACTCCTGCTGTTGACCTTTGCTTTGATTACTTTTAATTTGGTTAGCATATTAAAAGTTTTAAAATATATTTTTAAGCATACATTTTAAAATGTTAATTAGGCTGACGTTGCTGTGCAATGAACCCTTGACGTACAAAAATATTTAAAATTATCTTGACCAGACACAACATTTATTATTAGCTTCCCTATGCTCGATACATATGAGTGATGAAATAGTTCATTAAGGAATAATAAGTGGAAATATGTATGAATATATTCTTCTCATTTGCAACACACTAATTATGAGCTTCACAATTTTCCTGCTAGCCGTATTTTTAAAGAGGTATTTAAACGTCGTGCTTTCTTGTTAGTTATTTGGTCTCGCATTTCGGTTTATCAATCATCATATTTTATTATTGTGCGATGTTGCATAATTGTATTTTCTTTTAGTTATTTTCTAAAGTTTCCTGCTTCAGCTAATTAGGTGTAAACACAATTTGAAGTTGCAATTGACTGTGCTCTTTTTTTGCGCCAAAGAACGACAACACAAACTGATGGCAGAGTTTTTTTTACCGCTTTGCATTTCTGTTTAATTAGCAAAAGGGGAGCACAACAAAGGCCACAGGAGAGGCGACGGCTAGGCTTCACTTGTCGCCGCAAATTGTTGCCCGCTGCAATCAATAATTTGATGTTTACTGCAAATATGCAACGTGACCCGGCCCCAAGCCCTACCCTGTTGAAAGCGGCACTAATTAGTGGCAACAAGCCAACGTTGCAACAACAAATACAAGAAAACGTTTGATATCGAAGTCATTATGAAAACTACACGAGCCGATAGGAGGTCAATGCACCCTTACGGCACGTTCTGGTAGCTCGCGTACGGCAGTAAAACTTTTTCAGTTTTAATCAACGGCAACAAAGCAAAAGCCCCAAAGATGCGTCAAAGTGGACCGAGAATCCTTGTAAAGTCACCATGGCTGCCAATAGGGCGGCGCCTGGTCTGGCTTTGTATAATCACAACAACAAATACAAAAAAAAAAAACATATACGAATACAAAAAGTGTGCAACATGGTGCAAGTTAATACGTGCCACTCGCCAGCCATAGCAGCAGCTAATGCGACTTCTTCGTATTGCCAGCCGCTGGCCAGCTAAGCCAGAAGAGTTGTGCACATATTTTCTATGGCATCCCACCGAGATCGCGGGCTGGCGGATATGGCACCTTTGAGCTTTCACCATCCAGCCTTGTGCCGCTTGCTTATTAAAAATGCCTTTGTTTGCTCTGGAAATGTGACTTGCGGGCATTTTATGGCATTTGCTGTCATTTGACATGTCAAATGGATTAGCAGGAGACCAGACCAGGTGCTGGAGCATCAGTTCGTCTATTCTCAGTTGAATTAAAAAACATGTTTTATCCAAATAGAAATTTATCTAATGAAAAGCAATATTTTATCAACAAGGAGAATTTTTAAAATATAAAAGGTCAATAGCCCATTTAACGAAATGGCAAGATAACTTTCATTTGCTTTCATTTTAGCTTTCATTTACGTAATCAAACCGTAAATCAAATGATTAATTAATTAAGTTTATAATCGTGCAGTTCCATTGATGGGATGCAGTTGCGCTTGCAGATGCATTTTCAGTTATCATCGGGTTTTTATTGAAGTTAAAAAGCTCAATTATTAAAACAAATTTGAGTTAACGCCAATCGATTATAGGCCGTGACTGAACTATAGTCAAGAAATTAATTCCGACAAAGCAAACGCGTGGGAGGCTTAGGAATGTGTTTAATTAAAATTGTAAGGCGCAAATTATTATTATAATATCTGCATAAGTGTGAGAGTACGCGTATATTCATAGTAGGAAATAAAGAGAGACACTCATGGAACATGTTGTTAAGGGCATTTAGCCAATACACAAACCTCGTTTTCATCGCGCAACATGCCAACAATTTGTAGAAACATCCGCTCCGCATCGTTCTGTGGATCGCAGTTGGAGTAGGTGTCATCCATGAGGGTGATGTCACCGATGCGACAGTGTAGCTGCTCCTCGGACGAGGAGGAGTACAGCGACAAGATTTTGCGTCGCCGCTGCTCGTCGGCAGCATGTTGCAGCGCAACATCAACAACAGTCGAATGCGGCGCCAGCTGCGACGCGTGCGTTGCGGCTACTGTTGCTGCCTCGTCATCGGCATCTGCCTCATCGCAGCCGCTGCTGCTGAGCTGCGAGTAACTGAGACTCAGTTGACTGCTCTCATCGTGCTCCTGCTCATCGTGATCCAGCTCCAAATCGAGTTCCAGCTCATGCTCCAGCTCCGTGCCGCCAGTGCCGCTGTCGCCGCTCTGGGAGCTGGCCTTGGCCTGGCCAGTGGTAGCTGCGGCTGCGGCGGCTGCAGCGGCTGCATTGGCTACCACCACTGCCAGATGATTGTAGGCCTGTGATTCGCCGCTGCTGCTGCTGCTGCGACTGCGCCGCTTCATCGAGCGAAACGGCGACAGCAGGCGTCGACGCGTGCTGCCCGTGGGCGTGGCACAGGGCGGCAGCTGTAGCTGCAGTTGCTGCTGTGACGGCGGGCCTGCATAGCGTTCCAATGACCTTGACTTGCTGTGGTTGCTGTAGATCGTCGCACCGACATCCCTTCCAGCCTCAGCTCCAGCTGCAGACCGTCCAGCTAAAGCTTCTGCTCCCGTTGCCGTTCCCGCCGTAGCACTCGCCCCCGCCCCCGCAGACTGCCTTTGTTTTCTGCTGGCGTCGATGTGCGCGTTCTCTATAATTTCGCCAGCCTCATCGCTGGAGCTGTGAGACAACATCGCTGCCGGCGTCGTTGCAGCAAATAGTCGCATAGTTGTTGCTTGTCGATGTTGCTGTTGTTGCAGCTATTATTGTTGTTGTTGCTGTTGTTGTTGTTGTTGCTTCTGCTTGCGCCTTGCGTCGGGTTAATTAATCTTTCTACTACTATGCAGATTTCAGGTTTTTGTTGTTCTTAGGCACTTGGCTGCATCGTTTTAGGGCACATTCTTGCGTAATGAACGTTTCTATTTTTATGGACCGGTTAGACAGGATTGTTTTCGTTTCCTTTTACTTACTTTTTAGCTGGACAAATATGGCAACGCATTAGGCAAATAGCCGAACAACTACAACTACAAGTTCCTCTTTAACTACAAGTATATATATGCTCATATGTATATATATATATATACATATGTAATCGACGAAGCAAATAAGCCACTCAATTACGCCGAAATTTCTCAGGGCCCCCCGCCCTGTAAACATAGCCTAGCGTTAATTATCTAGACATATTGGAATGTTTATTAAACACGTTGTCGTTGTTGTTGTTGTTGTTGTTGTTGTTGCTGTTGTTGTTGCTGTTTGTGGAGTCGGGCGAAAGGTTGTCGGCTGCATTTTGTTTGCACAATTGCTGGGCGTGTGTAAATTATGTTGGGCAATATTTGCCTGTAGATAAGTTCTTTAATGTTTTAGGTCTCAAGTTAAGATGTTCTCTGCCGAGCCGTGACATTGTTGCTGTCGGCGTTTCCGACATATTTATATGACAATGAGTTTGCCAGAAATGAGGCACCTAGACACTGAGACAAGAGGATGTTGCTGGCGGACAAAACCAACAGAAAAGGTGGGAAAGTTTAGTGGAACGCCATCAAGTATATGAGCAAGTAAAGTTGTGCTCTTTGAAACCGGCGCAAAGTGAAGGGTGTGAATCAAGTAAATGAGGCAAAGGAATTTGAATTTCATATAACATTCGTTGAGTTGATGTAAGTGGTAAATATAAATAGTAAATACTGGTATAAGTGCCAATGCCACAAATGTATTCGAATTGTTGCAAAGCTGTGTCAAACGGTTGGTGAAACTCTTGTTGACCTTGCGAGCAGACACAACAATCAGGAACTTGACATTGAAAGCACAAGGTATTATGTTAACATCTAACGATCACTTAAAATGTCTATTATATGTAAAAGGTGGGCGGGTAAGCTTCGAAGTCAAGGTTTACTTTTTATGGCAATTTCTTTTAACCGCTTTAAAATTTACAAGAAAGCTAAAAAGAGAAGCCAGTTGTTAACAAAAAGAAAAAACATCTTACCACAAGCTTAACTTTATGCACTCGAAAAAAGTGTCAAGGAGTCGGTACTTATAACTAAGCAATGACCCCACAGAAAATAAGAATATCTTACATAAGAGAACGTGTTTAGTTTGCACGGCATGAAAAACAGAAGAATATGATATTTCAGAATGAAGTGACAAAAAGCGCAGTAGACGAAAGCTCATTAAAATTCTAAGCCGTAAAGCAAAACAAAGTTTTGAACAAAGTCAAGAGCGGTACGTGGTATCGTGTACCGGGTACCGGGTGCCGGGGCGTCTCTCGTCTCTCGTTGGGGAGCGAGAGTTCACGTCAGAAAGAAAGCTAACAAGCCAATGACAGCCAGACAGTCAGACAGTCAGACAGTCGACGCGACGACTGCGACCAGTTAAAAAAGAAGTTCCTAAACAAAATGGAGAAACAAAATAACCGGAATACCGTCAAGTAATGCCGGTAATGACATTGTAACGGTATTTATTACAACATAACAACGAATGACAAGTGTCTAATTAGTTGTGCCAACATAGCCCCCCTCCCGATTTCTAGGCAACTTTGTTGTTATTTGTTTGGGACATGCATAAATTAATGCTCAGTGCCCGGAGTTTCCACTGTTTCGAGCCGAAAGCCGCTCTCGGATGCACTTGGGAGGTAATTGAAAATGTGCCACACGCAATTTTAAATTTTAGCACAAAACATTCTTGATTGCGATTTATGTGCAACAACATGCTGTTGTGGGCACTAGCAATACGTGTGCGTGCAGAAAATTAGTATCTATTATTGGACTTATCATCTGTTATTGTTATTCTTGAATGCATTACAAATTATTTACGCAGAAAATGCATTTCAGATTTGATTGATGCACTATGCCCTGGACACGTGGAAAATGCCAATGAATTTCACTTTTTGCTCTCTAACGCACATTTTTCCTGTGGCCCACTCTGTTGTTGTTCTCTAATATATGCATACGGTATCTACTCTGGGACGTTGCCTTGCATACGAAATCCGTGTTCGGTTTGACAGAATACCGCATTGAGGTATGGATAAATGCGGGGATGAATATTGGAATGTGCTGTTGCCGGTGATGTTGGACACAGCGTTTTGCTTTTGATATGCAAATACTTTTTGCAACAGCAACGAAAAGTAAAAAAGTGCTTACGAATTGCTGCAAATCAGGGGAAATGGAAGGGATTTCAATCTATGAATTTTGCAAAGCAAAGAATTTATTGGGTACAACTGGCTCGATTTACTGGTCCCATAGCCACAATTGTATTTTCAATCAGCAGGAACTCTAGCTAACTGAAATGTGAATGCATTTGCGCAGAAAATAAATATTTATTTGTATTTAAGTAGAAATTCATATTGAATTTCAAATATTTGCCATTCACATTATACTAATTATCATTTACATATTCTAAAAGGGATACCAATAATCTGTTATTTGTATATTTTGTTTGCCTGTCTGCATTGCTGATACCTACAAATTTTGAACTTGCCAACTGTTTTGCAATTCGCAGCACATTTACAATATGTTATCTTTCATCTGTCCGATGGCGACTTGGGTAGATTTAATACCTAAATATTTTCACTTTCAACTCGACTAATACGAAATGCGCGGCACATGCGTTGCTGCCAAATGGTTTAGTGGCTGATTTGTATACAAGCAATAAGACATCGAGTCATTAAATATATATAACTCGCCGAAATTTGGTTATTTATGTGAAACCACAGGCAGCAACCAGATGGTAAATCCGTTTACCTGCGCCAAGAAGAAAACACATTGACGACCAATATATTTTTTAGTTTTGTTTATCAACAGCTGCTTCAAAAACTAATTAAGTGGCCAGAGCTTTGCCCCCGGGCCGTAGACAATGCGAATAGAAAGCCTGCGGTCACAAACATAACTCGTCACGATTCCCAGGTGTCTTTTCAGATTTAAGATCGCCCAACAATAGGGCACATGTGGATAGAGGTGTACACTCAAGACACGTCGAAAGATAGAGAGAGAGAGGGAGAGCGAGAGAGATCGACCGAGATCAACAACCGTGACAAGAATACGAGCAATAATTCAAGCATGGAAAGTCAAGGCAATTGCACTGCGACAATAGAAATGCTGATTCATGGACCGAAATGATAATGTAACAAAAGCGAGACTTACAGCCAAGTTAAAGTCACAGCGAAATGGTCAATTTATGCTGCTGCAACTATTGATAATAGCCGCGGCACGTGCCTCAGATAATTGTTGATTGATTAAGACAAAGTCTGCCTCCCCCTCGCAATTCATTGAAAACTTCGTAAACTGTGCTGTGCTGTTGGCATTTGTAATCAGTCTGTGTGTAATAAATTTGTATGATTCTTTTCAGCAATTGCCAAGCCACAATGCGAAGACTCTTCAAGCCAACGACTCTGCTCAGTGCATTCAACTCTGAAATGAATTCAGAAGAAACAGACAGCCCAGACGAAACAGCAAAAAATTAAGAGTCGTCCGAAGAAACATGGGACACGTTGTCATTACGGATTATTATATTTACATACACACAATATGCAACCGGAAATTTTCTTCAGTTTTATTCAATTTATTGTGATTCAATGATATAAGAGAATAATAAAAGCAAAAGTGCATATTATTATGCCACAGTTTTGGGTCTCTCCAATTGCCATTTGTTCGCCGGCTCGACGCTCGCCTCTCTGCTCTCGGCTCTCGACTGGTTGCGCTCTGTTTCGCTCTTGGTTTTCAGAAGTGCCTGTTAAACTCAATGCTAGCCATTGTGGGTTCTGGGTGCCCGCCCATGCATAATTTTCCAGAACTGCGCCCCGAGCGGGGTCGCTCCATTGTCAATGTTGTTTTTACAGTGCGTAAATTGTAACCGAAATGCATTTCTCGCCGAGCGATCCACACAATAGGGAAATGGAAAATGTGTGGGCGTAGTAAGCCCTCCATTTTCTATTTGTTTTGTTTCAAATATGCTTTGTTTTCTTTAATGGATGCAGTTCGTCAAGCAAGGCCATACAATACCTCCGCCAACTAGATATATGTATATATATATATTAATACATACAGATCGATAAGCAGAAAGTTCCACATTTGATCTAATGAACTCGTTTTGTATCAGGCAATGCAATTTGGATAAATCATTTTAAAGCATTTGTGTTGCGTTTAAGATATCATCTAGGAAATGAACAAATTTTAAGATAAAATAATTCATTTTCACCAAATTATTTTAATTTTCTCTTTTCAAAAATGCATCACCAAAATATGTTAATTCACAGCTTAACTACAAAGAAATATACCATTTGCCATGATTTCGACAAGCAGAAGTCCTATTCAAATTGACAAATCGCATAACACTTGATTGCTTTTCAGTTGCTAAGCGACTCAATCGAAATTGAACTTCAACGCGGAAATTCAAAAACAAATTAGAATTCGATAAATAGAATTTGGAAATCGCTCGCAATTTCTTTAGCATTTCTGGTTGACTGCACAGATTTGACTCAAGCACAGATGCGAATGGTGCATAACATAAATCGCATGCGTCATAGATATGCGCCACGCCCACACGGGCACATCAATATAGGCGCCACGGAAACTCACGACACAAACTGGCGTTGAAAAATTATATCAAATATAAAATGCAACTTATTGTTGCAGCAGCAGCAGCAGCAGCCGCAAGAGTTGCATATGGATAGAATGGCAGGCAGTTAGCAATGTATTTGGGCCGAGTTAGCCTGTTTTTCTGGCAAAAAAGAAAAACAAACAAGAAATGGGCAGGGCGCACGAACAAGATGGCGCTTTGACCATGGCCAGCAATAAAAGTCAAGAGTGCCAAGCGACATGGCACAATTTATCACAAACAAATGATCGCAACAAGCCGAGCCATGAAATGGAGAATGCGAAATTGGGAATGGAAATGGAAATGGCAATGGGAATTCGAATGGGAAGGAGGTCAGTCTGAGAGTCTAGCTTCAATTCAAGGATGACGGCCCCTCTGGCGAGGGCGTGGCTGGTTGCGCGCCGCACCGCGCCGCGTCGCGCTTAAAAGGCTTTTGGTTAAACGAATATTCATATCAATTTCGTGTGCCGTCGCTTGATGGTGCGAAGACTTTGGTAGGTGGAATGGCAAATGGAATCAATTGTTGAATTTTCCACAGTCGAGGCGAAGCGAGGCGCAGAGACTTCGGGCGAAAATAACGTGAAAAATTTACAAGATGTTTTCGTTGCGATAAATAAAGTTGCAAATGTGAGCTGCATCAGCTGGCTGGCAACTCGATACTCCCTTTGCTGCTGCTCCATCTATTCGTTGCATAGGAGGTGCACTTTGTATGTCCGCCTGACAGCAATTTGCCACAAATTGCTGCTACGCATTCATACAAATTGAAGGTCTGCCGCTTGCGTGTGTGTGTGTGTGTATGTGTATGTGTGTGTGTGAGTGCGGGGCTTAGAAACTGGTCCAATGTTCTAGGACCTTAAGACTTGTTTATTGCATCGCCCATGGCAGAGGCTTTTGATATTCCTGTTGTCGTGGCTGTTGCTCTTGCCGTTGGTCTTCCTCATATTACCTCACTTTGTATACAAACGCAGTTGCGATTCAACTGGGAGTGTGGCCCGAGGTGGGTGGAGTTACTTGTGCATTGTGTGTGGCCTGGCCAGGAGATATGCTTTGTGTTATTGTTTGTCGGAATGACAGAGGCTTATAACAATTAATTACCAGAATTGATGAACCAAGAATTCCATTTTATGCAGTCTTCTTCGATTTGTTTCAATGTTTAATATGTATGTGAGAAATACAAATATGAAATGAAGCCATAAACTGAGCGACCAGAAATATCCAACTAAATTCAGTTATTCAATCAGATAACCAAAGGTATGCAAGAACAATCTATAGAATTTAACAATTTATATTTGTATTATACTTCAGATAAAAGTATCTTAACTTTCTTTTAGTATTATTGTCAATATCTTTGAAAATGAGCACAGCAACTTGACTTATGAACAATTGAAATAAATGTTATGCAAATATAAACCACAATTGAACTTCACGGCAAAAGTAGTTTTAAATCAAAATACACGTTAAGAAATCGCAGCGGTCTTGGGTTCATACAATCCAAGGAAGTGCAGTGCAGAAAGTAATTTTGGCATTTTTTATGACGCCGCATTTTGATAAATATTAAATGCGTTTGAGACGTGAGACGCATGAAAATGTGTTAGGGGGTCGTGAAAGAAATTTATGACAATAGTAAAATGTTATCATTGCGCCAGGAGGGGAAGGATTTTTCAGCAGCCAAAAGTTGCGAGAAAAAATGTTCAAAAGTGGCAATTAAAGCTGCTCTTAAACATAAACATATATATAAGCCATATCCATATTTAATCCACCCAATTAGAAAAGTACAAGCAGAGCAGCTATTGTCAGATTAGGGGGAGTGGAGGACCAGGTAGAGCGCTGGGCAGTGCGGCCTTTGTAAGAATTTTTGTTAAAGCCAAAATGGATGCACGTATCAAGTGCAGCAGCTGAACGAGAACGAGAACGAGACAAAGGATTAGGTTGGAGCTCTGGCTTGTCTCTACGTGTGAGCACTCGAATGCATGTTCTTTTGTTTGCGAAAATTATTTTATAATCATTTTATCACATTTTCAAACCAAGTGCCCAGTTGCCAGCAGCAACAACAACAACGACAACTACAACAAAGTACTGGCAAAACTTTTCATGGCACACACCTGCTGCCCGGATTCGAGAATGAAAGGGTACGAGGATGGCAGGGTACGCCGAGGACAACAATAGTTTGTCCGCCTCCCTCTCAGGCTGCCTGCAACTTTGGCCTCCTATTGATGCCATGCGGGCTGTCCTCTCCCAGCTCACGTTCTGAGAGGCGCGCACACACACACAAATACACACATTGAATCTTCATTTTCGTTAGACAATGACAAAAATGGAGCATAATAGATAATATTAAGTGCAAGTGCAGCAGGCAGACAACAGATAGCGGAGAGAGAAGCCAGCACAAAAAGATGATCAAAACTCAAACTCCAAAAACTCAACCTGGCAGCGGAACTTTGCCGTTGCTGCCACCATAGCCAAAGCCTCGACTCGCTGAGCAGAATGCCATTAATAAAGTGTATTGAATGGCTTTCAGCCAAATGCAACGGAGTCCCCAAAATGGTGGCTACGTTGTCTGGAAAAAAAGCAACCCTTTGTGTTGGCAAATGCATCGTTTAACTTAATCGCTGGATAAACTTGGCAGCTGACAGGCGTCCAAGTGATATATGGAATACACATAGATCGATAAGCTGTCCAAAGAGATATGTCATAATGTTAAGTGTTCAAAAGAAACAACAAATTTATTTAGTAAAATAAATAAAAAGCACACAAAAAGAGATAACACTATCGTTCTCCTTTGACTTTGACTGCGTTCATTTTACCCCTTTAGCGAAACCCACCCACATACTTCTGAAAATCAGACTGGGCTTAACTCGACCTCGGTCCAGCGGATGTTACCTAAGTAAACAGAACTAAAATATGAAGCCTGAAATATTATTAATCCGTTAGGGGTATTTATTATTTGTCCAAATTCTCCGCAAGCTGCTGCAGCCAACTCAAATATTAGTTCGGTAAATTGAATTAGGAATTCCGTAAAACTCTTCGCCAAGTCTCCGCCTCCACATATTAAATTTTCCTCTAAAATAACTTTGCATATGATTTTGAGCAGGCCCCTGGCGCCAGCCAGTAAAGTCGACTATGGGCAAGACAAAGTTTTCAACTTTAATAGGAATAAAACAGGCACCGACCTGTGCAACACTCAAGCCCAGAGGCGGACCCTCTCTGCCCTCCAGCGATGCGATTGCATGGAGCACAATTAGTTACGGCAGCTTTCATCAAATTTTAGCAAAATTTTCCCACAAAATAAACGCAAAATTCACCGTCATAAATTAAAGACGCAGAAACCTTTATATGGCTCAGCAGTAGGTGGAGGCTGAGGGTGACTCAGGTGGGTGGAAGCACTCGGAAAGGTAATGGCTTTAAGCGTTTGGCACCTACGCAACGAGAAGCCATTCCAGGTGGCTGGCGGGGTAGAGAACAATAATATGTTTAATGAGTTATAAAAAAGTCCGTTTACAACCCGTGCAAAAATGAATACTCCTGCTGCCAGTTAAACAGGCAGCGTGTGCAGCTACTGAGAGCATTATTATTAAGGTATTACGGAAAACGAAAGTTGGCATTCTCCTCAAATGGCATTGTTTGAACAACAACAATAACGAGCACAAGAAATTCAGCTGGGCACCTGATATGCGGACTTAACAATTTGAAAGTTTCAACTGCATTTCAGCCAAATAATTTAGTCACAATATTTTATGGCTCAATTTCCGTTTTCCCAACTTCCGCCCGCTGCCTGCATTGAGCCGCAACGAATGCGCCCAAAACAAGTTAAAGCTGCTGCGGATGATTAAACACAGCCAGACCCAGTTCAGCTGGAGCAAGAGGGATAGAGCGAGAGAGAGAGAGACACAGAGAGAGAGAGAGAGAGAGAGAGAGAGAGCGAAGCAGTCAGTCAGAGACGAAGTTTTGCACCAAGCCTAGATTTGACTGCCATTTGTTTCTTTTGTGAAAAATGATAAATACGCTGAGATCTATTTCAGTGTATATCTTTGTAGTTGTTTTGCTTTTGTTTTTGTTTTTTTTTTTTTTTTGGCGGGTGTGTCACTTAATGACTTTTTCGTTGAATGCTCAAGGAACCAACAGCCAGACATTGCTGGAAGCGAGATATTTTCAGCTGTTGTTTGCTTTTATTGTTAACAATATTGTTGATTATCTGTTATCCATTTTTGTATTGTAGTCAAGGCAACTGTGAGGCAGCAAAAACATGTAGATGTGGCACGGATATTAAGCTAGGCAAAGGTAACTTTACGATGAAAATGCGCAGATTGAATATTTTGAAATTGATCGAATTACCCACAGCACATTAAATACTTAATTAAGGTATAATTTTAATATATAAATAAAAGTTTCTTTGTAAATATATTGCTAACTAAATGCGTTTTTCTCATGAATGCAGAGGTGCATATTAGTTAGAAAATTGACAAGAGAAATAATGTATAAATAGAGCTAAGACTCTGAATTCCACGAAGTCTGAAGATACAAAATTAGATAAAATTTCCACAGTATCTAGAAATGGCCTGAAACAATAGTCTGTTGAATAAGTGTGATACATAATAGAAAAGTTGTAATTATGGAATTTAACATAAAATATAAAGTTACTTAATATTTAAAATTGTTTTTAGGCTGCAAACCTCAGTAATGTGCTGTTGTATAAAACATAAACATAACTAATTTGAGCATCAATCACGGAATTTTAGTTCCAAGCGAATAGTATAAGCAGCTTAAAATTGTTTCTAGCTGCAGATTTGTAATTAAGCGCATTTCCAATGACAAACTCAGATACAGATACAAAGGCCAGACGCAAATCTGTAAAACTAAACAGTCAACCAACTGAACAACTTGGCATGGCATGGCATGTTGCCGAGCATTAGACTATGGCTTTAAGTGGGAACTGGGATTGGGATTGGGATTGGGAATAGACGTCTAGCGGGCAAGCGTAATATATTTGCATTAACCCAGTGACACATTTTGACATAATCTGATTAATTGGCGTGTAAAAGAGAGAAATAAATTGAGCGAACTAATGAAGCGAACTAAGTAATAGAGCGAGACAAAGATGTTGCAGTCGCAAGTTACCAGAAGATTGCAACTGGAGCCGACGCCCACGAGCTGGCGTCCAGGCGCTGAAAATTTAGTGCGAGTCGCCATGTGAGTCGCTTCCAATTTCCAGCGAACAGACCGCCTGTTGCCGTCCGCCAGCCTGGCTAATAGTCAATTTTTCTTTATACAATTAATTGATGTCAACGGCTTGCAGCAACCAGGAAGATTGAGCAACCAGACCGCAAAGCGGCGTCGCTATCGTCATATCGCCGCTTTGGCAACTTCATCAAAGACGCGTCAAGAGTTGGCGGCAAACTGGCGGCGTTCGTCTTTCTTGTGGCTGGAGCTGCTTTGGCTTTGGCCTGGCTGTCAGTCACAGACGCTGCCGACGCCGCAAAATCAATCAGGCATGGAAAAGCACAGCCCCAGTCCTCTGGCCCGCATTCCAAATCCATGCTTTGTGCAGCGCGTTTGCGGCCTGCCGCCCACAATTTCAATTTATTAAATGACATTTGTTTTGTGCGCCTGGCTCGATATACTTGTATTTGCATTTGCATTTCTATTTGTGTTTGTATTTGTATTCGCCTAGATATTTTCACAAACATATTTGCGCCTATGGCCCCAAAGCATCAATTTTTAATTTCATTAGCGTGGCGCGGCCCCAGAGCCCCACTTTGGTTTTTCATTATCTGTTTTTCCAATTTGCATTCGCCGGTTTTGTGTTTTGGTTACAGCACTCGCACATTTTCCGGTTCATGCTTTGCCCATTTGAATTTTAAATGATTATTGATTTTCTCCATTTTTATCTGGATTTCCTTTACTTTATTTTTCGTTGTGTGCTGTATTTTGGTTGAGTTATGCTTATCGATGGGCCATTCTGTGGCCTACTAAATAGGCTGTGGCTGGCAGCCAAGGCAAATATTCAAATTCAGGGACAAACAAACTTGTTAATTACCCAAAGTGCACAAAGTTCACAATCTGCGTGTAAAGTACAAACAAACAAAGCTCGACGCACACTGTTCAAAAATAACATTCAGGTAATCATTTGGGATAAACAAAGCCATTCAATGAAGGCTGCCAACAGCAGCTGGTGCCACAAATTGGATCTAAAGCCTTTTTAACAGCTGCGAATAAATATAAACACAACGAAGGCACCTCAGGTATTCATCAGTTAGTCATTAATTCATTAAACCAATTTCAGTGGTTTTGCATCAATTTAAAAACTATTAAACCAATGCTCAAAGTGTTCAATTAATTCGCGTGGACTTCAATACTTTTTGCATACTCAATTGATACTCGCTTATTTAGTCGGGAGTATTTGAAATGCCGTCTGAACAAAAGTCACAAAGTAATCAAATAAATTTGTAGAGTAGATGTTTAATTAAAGCCACAATGCTTATGTTTCGAATTGATTTAATATGATATTTTCAATTATGTTAAATGCCTAGGGTATATAAATAGCTTGCCAATTATATTAATAGTTGAACCCAAGGCACCATCGTGCATCGTGCTTATACAAATGAAAACCGCAACGAGAAATACAGGAATTCCAACGCACCTGGCCATAATCTAAATGTTTATTTAACAAATAAATTGGGCAAAATTGCGCAGCGCATATTGCCAGAGCAGAGAAGATACCAGCCCAACACAACCCAGACCATCCCACACTAACGGACTGCTTGAAATATTTCATGGGTGGTGGCCATTTATATATTTATGCAATTAAAAGAAAATTGCTTTTGTGTATTTACGATGCAGGTCGGAAAAACTCTAGCCAAAACCAAATACAAATCATGTAAAATCTGTGCAAATATTGGAAGCTAAAAGAAAATATAACAGAACTTAAGTACATGAAATAAATCTGGATATAAATTTTGGAATAAATTGCAATAGTTCAAATAGCGGAAACATTTCTATGAAACCCTGATGCAGATTTTCTACTAGCTCAACAGAAAACAGAAATTAAATTTAATTTAATTTAACAATAATTTTTCAATTATTTAGATAAATAGAAATATAGAAATATAAATTTAGAAAAATAGAAATAGAAAATAGACCAATTTTTATTATACTTCCATAGAACAATTTTAATGATAAAAATATACAAAATTTGTTTTCTGTTGCATGTTGGAATTCTTGATGCGAGGAGCGGTGGCAGCTGCTTATTAAAATCCACTCTTGGCTCTTGACTTCGGCTCAGAAACGATTTGCCATGCTTTCTAATATTTGAAAATAGTTGCAGCTCATTAAAGTCGCATTACAGCTAGTGTCAAAGGCGCGGGAATCGCGTACGCGTTGTACTTGTTACTTGGCTTAGTCTGCACTTTAAGCCATTTGCAATGACGGCTTTTACTTTCCCTTCGATGCCGTGATTTTCGACAGAGCAGAAAAAGCTCAACTAGATAGTTTGGTATTTAATGCTTCACGCTTAACTGGCCGCATCGATGGGCTGATTGTTCATTTGAAGTCAGTGTCTTTGATGCGGGCTGACTTGACGTTGATAAATGAGGCGATTCGGTTGTCTGCGAGTAGGTTCTACTGTGAGTTCTGTCAGTCGCCTAACTAACGAACCAACTTAACAATGTATAACTTTAGTTAACTTGGCTCTAAAGTTCATCTACACGCAGTTGTTGATGTTGCCCCGCTTCATGTAAATTTTCTGCTCAATTAAGTTGTCAACATTTTGACAAACATTTGCACTCATTAGAGACTTTCCCTAGAATTATTAATACTTGGCTGCTGCAGCCTTCCCTATCCGCATCCAAGAGCAAAGTCGAGTGGCAGGCAATTTGTGGGTGATTTGCATAAAATGCCTCTTCGAGCCGCCACTTGGCCACTTCGCCAGTTGTGGGCTGTGATTTCTTTTGGCTGAGCTGCTTTTGCCACTTCCTGGCTAATGTAGCTAAAGAATCTGTCAGTCAGCCCGTCTGACAGTCGTCGATGTGAATTATTTCATTTGTTTGCCTCTTGATGCGCTTAACAGTTCAATGAAGCGTGTCCGCATCACGAGAGGGCGTAAACACCCTCTACAATTTCTGCTACTAATCACAATTTCGATAAAAAAGGTTTTACCCCGGCAGCGCACATTTAATTGAGTGAAACTCCTAAATACGAGAACTCACTATATAATTGTTCAATTGAAATGATTCAGATGATTGGGTGGCAACTGTCCACTATCCACTGTCCACTGTCCAGTGTCTGATAAACAGGCAGCAATTAGGGCAGCAAATTTTTAATTGATTGAAACATTGCTGACAGCGACTTTCATTGATAGTTCGCCCCGCTCGGAGCTTGGTTTCGTGCGGAAGCGTGAAAAAGCGCAAAGCCATCGACAAGCTGCTCACTTATCGCCGCTGTTCACAGCTGCCAATGTGCTCTCGGACCAGGCCCAAGCGCCGATCAGTAGGCTTCGGCCAAGCTACGTGCTCGTGGAACATAAGCCATAAAGTTGTATGCATAAGTATGTGGCGAATCGCTGGAACATACACATGTGGCTTCGGTGTTAAATATTATTCGATATGCAATAATGCTCAGGCAGATGATATGTTATCAAATCAAAGTTGGGTATTGCTTATAAAGAAGAAAGCTTTCACTTGATAGCGCTAGCAATACATTTCCTTAACGAGGTTTTGTCATATCATATCTTTTTGAAGTACAATAAACATCTTGCAAATTCCCAATGTTAAACTGGCGCACAAGCAATACGATAGCTTATAGATAGATACGTATTGATGTATGCTAAAATATTTTAAACTTTCTATGTAACGATTTCGTGTGGCATCGGCAAAGTGCTATGCAGCATCAATGGACACTTTTTATGCCACAGCTTAATTCACTTATCTGACACGCTCAGCTGCAATTTATTCAGATAAGTTATTTATTCACACTAGCAGATGCTTGTGCTTGTTATTCTTCTATTTCTAAGCCAAAGATACATTTCATGCACTCGGCAGATGCTTGAAATGTGCCACTGCCACTGCCACCACACCCCACAACAACAACAACAACAACAGCAAGAACAGCGACAATAAATGCGCTTAAGCCTGGCACTAGATATTTTTCTTTGCCTTTGGGCACAGTTGGATACATGTACAAGTTGCTGCTAGTTGTGTTTTCTTATGCAATCCATCGGATACATTTTAGCAGCTCCATCACTTGACATGCAAAATGCACAACGACGGCGACTGGCTGCTTGCCCGATCGGCTGTCTGTTTGCCTGTCACTCAGTCCACTTATTGGCGCTCGTGTTGCACATGCAATTGAGTTGCAGTTGCATCTTTGGGCCTATAAATAAGCACGTCAAACAGTTAACACCATTAGCCGCATATTAATTGGCCGAAATAGACACCACGAAATAACACCAGCAGGATTAAGCGCCACGACGAAGTTGCGGTCGCGACATTTGCCTGACATTTGTATAAATGCCATAGAAGGCGTCGCATTGCCACATGTGGAAAGCCTTAAATGGCACTTGGCGTCTGCAAGTCGCGTATGTCAAAAAGATATTCGCACACACACACACGCACACACACAACAAGTATATAAGATACGAGCGCAATGCTCTATCCTCCGTCCATTGCTATGCAAATGTCAGCCTGGAGTGGAGGGTGCTGCGTGGGTGCGGTACGGCGGCAATTGCGGCAATAATTGCACATTTGAGGCACGCAGAAATTGCCAGATCTACACCCCCCCCCCCCCCCCCCCCCCCTCCATCACCCCTTGCCTCTACCAATGACTCTTAGTGTACTAATAAATATCAATTGTCTATGCAACAACAATGACAACAAGTACTCCCACAACAACAACAACAACAACAGCAACATGTTTTTGCCTTGTCTTTGCATTTCTTTTACTGTTCTTACAACATTCAGATACATAGGCACATAAGCACACGCACACACTCACACACGCACACACACAGACAACATGCATAAATTAAGTGCAATTAGCATAAACAATTTTCAGCTTTTAGCTGCAATCAAGAGGGGAACACACAAACGGGAACTGCCAGGAGCATCTACATGCAACCGCGCGGAATGTGCTGTGCTAGTCGGCTGCAAATATGGAAATATCAACTGCGAAAATTTCAGATGTTTGGATGCATTATTTGGAAACCAAATTTGGCATTCGAGTTGATATATGCTACTTTGTCAGGATTATTTCTGATTTTCGGTAACAGTTGTTAAGAGTAAAATATCCAATTTTTCCCATGTCTGCTTGAAAGACTATACTAGCTTAGTCGTTTATCCATAGAGACACGCCATGTCTTGTTTTTAAAGTAAATGCTTTTGTTATAACAAATTTAATAAAAATGTAAAAACTTTAAGGCTGCAAGCGCTAAGGACGGCTGCTCGACTGTAAGACTGTGATGAAAGAATAACAGCTGACTTAAACTAATTAATTAGTGATGTAATATATACAATTAGCTAATTTAAGTATTCAGTCGAATTCTATTAGCTAATGCATTTCAAGTAACATTTGTCTTTCTCTCCATTTCTTTATATTTTGCTTGACTCGTCTTCTAGATATGTTAACAGAGTGTTAATACCAGCTCAACTAACTAACGATTTTGAATCCTGATTATGTTTAAATGAATAGGTAAAGCACTTGCAATTTTCTTACAATCAGGCCTATCCATATACATACATATGTATGCATGTATATGTTATGTAACGAAATTCACTGGAATCCAAAATGATGACTTCATATTGCAGCTGTTTTCAAGCGAAACAAATCCAAGTTTCGTATAACATTTGCAGACAAAGAAGCTTCGAATCAACTAATAAACCATGCCCCTTATCAAGGCCAACCAACACAGAGTGGGTCCCCATAAAGCTGACAAGAAACCGAAGTGGGAACTCGAAGCGACGAACCCTCCTCGTCTGGCCAGAGCCCGCACATGGTCGGTGTTTGCTTACAAATTTTATACTACATATATAGACATACATATGTATATATGTTTTTAAATGAATATACATATATTTGTTTATCTGTAGTGCACGCCAAAATGCGCCTCTGGAATGTATTCACGAGTATTCTGTGTTAAATGCCGTTTAGTTCAGAATGCACGAAATGCAAAAGTAAATAAGTGCAGGGCAACCGCAGGTAAATAAATAAAAATTTAAGAAATTTAAGTACATTTTCGATTGCTTGTTTATGGGAAGACGGACAGTGATCAGGTCATGAGAATATGAACGACAATGAAAAATGTTAACAACAAAAACAAGAAGGCCCAACAAATGCAGAGCTACGCAGTAGGATATATTTCATATAAAATTATTATTAAAGGGTAGCTTTGTGCGGGAACAGAGATTGTTGTTTATATGTTGCAGTTTATGTAAATAATAATAATAAACATATGTATGTCATGACTGCAGCTGCCGTCAATAAAATATTAAACCAAACTGTCGCCAGAGCCAACTCTGGTCAAGAACTTGTCATTTTGAACAATTTTGTAGCAAGGTCATATTGTTTAGTTACAATTTATAGACGCGGAAAAGCACATATAATAAATTTCGAAATGCATCTTGAATATTTTCTTTCTAATGATGTACATTTACTGTCGCCGCATGTGAGAGATGTGCATTTAATTACTCGTAAAGGGCAATCAAATATGTCAACGTATGTGTGGCATGTTTTTCAATTCAAAGCGCTTTGCTTGGACAGTGGTTCGTGATTATTAGTTGTGCAGAGAATTCATCAAGAAATCAAAATATTTGTGTATCAATTAACATTTGTGGCCTCAATTGGGAGTCTCAATTGGGCAATTTTTCTAAGGAATTACTTTTTTGTCTCTTGTGCTGGATTCTTCTTCACGTAATTGGTTAATTATTATGTATATCTGTTCTTTTTCATGTAGTCTAGTATTATTCAATGCAGCGCTATGAGCAGTAAAAAAAAAGCTAGGCCACTGCATTAATTGGTCGCAATGTGGCGCTTATCTGCGCAGCCACCCATTCGAAGTGGGTCAAAGTTGCTCTGCGGTTCAAATCCCTACCGCAACTCGTAAATTTGTGGGGTTGCAAACATGTGCGCTTCTAATAAACACGAGCATAGCTCTGTAATAAAACAGAATCATTAGAGCTCGTCCATTAAAAACCAGACGAGGAGACGGCAGCTTCGGATTTCATTCGAAATTCTAAATTTGCTGCATTCGGTGGCATTAATTATGTGCCTTGTGGCGCTTTTCAACGCCATCATGAATATCGGCCGCATCATAAAAAACAATATAAACAAGATCCGTATCGGAAGCGAACCCCCTCGTGCATTTGTAGTGTATAGCAATTGTTATCATTGGACTGTTAGATAAAAGTGACAAATTTATGCCCGACTTTTGTTTCACGCAATTTGTATGAAATGGGAGTGTATTGTATGTTGTGCGTTATTGTGTACAACAAATGAATATTATGGGGCCCAACACATGTTGTGAGATTTATGCTCTGGTGGGTTAATAGTATATGTGGACAAGTAATAACAGAAAAAGGTATAACATAAAAGAGTAAACGTACTTTGAGCGTGTTGGTTATAAGAATTTGAGCTACAACTGAAACTGAACTGGTCTGTAAAATACAAAAGATAATTGAAAAGAAACAAATTGATAAGAATATTGACAGAAACATATTGCTGATTAATAACAAATGCATTAATGAAAGTAACTAAATTTATTATTTAAGCTGCAATTAGTTGCCTTCAAGACCTTCTGCCAGATGTGTTGCACACACATCTGAGCAACAGCTGTCAAACTTTTTGCCATCAATAAAAATTCCTTTTCACTTTGTTGTTAATGAACTACACAGACATGCACTTTTTCAAAACAGCCCACAAATGAGTCCAACGAAAGCGACTTCAAACAAATGTTGACATCATCGATGAGTCCAGGAATTTGAAGTGAATAACCGGCAAATGAAAATCAAATGGGGGCAAAAGGGACCCTCGAGTTGAACTTTGCCTCGAGAAATGTTGTTAATTTCATACAAATTTCGACACTAAAGTGCCACAAAGTATTTTATTATGTGGCGCATAACTTTAATGAATGCAAAACCTTGAGCACATTCCAGATGGCGCCTCGCACATGAGGCATGCACAGTTTGACTCATATCGTCCTAATTAACCAACTGACAACAAAGACAGTTGCGACTGTCCCGCCCCCGTTTTCATTCTCGTTCCCGTTGTGGTGTTCTCGCTCGTAAGCTCGTCCTCGCCAGAGACACGGATGGAATGTGCACAAAGAGATAAGCCAACAGCAGCAACAGCAACAGCAAGCAGTAGCAGCAGCAGCAGCAGCAGCAGTAATAACAATGACTAACAACTGTAAAAGATAAAAAATCGCACATACGTACATCGAGATATGCAGATGAAGATGTGCCACAATGTAAATCCAGCTGAGATACATCCAGACATAAGTGTAAGTAAGTACGTGCGAGTATATAAAAGACGAGGCGTTGGAGTTACTTGAATCCCCAACAAAGCTCAAACACATGACAAATATAAAGCAGGGCAGGCTGTGCCTGAGTCTGGCTCGCAATCTCAGTCTGGGGCTTGATGTAGCCAGGGCAACAGCATATAAAGCGATAACTTTAACAAATAAACTGCTTCAAAGTCCTCACTTCAGCAGGCTGGCGGATCTCATTCTTCTGCGCTCCCCTTTGAGAAAAAGATTCAATCAGATGCAAAGTAAATAATAATAAACGACCTTCACTTGTTGTCACCGAGTCACATCGCGCCCTTAGGCTTTTGACAGCCGGGCGTGGGATATTAAAAGTGTGGTCGGGCACAGTTTCTAGAAAGGGGCCAACCAAATGAAGTCATTCTCCTTTTGCGAGCATATGAAATGTGAGATGTATTGAATTGAATGACTTCTTAGATACTGAACATGTTTATCCCATGGTAAATCTGTGCATTTAATTATCTGACTTATCGCGACCGATATGCAGGGAAACTCTTCTTAAGTCACATGCAAATTTCATTATCACGCAATGTGATAAAGAAAAACTGAGATGGCATGTTAATTATTATAGATGACGAACCATAACTACCTACATACTTCTATTAGAAAAAACGTTTATTTAGGATATAGAAAGGATGTTCCACAAACATTTGGATGTAAGATTTACCGCTCTGTTAACAACAAGAGCTCGCGCTGTTAAGACAAAGCTGTTAATTTTAATGTAAATCGTTGATATTCTAACCATGCCCATGCCCATGCTTATTATGAAAATACAACATATTAAGTGTATAAGAAAATTTCGCTAAAAACATTTGAAATATTTGCAAGAGCTATACACCGACAAATTGAAATCATTTTGCTGTGTAAACAGCAATTTTTCTTTATAAAATTGCAGTCAAAATAAAGTGTCTCGCTTAATTTATTTTTAAAAATTACATTAAAAAAAAAACAAGTATTATTTTAGCGCATGCAGCACAAAGGTTTGCTTAACGCCGTCGCCATATTTTCCCAACCCCACAACAACAACAATAACAACCAAAACAAGTCGATGGTATATTTAGTCTAGAAGCTAGACTCTAGATAAAGTATCCAATACGCGCACAGCTACCGATGTACAAAGAAATGCACAAAATGAAAATAAGACAGGGAAAACTTGACAAAAAAAAAATAAATAAAAACAAATTTGGGCGCACAATTTTAAACGTGACTGTTACAAAGAATTTCATTTAATTTATCACACAAATTTTTGCCATGTTGCCGACGTCGCCGACGTTGACAAAAATTATTGTTATAAATTCGACCTTATTACTCTTGTTACTTTCGTTTGTTGTACAACAGTTTTTCGCGCTTGTGACTTGGGTTTTTTAGCTGTTGCTGGTTTTCAATTTCACTTCTTGGGAAGCAAATGCGCCCGGATTAAAGATATTAAAATAAAAAGCAAAGCTTTGAAGCAAGAACACGACACTGAGCACAAAATCACTTTGTTTTTGGTTACTTATTGGGATGAGTTCTCGCTGCACTGAGTACTTCATGTATCTCACGGATGCAAATGTATCTTTCGTTTGGCCAATGCCGGCTGATCGCGTTCTGCGCGCGCCGCTTCTACAAAAACGCAACCAACTTACGCGCCGACGTTTCGTTAACTGACCCAACAACAACGCCGGCCGCATGCGTTAAGTGAACGGCCGTCAGCGTCTCTGCCGGCGTCGACGTCGCGACGTTGCTGCAGCCACTTTGCGCTCAAACTCCACAAGCAAACGAAACTTGTTCTCCCCAATTCACACACTCACACTCACACTCACGCGCTCATTGGGCTACTCCTCACAAGCACTCGGTGCACACTCACGCACTCGCGAGAACTTGTTGCTCGCTTTTTTTGAGTTTTGTTTATGCCCTGGCATTGTCTGCATATGTATGTAAATATGTTTGTATGTGTGTTTCTAGCTGTTCTCTGTTTTTTTTTTTTTTTATATTTTTTATTTTTGGCTAGTGTGCTTTGTTTTGTTTCCCGCTTGCGCTTTTTTTCCCATTTTATTTGTCTCTCTTAGCTTCTGGCTCATTAAGTGGCTGTCGTACGTTGAGTACGTTGAGTGCTTGTCTACCGGCCAATTGAGTGGTGCTCTTGAGTGTTGTTGTACTCGTAACATTTCAATGAGCTTTACGATTTGCTTTGTTTATTGCCACAGTTTTGTTTACGTTATTTTATTTTTTGGCTCAATTCGAAACATTTATAAATGCATTTGAATGGCTCGTTTGACGCTTTGCTTTATTTTTCGCGCATTTCGGTTGCTTTTATTTGATTTTTATGGCATTGCACGCATATTTTTGTGCGCGCCTTTTTTGACTGTGAATGATTCGGGGGCTTATGAGTCACGGACGGGTTGTGGATCATAATGGAACGCAGAAGGATTTATTCGTTTGATATATTCATGTGTATAAACAGACAAGCATGGCCATGAATTTGTGAGAGATTTATAAGGCTTTTGTCAAATGTGTACCCGCCTTATAAGTATTAGTATACATATATATATTTACGGAAGTACTTTTTAGATATTTGTAACATAAAATACAAATTGTAGAGCTCAGGATGAGAGTTCGGTAAAAGCAAAACAAATTAAATATTTCTTCAAAGTATTTTTTAGCTGGAATATGGACCAAATTCTGTACAAATATTTGCTCAATTGTTTGATGTCCAATTAAACGATTCCCACTAGAAATATTTAAAATATTGTAACTCTGACTCTTACATCTTGATGAATATTTTCTGGGAATAGAAATGGCTTACTGTTCAATAAAATTCTTGCCAATTTTGAGGTCATCTCAAGTCCCTTAACCTGAATTCCACAATTGTTGGCCTAGTCAGCAGCATTTTCTGCTGCATTAACTAGCAAAGTTTATTCAGTTTTTCTACGCTTTTAGTCAATGGAAAAAACTGCAGATAGCTTAAAATATGCCGATGGCTTTTGCTGTGGGTCTCACATCTAACAACTGCATGAAAGCCTCAGCAAAGCTGGGGGCAGGCACAAATCTAATAGACAGATGATTTTATTAAATGGCAAAAAGTAAAATGCTGAAAACATTTGCTATTTGTCGCTTTCCACAGCCATCGACATCATTGCAACACGTGGCAAAGTGGGCAAAATGCATGCAACGAGTTTATCATAGGAGTAGACAATTTTTTTTTTATATAATTTAAGACGCAATAGCTGTGGATTTGTCTACACTTGTGCCGCCAGCAAAGGACGTGGCAAAAAATTTTATTAACTGCAGACGCGACAGCACGGACGGATTGACTTTGGACAGACAAAGTGTCAGCTGCATGGAGGACAAGTGTGTTTTTTTTCGATATTTTGCCGTTTTCTATTTTGAACTGTCGCTGGAAAATCTATTTTGAGCGCATAATTTTTCACACTGCCACCTTTTGGGGCAGCATTTTTCTTCCGTCGCTCTCCACATGCATATTTTTCCTCACAAAAGTCGATTTGTCGTCTGCAAGGCAAAAAGTATCTTTGGGCTTGTTTCTGCTGTTGTTTTTGTTGTCGGATTTCCTGCATTTGTAAATTGGATTCGAGTCTGTGAGCCGCAGAGGCCTCGCATTGAGCCATTTGCATGTGGTGTTTCGTTACAATGAAATTAAGTTGAGAGCATTTTTGGTTTTTGTTCCTTTTAAACGTAAAAACGATGAATGAAAAATGCATTCGAATCTTTAAGACTTGCTTGCCATTTAGTAAAATCTAAAAATGCCACCAATTAAACATTACATTTATCTTATAAAAGATATATCTTTATATTGCGCTTCTCTTTTGCGTGCAGAGAGTAGGCTGCATGCACATTTACATACATATATTGAAAGCAAAGTCCATTTAATAGCTATCTTATGGTTATTCGATTTTTTAAACGTTTACCAAATATTGCAAATGGGACAAGCAAATATTTATGAAAAATATGCCAGACCCAATGTAGTTACAAGGGTCAAATTTTAAAAAGTTGCGTTGTACACAAAATGGCGCCGGCAGACATGGAAATATAACCGAAAAAAAAATAACGTGAATTGAACCCAAGGCGAGTATGTACGCATATTTGCTTTGGCATATATGTATGTGTGTGTTTGCATGCTCAGGGATGCACGTATTGTCAATATGACTGAACACGTTTGACAATTATACACGGTTACATTTCGTGGCGTGGTGCACTTTTGCAAATAGCAACAGCAAAAACAACATGCAACAAAATGGCGCAAAAAGTCAACGCCTGAATGGGAGCGCAGTGTGTGGCCTTAAATTGATAGCGACTGCTGTTGGGTAGATGTGAGGGCTGCTGCACCTGGAGCTGAGCTACAATCATAGCCAAAGGAAACACATGGCGCAGCGCATGGATAACCAAAGCCAAAGCCAAGCCATTTTAGCGTGACAATCAATTGATTTCCCAAGCGGCAGGCGGGCTATATATATAAGTATATATATATATATCTACATGTTTTTATTTTTGCGAGCATTTTCAAGTTTTTCTGTTGCTTTTGGCATTGCAATCTTTTTGGCTTTTTGACAGGTTTGCTGCAATTTGTGATCAATAAATCATTTGCAGCTTGCTGTTTGCGTTTGGCTAATTTAAAGGACAAACATGGCATGAGGAAAGAGGAAAGAGAAGATGAATGGGATAAAATTAAAAAGCATTGTAAACATTGTCGATTGTTTTTGTAGCCAAATGAAATATATCCAGCTGCTGCTGTTCGATTTTTAGAGACGCTTGAGTGCAATTTGTTGTTTTAATTGGCGTTTCTGACAATCGAGTGACATATTTTTTAACGTGCATCATTATTTTTAATAGCATTCCGCACAAATTTCGTATATATTTTGAATGGTTTGTGTCTCGACTTTATGAATTAGTGCGCAATATGAACAAATGTGCTGCATACTTATGTGCTGCCTTAAAATTGATCCCTTGCCATAAAAGTGTGTGACGTACGTGGAAAATGATTTCATTTATTATAACAATTTATTCACCAAGCAAATACTTAAAAAATCAATTTTAAATTATGAGGCTGCCATAAATCACAGACTCTTAGGCAAACAAGCAGGACAAACATAGTTCACACTGCGTATGAGTGATTTATTGAACGATTTTCGAAAAACGAAAATTGATTTCATTGTGTCTCGGCTGCATAATAAACTAAACTAAACTCAACTAAACGCAACGCAACGCCAGGCGCTTCGTTGCAACGGCTACTGCTCTATTGGCTACCACATATTTTACACGACCAAACTCTCCACAAGGAAGCGGCAACCACAACCAGAGGAACAGGGTAGACTCAAGGACAACATTGAGGACGAAGCCAAACATGGCCAGGCAGCGGTAGCAGCAACAACAACAGCAGCTGTTACAGTGCCCAAGACCAGCGGTCATAAGGGGTTAAATGAGCTGGATGCTTATGTGTGTGTGTGTGTGTTTGTGTGTGTGTGTCCAGCGTCAATACCGACCACATGTGGTTAAATTATGGCAAGCAGAAGTGTTGCGCAGTGTCAGCGCTCCAAGGGTCCTGTTGGCTGCAATTTCTATGCGTTTTTGCCACATTTATTTTACAATTTTTCCAGTTTAACAGGAAATCTATGAAGCATATTTCACAGAGTAAAGCAATTGGTTTTTAGTCGCCCGTCCTGCACTGACCAAATGTCCATTTTCATCGACGCATTTATGTGGCTTAAATGGCCACATTCTGTATGGAAAGATAATTCGATTTTCTGAGCCCTGCCCACACTTCATAGGGTTTCTCCCATTATTTCCCCTGCTAACCTGCTGCTAACCAGTTAGCTAGCTCTATAAAGGCAGCTACTATTTTTCGCCCTAAGTCGAACAAAGTAATGCGGCTGCTTCAAAGCTATGATCATCTCCAGTCTAGTGCCAACATCGGCTCGCCAAGTTTGACAAATTGCTGCGCAGAGCTCGTTGGGCATTCTTCATTAGTATGGGCATTCATTTAGCCCATGGCCAGTGGTTTTTAAGGGGAGCTCAATGCATATTGTCATGACATTGACTCGGTCATGCATCATTTGTGCGCCGGAAACGGTCTGATGAATAGTGGGGTCAGTTAGGCTCTAATTGAAGTCGCATTTGATGGGCAGGCATGCAGGCGTAATTGCATTCCGCAGCACGTTGATTGAAGATGCGGCACGTGCATTGCAAATTTTGTGGTTTGCCGGTGACAATGTGGCACAAAAGATTAAGTTTGACAGCCATTAACTAGCCAAACACCACAGAGTCGAAGAAAACTTCTTCGTTCCAAACGCATTGTAGAAACTTGCCTATTGAAATTTCATAAAAAATATCTGTGCTATAGCTGTTAGACACGGAAAATACAAAATTTAATAATATATTTTTCGTACAGCTTGCCACAAATGTCATATCCACAAGGAAAAAGTGTACAATTTGAGGCTGGTATTGTTGCGGCATGAAAAGCTGCCACAAAAAGCTTCAGGCTTTGTGTTTGCTCAGCGCACTTTCAATTAATTTTTCAGCTGAATTAATCAGTTTACTTTCATGGATATGAAAAAGGTATCAAAATATGGGCTACGCTGCGTGCCACTGACGTGGCACATTTTTATTTACCCTGACAGCGGTTTTTATTGCTGACGTCTCGGGCGTATGCTTAACATGCGAAATGCAAGTAAAAAATTGTGAAGCGCAAATGCAATTTTCAATTTAATTTAATACTCCCATTGCTCTTAAAAACTTTTATTCAATTAATAGAAATTCTCCGTGCAAGCAAGCTGGCATACAAAGGACGGCAGGCAGACAGTTTTGTGGTCAATTAACCGCAGTCCTCGCTGTGGCTTAGAGAGTCCTGCTCCTGGTCAGCTGAGTATGGCAGCCAGTTGTGGGCAAAGTTGGTCTCAGATCGGCCAGGCTAGAAATTTTATGTGCCCAGCCGTTGGGTGACTTCATTTAAACGGAGTCAACCGCTCCATAAAGCGTTTATTTTAACACACAGAAAGTTTCATTTGCGCTTCTCCACGCTCCTCGACTTTCCATTTTGGTGCTGGTTTCCTGGTAATTGTTTTAAGTTGCATTTATTTAAACTTTTTACGTATTCTCTGTGAAAGCTCCCGCGCTCCGGGCTCGGATAACTTTGCCCAGCTTGTTGAGAAAGTTTTTTAATTCTATTTTGCTCATTTTTTTATTCTTTTTTATTTTTGTTTCTTCTGCATGTTGTTAATTTTATTAAAGTTTTCCTTATCAGTTTTTCGCCGGCTGCAACCTGCATGGAAAAATGCCAAGGATCGCACGGTATAAAAATAAAATGAAAAACACACTTCTGTCAAGTGATGCTAAAAGCATTCTAACTAGTTGCGAATTTGATCCTGTTTCCGCATAATCAAATATTGAATATTTGCTAAAAAGGTAGCAAAATTCACTCAATAGACTTGAAACAGTAGTCTCTAATAGTAATCGAATTTGTTTTATATGCTAACTAAATATATTTAATACAGCTTCAAATCAGCAACAGACAAAGCCGCTTATGTGGAGCCAATTAATTCCCTGTAAATTTATTGCTATCTGTCTACATTTTCGATTCTACGATTCCATCAGTTAAGTTGAAGTTATTTTCAAACAATTTAAAATAGGTCACTGAGCTGGCTCTCATTAGGACGTTTATGCACACAAATACACTTGGATTTGTCTAGTTAGACTCAATAAAATGTAAACTGCTCCCTGGTGCAAAATCTATTAATACACAAAAATATCAAAAGGGCGAAGCCAAAAGAGAAAGAGAGAAAAATTGTATCTAGAGTACATAAACGACGAAAAGCAACCACAAGGCAGGCAAGCATATAATAAACTGACAGTATGAGCCCTACATTGTTTTCATCTAGATTTGGATTTAGATAGATTGTGGCTGGCTTTAAATATGTGGCCACATTAGCATATGCCACAATGTTGCACTCTAAGTACAAGAAATGGGCGCAGAGCGAATGAAGCCTTAGGCAGGGCGTGTTAAGCCCTTAACGCTTGACATCCTAAGCCAACTCAGTTCCTTGCCTTTTCCACTCAAGTGTCATATTTATGCGCACTTTGCTGCAAATATTTTTCTATGCCGCTCACTTGTTGTTTCTATTTCCAGCACATACACACTGTTTCTTTTTATGGCATTGTGCGCCTTGCTTTCTATTGATTTTCGCTTCAGCTTAGCCCAGTTGCCGAAAAGTATGCTACACCACTCGCAGCACAGCATACAGCATACATCATACACAATATGTGCATTTTATGCGCTTGGATGTTTTATACAAGCGCCCACTGAACGAGTTATATATCTATATAAATATACAATGTATTTGTGTGCGAGTGCGTGTGTGTGTGTATTGTGCTTGTATATCCATTGTTTGCACACTCTGTGACATTTTTATGCGGCCAAACTTTGTTGCATCAAATTTACGGTGCGTATGAGTAACGACAGCCGTTGCCATCCGTCCGTCACATTTGTGGCAAATATTTTGTTGTTATTCTGGCTGTTGTTTTGCAAACCAAACGATATGTGTCGTAAAAAGCACACTTGCATTTATTAGCCATCAGCTGAACCCACAGCCGCAACCCCAACTCTAACCCACAATCAAACTGCCAAGAAAAACCCCAAATTCCATGGGTTACAATGGCAAAGCGAAAGCCAAAGCCATTCAACACTTTCAAAAGTCTGTGTTGTTTTTCGTTTGTTTTGTTGTTGTTGGAATTCTTTTGTTATTTCGATGAAACATGGAATTGTAATTGAATAATTTATTTAGCGTGTGTGCTGACAAAATTATATATATTTCCATGTGCACAGAAGCTGATGATAGAATAGCATATCTTTTTAAAGAGTTCTTGGCAATATTTTGTAAACTTCCAATGGTATCTCTTCACTTTTATTATTTTATCGTTCTAATTATCATTTTATGCCTTGCACCTGCAATTTCCCCATATCTATCTGCAGTTTGCTTTAAGCACGGAAATTACAAATTATTTCTGCTCCTAATGATTCCATTCAAAGGCCTACCCCCACACTTACAGCGCTGATTTGATTTCCTCTACAAATTGCTTGCTCAAAAAGTTTGAGCACCTTTCCACTTTGCAAATATAATTGCACAAAAAAAGTACGTTCGCAGGCAGACAGACACATACCCGGACACAGACACACGCGCACATGTGAATGGGGCCCTCGAAAAAATAAAGTTGAGAGCCTCCAACTGTTCAGGCTAAAACAAATTGGAAGCCATACAAATTACAACAGCAAAAAGTCACGGTCGCTCCCTGGGAGTCAATTCTCAATTTTCATAAGAAAATTCACCCGCAAGTCAAAAGAAAATTATGAAAATGTAACACAGCGAGAATGTGAATAAAGAAGTAAGTATAATCGTGGCGTGGCGTGTCGCGCCGGGCTGGGCCGGGCCATGCCTTACCGAGCCATGCTGCGGCAGACTTACCGTCATGTATTCATCCAAACGATGCTTCCAATTGTCAGATCTATCGATTAGATTGTTCCATTGCTCGGAAAGTTTGCCCACCTCGCGTCGTATGCTGCGTGCCAGCTCACGGCTCTGCTCCTCGGCGGACATGTAACGCGAGTCGGAATCATGGGCGGCTGGAAGGATACGGCAAAAGGCAAATATGTATGAGCGAACAGTGTGAAAAATTATTTAAATCGGTCGGCAGTGCGGCAGAGGGCACGCAACCAGGCTGTAACAATTGCAGTCAAAAACAATTGCAACTGCTATCAAATTTGGGAGAATGCCCCCACCTTTCCGCCCGCTTCTGTTGCTGGCACGTACCTTGCCGCACCGCGCACACAACTTTATGAATTAGAGATGATTTTATGGTTGTAAATGTCTACAGACAGCGATGATTACGCTGACGACGGTGCGGCCAGAGGTGGGGCGGGCGCAACTTTGATTATGCTGATGGCGCACAGTGATTAAATTTGCAATAAAATAATCTCAGCTAGTCACAAGTGTCAAACAATTGTCGAGCGTTGGGCATATCACAATAACAGATACGCTCAAGGGATAAGCCAAAGTCTAGCTTGGCTGGAAATGAGTGAGAGTTGGCTTTCAATCAAATTAACAGCGAAGAGTTGGTTTAAAGACCAAATTAAGATGAATACTCTAAGTGGCTTAGCATATGTTTAAATTATCGATTAGATGATTTCATCATGCCAGTAAAAGACCTACAATCCCAGGAGGTCAGCTAGGAGGAACTTAAGCAATATCCTTCTTCAAAACGACAGGCAATCGAACAAGAAAATAAGAAAGCAAAAGAAAACATAATGGAAGTGTCATGAAACATGAAGGACAGACAGACGTGCATGTGGCAGAAATGCATGAGCAGCCCGAGCGAGTGACAAGTGGCAGCTGGAACTGGAGGCAAGGCAAACCTTTGAGCTGAAGGCACTACAGTGACACTGAGAAGTATGACAACAACAGCGGCTTCTGCGGCAGAGCATCGATGAATGTCAGAGCTGTTGGCTAAATCTAAATTTAATTTAATGCACGAACGGAGCCGGCGAACAACTTTTATGTGCCCGAACCTAAGGCATTGCTGGTTGGACACTCGACATCTGGTAATATGGCGCTAAGCAAATATCAGAACTAAAATACTTTGAGGAGCAGCCGCCAGCTCCGAGGCTGTTGTAATATTCAAATTCAATTTAAGATTGAGTTTATCGCATAGATGTTTTCTGCTCTTTGCGCGCCTCACTGACTGACGACGTCATCAAGAGTTTGATGGAGATGATGGAAATGGAAATGCAGATGGAAACGGAATTTAAGAAAATCAGCAAAACTTTTCATTTCGCCTTGATTTCAATTTTAATGCAAGTTTCTTTTCAGACATGGACATTTTTGCCAAAGAAATTTCATTTTGTTAAATGCCAAACCCAACTTGAAATTTAAATTCGAATTTGCGTAAACTTTTTCAGTTGCCAATTCGAAATAGAAACAAAAATTAGAACTAGGTTAAAAGCAAAAGTGAATGTACAATTAGAGATTGGCAAACTTTTTCGGTTGATGGAAATGTGTTTTTCGGAAGAAAGAAATTAAAATTAACATATTTCGCTCTTAGAAATATTTCATAAGAAATATATTAAATATGTATATATATTTTTAGCTTTTGATGCAATTTTTCCACTAACTATTCTGCTTCGATATGTATATATTTTGTGTAGCAAAATTTAATCATAAATGTATTTCACTTTTTGTGAGATCACTCGAAAGTATACATTTATAAGTAGACATGAATAATATACAAAAATATATGCATCTTCATAAGCCTCTAGAACATTACAGAAAATGTATAGAATTTAATTGCATCTTGTTTTCTAGTCATAACTATTTAAACTTAAATTTGCGATAATTAAAGGAAATTGTGAAATCTGGAATAGATTTAATTTAACCAACATTTATTTTATTGTCGCTCATGCAGATACAGGCAGCAGATAGCCGCAGGGTAAACATCAATGGTTAAATTCGAATGCCGGCTAAAAGCACAGATTCAATAGCCACACCGAAATACCAAATTTAATGGCACACTCACACACACCAGAGAGTTGGGGCAACTGTTGATGGTTTGGCACTAATAGCGTACTAATCGCACTAATTGCTTTGGTTGCAATTATCGTTGACGCCTTCTGGTGGGCGCTATTGGCGGACTGTCGCCATTGTGCGAATGCTGCAAGCCAAAATAAGTTAAGCTCATGCCAGGTTCACATAGTCATTTTCTAAATTGTTGGCTGTAGTTAAAAAGAACTAAGCCCTAAATACAACAGGCACAAAAAATAAATGCAATGGAACAAAATCAATTGGCGATTCCGTACAAGCCGCACAGCAGTTGTCTACTTTTAGGCGCCTCACGTGCACAAAACTTTCTGGGCGTGTATTTAGGTGTATGTGTGTGTGTGTGTGCTTTAGTGGTTAAGCCAGCCGTTAAGCTTGTAGGGAGTTTTTGGGTTGTACATGCTGTGTTGATGTTTGGCTCTGAGATTTGCCAAACAAATTGAAAATGCAGTGAATGGCAATTGTTGAATGCTGATGAGTTGTTTGGTTGCTGCTGAAGGCATGAATAGCCTGCCAAGATGTGCAAAGCTGATTGCAAGGGTAAAGCTTAGAGCTGGGAGTCGCAAGCCTGTAATAAGTATTTTTAGTTTATACGAAATTTAAACTACGACCCAAATGAGCTTTAAATAGTTGAAAATTCATGGCCACTTTTGTGGTCAAAGTTTATGTGCGGGTGCACACTTACTATCTGCCATATACATAATAATTTAATGGCATCGTCGTAAAACTTACCCTCCGTATCGCTGGTATCCGAAACGGGCGCCTCGCTAGCTATATACTGACGACCGCTCGTTAAATTGCTCTCAACAATTGGGCGTTTATCCTCCAACTGGCGGCGAAAAGCTTTATGATCATCCTGCAAGCAAAGACAGGACACAAAAGAAATGAGAATTTGTTGGCTATGGCTGTTTTGTTTGGCAAATAAAATAATATATTACACAACTATACTATATGTATGTATATGTATATGTATTAGTCAATGCTGCAAAAGATTTATTTGTGGAACCCAAACTGATGCTGCCACAAATAATACGAGTAATGCCACTTGGCTAGCCATAAACTATTTGCTATACTGCGATAGCTTTCCCAATGAAAAAGCCCCAAAAAAGGCAGTTAGCGCGCGTTTCAAGTGCCCCAACAATAAAACATCATAGAAACTGAACAGCATGAAGAGCTCACAATAAATTCCGTGCTTGATGCATTTAGTGTAGAAATAAAAACTGCAACAATACTGCCAAAAGGCAGGCGAATGCTGGCGAATCAAATGAATGGCAATACAAAATACAAGCCGAAATCCTTTTAAAGTTTGCTGGAGCCGCAACTCAAGACTTGGTCCCACACTCCGCAAGCCGAAATGTAAATGTCCGGCAGACCGTAACTTAGTGGCAGGCAATAGATTTCCAGAGCCTGCCAGGCTTCAAGGGTGAAAGTTGCCTCATTTTTTCTGCTCAACTCACAGCGGGGGATTGTGTGCGAGTGTGTGTGCTGGGGGTAAGTGAAATTCAAGTGGCGCTCGCTGTGTTAGACAGTGTTTCCCCATTTCCCAACTAGCCAGGCCAGCTCTGGCTGCTGCCATTGCTACTTCTACGGATTTTTTTTCTGGCTTGGCAAGCCCTTAAGTGATTTCCGGCATACATATGTGCACATATGTATGTACTTATGTATATACACTGATTGTGAGTGTGAATGCTTTTGACATAACAAGCATCATTTAACAATTATTTAAGAATTCGCAGCTAGAGCAGTTTAGCCAAGTGGGACTTTCAATTCAACTACGCAATTCGGTCAAGTTAGGCAGTTAGATACTTGAGGAGAATCGATGGCTGCTCAAGTGGTCTTACCAAAAAAAGCGAATGCATTGTATAAAGCACATTTCTTATGTGGCTATAAAAAACATTGACGCAGGAGCTGTTAAATTATGTAATGCCTACACCGGAATCGAATTGATAGGCCAATCGCAAAATTCCTGAATTACAACATTTGAGTATTATGTTTTCATTAGAAAAATAAGTTAAAATGTTCTAGTCTGGTCGCCCGGGGATACCCTGAACAGCAGGCAGCACGAGGGGGAGACCGTAGCTAAAAAATGAAAGACACGTGATCTGTATATACCATTCTAGCAGCCACATCTCACCTTTGGTGACACTAACCATTAAGACACAAAATATTAGACCAATAAACATGATTTAAATATCGATTATTATCGATTGCTTAGAAACGGGGCACTTTTATGTTTACGAACGGACGGATAGACAGCCGGACAGGCAGCTAATCAAGAAAATATAAACTTGCAGGGATCGGAGATGTTTTTTTCTGCCTGCTACATACATTTGCACAAGAGAATAATACGCTTGTTATCCATTTTTATTGGGTATAAAAAAAATAAATTAGTTTAATGAAAAACAAACTAATTTAGTTTACTTTGCCGACATTTCACATATACATACATATTCATTTTTCATTTGGCAATTACATTTAACAGAAAGCATATCAAACACATTGTGCATTGTGTGCAATAGGTTTGCATTATCAAATAGATATTCGTAAATAAATGAAAGCATATTCGCCTCAATTGATTCTCAGTCCATGTCCACCATGACATTCATTCAATAGCCAAATATGTCGAGCATACAATTTGTTTTGCCTGTGCATAGCACTTATGTTATTATCATTTGAACGGGGCCTTCCTATTGAAACTAAATATCTGAATGCGGCGTTAAGTGCGGATTTTCTATTAATTCCGTTGAGTGTGAAATGCGATTTGCCTGACATATAATTATGTCTAAATATTTGCTCGAAATATGCCCAGCACACAAAATGGGCTTGCCAACCACTTTATGCGCCATTAAATCACAGAGACCCTTCATATACCACACACACACACACACATCCACACACACACACACACACACACACACGCACACAGAGAGGCGAAAAATTACAAATTGCGCCAGAGAATGGCACTAAAAATGCCAGCGCCCCGCACTTGTTCGTCGCAAAGCCTTCCACACAATTAGTTGGGCAGAGCAAATTGAGGTGCAGCCGGGGCTTTGCAAAAGGTTAAAATTGGGTCGTTCGCGGCACACAAAAAACGGCAAAAGCCCGCAACGAGCTCATGATGAGCACCAGCTGTAAAGTGAACTTTGTGCTCGTATTGAGGGCATGCTTATTACAAGTACTACACGTATTTACCGAGGATCCAGCTGACCCGAAGGGTACTCACTCGGAGTCGTGTATACGTTAACTTTAAAACTAAATTGTAATTTTATGAATAATTTGTTGGCATTACTATAGTTGCTCAGCTAGTTTAAAATTGTATGCTCAAGTGGCTTAAAGTGCCTAAACGAATAAAGGCTTATAATCCTTCGGAGAGTAGTGCATATAATGTGTATCGAGTAGAAAATATGACTAAGAATTACATTTAGTTGGTTATAATGTATAATGCTAAATTTGTTTATATATTATACAAAATATAAACATAATGTTAAATAAAAGATTCGCATTGCATACATTTGAATGCACATTAAACTATCGGTATTGGCAAACTATCGAATAACGTAAGCAGCCATTACCGATAGTTTCGTTATCTAGTTTTCGCATGGTTCAACTTACCAACTGCTTCTGTAGACTGGCCGCATCGCCGCGCACCGGCCCCAAGCCCAGGCTGCTCAGCTCTGTATCCTTGCGAATGACCCATTCGGTTAGCTCGCGGAGTGAGAGCAACAGCGCATGCCAGTGCTCCGAATTAGATTCCAAGCGATTCCTGAAAGCAATAGCAAGGGCAAAGGGCGAGGTTAGAAGATGCCGAAAAGTTTACCAATAAGACATATATATATATAAGCGTTATAATAGTATTAAATTTAATTTGGCACTTTACAACGCAGGCCAAGCAGCTGTGTTGATTACCAGCACTGCCCACAAAATGCCAGCGACAATTTGTCTGCTTCCGCCCATCTGACTAGCTGTGCGTCTAATAAACCCTCCCACGCTGCGCCCGAGGGCAGCCGACGACCCAAGTGGCTGTCGTCTATGCTAAATTTCAGCTGTCGCTGTAATTGTCAAATGCCCTGGCTTTATTTTCATTTTATTTGGCCAAAGCAGCATCCGGTCGGCCATATCGCCGGCATATTTTTTGGCCCATTTCTTTGTTGTTTTTCGAAGCAATAAAATCTAAAAAAAATCTGCAGACACCGCTTTGTGCCTTTGTCTGTTTATCTTTGGCGAAATTCCGTGGCTCGTTTTCTTTATTATTATTTTTCTTGTTCTTCGCGTGTAATTATGGCATGCCGTGGAATTGGATTCGCACCCTGGCACATGTACCGGGGTTATGCTTCCAGGCTGCTGCTCACTTAACGCCCACTTTCGTGTGTCGTCCAAGAAAATAATAAAAGGAATAACTCGCCTCGGAAATATGCTTGGGAAATAAGATGTTTTCAAATATTCGTGGGGTGCCCACTTTGCCTTTTGTGTTATTCCTCTGTGTTTACAGTGGGTTTTCTACGTATTCCCACTTCACAATTTCATGCCCTACGTTTGGCAATGCCTTGCCAGATTTCTTCCCTTTTTTTGACAGCTGCTGTCGTTGACTTTTGCAGGCGCAATTAGTGCGGCAAATAGATTGAGCCGGTAAATGATCTGGGCAATGGTGGAAGAATTCATTTGAATTGTGAATGTTTTGTGGTTTCGTTTAACTTTAAGAAAAATTGCTTAAGAAACTCGCAATAATTTTATTTGTATTGAAGGCAGTCAAGTAATTTAAGAATGTCTGTTGGTATTTAGCTGTAGATATCCTTCGATTTATAGGTGGCATTAGTGGTCTTTGGACTAGGGTCCACTGTATTTGAAATTGTTCGTTGCGAAAGAATCAGAAATTGAGTCTTTTCGACAGGGCTTAGGGAGTTCCTTCACTGGCCTAATAAATTCAAGCACCATAAACATTGTGATTTCCAGGGGAATCAGGAAGTGGAGATGATGAGGAAATGAACCAATATTCGGAGACATCTTTGACCATACCCAAGCAAGAGAAAAAGCAATAATAAGTTTACAATTTCTTGTTTGAGCAATATGCTTTTTTTTGCTGTACTCCAAATCTAATTCATAAATCATTGGTTCATTTTTTTGAGCCAGTTCTCGTTTTCTTAGCTCAAATTCGTTGCTGAGTTTCTGCTTTCCAGCAACAATCCTCACTCCTCCAGCACCATCATTTTTTTTGCCATTTCATCTTATGACATTCCAATTTAAGTCCTTATGTTTTACTTGTTGCAAGCGCAACTGGTTGCAAGCTCTTCGCAAATCTTCTCGGACATTCTCTACTTTCCCTCTATGTCGCCAGCAAATGAGAATTCTTGCTTATTGTTTTAACAATGAAATGTTAAAATAATTTCGAAGCATATTAATAACTTATTTAACCTTTAACCCGCAGTATACATCAAGTAGGTGGATTTCGCGAAAAGCCTGAATCGGATTGTTAGCAAAGAACAGAATAAATCCCGTTTTCTACAAATTTACCTCAGTTCATAGAACTTACTCATTGAGATTTTTTTTTCGTTCGAGTTTTTTACAAGGAATGTGGTTATGCCGACAAGTGTGATACACTTCCCAATTAAGGTACTCTTTTGTAAAAATGGAGCTTTTGGCTTTTATATAATGGATTCTGATTGAGCATTCTACATTTATAATTTGGCATATAATATTCTTGTCGCCTTGCATTGAAAGAAAAGAAAATAAATATTGTAATTTTGCAGATCTGTCAGCGCTTAATACATTGATTGAGCATGGCAATACTTTGAAATCCATCATTTTAACGCGCATTGGACTTGGAATATGAATTACAACCCTCACATTTTTGGCTGCCACCCGGGCTGTCTGTCCCAAATGTAATTTGAGAAAGAAACCACACACATCGCAACCGCAGATAAATACCCGCCCACATGAGGTTCTTGTATATCAAGTGGGTTCATCAATCTTCGCGCAACTCAAACTCAAACAGCAATCAACAGAGCCGGCCAAAAAGGATGTGGAACTGCAGCTGAAACACCTGTAGATGCCACAAAAGAACACAAATGAAACTTGACAGTAAAAAGTTTTGCGTGTGGCGGTGAGGAGAAAGGATAAAAGTTCAAAGCCAAGAACTATGCACCACCAAATGACCCAAAGCGAGAGCCAGCCGCCCAAGTGACGCGTCTAATACAAACAAGAATCCGAAGGCAAGAGCGAAAACTTTTCAAGTGCTGTCCGAAATATTTCACTGGAATTTATAAGCTGGCAAATCTTTGGCAGCAAAGCAAACAACAAGTGGAGCCAAGGCAAACAGAAGGCGAGCCAAGGAAGCAACAAAGCAACTGCTGGTGGCCAAACAACGACAACGACAACAACAAGAAGAACAACAACAATATCGGAAGTGGCCAAACTTGGCTAACGGAAATATGCCAAAACGCCAACAATGAACGTAAATAGAAAGCGTCTCAAACTGACAAAGAATAATCATCAGAGTTTGGTCAACAAAAGCAATGCCAAACGGCACAATGCACAGCGGGGGCTGTTCGGGGGGGCTGCTGAGCGTGGCCGAACATTTTGGCCACACTTAAGGTGTCATTCGTTGGCTGTTATGCTGTTGGGGCCTAATTGAAAAGCGCTCCAAGAGGACGTAAAATATTGTTGCCTACTTTCGCGCGCGTACGCTCCGTTGTGCACAGTGACACAGGCACATAATTGCCATTTATATTCATTCAGCGTTCGCTTGTTTTTCAACGCTTTTCGCGTGTCATCATCATTATTCATTTTAAGCCACCCAGCACCCCGTCTCACTGAACGAGTAAACATCGTCGACTGCCTGACTTTGGCCCACGACAGCTATGGCTACAGCTACAGCTTCAGCCCACGGCCGGCATCAATATCAACAAGCGGACAATATTTGTATACGCTGGCGTGCTTTATTTATGAAATGTGAAAACGACAAACACAGCGACATAGTCAGGCACAAGCACAGACCCAGACCCAGGGCCGGGACAAGGACCAACGCTGGCCATTTGCGCTGGATTCCATCATATTGCCGGCTGGGCAGCTGTCAGCGCCTGGCCAGTATTGGACACATCAACGGCGCGTGCGGAGTGACACAGTGTTGCGCCCGTGTCAGTTCTGCCGGTTCCGTCACTTTTCACGCGTTTCGTTTTTATTGATTTTCATTGGCTGCCTGCCGTTTGATGGTGAATACTCTCATACATCTGGCTTTGTGCCTGGCCGGGCGTAAACTGTTGTTGTTGGCCAGCCCGCCTGACTGGCTTGTTTGTAATGTTATTTTCGCATTTTTATCATCACAATGTCTTTAAACCAACCATGTTGTCTGTGGCTGTGGCAAATGACACACAACTTGAGGGTAATGTGGTTTAATTAACGCATCAGCTTGCAAGGCATACGCGCAGTGTACGCGAGAAAAATCGACTCTTTAAAGCTACTAATTTGCTGGCATTGCAAAACTCTTGTAAAGATTGGCAAAATACAAGCGGGTAAGTAAACCGTACTCCGAATCGAACATCAAAAAATATATAGTCTATATAAATGCATTTTTCTTAATTCATAATTTAAACAGCGCAACGTCTTTTCAGTTTGCGACTCAATAGCCAGTAAAAAAAAAAATGAAAATAGTCACAGCTATCGGAAGCGGTTTGAGCGGCAAAATCACCATTATCCGGCGATACGTACACACGGAAACACATTTGGGCAAACAGCAACAAGAAACAGGGAAATAAAAAGTTTGGGGCAAAAAGCACTTACCTGATTGCAATACTTTTTGATTTTAAATTATTCCAACGCTGATTCATTTCATCCAAGCGATGCTGCAGCATAACCGCATCCTCTTGTGAGGTGAGCGAACCCAAAAGTTTGCGGCCAGTGCCATCGAGACGATCGTAAACAACGCGATGGGTTTCAATTTCCGATTGTAGATCCTGCAAAGGCAAAAACATAGCCAACAACCAGTTAAAAAGTTGAAAAGGTAAATGAGTTCGCAAAAAAATAAATAAAAATAAAAAAAGAAATACACGGAAATGCTAATAAATTAGTATATGTACAATTTATTCAAAATCGCGTCTGCGTCGGCAGCTGTGAGGAAATTGAATTTGAGTTTCAAAACGAGTTTCGCCTGCTTTGCCCTCCCACACACCCTCTCCAAGTATATACGTGTGTGTGTGCGTGTGTTTATGTGCGTTCACCTGTTTCATATTCCAAAAAACTGTGATATGCAAAGCGGCTGCAAACATTTCAGACAAAGCAATCCACACAATGGTGGCAGTGCAAAGATCTGGCCCAGCCAGGGGCTAGATTAAAAGGCGACCATTTAGCACAACAAGCAAGCCATGAAATTGCCGAGCATGCCATCAATAAGCCAGCACGGGGCGTAGGCCATCTAAGCGCCATTGTGTCCAGCATGTAGCCCATGGCGCACACATGGCGTTTTCACGGCGCTTTTGAACATGAGTGATAAGTTTTTAAGCGCCTCGCAGCCAGTGTCCCATATCCGGCCCCTTCTCGCTATGCAATTATTAACCGCATGTCAGCTCCGACCCCTCGACGTCGCCCCCTGACTAGATGTCAAGCTGCGGTGCGTCTCATATTTAGCTGTTTCTGGCATCTGTGTTGTGGCAGGTGTGTTATTTGTCAACCCGCTTGGCAAAGGCTTAAAAATGTTTCGCCTTTCGGTTTGTTTTGTGCTCTGCTTGGACCCAAAAACCTATAAAAAAAAGTACCCAGTTATTTTCTGTGGTTTTGTTGGTTAAGTCACCCACAAAACACACACACATTTCTATATATATATATATGTATATATATATTCAATTTATGTGTGTAGTTGCCTGGTCTTGTGAATTTTAAGGCAGGTTTTATGGGGCTTTAAGGCTTTAACTTTGATGTGGCTGAGGTCATGCGGTTGGTTCTGCAAACGTTGGGTTCTTAGCTCAGCTTATACGAACATGGGGTCGCCAGCCACAGAGAAAATTGTGCTAGGCATCCCATTGTTGAAACACCAAACCAAAACTCTATTATCGGGTAACAATAGTCTTTATACAATATGCTTAACAATGCTGTGTTGTTTTAGTGGAGGTCAAAGGGACTACGACCATACTTATTTGGAAAAGATATAGCCACGTCCTTCTTTCACGCATGCCAGTTTCGAATTAGTCTCACAGTCCTAAAGCTTTGAAACTTTGCATTCGTTCCTCTTTCTGTTGCACGCATATGTCAGGACCAGCTGGATTGGATCACTATATCAGATAGCAACGATCGGTCAACTAAGAACTATTTTGTTGATCAAGATATTTTGACCATACTCGACATAAGCTGTTTTCTCAGTGAGCTTTATGAAATGGTTTGGTCTCTAAAGGTATTAAGTCTTCGGCGTGCCGAAGATAGGGTATTTACAAGTATCACACCCTCAACTTTATATTAATTTTCATGTGGATTCATATATAATTCCGGTGATTTAGTTAATTCTCTGTTAACTTAAAGCTTTTTTAATGCCTGTATCGCCAAGTCGTTCACAGTAGGCGCTTGTCGCCTGAACATGCCGGTGCAGCGAGTTTTGCTAATTGAATTAATCAATCAATCAATCACACAAAACGTGCCAAATAAACTAATTAAAACTGGAATTAGTGGCACATACGCGTACATATAAAAATAGAAGGGCACAGGAAATGGCTTCTAAAATAATGCGTGCATGTGTGCGTGTGCGTGTGTGTGTGTGTGTGTGTGTGTGAGTGTTTGTTTGCTAATTAAACCTTCATTAGGACGCCAATGCCTTTTGTTGCATGTAAACAATGGGGAAAAAATAGAAAGAACGAAAGAAATAAATAAAGCCAAGCATTCAAAGGGCGTAAAATTCGACGACGTTTTTTTCTAGGATGCTGTGCGAAACGAGGCTACAATTAATTTGGCTTATGCATGTCACACACACGCACACACACATACACACCCGCCAACGCACATAGGCACACATACAAACAGAGCAATTCAATTAATGCGCTAAAATTGTTTATACACCAATAGAGCGGAAATGAGCCATGCCGCAGGGGGATCTACAGAAAAAACCAAGCAGTTTTAATGAGCAGCCCGTCTCTGCGTACACAAGGCGGTTATGTATGGGCAGCAGCAAGTATGGGGGGCGTGGCACATGTATAAAAGCCGATTAAATCAATTAAAAGGCGAAAATGTCAGTGGAAACGGCAGCTTTACTAATAACAGCAGTTTGTTGCGCTGCGCTTGGCCATTATCATAGAGTCTCACCCCCGCCCGCCTCTCTCATAGATTAATGCTGCTAATTTGTGCGCCAAAAGACCTTAATTTCCGGCACACACACACACACACACAATATTTAAGAAGTTGTTATTTTTAATACCTTTTCCTTTCCGGAGTAAGGGTTTGTTAAGGTATATTCATAGTAGTCCATTCCCAGGTTCAGATTTTACTTGAAAGCCACAAATGCAGCTATTATCCGCTTAAGTATAGGTATTTTTATGTGCGTGTGTATGTGTGTGTGTGTGCTGCATCATGCTTTGTTGCCTCACTTTTCACATTTCCGCTGCTAGTCCCTGCCAACTCAAGGCATGCATGTAGATGTGGGTGTGCGTGTAAATCTGTGTATAGTGCATTTTGCAGTTTTAAGCCCCAATTAAGTAAAAGCCAAGCTCCAGCCTCCCCCGCAAGGCAGACCCACTGCGTGGGGCAAAAAGCAGAATGTAATTCAAATGCCATGCGTGAACGTAGTCCCACGCCCACCGCTGGCTGCCTGCGGATGAGCTGCTGTTAACAACGCTTGCGTTTCATCGAGGTCGCTTTGTTTAACATTTAATAATTACTCGTTAAGGAACCAACCAACCAACAACAACAAACAAAAAAACTATCAGAAGCCCTAAGAGTTGCTTTAAAGACATATATAACACGAATTTAAATTCGCTAAGAAATAAAAACTTTAGACAGCAAAACACAAAGTTCAAGATCCTAAAATCTAAATATGTAATTACTTTTTGTCAATTCTTTTAATTTGATTAAGCATATGCACCATGAATACATTTATGAAGTGTATTCCCATAGGAGTAAACTTAAGTTCATGGAAAATACAGCCGACCACAGTGCGTATGATAAATTTTTGTTGAGGCCTTTCGCAAGATGGCACTGAAAGCTCGTATGCGATGTCAGCATGAATATGAAATCAAATTTTTGAGTGAGCCGAAAATACCTTTGGGTGTTTTTTGCTCATAAATAATAGCGCCGCAGCCAAAAAGAAAACATCAGCAGCAAACAAAAACAGGAAAAAGATGGCAAGACAAATATCAAGAAACAGCAGCCCAGACACACAAATAAAATGGAAATGCGTTTATAACGCCCTCATAAATATATTAGGGGCACATAATAAACACATCAGCAAGTGGTGTCGACTGAGGCAGTGACGAATGTTTAACAAGACTGGCCAGGCACGTCCTCCGTCCTTCACCCATACAGCCAATGCTGGCTGGCTGCCTGCCTGTCGACAAGGACAGGCGGCGAGCTGTCAAGTGGGCTCGCCCGAGGCGCTCAAGCGGCAGTGACAGCCATGCCCCTCTACCGACCGCCCCACTAAACGACTCAAAACAAAAATGACAAGAAATTTAAAAAGGCCTCGATATGGACTCATTCCCTGGTGGTGCTGCTCAACCATGTTGATATAGCATTTTACATATTTTAGTCAGCCGACTGTTCACATGCGTGTAAATCCTTTATGGCCAACCTTAGCTGTCGCTGCCAACAACATTTGTAAAGGAAGAGAAAACTGAAATTTGATTTTCACCGAACGACAAAATGCGCTCGGGTTGTTTGCTTACCGCTTATTTCAGCTTATTTGATTATGTTTATTTCAGGTGTTACCTTTATTTGGATGAGTTACGTGAGGGTAAATATTATCTGCCTGACTGCGCGCCACATGAGTTAGAGTGTCAGTGCTTGTGTGCGTGTGTGTGTGTGTGTGTGTGTGTGTGCGAGCGTGTGATATGAATTTATATACATTGAAAACGAAATTTAATGCTATTTGATAGTATATTATTGATTATTCACTGTGTTCATTCAGGAAGGAGGCAACATCAAAATTCAACTATTAATAGTAAAGAAAATTCTTTTTACGATGACAGAAAGCGCAATATTATGTATTCACTGAAACTTTGATTTTATTTTTTTTTTGAGACATTACTAACAGCTGGTTAGGGACGATTTCTGAAAAAAGCTTGGCTGCACGAAATTTCTTATTTATTTTCCTTTATCTTCACAATTTTTGCCTTAGTCGATTTTATAGACATGTCGCTTTTGAGAAAAGTTTATTTTGTATTTCTCTGCACAAGAAATATTTTGTTAGAGATTGCAATGCACTGATACTGCGGCACACTTTGTATAACTCTTCTTTTGACCTAGCAAAGCAATGGGAAGTGGTTGAAGCATGAAAAGAGCAGACAAATGCGAAAACTGAACGCAAAACTCAAATCAAAAATACATAATCTTAAAAGAAACTAGACGAACAAATGGTTGCAAAAGAAAAGAAATTGTGAGACTGCCAGCTAGAAAAGGCTACAAACTATGAGCTGAAATTTATCTATATTCCCTATAAGCTTGGCTGCACTTGTCCTTGACTTATCTGTCAGTCTTACGCTGCACTGAGCAGAAGGCAAACGGCACACATATATACACCACACTGCCACATGCTCTTAATCGGCTAACAAGCTACGTTTAGCAGGTGAATCGAGTGGGCCAAAAGCCACAGCCACATGACCTGCTGTCTCAGCTGCGGACAGCAGCCAACAGTGCAAAGTTCAATGTGGGCTTTGGTAGTTAGCCACCCTCACGCTGTGGCTCCTGTGTCCAAATTATAAGAGCCCCGTATAGATTTTACAGTTTCTTGGTGCTCGGCTTAATTTACTCTGGCAAGCCCACAGCATTCACCTGGCTAGTTCCTTTTCCTTTATAGGACATAGAGCTAGCTCATAAAGAGACCAGGCGAATAGTCGTATCGTAGTTTTGCCCACGCTGGGACTTGTTTTGCCACTCGGCATCTTTTACCTTCGTTTCGTTTATAACGTCTTTCATAGCGCCGCAAAGCTGAGTAGGTGGCTCAAGTTTACAGCTTAGGTTTTGCATCCTGTTCCCTTGCCAGTCAGCATTATATTTTTTTAGCCCGTGTCGCCTTCATTGTTTTTCCCCAGTTGTTATTGTCGTGCCGACTGTTTCGCTGTCTCGTATTCAAAGGCGCAACCCCTTCTCGGCTCGTTATGTGCTTGTGGCCCTTCTGCAGGGCATATCATCATTTCCATTTAGCTGTGTGACAACTTTAAGGGCAACTATGGTTAAGAGAGTTACAAGATGGCGATAACTACATTGTCAGCCAACTACATTTTAGTAAATCATACATATATAGAATGACAAGCAAAGCAGAGACTTGCTCATTAAGTTCTTGACAGATTTCTTAACCCTTTTAAAGCCGCTTAACTGCACAAATTCCTACTCTCCAACGTATCGCATTGCTAAGCATAAGTAGCACAATGGGTGTAGCATAATCCACAATGAGACGTCCACATCTGTTCGGATCCGACTTTCATTTTACTTGTGACCATATCTGTCTTCAGTGACTTGTCCATTTCCCATCATGACTTTCCCACTCCAAATCCTTTGTCTGTGTTTTTTATTGTCTGCTGCAGCCTGCAGGTGAGCTCTGGTTCTCTCTTTGTCTGTGCCTTAGTGTGTCACAATTGCCATGCGCCCCCTGCTCCTGTCCAGCCCGCCATCATCCTCAGCCTTCATATTGTTGCTCCTATTTGCCTTTGACTTGAGTTGTTTTCTGACTCTGCCGCCCAGGCGTAAGAAAACAACACAAACGAACAAAACAAACGGTGCCATTATTTTTGTGAGGCTTGCACGTACGCCCGAGCACCTCGGCGCAGTCCCCGCACCTGGAATTGTAGCCGGCTCCGGTCATAGTCAAAACCATTCTCGCTCTTGTTGTTTTTATGTAGTCCGGGCTACGAGTCGGCTATTAACCCAAATCCCCAGAGTGGCAGTTGTTGTGTATTTCAATGTGTCTGCCACGCTGGCTTTAGCGGAAAGTTCAACGGCAGCACCCATAAATAAAAAAAACTTTTTTGTGTTAAATGCATATTAATCATACGCCATGTTTACCGGCTGCATTTCAATTGGCTAGCTGTGCGGCACGTTGACATTTTCAATGCAAATATTTTTCAGGCAAATTAATTAATTAAATTCCATTTAAGCTCCCCATCCGCTTTAGCATAGTTGCTTATATAATGCTTCTACATCACGGTGCATAGCAAAACAAAAAGGATAAGGGCATGGGAAAATGGGCAATACGAAACTGTTGTAAAAATATATGTAATTAAAATTGCATCGCGCTGCTGCAAAATTTAGCGAAAAGTGTTGAGCAACAACATTTTTGTTTGATATTTTCATAGTTTTAAGCTCTTGGCCGATTTTCAGCTGGGCAGTAGAGCAACGGGTTTGGAACTGTCACCGGGGGCTCTTTTGAAAGCCCTGTGCTATAATATTAAACCAGCTAACAGCTGGGTTTCAATTTACACTAGGTAAACTTTTAAAATATATAGATTTTATTATAACTAATATTAAAATTTGTATTGTTGTAAAATTATGATTTTACTAATTTAAGCGCGTAGCAGTGTACAAGGATTCGAATTCATAGCCTCTTTCTATATTTCTATATTTTAAATCTCAGTACAAATTATCTTCTACTCATACTTTTACTGCGTTACTCGGCCTAAAGAGACCAGCAAGTTTTTTTGTATGCCATATTAACAATTTGATGCCAAGAGCTGAGAAGACAGCGACCCTTTTTTTTGTGGATGAAGCAAATATTTAAATGTGAATTTATTAAGAGACCTCTTCCTGCTATATGCAAGCAGTCAACATTTGTTGGCTAACAAATTTATGCGCCACGTTAACGAACATTTAGCAATGCCAACAAAGGCGGCCCAGTTGGCACATTGGCCAAGTTGGCAACTATTTTCGCGTAGCTGGCACAAAATTTGTTCAACGCTGTAAAACGGACCGAAACGGAAACTGCATGCTTAAAGTCAAGTAAAATATGCCAAGTAGAGGTGCAGAAGTCAGGGTAGACGGGCTAGAGGAGAGCAGCATCTGGCATTTAAGCATTGAAGATTTGCGTGACGTTTGTTGCACAAATATTTTGCATAGCAAACGAGGCAACGCTCATTAAAATTCATAAAGCAGCGCAGCCAAAAGAGAAAAGCCCAAAGATGGAAGAGCTGGCAGCAGCAAAATGTGTTATGCCATTACTATGTTTTATTTATTTATTTATTTATTTACTTTTTTCCCCATTTTTAGTTGCTGTTTTTTTTTTTTTTTTTGCACAAACTAAATTGAAATAAATAAAATGCGGTTGCGCCTTTCGGAGCGCACATCCTTGCGGGCATAATAAAATTCCACATACTACCTCGGACTAAGACACGACGTTGCTCCGAAATAATTGAGAAATGTTTGCTGCTGGGAAATGTGGGCGTGATCCCAGCGCAGCGCCAAAAAGTATGTATATTCCCCTCAGCAAATATGAAAATTATAAATATCTTGCAGGCTTGCCGCGCTCTCTCGAGTGCATTCCCGCTATACAGATATTATCCAAATTAAATGCTTTAGCACTTTAAGAATTCATCAACTTATCCAAATGAATGCGGCTTATAGAAAATATGCAAAAAACTTTTCTTGCTTGCGTTTTAATATAAGTCTAATAACTATTTTTCCAATTTGTCCAAATCAAGCAACTGGCCTTAAATGAGCGAAAAATGTTGATTCTAATTTAGGTTATCAATTCGATGGACTTGATACTCATTGAAGTACACATCTCAACATAAATACAACTGGAGAAAATTGTTAATTCATAATAAAACGGGCACGTTGAAGCGAAAAACGGCAGAAATATTAATGTGTAACATTTAAAGCAAGCAACTTGGACTATGGAGGGCAACGAAATACCAGCTTATATAAGGCTCTATACCTGCTGTTGCAAGAATTATTTAAATATTCGTTTAGTAGTGCTTGAGGTATAAGAAAAACACAATTTACTTAATAATTGGGCTGTAAAGTTCCTTGGCTTGAGGAGTTCTTAAAAATCTCAATTTATTTCATATTTGTATGTAGAAAATGAACAAGCTGCACAGAGAGCAAGTTTAATTTGTTTATTAAATATAAACGAGTTTGTGTGCCCGACATTCACTGGGGGTGTAGGCTGCAGCGGTCTGTAGGTAACAAGTTGCCGGGAAAGCTCATCATCACGATGATGATGGCAACGACGACACTTTGCAACTACTTTAACTTTGTCTAGTCCTGGCATACAGACTGCACTGGCTGAGTGTGCACATGTCTGGCCTGATGTGTATCTGGGATCACCCTTTCAAGAGTATGTTGGGCTGCTCATAAGCAGATACTTTCGTGAGGCAACAGCAGCCAAAGTTTATTCAGGACATTGCTGAGCGACTTTTTAAATTAGTCATGATAAATAATTAAGCATATCACATGCATATTTTGTGTGGCTTTTGGGCAAGGCTCAGGCATGTAGATTTATGCTTTGTAGAGCGCAAACAGCAAATTGCGGTTGATAGTTTCTTTTTCGGTTTCGTTTTTCGTTTGCACTGACAAAGTTTAAGGCTCAGCATATAATTGGGGCTGACATGCTCGTCTGTCTGGTTTGCAAACAAATATTTTCACTTTGGATGTGTCAGCAAAATAAAACATGTACAAACTAAAATTAAATTTCAACGAAATATGAGGAAAACTGTTGTATTTGTTTGGCAAATTCATTGCAAATATTTGGTAAAGTTGGCAATTGAATAAACAATTTTGTAATCCCTTAACTAGAATATTCCCCTCTGAGTATATCAACTTAATTTCTTGGCTAAATAAAGCCAACTATTGTCAATAATGTGTGGCAGAACGTGCAGCTAATTGCTCAAAAATTTTAATTAACTTACTAAATATCTGCACAAAGTATGATGAAAATGGAAAAACAAAGAAATCCTGGCCCCCATGCGCCCAGGCCCTGGCTCCCAGTAATGTCACGTCGTGGCAGCAACAATGGCAACATTGCGACAATAAGCTGCATGCAAAATTCGGCAGCAACAATAACAACGGCAGCATCAGCAACAGCAGCAAGTCAAAGGAAACACAATAACTATATTGAATTGCCGCACAGGACATAAACACACACACACATACACACACAGAGAGCTTGGCCGGAAGGCAAAGTGCAACTGGTTAAACGTGTTTATAGTCGTAGTCCAGCTAGTTTGTACTCGTTCTGTACAATGGGCAACGTTCCAAAAATACGTACAAGAGCAAACAGTAAGCCCAGCCCTTTGCCAGTTTTGGGCAAAGAAGAAAAACAAAAAATTAGCATTGTGCAGAAAATTGTATACCCTTACACAGACTTGGGTTTTAAACACGTAAACTAAAATGAGGTTTCTTAAGTTTTTGGATCGAGGAAAGAGATTGCGATAAAATTTAAGATATATTAATGGCTGTCGAGAAATTTTATATTTGAATAGTTCCAGAAAATATATAAATAAACGTTGGAAAAAACTAAACTATCAAAATTGGTTTCGATTGATGCAATTTAATTGAACCATGGCAAATATTCGTGATTTCCAATTGTCAATGTACATCGTGTCTCAGAACCAAACAGTAGGATCCTTTGGAACTGTATTGAAAAATGCGCAATCACGGTCAACTGGACAAATTGACTAAATGGAAACGATGTAATGAAGAGCATTGTCAAAGAGGGCACCAGATGCAGAGCGACAACAGCAGCAATGGCTGCTCAGGATAGAAATAGGGTTATTTGTTGTTAAAGTGCATAAAGCCAGATGCTTTGAATTTTAAATTGTATTTTTAATAAGACCTAGATAAACATAATTTCTGAAACTCTAATTAAATAACTACGCAATTTAACTGACTTGCAATCAAATCTCGCTAGCTAAAGCAGCAAAAGTCTTAGCGTAAAAATCTTAATCGAAGGCTAACAATTTTGACAGTAAAATAAAAAATATTAGGAATACAAATCCTTAAGACACAAAAATATTGCAAATTCAATGGAATAAAAGGTATGTCTTGATATTAATTTAAATTACTTGGTGTCAAGGCAAGGATGAAAACTCTAAATCGAGGCTTTTACATGCATAATATTAAATTTTGCATGCGCAAATTTGTTTTTATTTATTGGTAATTGTTGGCGTAATTAAATAAGTACTATTTTACACGTTGCCCACTTAACACACAATTTCACAGCCACAATTTGCATATGTTCGTTTAATTAATGAATTACCACTATATAATTAAAGACAAATTATTTTAACAGAATTATTTGCCATTGCTCGCAATTTAGGTAAATGACATTTTTAATGTGCTACACGCAAAATATGAAAGAATATCATATTGATACATCTTTTTGCCCTATAAAATATTTTGTTATCAGTTGATTATTTTTTGGATTCGATTACATATCCATTACATTGTATAAATATTGAATATATAATGGTATCAGTTAAACTCGATGCTGCATATATAAGAATATTTATTTTTTAAAGGATCGTTGATTTATTTGATAACTTTTTAGAGGGCAACTCCTAGTCGAGTGCGCTCAGGTAAACCAATTAAACGTGCTTTTAGAAGCATTTATGAATGCAAATGAGTGCTCTGAGCTTATGAATAAGTTTGTGTGCGTGTGTATGTGTGTGTAAAACGCCTTAATTCGCTTTACAGTTTATTTCATGGCTTTGTGTGTTTTAATTCCCGAGTTCTTAATTTATATGTATCCCGCCCAGAATGACCGCTGTATTTAAGCATATTTTATACGCTTGGCTTGCATTTTTCATGTGCTACTTTTTAATGTCCCAGAGCAGCGCTCGCTTTGCATAACTAATTAAAGTTTGTTGCCGCTTCTGATGCGCCATTTCTCAGCTTTTGTATGCAGCTCCGTTTCAGGCAGCAATAAATAGAGAAAGGGAACATTATTATGACACGCAAAAGGCGTTTCTAAGCTAGCCCTGGATCACAGTTAAGGAAAGGAAGTGCAAAAATGTGTGTGGATAGAAATTGTAGTACTAATTTAATGCAGCGACAGCTTTTTGCTAGCTTACTGTTATGAGAGAAGCTAAAAACGACTGAAAAAATAAGAACAACTAAATTAACAATGCCTTAAGCGAACTAAGTATTAGCCAAGAAATGCATTTCAATTTATCCGCTTAAATCTAAATGAGGGACGGGCCAGAAAACTGTTTGCCAAGTTCTATTGATTAACTCCCGCCAGCCAGCTGGTTAAGCTAATGCAAGTTCTGCAAGTAATCAATAGACATAAATTGGAGTACATGGGCATTTTAAACAGACGCCCAACTTTTTCTCACACCCAATTGGCCAAAGACCTCGCCTAACCCAACAAGCGAAAAAACTTTTCACAAATTATCAGCGCAGTAAATGAAACTTTGTTATGGCATGCCCCAGAAATTACAGAAGCTGCCGATGCAGGTTCCTATACCCTGTACTCAAAGAAAATGGGTAAAAAAGTTTATGCATGTTTTGTTAGTAAATATAATATATATAGATGGTAACATTTTGAAGCTCATAAGGTGAACAAAACATGGACGATCAGCTGAGTTGGCTTACCTCAATCCCAGCCACAACCAAACGGAAACCAAAACAAATCCAAGTTTGTTTTAGAGAATGGTATAACGATTAGAGATTAAATTTATAACTAATAATTAAAAGAGGATATACTTACAAGCCATACGTTGAACTACACTAGCGTGAGATGTGAAACTGGCTGTTCGTCGCTTACTTGCCCAAATAACTAGGCCATTTACGCAAATCATCATCATAAGAAAAGTAAAATGGAATTGTTTCATTTAAATTTGGGAATTAAATGACAAACAATAATATGTTCGAGGGCATCTCAGAGTCGGACACTGTCGACTAGAGAAATCTTGCCATTTTTTGGCCCCAATACGATAAACTTTTAAAACTCGCACTGGTCGTGCCAATGCCCGGTTGTTGCCTTTTTGGGAGGACCACTCACGTGTGTAACGCTAAAACGTATTATAAATATGTAATGGAAGTTTTACAAACTGGCCGCGGCGTGTGGACTTTGGAGGTAAGCCACGTGCTTGCGGGCCAGTTAGCGTGCAATTAAAAAGACAAATAGTCCGGCAAACTGTTCAAGGCCCCAGGAGTTTTTGGGGTAAATACAAACAAGCATCAGGTCAGCTCAGTGTAAATCACATTTGGGCTAACATTATAGTTGGGTAATTAAATTTATTGAAATAAATTGCCAATTTGTGGTCGGGTTGTGGCTTGGCACATAACTTTTAATGAAATGTGCACAAAAAAGCTGCAGAAAAAGCGCAAACAGCAGCTGCAAAACAAAAAAAAACTGACCAGTTTAAAAGAGGATACAATGCATCGAGGCGGCAAAAAGTGGGGAAAAAATTGCAAGTTTTAATGCAGCACAAATACAAAAATAATTTGTATGTGCAATGCTAGCCTTTTTCTTATATTTTTTTCGCAGCTCTCCATAGTATTTGTTTGTGTGCTTAATGGCGTTGAAGCGAAATGGAACAGCGACAACCTTGTTGCCACTTTACAAGAAAAATATTATGCTGCCGTTGCTGATGGCAACGCTCGCGAGTTTTGTGTCAAGAGTTGGTCACACAGTGAGTGGGGCGAGTGGGCGGCGCATAGTGTTGTATGCAGCAACCACTTGGGGTGGGGCTTACTAACTTGTAAAGTAAGTGGGTGCACTGAATGTGGGTGTTGCCAGTAAGTACTTTTCACTGATTGCTTTCTTTTAATAAGTTATATGAAATGAAAAACTAAAACAAAAATTAGTTCTTCACACTGTGCTGAATTCTTAAAAATCAATGCATAATTCATATTATGCAATAGAGGGGAAGAGAGCTTCATGATTTAGTTCTTTCTTATTAGTTTTTACTGATGCGTCTGGCTGCGTCTGCGTCTGCAACATTTAGTTATTTTTCGGATGCTCAACTAACTGGCAGGTTAAAAGTTGCTTAAGAGCGTTCGCCAAGCATATTGTAACTTCACAAAAGATGAACAATATATTGAAAATGTTTCACAGCAGGGCACAGGCAAAACTTTTCAAGCGTACGAACATTGTGCCATATAAAGATGCCACAATATTAGCAAGAAGAGCAGTCTATTGAAAAGTTAAAAAAAAAAAAGCAGAAGCAAACAAAATAAAAACCCAACCGAGACGCACATTAATAAAGTTGGCAACTTGCAGTTAACTTTACCCGTGAGTGTGCTTAAACATTATAAACAGGAAGAAAACCAACAACAACAAATGGGCAAACAAACGACTAAATTACTTTGGCCGACAGGCGCCTAAAAGTATACAGCACGCGCCGCAGCAATAAACAATATTAAACCGCCGCCGCGTCACCGGGGTTTGAGAAGCTGGCGCGCAGAAAATGGCAAACTGATTTAAAATTAAGCGAAATGATTTTACCTAACGCGCATTCGAGCTGCACAACACGCAAACACAACACACAAATGAGTATCATCAATCACGCAGGAGGAGAAAAAAAAATTAAGAGTGGGTGATGGGTGCTGGGTGGATGATGGGCGGATGGGCTTATGGTAAAGGCTGTGTTGTAGAGCGCGAAATCAAGACGTGCGTTCTCACAAAAAGGATAAGCACCCATCTTAGTTTGGCTGGCGGAAGATGTGGCCAACCAAGTTGGCGGAAATGCTACGGATTTCCCAGATATCAAGTAGCCGTCCTGTTGGCTCAGCATCAGCTGCAAGTGCTCAACTTTTTTAATCATAATGTTGCATAAGCATTTTCGCAGCAGTCAATTATGTTAATAAATTCAATAAACAAATTGCTGACTGCTTTGCAATTTACCTCCATTGTCTTGCTTGCCTGGATGTAGCCTGTCCCACTTTCAAGTAAACTAATTTAAAAGTACTTCCTCTCTGTCTCCCGCGCTTCTTCTGTTTCTCTTCCTCTCTCTATCTCACTCTCTAAGCGATAAAGTTGTTGGCCTAAGTGGCGCACTTCAAGTGTTGCGGTTTGGCGCAAAATACACAAATTCCAAAGTTCGTCGCGCACTTTCTCAATTGCCACACCCCTCTCAGCCAGCACACACACACACACACACAAACACACACACAGGAACACGATTACGTCTTTGGATGGCTGTTTATACCGCAATTGCCTGTCTTTCTACTCTTTATTGAAAGGCAATAAGTGCTGGGCTGTTGTTGTTGCTGCTGTTGATAACTTCCTATGGCTGACAGGAGGCAGTTGTTGCCTCGCTTAGTTTATTTATTTGAAAATGATTTTGCAGAGAAAACCGCAGGTACTTGAAATTAAATTATTTACATTTTCCTGTCATCAAACAGGCAGCACACTCGACAACAGAACCGCAGCAGAGTTTTCAGAGACTCCTCATTTCCCTCTCGCTCAACAGTGAAAACTTTGCTCATTTGCATTGTTTTTGCTGCTTATGTGTTTGCTGGCACTTCTTTAAATGCAAGTAGCTGCTTTTGTTTTTATAGAAACAAACCACGTAGATGACTTCATGTATGCATGCATTTGCGTGTGTGTGTATGTGTATTTAGGAAACTGTTCAAAGAAGAAACATGTTTAAAATCTAATAAACTTTCTCATATTTATCATATTGAAATAAACCCAAACAATAAAACAGCTTTCCTGGGAAGGCTAAGTACAGAAAAAACTGAAGAAATACGCCAAATTTGCGAAATCTATACAAAAAACTCAACTTCCGACCAATAGGAACCATAATTGTGCAACGTTAATAATATTCTTTAAAAGTAAAAAAACGTGAAATAACTAATTGCGTAAAATGTCTTAGAAACTAGAAAATTGTTTGCGCTGAAACTTATTTTAAAAGACCTTTATATATTTTTAGAAAATGAAAAATAGGGATTATATAAAGAGAATATATATAGAGATTTTAAAAGTTTAAGAAAATTCGCTAAACAGGTCTTCTACATTTTCAGTACATGTTTTTATATCCTGTATTCAGAAAGAAGGCATGAAGATGCATATGTTCTATGGAAGTAGAGCCTCAAATCGAAAGAAGAATCCAACTACCATTCATAACTGGAATTTCAGTAGATCATAATAAAAATCAAAGAATGTAGTCAAATCATTAAATACACGTAAATAAATGTAATTTTATCTGGTTTCCGAGCTGCTTAATTTGTATATAACTCACTTAGCGTAGCCTGTTGGCATTAAATATGTGTAATTCCTGTAAGCAGTTATAGTTATGCAATGTTAAGTGGATGTCTTATAAATATATAGCCAACGACATTAAATCGCACATGAAGCAGATTAAATAGCGCTCTGAGAGTTACATAAATTATGAGCACAGCTGACGACCAGAGCTCTATATACATCTAAGGGTGTCATTTGGGAGGGCAAAGTGAAGAAAGGGGGCTCTGATTGTCAAACGAGGAGCAAATCTTCAAATTCTAGAAACAAAACAGACAATTGGACTAATGTGAATGTCCTTGTGTGTGGATGTGACTGTGGGAGTTGCTCCTGCCAAAATAGCCAAATTACGCAAGGCAAAGACAGAACCCGCACACACGAAAAGTATCTCATAGATACAACATGTTAACAACGACAATAACAAGTTATGAGACAGTCGAGACAAGGAGCCAAACAGCCCATAACAATAAAATGCAAAGAGCAACTTGCCAAATTTATTTCACAAAACTATGGCACAAATAATAAAGCCTCGGGAAAATGCAGCGGTGCGGCATGTGCGAGAGACACGAGACGCGCGACAAGAGACAAAGAGCGAGAAGGAGCAAGCACATGTTGGCATGTTGATTGTCACGTGTAGTTCTTTATTTATTTATTTTTTTTTTTTTGAAGTCCTATTTCGGGCAGCTTATCCACAACAGACATAGACAATAGAAGGAGACACATGGAGGCGCACACAGAGAGCTAAAAGTATTTGGCAAGTAGATTTTTGACTTGCCATTTACGACACCGTCACCATTAAGCGTTTTAGCGACCCACACACGTTCTGGTTTCGCCTCGGTCTTCTTTTAGACGTGCCGGTTCATATTCTACGGTTGAGCCTGAGCAAGTTCTGGCGAGGCTTCTGAAAAGTTTTTGCTGGATTTTAGTGTGGACCTAGTTGGCCATATGTATAAGTGTATATACATATATATATGTGCACACTTACTTATAAAGCGCTTTCTTTAACCGCACAGCACATTATGTGTCCATGCGTGTGTGTGTGCGAGTGTATGTGTGTAATGCGCAAATCTTTGAGTTCATGTCCCGAGCTTAACTTTGATTTCTGTGTGTAACTTTCTCACTTAAATGGGCGTTAGAGCGCTACAAACTGTCGACGCTACGACAAAGTTGAAGCCGTCAGACAAGAGAAACGCATAAAACTTATTTCTCAGGTTAAAGCCAAGTTAAATTTCGACTAAAGCGCACGCTTTAAGCGATTCTTAAATATGCTAAAGTAAAGTAATATTCATATTTGTTATGATAAAAATATTACGACTTCAAGACTTTCGCTACATACTGGATAGTATGTGGGAAGGAGGCTGTATAGCTAAAAACTTATTTCGATACGAACTCGATGTGTACTTAGCATAATATTTGAAATGCATTTTAAATATTAAGCATTTCGTTTGAAGGCATCAAAAAGCTTTTATGGGATTGTTTTTGCACTCTGTCCAGCTTAACATTTTGTGTCATTCAGCACATTGATTTTTGCAAAGTACCTACGAACCTGACATAAATGTCGAAATAGATAAAAGTGCAACATAAAACTAAAACCAAGTCGACAAGCAGCCGCAAAAAGCCCCACAAAACTTTCTTCAAAACACACAGACAACAAAATTTATAATGTCGAGCATTCAGTTGGGCGTTAAGGTTGTCGGGGTTGTCTTCCTTCTGAGTGGGAGGCTCATGGACCATGTCTTGTATGTTTTTCGCAACCAATTGAAGTGTGGCAACTGCCATGTGCTAAGAGATAATGTTATTTGTTCCCAACCATAACAAACCCTTTTGGGCCCGGCCCGCAGCCACACAAAAATATATACGATAAGATGGCGGCTGCGAGCAATATGTGGCCACGCCCTCGTCCACGCCCACGCCCCCGCCCTCGCTAAACGTGACATTTGGAAATTCTTTAAATATTAAAATCTTGATTAAGTTAAATGCGCATTTGGGGCCGACGTAACTAAAGTACACATTTTACATTTGCCACGCACATAAACAGATTCCTTGGCCATATGCCCTGTCGAGCATGGCCAACAAATCTCTGGCTGGGTTGGGTTGGGTTTTTTATTTTTGGTTCAGGGTCTTCCGACCGTGCATCTTTTGTTTGCCCAATGTGGGCGTGGCGTATAAATTTTAAAACTTAACGCACGATTTGACAACATGCTACGGTTGGCAGCTCCTGTCAACATTCACCGGACACTTGAAGGCGAAGCAGCTATGTCTCGCATTTTAAATTTGTTTTCTTCGGTCGGTGAAAAACTTAAATACACAAAATTTACATTGCGCTGAGTTGTGCGTTTCAATTAGCTAGATACAATTTAGCCCTAATTGAGCCCTATTTTTCTCAACATCTTTGTCGCTTCACAGCCCAAACAGCCCAAGGGTTGACCTTGCTGTAACGCCAAACCCCTAAAAGACAGGCTTTCTTTTATATATATATTAAAAATAAAATTTTTTTTGGCTTTTGTTTTGTTCGTACATATTCAATTTTTGCTGGGAAGCCTACTTAAGTTGTCATTTTGATTGCTTATGAAGCCTACGCTAATTTTTCTACATCCCCTCTCACATGTCTTTTTTGTCTTTCATCTATCATTTTGCCAGCCTGTCGCGGCTAACTCAATTTCCATTAATTTTTTCACAGCTTTCGGTTTTTTCACTACCCTCTTGCGCATATTTCGTAACAGATTTGCCTGTGACATTTGCGAGGCAAATGAATATAAGTAACTTAAAAAAGAATCTAAATCGCAGAAGGCCGCCAAATTGGTCCTCCATTTACTGGCATTGAATTATTAAGTGACAGAAGCCTACAAAATTCGACTGACTCGTTCTTTCAGTTTTCATTATTCAATTGACATCCAGTCTCAATTTCTGGAAAATCTTCGCAATCTGCTCGTTTGATTATGCGTGTGTTTCAAATGCTATTAAATCCATGACTAACATTTAAATATTAAATACCTCGAGATATTTAAATTCCTAGCAAATTATGTTAAATAAATAAGGCACAATACTTGAGTAAACCAAGACATCTAGGCTCCAGTATTTTACACAATATGTGTACATTTACCCATTAGAAATTTACTTGTTATTCACGTCAATTAGAGACTTAATTTCACGTAATGTGCACGTGTGCAATGACAATTGCTTACCTGCAATGAAAAAAAATAAATAAAATGTATTTATATGAGAACAATTAAAAGTTCTTGTAGCATATGCAATATTAAATAACTTTGAGCCAGGCACTCGGGAGGTAAAAGTGCTCAGAAATTATATTTGAAGTGTTTGGCTGGACAGCCTTGACAGGGCAAAGGAAAGAGGAAATCAAGTGGAGCAATAGGACATCCGTTTTATCTAGGTCAGTTTTTGTCTGGCATTCATTTCCTCTTATTTCCTTGCAGTACCATTTTACGCTGAGCTGCCATGCCCTGATCTTTATTTCTGCGTCCAATTGGGCGAAATACTGGGCAGATATTTTTATATCAAAGAATATGCTACCTAGCTTGAGGCTGCTCCACAATAAACAAAGAGGCGCAGCAGTGGCAAACGTAACAAAACGTGATGGCAGAAATGAGCAAGCGCCAAATGAGATTTTTAGGTCAACAGAGTCCAACCAGGGAACGCGTTGGGGCTAGGCCAACGCAGTTTTTGTGTCACTTGCTGCCTGCTGCTGATGCTCTAACTGAATGTGTTTTGATTCTGTCATGGAATATGCCACGGATTTAAGAGGACCCTTTTGAACTGATATATATATATATATTTGCGATCCCATCTTGTTCGAAAACTCGAAGGCTGCCGACATATAGCGTCAGAGATTCACTAAGAATACGGCCCATATAATTTGGGTTAAAGGCAGCTTTCGCTAACCATGCTGCATATAAGCAAGAAGCGTATTCAGTCTTCGGTCTTACACAAATTCATTTTTCTGTGCTTGTATTCACTTTCACCATACAGCTTTAACTTTACTTTTTATTTTGCGTTCAGACGCTTTGATGCTGTGCGTGCAACTCGCTGGCCACGTGTGCTCATTTCTGTCCTTTTTTTTTTTTTGAGCTGCTGAAACCAACTGACGCTTTATAGGCTAGGTAAACAGCGCAGGTGGGCAGCACCGCGGGCTGTGCGGGGGCAATGGGTTATGGCCTGGCATCACACATTTGTGCGCTGTTTCTTGCCTGCTGGCGGTCTAAACAGCTTTTCATACACCTGCATGGCCACGTGATTGTGTGGGTTTTTTTTTGTTTGGGCCCGTATGCCGCAATCTGAGCCCTTAGCCGTGGCAGGGCCAAAGTGCATTGCATACTTATAGGCACTTAAGCGACGCATTATGCAGCTGACCTGAATTACGGGCTGCCAATAGTATTGAGCGAGAAATGGAAAAAATTAACTGATGAGTGTCGCATGTGTGGTTTTTAGGCGTCGAAAATTAGTTTGGTCTACACATTTATAAGCAACATACTAACCCAATTAATGCGACTATCAAGTGCAATGCTTAAAATGATACGTTTTAAGCACAGCAGCAACTGCGGCTGCAGGAAATGCTCTCATTCAGTTTCGCAACTGCCAAGTTGTGTATATTTACACATCATTACCAAGTCAGGAGCGAGGCAACCAGACGCCGCCAGTGGACCATAACAGCCACAGTCATCGGGCGCTGCACGTTGGCTATAACTATGCTAATTTTAACTCGTTTCGAATATAACCAACTTACATGTAACCACGCCTGAGGAAACAAGAAGCAGACAGGCAGACTGCCGTGAAAGAGGTAGATACAACCGGCACGCTAGTTGCTTAGCCAGCAACCGCAGACATGGATCTGAGCCCAGCAGGACATGCTCACACAGACGCACACACACACAGATACAGGCACATTTTTGGATGGCAGACCTGGTGCTCGCACGCTATACAGATTTCTCCAGTTGCATGTTGTTACCTACACGATGATGATTTTTGAATACCAACAGTTTCATTTTTTTGTAATTTTTTTCTAGTCTACCATCAAGTTTTTGGTGTAAAACTTCTGGTTTGCAAAACGCTGTTGTTGCTGCTGCTGCTGCTGCTGTCGGTACAACGCTGCGTATGTGTAACGCTCCAAGGGATTTTATATCATGATGAATGCACAGCGACCTGCCAGCTGCAGTTGATGGCAATATTCATTAGTGATCACAAATACAAGTGCCAAGCAGCAAATTTGAATGTCGAACATTTTCGCTCATCATTATGGAATCTCATGGAAGGCAAGCAGCCACAGGCAAAATGAACAAAATTGTCATAGAATGGCAAATTACTAGATTATGCTAGAGTTTATGCGTACTTCTAATTTAGCCATAAATTTGTTTGTTTTCATGCCACAGAAAAAGTGTAAGCGGTGAATTATGATTGGCTCAAGTGCCAGACCACTGAGTAAGCCACAAATCCACAGGCGTACCAAAACAAGAAAAAGAAAAAAACAAGAGTAAATTAAAGGCCATAAATAATTGCAATTAATTTCAGCAAAAACCCATGGCGCGCACACACACACACACACACTTTAGTGGTATATGAAACTAATAATAACAAAAGCACACTGTCTAGTCTCCTAGCGCATCAGATCCAACAGCACATACACACAGGGACACAGACCCTAACACGTGACACATAATCGCATAAAAGTAATAAACTTGGCAAAAAGTGGTTGCCAGACAGACGGACTGGACTGACTGACTGAGTGACCGACTGACGTGGTGGCTGGTTAGTTAGTTGGCTTGTGTGGTGCGTCCTGTGTGTGCGAAGCTGTTGGGAAAATGATTACAAAGAAGTTGCCTTCCTTAATAATAGGACCACTTAGGCAGTGCGCCTTATTGTGTGTATCTCTCTGTTCTACCCAGACGTAACTGAAGCGTAAATGCAACACAGTTTTAATGCAGCCAGAATGAAGAGTGCGAGGCAGCTGGCGAAGAAGCAAACAAAAAAAAAACATACCCGTCTATAGTTCTTGCAATAAACTGAGCTACAGCTCGTCTAACCAAATATTTGGAAACTTAAATCTCAATAAAATACAAAATAATTAAAGAGATTTTTCAAGTCCATCAAGGAATGCAGTTGAAAGGACCTGCAACTGACTACAATAAGTTCACCTAGCCTTGTATGGCAAACCAAATTAATATTCATTCAAGTAGTCAACTTCTAAGCTCTTTACGTCTTTTGTTCTCCTTTAAACACACACTATCGGTACTACATAATAGAATGGCATCCATAATTACATAATTATAGTATTCATTATAAGAAAAATTTTAAAATTTGTATGAAATAAATGACATCGAATCAGTCAAAACTATTACAATTTTTCATTATTAAGTGTCTCAATTATTCAAAGCCATAAAGTCGACTATATGATACTCTGTAGGCAGTTTAATAACAAGCAACTCGCTATAACTGTGCTTTATTTTGCATATTGGCGTGCATTCCTTCTTAAACAACTAATTTTATTGAACGATTGTAAATTGTTCATTTAGATTTTCAGCGATTTAATCAACCTTTAAAGCCGTTTAACTTTGCAAGTATGTTTCTCTTTCAGCCTTGTGGCAGTGGGAAACTATGTCTAAGAAGTAACATAATCCTGAGCTGTATAATCAATTAGTTTTTTTGACAACTTCTCAGAAAGTAGGTACAATTATACGCTTTTGCGTTCGCACTTTACTATAACATTCCATAAATAGAGATAATTATTGATTATAAGTTATTTTCAATAAAATATTGTATTTCATTGCAGCTCTGCAACTAAACAATTTCTGTAACTTACACATTTCTGATATTTAGCAATTTAGTCGTCGATTAAAGCATAACTTTCATATATAAAATGTACACAGCTTGCCCTTTGCAATGAACTGAAAACGCATTGAAAAAGTATGATACAAAATTTTTGGGTGAAAATTATATTAGGAATGCAACAGCAGGGGCAGCCAACTAACGGCATATTAGTATGTGCGGCACACATGCCAGGGACGATGTCGACACAGCTACCATGTTGGGGTTATGCGGGTTCTGCCCCCGCTTCTGCTCCTGCTGCGTCTGGTCCTGCTGCCGCTGTTGTTGATGTCCGTGTCGGTGTGATGCGGTCATGTCATTGCCTCAGCGTGCTGATAAAAATTTTCAACAAACTTTGAGCTAACGACAACGCCACCACTCACTATAAAAAGGACATGAGTGTGTGTGGGTGAGTATGTGTATATGTGGGTGGATGTGTGTGTATGTGTGCTCAAGCAAGCTAGTTTTCAGCTGAGAGTCGCGCGCTGCGCTTGCCGCAAGCCTTTCCGCCAATTTCAAGCGTTCACAACGCGGCGGCCATTTTGAAAAATGACCAAACGCTATTAGCTCTTTCTTTTAGTGGGGGTATGGGTGGGGCAGACGCCAAAAAAACAAAAAAAAAAATAGATAGCAGCGTCTAAAATATTAGTTGTTGCATGTTTCATATCATAAAACTTTATAGCAGCTTTTGTTGTTGCTGTTTGCAGCTGCAGCTGTGTCAGAAAATGTTCATGATTTTCCTGTTGCTTCTTGTTGGACGAAGAATGCAAAATTTAATACAAATATTTAATATGCGTTTAGGATGAAATATTTGCTGGATACAAGCAGATTAATTACGGCCAAATAAAAATAGAGCTACAGAAAACAACAATATATATATATGTTATATAAGTCTTGGGTCAAGAGCTTCGAATTTGGTAAGCCTGTTTATCTTGTAAAATGATGTATGCTCATACAAAAGAACTTAACAGAACCTTTAACATGCACATGAATGTTTAACTAATAAAGTAACATTTATTTATGTTTGCATAGTTGGTATATATATTTTAGACTAGCTGCGAACGTGTAGTAGAAAAACTATAATCTATGTATTCAATTGTATTTCAAAATTTTCAATTATTTGTAATTGTAGTTATCGCGGTACATAAGTACTCATTGTTGTTGGTAATGACTCCACAGAAGGTTGGGATTGTTTTTATGGTGACTGTGCCTGAAGCTTCCTTATGTACATGTCTATTTAAATGAAAGTCGGGTCGAAAAAAAAGGGAATCCTAGCAAATGCTGACTACTTTTCATGTTAAATAATTCCTATTTATAGTCCTTGACCAACTGTTGCGCCAGACAACAGGGTGCAACTATCGAGGGAGAAATAGCCACTAGAAATAGCCATTTTATTTGATTTTTTTTTTTTTCAATTTTCCGCACAATCGAACATAAGGCAACAATGACAACAACAGAAACAATAACAATTTTCACTGTCGCCTATCGGGCAGGGCGAACCCTTCAAGAAAAATAGACGTACATACATAAAAAAAAAAGGAGCATGTGTGTGGGAGAAGAAGACGAAAGCAGCGCCATAAATAAGCAGACTTTTCAACACATTAAACACAATAAATCCGAGCCGTAACAAAGACAACGAGTAAACAACTTGACGCGTCTGCCAAACTGAGCGTTGAGTAATGTCAACATGGGCCCAAGACAACAACAACAAAAACGAAAGCGTCGAAAGCAAAAAATATGCCCCTGAATGGCATCTGGCATGTGAACTCGCTGAGTAATCTAAAATCCGCACAGCACACACACAGAAAATCCAATTGACTGTGACCGTATTGTTGTGCCAGTGCTGGGGCAAAGCCGCAACACATTTGCCAGCATTAGTAAGATTGCAATTACTGTTGTGCGGCGGGCTGCTAATGCGTGTGTGTGTGTGTATGTGAGGGTGTATGGATGTGCTCGCGCCTAAAAGCAGAGACTGTAAAACATAAGCACCACACACAATGCAATAGCCATGACAACGAGCTAAACTGCAGTCAGCACGATGGAGAGATCAGGCAGAGGAGCCAAGAATTTTGCATCAGTTGGATCCAAAGCGCTCTGGCAAACAGAGGCGCCTTTAATAAACACACTCGACCGGCTTTTGGTTTTGATGTAGAGCCCTCGAGAAATGACAAGTGTCGCACTGTTTGGGTTTCTCTTCTCCGAAAATACTGCAAAAAAATGCATCAAAAAGGGGTAACTAATAAAGCTAAAGCGTCAACAGGCACAGCCTTAAGTCCTTGGGCCAAAGAGCTATTATTACAGTTTGAGTGTGCTGAAAGAGGCTGTTTATTTGATCACGACTCAAATTGGATTTTAAGTCTAGTAATCGCAAGCTCTACTTTTCAGTCTGTGCGTATCGAGAAAAACGGATACTACGCAAATTTTTCTTTCCCCATGCACAACTCAATTTGGCAAAATGTAAACGATGCCAAGATGTGCATGATACAAGAAAAAACTAATTTGCAATGTAGGTGGGCGTGGGGGCGTTTTTTATGCGATGCAAAATACGATTATAAATACAAAAAGCTTTTATATACCCAATCACAATTTAGCTATAAAGATATGATGTAACAGATATGATATATTTATATAGTTATATTAAAGGCGAATAAATGAAAGTATACTTGTTTTTTTAGTAGCAATCTAATGACATGTTAAAAGTACCTAACATATACATGTGCAAAAGAGTCTTTTGTGAGATTATATAAGATGTTACTTAAGCAAGTGGCATAAATAATAACAGGAGGGAGCACACACACACATAATTGTTGTATTCTCTATTCTAAGCAACTGTATTTTTAGCAACAATTTTTACATATATACATATATATATATTTATTTATATGGAATGAAATTTATCTTGACTCTCCTCATATATGATATGACTTGCAGGCAATAAAGTGAATCACGACACAGCACAAATGACGGCTGCTTGTTGCACTCTCGATGTGGTCAGCGGATGGGCTTGCGGGTTTGAAAAGGTCGAGTGACTGATTGACCGAATGCCAGAGGTATTAAAGTAATTGCATGCAATTGTATTTCATATATGGATTTCCACATTTTCAGCCTGTCACAGTGAAATACCAAACATGAAAATGCGGGCAAAATGAATAGTTCTATAGGCTGTATCGCTTGCAGGCCCACTGTGCATATATTGCATCTATCGGTACCTGAGTTGTGTATACAGCTATTGACTACATTTTCTGATTAATGAAGCTGCCATTCAAAAAACGCCAAAAGCGTTGCCTGCCACAATACCAAATTGAACTGTTGCATATGCTAAGAAAGACAGAGACAGCAACAGAGATATGACCCAAGAGATACAGAGAGGGAGAGACGCAAATAGTGAGTGAGAGTGAGAGAGGGAGGAAGGCAGGGTGGCAGCTTGCAAATTGGGAAAACGCCGAACATATTTCGTTTACTGCCAGCTGCAATCTGTGAGATATTTTTTCATCGTATTTTCACCCGGCATTTGCATAGCTCTCTCGCCCGCTGCACTGCACGTTAGCCCAGTTGCACCTGCGAAAACGCCCTATAGTTCTCCTGTTTGTATCCTGTTCGCGTCCAAAGAAAATATGTCAAAAATCAGCAAAAACTGAGAAAAAAAATGAAATATTCTTCGATCGCCTACAGCTTGCAAATGTAGGTGCGCCGCCCACACACACACACACACACGGACACACACACACACATACGGATACGCGCCTATCGCAAAGATACTTAGCTGTTGTGTTTGTTGCTGGCTGACGGCTGTTTCGTCCCGTTGCCTGGTTGCATTGAAGCTGACACCTTGTCAGACACCGAGACGGCTGAAAGTATGCAAACTGTTTCGTCTGTTGTCTGCTGTCGGCTCAGATTTTCGTTTTCATTTTCCGAAAAATGAAATTGTTTGCTCTTTAGCAGCAGTCGTTGCAACTGTCGCTATCCGCAGCTCCTTTGAGCCGAGTGCAAACAGAAAGCGGACTCCTTTATTCGTTGATCGATATTCAATCGTTCTTTTCAATTGCAATATGATGAAAAAGTTGCAAGCCCTACTGACACATTTTACGTATCAGACATCAAATAGGGATGCCTACAAGTCAAGGAAGAGTTGTGGAGATAATGTAACCCTTCCTTACTGAAACGCTCCATTCTGCCAGTAGCACTCCTTTGTCTGAGCGATGTACTCGTGGAAGAATGCACTGGGATCATGTGATGCACCTCGTTTGATGCACTCAAGTAAACTACATATTAAGCAAATAAAAAATTGTAATTTGTAAATCGTGGCTGTGCATTTCTCTGATGAAATTTCAATTTAATTTAATTGCAGCAGATTAAGGCTGCGTCGATGCACAACTTCAGGCGCGTTAATTAAGCGCGCACTTGTAGCATACTTTTGAGAGCGCGCTTTTTGGCGCATCGTCCTTTCTCAGTGGAAGCCTCTCGAATTCTCGCTGGCTGTGAGTAATGAAGTGCTTTAAATATTAAAACCAATTTACGTGACAACATACGCGTGTTATGAAGCTTGTTACCCGCATTGTTGTTATTAATTCTGTGTCCCAAAAAATAAACCAGCTGGCGTATTTCCATGGCTTGGCCACGGCCGTGCCCCGAGGCTGGTAAGGGCTCTGGCCGCTTCGCCTGTTCACAGGCTCGTGTGGCCAGTAAACTTTTGCAATTAATCAAGATAGGGCAACCAGCAACTGGACAACCACTGCGTCGCCGACAACAAAGTCCCATTTGCATGAATCTGCCATATGGCTGCCACTACCTGGACAGACTCATTCCAGTCACGCTCTCGCCCTCTTTTGCTGTGTGGGCGGCACAAGATTAATAATAATAACTACGACTAGCGCAGCGGTTGGTCAGCAAGTGGCATAATCATGATTTATGACATGCAATTAATAAGCGGCATGGCCGGACAAGCGACAGGAGCCGCAATTGGAAGCTGTTGAAAGGACCCCCGCAGCTTGCCCAGCCTGCACCACAGTCCAGTCAAATGGGCTTTTGAAAAGCAGGTACTTTGTTATAATGACTTTTAATCATATTTTTCATTTAATAAAAATCTTGATTGAATATTAGGTGCTAAGAACTATTTTCGGTTTCTCAAAATTATAACCAGATTAACTTTCTTTTAATGCCAACTATTCGGTTTCCTGATTAAATACTCGTATTATATAAGAAATTGACAGCAATAGCTATTATATTTACTTTAAAAAAGAATCCAAACACAAAAGGAAACTAAGTGATAATTAGTGAAGTAAGTAGTAAAAGCAAAAGTAATGCTAGTTGTCATTGGTAAATTAACTATCCGAGTAGGAAGAGGGTCGAGCAGCTGAATAGCCTCGAGTATCCGGGTCCGATTGCCCGGCGAGTAGTTAGTTGACTGTCCTAATTAAAAGTAAATTGGGTAGCTAGTTTATCTATGCTGAGATGCACAGACCGAGAGTTAGGCAACCGCCAAAGCTGTATCAAAAAGAAAACATCACACTTAATCTGTTTTCCATGCTCAGCTTTGAATTTGAATGCACATTTTCTATCGATCTGTTGTCCATACTCTTAAGACCCTAATCCATTTGTTGATTTCGTCCAATTAATTTGAGTCTTAATGAGCTTTTGTGACTAGTGAAATAGAGAAAGTCAACACTTAAATATTTATTTAAGCATTCATATAAATTTGCATCTTTATGCCGTCAACCGTGTTGCAGAATGTTATGAAAACCCTTACAAAGGTTGTGTTTAAATAATTAAATTGTTTTACTCCTAGGTGTTGACCACAGAATTGCATTTATTAATTGCAGCCCCCGTTGTTGTTGCGGCTGTTGTGTGTACAGCTAATTAAAATAAATGGCTTGTGACAATGCCGTCAATGTGGCCACCAATGCTCGCCAGAGTTAGCCCAAATGGGTGCAAATGACATTTCGGTTGGCCGCCTGTTTCACAGTTCATTTATGGTCTAGGGTCTATTTGGCGCTATTTTGAATGTGCCCGGCAAACATGTGGCAGTCATTGTTGTTGCTGTTGTTGTCTCTGTTGTTTTTCCAGGCAGTTAAAATAATTACTTTGTAATGAAAATTATGGTAGGGCGTCGAGCGCCCAATGCAATTATTTCAGTTTGTGCACATTTGCGCAATTGTTTGCAATTACATTATGAAAAACACTTTTAAAATTTGCATTTGTTTACTTTTTGGCTCACGAAATGTAACATAGCATCAGCAGCAAAAGTAAAAACTGCGTACGCCATTAAATTGAAATGCAATTTGGCAAATAATTTAAATAAATGGTGCAACATGAACATTAAATTAATGCCGGCAGCTATGTAATTGCTTTTTTAACAGTATTTGTTTAATCAACCAATTCCTCGGTAAATATATTTTACATAATTGCATTACTCATGCAATCAGTTTCATATATTAACAAATTGTGGAAAGCTTTTTCATTGTGCCAAACAATTTATCTCAGTTACTCAATAAGCATCAATCACTGCACGCAATTGCACTTGAAACTCGAGCTCATAGTTGCATGCTCTGAATTTTGGCTTAGAATGCATAGATTTTAGCCAGTAGGTAAGCTTTATAAGGTATTTATATACTTTGTAAGTCTCAGTTAGCGTGGTAAAACTTGCTCGATCAATTTAATAGCACTACAGAAAAAACCTGTTTGAGCTCTTGGCATTATTTCGAATCTTTTAATTATAGAAAATTAGTAAAAAATGAATTAGCTTCCTGGTAAACATAAATAAAAAAATGTATATACGAAATAAATTATATTCTTTCCCGTAATATTTCTTTGTATTTAGAGTTGGCATTTATCCTTTATATAAGACAAGTCAAATGATGAAAGCCATCTGGCACAGCATTAATTTAATTGCTGAATTTTATCACCCGCATGTATGTATTACACATAGGCAAACTTATTAACTGTGCGCTCAGGCTAACCGAAGCCAACTCCTTATCAAATGCAGGCCAAATTCGAATACTCAAGCCGACCATAAAATAATGTGAGTTCCAATCTGGCAACTGATATGTCATCCCGAGCTGGGCACAAGCCACAAGGAGGTGGTGAAGGAAGTGGTGCAGGCACAGGTACAGGCAGAGGTCAGATCGTGTACAATTAGCAATGCCCAAAGCGGCGTGAGTCGTCATTAACCCGTACAGCACATAGAGAAGCATGACGATGGCCCGAAAGGGGGCAGGAAACAGGCATTTCCGTTTCCGCCCGCAGGCGTGCCAAATTGTACGAAATTAGTACTCTGATTTATTTTGCATATTAAATTTTGAGCCCACTGAAAAAGCAGACATGGAGACTGGCAGCAAAAGCAATTCAAATTTTGTATGCTTGCGAGACTGTAGAGTAGAGTGCGGCAGTAAGGAAGGGGACAAAGCCCTATGTCAGGTCATGATAGACTCACTGATTAGCTACTTTTGGGAATTTTCGTGACTTGTCGCTTGATTACTTTTCTCAACTGTCGCCTGGGCTGTACCCTAGTTTTATGTCTTTTACCCACACACACACACATCGTCAGTTTATTCTCTGGTTCATCATCAGCATCATAATGAACGAGCTGGCTAAAACTACACATGAAGTGGGCGTGGTTGTGGTTAGCCTCGATTTCGGCGTCAAAATTTGATTAAATTTTCAATTTTGCTTGCCTTTGGCCTTTATCTGCTGCCCTCAAAATGACTACGTAGTTTATTAATATTAATTGCCGTTGCTCAGTTTGGCTATATTCGGTAAATTGATAGGTTTCCCATTTTTTTGACTTTTCGCTTCTGCTGGTGCTAGATTGTGAAGCTAAAAGTTTAACTTTCTGGATCATTAACTGATTTGATGGCTTCTGCCACATTGTGTAATTGACCATAATATGCGGGTGGCCAACTTGTTCTGGACAGGTTATTGCTTCAAGAAACAGCCATTTACTTGATGTAAATTAAAGTCAAAAACAAAAAAGTTGTGCTATTCTAAAGTTACTTAGAATTTTGATTACCTTATCGCATATTATAAATATCTGAAGACCTGGCAATGAATATACATCGATATTAAATTATCAAGAATAGTTAATAGAATAGTTTTGTTTAGTTTAGGAACAGATTGTCAACATTTACCACATTAACAATTGACAATTAATATAAATAAAAAATGTCTTTTGAACATTAACCATAATTAATAATAAATATCAGGTCGAATATATTTGTACTCACATAACTAGTTCTCTTTTAATACGGAGGTAAAACTTGAAACATACCTGTAATAAAATGTAATAATAAATATATTAGCGAATTGAAATTGCAGATGTTTATTTAACTATAAAATATAAGTATAGGGTCGTACACCAGCTGCCTTTGCACTAAAATAAAAATGATATCCATGTCGCGGCTTCTCACTCACCTGACTCAAACGATCCTGACTATCGATGATATCGATAAACAACCGCATGCGATCGTCGAGTATCTGAAAGCCGTTTCGTGGCAGCAGCAGCAAATTCTGCACCGCATCCCGAATGCTGCCCGGGGTGGTGCTGCAAGAGCTGCTGTCGTCGCTATGGAAGCCATTTTGCAATTGTTGCTGCTGCGCTTGATGCTGCTGGAATTGTGAATGGTGTTGTTGATGATGCTGCTGCTGCTGGTGCTGTTGCTGCTGTTGCTGCAGCTTAAGCTGCATCGAGTGCTGACGCAGAGCCTCCGAGCATTTGCGCAAATAATCATAGGAACCTTTCGATTTGTACTTATCGGCCATGGCGTGAAAGCTGTCCAATATTTCATTAAAGTCTGTCATCAGCGGCGCCGTTGAGGGCGTGGTCGTGGCACTCGAGGGCGTCGTCACCGTCAGCGCCAGCGAACCCAGCGAGCTATTCGATTTGCTCATCACCATTTGCTGTGGCGAGCTGGTGATCACCCGGAGCTCAGTTGTCAGAGAGCTGCTGCCGCTGGCTGCCAGAGTTTTGAGACTGCCGCTGCTGGCAGAGCTGCTGACCACCTTGCTGGGACTGAGCGACTGCAAATCCTCGCTCATCAGCCGCAAATTATCAGAGATTTGATGAAAGCTCTCGGAGGTCACCAGCGAATGTTCGCGCTGCTCCAGCTTGGCACTGCTGCTGCCTGGCAGCACGCTGCTCTTGGGTCGCCTGCGTGTGGGCAAGCCACACCCGCTGACTCCGCCAGCAGAGACAGCAGCTGCGGAAGCAGCAGCTGTGGAAGCATTTGGTGCTGCTCCGGGTGTGCCGACTCCTGGCGTGCCGGAGGTCACGTCGGGCATTTGTAGCGGCTTTGAAATGAACGAGTCTAGCGTTTGGGAGCTACTCAACTTGGGTTTATCCGAGCTTTCAGGTATTTTATTGGCGCGTATTGCGTCCAGAAACTGACGCAGCTGATCCGAGGGCGTGGGCGGCGGCGGTTCCTCTGCGACAACCTTAGCAGCAACTGAATCGCCATTGCGCTTTAGCGTCGATGTCGGCTTTAGCACATCCTCTGGCATGTGCTGCTGATACTCCTGCCGCATGCTGCTACGAATGTTGTCGAGGAACAGGCGCAGCTGGTTGGACGGTGTTTGGACCTCGCCGGCGTTTGACAATGAAGCCAACGACTTGCTAACAATTTCCGGCGAGATCATGTTCGGCTGAAAGTTGTTGTTGTTATTGTTGTTGCTGCTGCTGTTGCTGATGGAGCTGCTGTTGCTGTTGGGCGCGAGCAAATTGAGATTCGTTTGGCTTTGCTTTGTCAGCTGCTGCTGGCGCTTTAGCTCGGATAAGAGCTTCGCCTGCTCGGAGTACTTGCGCACGCTCTCCGTAATGGTGCGCAGCTGCTCGGAATAGGCGCGCAGCTGATGCTCTAGGTAGGCCTGATCCGGCCCTGGTGCCGCATAACTGGAGGGTCTAGTATCGGGCTTGTCAGTCTCCGCCGGCTCCTGACTGCCATGAAAGCTCAGCGAGTGGCGCATGGTGCCCGTCTGCAATGTGGTCGCTGCCTGCAACATGCTCTCCGTGCTGCAGCTCTTCTTGGGGCTGCGCTGTCGTCCGACCGTGCCATTGTTGTTGCCATTGCTGCCATTGGCAAAGCGTCGCAGCGGAATGGGCGGCGCCTCCGTATGCTGGCCGCCATTGTAGCGATCCAGACTGCGTGGACGCTGCACCCCATTGCCATTAAGATGTCCATTGATCGGTGAAGCCATCGCCATACCCTGTGCCTGCTGCTGTTGCTGCTGTAGTGCTGGTCCATTAGGCCGAGGCGTGCTTTGTGAACGTCGCGGTACGACTGGCACGCCGGCAACTGGCCCTGGCCCTGCTGCTGTCGTCGCTGCCGCCTGGCGGTGCAGTGGCACCGGTGGTGCTGGCTGTCCATTGGTAGGACTTTGTCTGTACTGCTGGAAAATTGCCGCGTATAGCGATTCCTTGTCCGCGGCAGTGGCTGTGGATGTTGTCGTCGTATTGCTGGCGCTACTCACGAGACTTACTGCATTGCGCAGCTGTTGCTGCTGGCGTGAAAGCTGCAGCAGACGCTGTTGCTGCTGAGCATTGTAGTCAACAAAGCTGGACCGACCCCCACTAGTTGGCGAAGCTGTGGAAGCGGTAACAGCAATGCTATGGGGTCGCTGCTTCAAGCCGCGCAGCCGAGAAGGCTCTGCATATTCGGGCATCTCGTAGCCTTTGGATGTTGTCGTTGTCGTCTTGACAATTGTCGGTGTCGCTTCCGTGGGCGAGGGGCTATTCAAGAAAGGATTGTTGCCTTTCAAGGCTATGGGCGTGGCAGCACCAGGTATGCCCGCTGTGGGCAACATGTTCGTCAACTGCGGCGGCGGTCCTGGTGAATTTTGCAGCAACTGTTGCTGTTGCTGGCTCGGCAGGGGCTGTGTGCTGCCCGGGTATTGCAGCGACTCGCTTATATGCAAATCTAGTTCATGGGCGTTGGGCTTGGCGTAAATGCTGTTCGCTGTGCTTGTGCGTGTAGAAGGCGTGGCTGCAGCCGGATAACCTGTTATGCGAAAGCCATTCATATTGGCAGTCTGTAGCGGTTGTGGTTGATGCTGCTGCTGCGCCTGCTGCTGCTGCCTCTGCTCTTGTGCGCTCTTGGCCTTTATTGCCGGCGTTATCATATCCTTCCTACAATAGCTCGACTACGTGGTCATTGCGATTCCTTGTTGCCTTTTGCTGCTACTGCTGTATGCGTATGATTTTCAGTTGTCTTGCATATAGCATGGGAATTGTTCAATTTTGATTGTAACCGAGTCAAGTGGGCAATCAGTCAATCAATCACTCAATCTCTCAGTTCAGCGCCTTCACTTTAGTCATCGTCTTTAGCTTGTCAAATTAATTGCACTTCGCGGTGCAATTAATGAAATTTGTATTCGACGCTGGTTGAATGAATGCAAGTGGCATTTAAATTTATGGCGCACCACGGGACGTATACGCAATGCTTATAATTGTTAATGGCAATTGACAAAAGTTGTACGGCTCTTGAACACTCGATTTTACGAATTAACTACCTAACGATCGATATATGTATCGATAAGTTTTTTAGATAGCAAAAGGGTTCAATATATAATTATATCTTCCTCTCAAATGTTACAGCAAGCAGATATCAATACTTTAATTTAGTTAACATAGGTATATGTATTGCGATAAGTTAAAACAAACAACTAAAATCTCATTAGGCTAGTAATATATAAATATATGCGTTTTAATGATGTCATTTCCAATCAATACGAAGTCAACATAAATATATTAATGCCAACATGCTAGAAATGCAGCCAATCAAAGAGTTTGACAAGATTCATAATAGACATTTTGTTTACATGAAAACAATCAGTAAGCAAATTGAGTAAAACAAAATCACTAGAAAAGCCAAATTACATACAAATACGCCGAAAGGAATCCACCCAAGCCGGACCGAGGAATGGAAATTACCATTTTGCATTAGATGCACATAACGAATTGTCCAAATACTCATTCCGCAGGGCAATACCTGTCCAAATATTTCGACATATTTGGCAAGCCATGGCTTATATGTTATACACTGTGTGTAACATGCAATAATATATTGAGGCCAAGGAATTTGTTGCACAAAATTCAAAATTGAAATGCCAACGGTTGCAGCACACAGAAAGCCCGTGTTATGTGCCAGCATTGACAATACTATTTATGGCTATCCATGTGGGCCACTGCCTGAGACCGTCATCATTGTCTTCTGGTCGTGCTGGCTACGTGGCAGCTACGTGTCAACAGCATTACAAATATGTGTGACACACGCAGACACACATACATACTGTAAGGACAACAAACAGAGAACTGAAACAAAAAATAGAACTGAAGCATTTGCACGCTTTATGGCATAAATATGCAGTAAGGGGAATGGGGCGACGGCGCGTCAAACGAAAGGACGAGACGGCGAGAAAGTTGCTTGCGGTCGGGCTAAAACTCAGCATAAACATAAAAATTTAATAAAAAATGCGCATAAATTATAAATTACAAACTCAGTTGAAATATGAAAATAAACAACTGAGCGAGCTCAACGGTGTACGGGGTAAATGAGAAAATGAAACATGCCATGAGGGAAATGCTCGCAAACATGTTACAGATACTCTCTCACCCTCACACACACACACACGCACACAGAGACAGAGAGACAAGCGCGAGGAATATGTGACAAACATGTGCCGAGAGGGTAGCAGAATTTGCATTTAATTCTAGACTGATAAATTCAACTTAACTGCACAGTAAGAAATCTTGTGGGTACAAAACATTTGCTAGCAAAATATTTGTCAAATTAATAATAAGTATTTACAAAAATATGACATATTACAAATGCCACTCACATAATAAGATTTCATAAATTTGAGATATTCGTGAAACACTTTTATTTGCAAGCCTTGAGTCCTTGTAAATGTATTCATAATTGGCCATAATAATAATAATAATAATAATTGGCACGCATCAGTTGGAGCCGTGTAAGCCAAGTTACAATGCCCTACAAAGCAGAACGGACGGGCGGGCAGCAGGGGCTGGAGCATGATTGGAGGGCAGGGCATTTTGTCAGCTCGTCCTGCTCAGCTGTCTGCAACATGCTCAGCTGTCTAGTGTTGTCGTGCGCTTTATGACTAGGCATCCACACACATGCATACTATATGCACACAGCTCCTGTCGCTGCTCTGCCAACAGTATTTTGCAGCGTACGGTGAGTGTGTGTTACTGTGCTACAGCTGGGGACAGTAATAGCAGCAAAAGTAGCTTGTATCAACACTTTAGCACATGCACTGAACTGAAGAATGCCACTTAGCACACGGATACACAGGTGCACACACTGAGAGATGCCTGCTGACCCAAAGAGCGTTGCCCCCAAAAGCAGACTACAAAATGCCGAGTTTAAGCTACAGCTTGGCATATTTGGGTTAGCTCAGACACGCTCTTCCTAGCCTTCTCATGGCTTATTCGAAATTTCAGCTAAATGTTATTCTGACTGTTGTATCCACGTGTTTGTGTGTGTGTGTGTGTGTGTGTGTGGCAAGATTTCGAAATGCTTTTGAATCTGCTAATGAACATAACTCAGAGACCAGGCGCAGCTGCCGTAACTGGCTGACAGACAAACCAAAAGATGGTGAGCTGGAACTCAAGTTTTGGTATTGTTTGTTTAAGTTTTAAATTAATGACAGCATATTTACTTGCGGTTGCTCAACTGAGGCAGCAGCTGCTCGTTCGTAGAGCTTGCCCATTCCCCGGTCTACCCACTGACCAACTCTTCAAAATAGATTAACAAAAATTAATGTTATGCTCGGCTTGTGCCTGACAGTGTGCTCTAGTGCAAACTCGTTCTTCTTCTATTCTGGTTCTGGGTTATCTGCAGCAGAGCGAGTTGAAATTAAATAAGATATGCTGTCACTGTCACGGCTTGTCTTTGTGTGACTCTGTCTGTATATATATGTTTGTGTGTGTGTGTGTTAGCGTATTCAAGTTTGTGTTTGTGTGGTTGATGAATCTCGGCAGCTCGGAATTTGATTCAATTTGTGGGCAGCAGATACAAGAGCAGCGACCATGGAAAATGCAGACCGCATCTTGGGTTTGTCTACAATTGCTGAGGACTGTCACTTGTCCTAGGGTCTGTCATCGTTTGTTTGGCTTGTGCGTGCCACACTATGCTGCAAGTGGAAAGTGCGAAACGTTTGGCAAACAGAAATTAAATGGTTTGCCTAATGCAAAATGCGAAAGACATTCAGATTGAGTTTAGATATCAACAAGAAGAGAAACTAGCTTCGAAAGCGTAACAACATATATATATATACATATATATACCTCACTAAAAAACCTATCTTTGCCAATCTGTACGATTTGTGTCTAAATCAAACATTACAATTTTTTAAAATTTAAAAAATCAAAGTCATTTTCGGAAATGAATAGGAAAACTCTTTGAATATCCATAGCATAATTTTTTAAAAGAAACTCACAAAATAGCTACGGGTAGCGCATGTCAAGAGTCACAGAGTACATTTATAAAATTTGTATTATTATTTCTTTGTTTCTCAACGTTGAAGCCACTCTCTGTAAGCCTAGCGGCACCTTCTCTCCATAAATTAAAGGAAGAAAAGGGCGTAGTTCCTTAAGGGTAATAATCGTATTGCATATAGCCGCAGACTGAAAACTGATTTTTTAATTAATGTTAAAACACAATCCACAACAATACAAACAGTAGCCACAAGAACCGGAAGAGGAACTCAAAGGGCACCTCAGCTACCTGGCCACAGAACCAGCCACTCGAAAGGAACGCTGCAAAAAAAGAAAATCCCCAAGCTTAAAGCAATCTTTTAAAACAAACTATCGACTATGGCGCACACACACACACACACAAAGACACCCACACACACACTGAAAATCATGTTCAGATATAAAAGCAAACAAGGATAACAAATGAATGGGATGAAAGGGAGCAGAGATCTGGTGGCGAGAAGGACGCATCGTTCGTGTAGTACAACATGCAACGGCAAAGAAAGACAAAACAAATAGACATGATAAATTAAAAAGCAAAAGGAATGTAAAGCAAACAACGCGGCTGCCGCACGCAAAGCTCAGTCTAAATTACAGCCTGCCCCACAGTCTGGGCGTGGTCGAGCATCTCGTCTCGCGTTGTAGGCGTCGTTCAAGTCCATGCTCAAAGTGTGCTAAGTGGCATGCCCCACAGGCATCACGACGGGTTGAGGACGCCAAAGCACGCAGGATAAATAACAAACCGACACTGATAGAAATTGGAATGGAAAAAAAGAAAGGGAAAAACAACGCAGGACTCCAGCTATGGCTCACCGACTTAACTGGCAGCTAAAGTTGCCCAGGCTTATGTGTGTGGCACGGACTGTGTGGTTAGGTCTTGTCGCAGGTGTTGAGAGCTTTGAAATGCGAGCGATTTGCAAATTTACATAGTCTCAATAACTAGTCACAAGCACTGAACAGGTTGGAAAGTGAGTAAGCAGTTTGTATGAAAGATGATTTTAGTAAACCAATCGGGATAATTAAATACAATTTCTTCTTTATAAAAGCGAATCTTGATTTTGTAATTTTTAACAAAGCATTTATATCGTTTACAAATGTATAATTAAAGCTTAAATCAAAATATGTAGTAAATTATTTAGAAACGATCTTTCCCCAAGTTGGTAGTTAAAAATATCTTCGCTTTACAGTTGGACAACTTTGTAGCCCAGCCATACATCAACATTGCACCTGTCGGCACGGGCTGTACGTTTAGCCAATAGACATTGGCAACATGGCCAGTGAAGTAACTGGGCCGAAACAGTGCAAATACGCAGCCAAGTGAGAAATGAAGACGAGTTAGTTAAGGCGGCGTCAGAGATAGTCAGAGATTGGCACGACTCGTTGCCAGTGGCCACCCGCCACCCGCCAACCCCAAGCCTAACATTGGCATGTGCTAAGCCTCAATACAGAGCAATGTTCTGGTGTCCGTGCGGGTCGACGACAGCTTACGCGTTGGGTTAAACTAAAGTTGTGCAGGACACCGAACCAAGAACGAACGAAGGCGTTGAGCAAACGGACACCAACACCGAAACTGACACCGACGCCAGTCGCTGCGCTAATTGAAAAAGTAACGAAACCTGAATGGATAGCGAAATGTAGGTGGCTTGAAAGAAGCTAGAAAGCAGTTGCGCAAAAATTTGAAAAAGTTTAACTGAAACGTAACGGTACTTAAGTTGGCCAATTAAAGGCAACGCCAGGCCACACGAGAGCGTACGCAAAGCAAATTGGCCGCACGACCAGACAGCCAAGGCCCAACAATCGACAGCCAGCCAGTCGGCCAGACAGACGGTGTATAACTTTTGCCCATCTATGTCAATTACCAAGCATCCTGTCTGCGCGAGTAAACACAAAAATTAGTTGTTTTTTTTTTCGATTTGGTTAGACAATTTTATTAGGGTCTAATTGAAATAACCAACGGCCGGCAAATGAGCTGCCACAATCATCTGGGCGTGAGTGTGTGTGTGTGTATATATAAAATAATTAAGACCACAATTCCCACTAATTATAATATATTTAAGTGTTAATGGGATTCGGCGCCCAGTATGTGTAGCGCCTTTGTGAGCCCTTTGCGTGTTTGACAGCCTGGTGAACTTTGATTTTTGGCTGATTCGACAAAGTTTCTACGCCCACGTTAAATGCCAGTCTGATTGGGGAACCTCAATTTTCGATGTGCTTGAGCTAATACCTTGGGGCAGGCAAAACCCCAAGACAAAGCTTGGCCGTGTTTTGGTCGACAGCGGTTCTGGCTATGTGTTAGCTAACAATTTGCGGCTGTGCTGGATCAAAGTTTTAATCTACTAAAAGCCGACACAAATGTGCTTATATGATTTTAACATGTCATTGAAATGTTTAGGGCAACGCATTTTATTAACATGAGTGCGTGTTTGTGTGTTTGGGTGGGCTTGTCTGTGCTTTGTTTTATGACGTGTTCGGCTTAGAGTTTTGTATAGGTGTGAATATATTTGCAATGTGCTATAAATTTGCCACACATAAATTGCTTTTTAGGCCAAGGCAGCAAAAACGTTAAAGAACATCAACTTCAATTTAGAATGTGCAACAAAAGTGTATCATATTTTTCTTCCATCTAGATAATTATTAAATCTATAATTGGGTTTAGTTTTTTCGAATAAAAACATTTATATTTCCAGTCCATGTTTTTAATTTCTACCAACACCTCGGAGCTAGGTTAAGGATGTCTTCTAGCAGGACACCCTAACTTTATTAACATGATTACTTTAATCCTTATTAAATGTTAACTATATTTTAACTCAAGTTAACATGTTTAGCCTAAGCCTTGACCAATAAATATAATATGGGCCTCAGGGCTCCACAAAAGCATTATATTATACATTGCGTATACGCCGCGTCGCAGCGCAAAGTTATGGCAATCAAATTTGAATTACGCACAGCGCAGAAAATAATAATCATCTTAATAATAGCAAAAGTTAAAAGAAGCGCCAGCAATTTTAATGCCATTTGAACCCTTTTTATATGCAAGTAATTTATTTATGAACTTATCAAGTGCTTGGGGCTCCTTTGGCTGTGGACATTAAAACTGGACTACATAATAAAAGTTCAGGCTGAACGTGCGCGGCAAGCAAATAGCTGTGTCTCAGCATTGAAAACTTGGATGGGATAACTTTTTATACTATAAAAATGTAATTTTATTGAACCTTAACCATTTATGAAAGCCCGAAGTGGGCTTTAATCCAATTGAAATTAGAGAATGAAAAAAGAATTGCTGGCTCTTCAAGCACTTTCAAGCACTTCGTGCGTCATTTTACCATTTTCACGCTATTCACAGGCACAAACGAATCTTTACACATACATACAGACAAGGTATTAAGCAAACGCACACAATAAAATCACAATAAAGTAATTGAATTTAACAAATCGTCTACAAAACTGCCAACGAACTTAACGAACTCTGCGCTGCGCGCAGAATTAATTCAATTCACTTACAATAATAATTTGCACAATAAAAACGGCAACAATTGAATGAACACCAGAAATAACAACAACAAGAACAACTCGTGCAACAATAGCCGACAGATGCTTGGCTCGAACTTGGCTTGGGCGGTGAGTTTTCATTTGAGTTCGGGGGCAGTTACGAGAAACTTGTGCCCAGATTTAATCACAAAATGGCTGCCAGTTACCGTTGCTTACAATCCAGCAGTCCGGTAGTCCTGTAGGTCTGACAGTCTCATTGCCACTACTGTCGCTACGTGCTTCTGCTGGCTAAGCAAAAGTTTTCCCTGTAGCCATCGTAAAATTAATGAATCTGTTATGCAAAATCGACAACTAGCTGCAAAAGCAACAGCACAGAAGAACTACTAACAATAACTGCGGCAAACAATTAAGCTTCGCATTTGGCAGTTGGCAGGTGGCAGGGACAGGCGAAGGTGCCATGGCAAGCAGTCAGTTCATTTTTCGCTAAGTGGAAAAACTATTAGCATTGTGAACGCTGATCAATGGAAATTTTCAGCAGGCAGCAGGCAAATAGAATACCTGTCGAAGATATTGATACTGAATCCAATGGTAAGCACAATTTGAGTATTCAATACGCAAATCAATTGCAGTCAGTCAATTTAGCAAAATGTGTAAATTATCCTAGATAAAATTGTATATTTCTTAATAAAATCCTTTGGATTTTAATCAAAGTAAAAATCAAATCATTTTCACGCAAATACTATCTGCCTGTGTCATGTCTCAGTTTTCAGACTTCATTTTATTTCTCAATCCTACGCAATTCTTCCATTTCAAGAAGTAAGAAGCCTTCCAGGAGCAACCTTTTATAGATACATATAAGAAATGTATTTGAATCTTGATATAAAAAACTTTTACTCTAATGCAGTTTAGCTAGGAATGCTTAGCTAGATGCAGCTTAAATGCAATTGTTATATGAAGTTTACTTCTGGTTTTTTTTGTGCGAGTTTTATGTTTCTGACATTGAAAAAGCTTGGGTCTACCACGCCTGCACTTCTGATTTCTCATAAGTATTTAATTTATCTAAAGACCGTTGGGCTTCGCCTAAAACCCATTTCATTTAACTGCTTTACTTTAGATTTTCCACAAAGTACACATAAGTAATATATAATGACCAATGTATTGAAAAAGAAAAAAACACGGAAAAATCTATCCGGACTCATCTCCTGGCATATATTTTACAAGCTTTACTTTACTTTTTCACAAATGTCCATTTCCATGTGCGATATACGAAGCAAGTTTCTCGGGTTGCAAACACTGCGTATACGCAATATCACGAAAGAACTTTTGAGGTTTCCCTTTTGGCAAATACTCAACTCGCTTTCAGCAATGTGGCACGTTCCCTGGCAAACTGCTTACAAGCTGCTTGAGGGCAGCACACTTTATTTTTATACTACTTTCATACAACGCCTTGTCCTTGTACTTGTACAACACTTAAATCCCAATTCGTTTTGGCTGCAGGAATCACAGCGCAGTGACCCACACACACACACACACACGCACACACAGGCGAGATGGGAGGGAAACACTTACTTAGCATGCATGTATGGATATTTTATTGATACGCAACTGTGAGTGCCGTTGGGCGGTTGGTCGGTTGGTCGGTCGGTCGGTTGCTTGTTTCGAATGGTTTTTTGCCCAGCTGGAAAAAAATTTGTGCGTGGCTTTTAATGCGTGTGCAAGAGGGGGTGGCGGAATGGTCGGCTTTCGGTTTCGGATTCGAGGCCTAAGGCAGCGACACATGTAGCAAAAAAGGCATTTTATGTTATTTTTGTTTGCCTTTTTTTTTTTTTTTTTGTTTTTGCTCAGCAAACAGCCCATTGGTTGGCCATGGGCCAGAGAAGCACCAGCAGCGCGGACAGCGACAAGGAGCAAGTCATATGGAAATCCCTTTGAGTATGCAACGTTTTTCTTCTTGGCTTACGCATTTTCACACTTGTGCGGCACTTTGCATACACTTTCTCTTTTGGATAAACATGCGAAGGGCAAAGCAATAATATGTGCATTGGCGCTGAGGCTTTAGCAATTTGAGTGATGAATAGCAATCGGGAGTTGTTAACTTGAGCATATTATCAAAGCTTAAATTAATTTTAAGTTAATTTAAGCATTTATTTGCAAAGCCAACACATTTGGCAATGATTCAGCTAGAGTATTCAAGCAAGAACAATTTCGAGTTGAGTTTGGTTTCTTCGCTTTTATTTCATTTTGTGCGTCAAACGATTCATTCATCTTCTTCGGCATGGATTTCAGGATCCGGCAACAATCAATAAAATTCAAGTTGCCTTTTTCGCCAGCCGCGCAAAAGTCATGCCAGCTGCCGACACGATGTAGCTGGACATTGGCAGGCTGGGGCTCGGTCTTCTTCTACTATATTGAATGTCAGAGCATTTGCAAATGCCGCCTGATTAATGACGCAATAATTGTTGGCACACGCCAGCAGCATGAAAGAGAAGGTCTAGAGGCTGTAAAGAGAATCGGTACGGGCTCGTTCTGGCTGTTTAGTTTTGTTTTAGGCAAACAAAGTGTTAAAAAATTGACTTTTGGCTGTCGAGAGTGTCGTCTTTGGCTTTGGCGGTCTCTTGTTCTGGCCATTTGATAGGATTATTATCGTGTTAGCTGCGCCATTTCGCTATTTGATTTTGTGAAAAGCTTTGACGTTCCGTTCAATTTACCAAATTGCTCAAATGGAAATTTCAACTACTTTTTGGCTTTACCCAAGCCATATAATCTTTTTGTAACTTAACTGCTGCCCGTGCTCGGTTAATGATGATTTATGTGACAAACTGTGCTTTGGCTGCTTGCTTCTGAATTGTTTGGTAAATTTTGTGAGCGTTGAATTGGCTGATATTGAATTTCAATTGATAGCTAATTGGTTAAATGTTTGAAACTTCTTGAATAGCTTTTCAGCTGCGGATATTATTGACTTTACAAAAATTCAGCTGGCTTCACAGGTTCTTTATCTATTAAATTATTTAATGAATATACTCAAAGTGTAATCTTTCAATTATTCTACGCCTTTAACAGACTAATAAATCATGAACATAATTCCACTCGGACGCATTTATTAGTCTGGCTGCAACTTTTACCATTAGCCAAAGGCTTATAAGTCGCCGCAGCTAGGCAAATGCCTAAGAGTAAACACCACACACACAAACACACACACGCACACAACAAATAATTGCACAATGCGTAAACAAAGCATAATTAACAAAAGAAAGCGGAAAAGGAGCTGCGATGAGACTCGGGCGTCGGAAATTATGCAAAAGACGGAAATAAAGTACAAATTTATGTTGTTGAACTCCTCTCTCTCTCTCTCTCTCAAAGGCTTTTGGTTTGGTGGCTCGGCGGTTAGATGGTTAGGTGGTTGGGTGGTTGGGCGGTTGGACGGTTGCCAAGCGCGCTAATTTGCTAAGCTCGCTTAGAGCCACTTCCCGCTGCGATGGTGACGCCCCCGGAGATATGAGCCGAGCAACACGGCTTTTGCGGCATTATCATTAGAATTTAAATTGCCTTTTGCTGCCGGTTAGCTAAAGGTAAATAATTTGTGGCGCCACAACGGTTGGCATATTTTTTACGAGCTTATTCACCCTTTTTTCAGCTGCCTGCAGCCCTATATATTTAAGCACCTTTTCTCTAAGCTCTCTTATCTAGTTGAATATTTAATTAACCGCAATACCCATAGAAAAAAAAAAAACAAAAACGAGGGAAAGTGAAAAAAGATGAGGAAAATATTCTGATAACTGGGCTAAAACAACTGAAAGTTGCAACATTTCGGCTCTTATCCAATGCTGACAGGCTTCATCTAGCTAAAGAAAACTAGGCAACATCGGACTTTGCTCAAATGGACAAGTTTCCAACGCATTGTCTATACTTTTATCTTATTTATCTTTTATTATCTGTGGCGCTGCGCGACTGATAAGTATTATCTGACATGTGTATGGCTTGTCTTTTGATGTTTATGCTGTTGTTGCCCCTGTTGTTTTTCTGCTGTTGACCCGGTTGTTGCCGCTGTTGTTGCCGCTGCTGCTGCTGCTGCTGGCATTTTAAAATAGTTGTGAACTTTATCGCACAAACAAACAACACGGAGGAATCTAAAGTACACCATGCCATACCACATTTTGTGGCTGCCACACCCACAAGCCCGCTTGCCACATGTCGCTTATAATTTGCTGTAACTTTTGCTGGGCTATAAACTGACATTTTGGCTTCTGTGGCTTTTCTGGGATGGCTTTTGACAACTGCCAACATTGCAGTGTTTTCCACTATTCCATTACCCTGTAATAAGCGTCAGTGGATATGCACTTGACAACTATTGAGTTAAAAAAATTTAAAGGAGAAACAATTACCCCTAAAGAAAACCAAAATTAAATTTAAGCGCAATTAGAATAGACTTTATGAGAGAGCTGCCAAATGGAACTGAGCTGATGGTCTTGAGTATAAAGGAGGAAATTATTACTCAAAAATTATTTATTTACTTTTCCACTTGCAATAAATCGACACTATCTATACAAATAGTAAACACTGGGTATCCTTTGGTCGAATCTGGAATATTTGTCATTTTATTTGATTAAACGGCATGACAATATGCATATTTGTTGAAACTGTTTCACAACGATATTTTGTTGTTTTTTTTTTTTATTACTTTTGTTTATGTCTCGACAATGACATTGAAAAATGTCGGGTGTTTTATCTTAGATGTATCTCAGCGTCTATTCTCGAGCTTTTCAGACTCGCAATCATTCAAGATTATGTTTATGTTTACAGTTTCTGCTAGATTTTTAGATTGACAGCCGCGTGTCATTTTTGTAAAAATATATTTGCCTGTCCAGCATTGGCATAAACTTTGTTTTTTCTTTCCCGCGCTTTTTTATTTGTTGGGCGGAGAAAAATGTTCAATTACACAACGACTGTGAACTGGTATTTTGGCAATTGCATTGTGTCGAATATTTTGCTTTATGCGGATTTTGGTTCACGGACGCCTGACGTGTTGTCGATGCAACTGTCGAGCATTCTGTTGATTTATTGTGAAATATTCGTTTTACCACCGTATGAGACTGCAAATTTCCAAACAGAAATTCTACATAGAATATTTGTTCTTCGTGGCATTTTTGCATATCTTTAAATTTTTAAACATTTCAATACAAAAATCATTAAGAGTCGACTTTCCTTCAAGAAAACGAAGAGAAGAACCCACAATACTAATGTACTTTTAATATGCACATAATTCTATTTTGCTGCGACTAAGAGATATGTAAAAACATAAAATGCACTTTGTGTGTGCCAAAAGAAAAAGAAAAAGAAAAACTAGAGGAGCAGAATAAATAATATTTTTTGAAAACATGCTCAAATGTAGTTAACATTGCAAAACAGTAACGAATGAAGTGGAAGTGCAGCAGAAAAGAGAAGAGAAGAAAAAAAGCAACAACAAAAGGCCACACAAACAGCACAGGACAGGCGGCAACAACGCTTGCAACAACTCACGAGCTGCAAAGAAAAGCGGGTGCGCACAAAAGTATGCAACAACAACTGCAGTTGCAGCAGCTAAACAATTGTGCTTGCACATGTGTGTGCGTGTGCGTGTGTGTGTGTGTGTGCGTGTGTTTGTGTGGCTGGGAGCATCTATGACTGCGTCTGCATTTCCAGCTGCATAAAGTTCGCATTTAATTTCGTTGCCGTTTACAAAACAAAATCGTTGTTGCTTTTGTTGTTGCCAACTCGTTTTTCACAAATATCGTTCAGTTCTTGCCGCTGTTTTGTTTTGTTTTTTTTATTTTTTTTTTTTTTTTTTGTCGCCTGTCTGGCCGCGAGTCACCATTTGCGCTTGTAAATGGAGTAACACAAACACCCACACATGTTGTGAATATGTTGCACTGTCTGTGCGGCGTCTGCAACAGGCTCTGTCTCTGTCTAAAGCACTCGCTCTCTCACACTTGGCCCGGCTTTTGAGTTGCGACAGGCAACAGCAGCAGAAGCTGCAAACACTGGCGCAAATTAAATGCAATAACATGCGAGAAAGGGTCACAAAAACAGAGCTGAATAAAAATATTCAGCAACCGTTTGCCATGGAGCCGCAGCGGAAAACCCTACAGGACTGAGAGGCATGTTGGGTTGCTAACCGGATGCTACGCCATAGCTGGCGCATTGCAATATATATGTCTGGGTAAAGTGCCACGCTGAAGCAATTATAGCTGAAGTAAAGATGTAATCTTTATGTGCCGTAGTGCATTCGTAGTGGGTTACGTGCGGCTGGCAATGACAAATAACCTCATCTTTGTCTGATATATGCAGCCGAGACTCTCAACTAGTTGCAATTCCATCTATGTCAGCCACTTGATAGTCATAGACTGTGGGCCACGATTGCAGCAGCATGCATACCATTTACATGTTATTTGATAAACCTTAAATACAAAACAATACTACAGCTACCCCACATGTTTATATTGAAATGAATGAAATCATTTAAAAATAATGCTAAAGGATTATTCATCCAATTTGATATGAGAATTTACAACTTTAATCTCTATAAACACAGACAAATTCAAACAATCTTAAATTTCTTTTAGCTATAGCCACCAACTCACCATCCAGCCTTACACACATATTGACTATTTAACTGAAATATGAATTTTTTTTTTTTTAACATACCTCCAACCCATCCCACAGCGAGTAAACTCAGTACACCGTATGTCCTAGTCGAGCACTAAAGCATTCTCAATTATGTAAAGCCTTATGCCTCGTATTCATATGCATTTGTTGAAATTCATTAGAGTAATTAGAGTAAAGTAATTAAATAATTGGTTTTATAAATGTATCCTATATGTTTTTGAACAAACAGCTGTTCTGTGCCTCCTTTTGTCTTCCAACAACTAGATCAATTTGAATAAATTATACAACATTTTAAGCTCACATTTTTTTTGCGGTTTGCGCGAGTTTCAATGAATATTTAAATCGCTAAAAAAAAAAGGAGTGTGAATAATTTTCTTTTTGAACTGTTAGTTAACGATTTGAATAGTTTTATTTGGTTTGAGCCTAATTTTGATTGTCGACAACAAATAAATGAGAGAAAAGTCCTAGCAGAGATGAAGAAGCCAAAAGAATTCGGCGTGTTACTTAATTATGTTTTCAGTGTGTAGTTTTAAGATGTTAATTTTACTAATGCTTTGATTTTTATTTCAATCAAAATTTTGTACGTTTTTTTACCCACCCATCAAAGTTCCCAAATTAGGGATCTGCGATGAAGGTTTTCGAGAAGACAAAAAGTGAAAAAGTTTCGATCCGGCCAAGTAAATTCATAGTTGCTGAGAGAAATAGCGCAGATCATACAACGGTTGCAAACTCAAGCACACGTGCCTCTCCAGACGAATCGGAGAGACAAGTGAGGTTCTCATCAGAAAACAACTTAGTAGTCGAGAGATATTCGGCTGATGACGATAGTACAAACGAGCCAGCCCAAGCGAAATGGAAGCGGTGCATAAAGTGGATCTTTTTCATTTTGCTGTTCATTTCCATTTTTTTAGGCGCATTAATAGCAGCGTTTTATAGTATAAAACTCTAGTTAAACATTAATCTTTAATTCAATCAATTCAATCATCAATGTCTAGGGCCTTTCTCAACTTTTGGCGGTGCGCAGACCAACCGCAACAGGGTCACGCGCAATATGGCAACTGGGAACCGGATCTGGTCATTGTTTTCGTAATTTGCAAGTCCAACTGTGACCAGGACTAGTTTAAACTGTCCGCAGAGTTGCACGTTTTTTGCACCATCTCCTGACCGCATCCTGACCGCCGACCTATGCCGACTGTCTGACAAGAGGCACTAGAATCTAGTTACTGTTGTCCACGAGCCTGGCGCCAGTTGACCCGTAGCCCTCTTTAAGCTGACCAGCGCAAGCACACACTTTACACACTCTCACACACACACATACACACATAGACACACACACACACACACAGACTAACACAGTCGCAGTGAATTTGCGGCTTTGATAGCCTTTGCATCCCGGCGATTTGGCATCCACATCCAAGTCAAGTGGCAGCCGCTCGTCAAGTACTCTACTGGACTCGACTTTTGTTTCTATGTTGTAAAGTTTTCCACCATTCATTTTGTTTTCCACTCTTTTTTTTTTTTTGCCCTAACTCTATGCGCAGTTTTTCCGGCTGCCTCTTTTTGTGCCTGCTTGTTTTTTTCTCTTCTCTATGGTTTTTTTTTTTTTTTTTTTTTTGGCTACGCTTTGCGCGGAAATGTAAATTAATTGGTTTAACAAAGTGCACTTGAATTCTAGCTGCACCTTTAAGGCCACTGCCGAAATCCACTCAAGCGTTATAATTTTTAACTAAACACAGACAATTAATACTCAAGTGGCGCTGCCTCAGCGGAGCTGAGCAACAAAAAGCCGACCGCGACTCTAATCAAACAACTTTGAAGAACCCACGCGCGCACCCCACAGCTGAAATAGACAACCGGGCAGACAATTTTTTTGAAGTGCTTCTAAGCCGACGTCAACAGCCAAAGCAACAACAACAACAACAACAACAGCAACAACAACAACTCTAGCAACAAGAAACAAAGCACTATGAAAACTTTAATGCCTACGCACAATTTGTATGTCATTGTATATGCATACTCTTTCATAGGGCTATATGAACTAATGCTTAAGCTTGTTATGCATATGCAAAAATAAAAAAAAATATATATATAATATATTTATATATATTTTGTACATAAGTACATAGAATGAACATTGCATATGCAGACATGTTCTTTATTTCAAACAATGTCTAGATAAATGCACGACAGAACTGTCTAAATGCATTTCATTAAAAAAAAAAAGTATATAAGGTATGCATTTTAGTGTGGTTCAGCATAAGTACGAGTTATATATTTCTAATAGCCTTTAATTTGCAGGTTTAATTAATTGCATTACGAGAAGTCAAACATTTAAATGCTTCGGCATAAAGGAAGCCAATATGTCAGTATTCTCTGCGTAACATAAGAAGGAACTCCCTATAAATGATATATATATATATATATATATTCTTTAACCTACTGATCAATCGAATATGCCTCTTTCTATGGAACCAGTTGGATAATCGTAGAATATAAATTCGCTGACATAGATTGAGTTCTTGCATGCTTTTTGTTTTCATTTCTAGAGACTTTCAACTCAAATATATGCAGGCCCATTAGTCGTTAGAGGGTACTTAATGGTCGGCTTGCTGAAGGCTGTTACTTATTAAGTTGGTTTTTTTTTTTTTTTGTAGTCAAATCTTTTTTGGTTTGTTTGTGAACTTGTTTTGGTTACTTGTTGCTTTCTGTGTCTGTCGCCGCCGTCGCAGCTGCTGCCGCCGACGCCACAAGCGTCAACAGGTAAACGTAAACATGCCCCACACACGCGGCCAGTTGCCAGAGACAACACGACTCCAAGAGCTCAAGAAAACGCATGTTTGACATTTGTTGTTGACCAAGACGCACGGCCCGCCTCTGAGGGCTTGCATATTTTCTGGTCTTAATGCGCGTTGACGGGAAAAACGTGTAAACGAAAACTTTTCGAAAGTGCGGAAATCTCTTTATGAATGAAATTGGGACTCAACACACGAGACTGTGTCGATTGTATTGTCATTTGATAAATAATCGGTTTTGTGTCGCACGCTAAAATACCACGCAGCCAAGGCTTGGGCTGGGCCCTGGTCCGAAGTTGAAAGTTTACCATCAGCCAGGCGATCAAAGATAATTCTGTTGTGCTTCAGCTCAAGTGTTCGCTACCGGTTATTAATGGTTATTCGTGTTGAATATGTTCATGAGTGTTTAATGAATTGCAAGTCGCAGACGGTTGTTCACATTTGATTTGTTGATATATCGCACATTTATGAAGCGTCTCTTATTTTCATATTTTCATTGAAAAATGTACTTAAGCGAAATAGTAATAAAAAAAACACACACACACCCAAGAACTCTCTGCACATAGCTCAGTTTAGGAAGATCTAAGCAACAGTTAAATTAAAATGGAGCAGATTTTTAAATTTCCATTAGTGCGAAATTTCCATTAGTGTGTGTTGATTATTATTGTGTAAATTAAAATATTAACTAGCCGACAAAAAGTTGTCTATTATATTCAAAATAATAATCCTGTAAAAGTATCTAGCTACTCATTTTTTATGAAATTAGAGAAAAACGTTTAGTTTGAAACATTTTTTACAAATGTGTAAAAGCAACCGCTCATTAAAGTAACAAATAAAATATAATTAACATCATTTTTGCTGCATATAACGCATAACTTTCATCAATTGCCATTTTTAGTCGGAAAGAGAAGTCCGCCGAATGTCGTTTTAATTGTGCACTGTTCGAATTGAAAGGGTTGCACAAGTACTTAATTATGCACTGTTTTAAACAAGAACTTTTGCCATTCACATATGAAACACTCGCTTGTCTATTGACACAGGTAATTCAGTATAATACACAAGAAAGCATAAATGCGAATCGTAAATATTTGCTGGCTTTTGTTGCACCCAAATAAATGTGGGCTGCACACACATTTCAATTTCAATTTCAATTTCACTTAGTCCGTTTGCACGGCGAAGGGAGGCCAAAGGAATGTGTGCATAATTAATGCACATTTCACTTTAAAATGCACACTCACACACACACACACACACACACACAGACGTACACGCACACGCACGCAGGCACTCTGACACAAGTGCACACACATTTGCATTTGCACACATAAACGCGCGCGCGAGGCAAAATGGCGACGGCTGTGCCGCCTTTTCCGTGCGTTGCTTTAAGCAAAGATTTGCGATTAATTGTTGCATGGTGGATTCAATTTGCATGTGGACAATGGTGCTCCGCAAACGTGCAACTGCATGTCTGCTGGCTAGTGTGTGTGTGTGTGTGTGAGTATGCAATTCACGCCTGTAAGTATGCAACGACAATTTTACGTATACGGACTGAATTAATTTTGATTTTATTTTTTTATTACATTTCACGCAATCGTTTAACATAATTATTTGCGTATTTCAGATTTCTTGGGATTTTTGATACATTTCTGAATGAGTTTTTGAAATGTTTAAAAGCCGATTAAACAAATCTGAGCGACCGTAATCAACGCGCGTCCGGGCGCATCTCAGAACACGAACTGAATGACGAACACTAACGGCAACTGCGAACTGCCACTGGCCGAAGTAGCGCCGATGCCAACGCCAACGCCGACGCCGACGCCGACGACGATGCCACAGCATCCAACGGCAGCAGCAGCGACTGCGGCAGCATCAGCAGCTGGCGAGCTATCCAAAATAGCGACACTCGCTTGGCGTCGACATCGGCATGTGCTGAGATAACAAAAACAGAGAACGAAAACGAAAACAGACGCTGAGCGTGAGCTCAAGTGGAGAGTTTGGCGCTCTCTCGCAGTCTACACGGGCTGCCGGTAAATATAACGGTATTCGCCGGCAAAACACGAAAATAGAACATAAACAATATTTAAAATTATGAACTAGAGGATGCCCTGTTTAAGCTTTTTGAAATTGGTATATTTCTCAATATATAAAGGCTTTTATTGTAAGCAAAACAATTTCAGAATTAGTTTGGCCCTTCTTAACGTTGTTATTTTTAAAGAGAAAACGAAAGATGTTCAAAGTGAAGTACTAGGTCAAAAATAACCAAGGTTTACGTTTTAAAATAATCATACTACTTCAAAAGACTAAAGCTGTTTTCTGTTTTTCTCACCTGATTTTGTAAACTTTACTATCTTACAACCAATTTAGCCAATTTCCTTTTTAACATATATATTTATAGGGTAAATTTAGCCGCATACTTTTTAACATATCAACTCTTACAGCATTGCCAACACAAAATATATATCGTAAGGCGCTTTCGTCAGAGCTTCTCAAGCTTTTGGAACAACTCGCTAGCGCCTCTTCAACTTGGTTGAAGCTCAGGATAAAGCTTTTGTTTAATTTGTGTTCATTGGGACAAGGACATTTGTGAGACACGCTCCAAAAACGAAAGCTCTCTAAGGTTTAAGGGAAATGAATAAAAGCGCGCCTAACTCCCTTTTTAATGGGATATTTGAGTAAAAGAATTATAAGTCTAGAATGTATTTAAGTTATAAAGTAAAATCAAACTAATTATTTCTTCTAATCACAAATATTTAAATTTTACAATGAAGCGGAGCAAATAAAATGAGGCACGAAAAAAATAATTAACACTGATTTCCTTACTTAAATGCTGAATTTTATGCCAGACAAATTTTCTAGGGAAAATGAACAAGAATAAAACAAATGAAAACGCATTAAGAATAATTGCCTTAAATGGGCGTATGCGTAATTGTAACCAGAAAGTGAATGTTGGCCACATGCAGGCCAACGATGATGATGATCATAACGACAATGATGATGCAGCTGATGACGTTGCACGGCCAGCAACCCAAGCAGCCAAAACAAACAATCAAACAGACAGACGCCACGCGGCACTTGAAAAACACGCCGCACAGGGGTGAAAGGGCGGAGGCTGATAAGTGCCAAGGCACGCCGGCAAAAGGGGTTGAGGTGGATGAGTGTACATTTGTGTGTGGCATGCAACAACTCAGCTGAGGCAGCAACAGCAATTCGGCTTGCAAATGCAATTGAGACATTAAGTGCTCGAGAGCTGGCCGATCCGTGCCGGTCATCAAAGCAGGCAACAATGCAAGCGAATTCGAGTGGATCCACATCCATATCGATTGCGGGTTGATGGGGGGGCGGGGGGCCAGCACTTGAGCCCTGATCTGATATCACAAAAAATAATGCTTGCATGTTTCACGGTCATACGGAAAACGAAAGTAGAAAATGCTTAAGGAAAATTAGCTGATAAGCGCAAGAGAGCTCATCCAAATGCGGGTCAAATGCAGAGCACAAAGACAAGGGGAAAAACTCTTGCGGGAAATTGCAATCAATTAAATGTTGATTTGTACCCACATGGAGAATAGGCAGTATATATATAAGAATCGGACAGATCCGAAATAGAAATTTTGACAATATATCTTAAGAACACTTGTCATTTACTTTGATTCCTCAGCAAACATAATTATTAAGAAAAGTCGTTATATAAAAAGAGTTTTCTAAAATGCTTTTTTGCTTTAGAAGCTTAAAAGCTTCTGTACTATCCCGAAATATTGTCTTCTTCTTGAAATTGAAACGAAGTACTATATCATCCTATAGGAAGTATAGCTCATGTGCTTGTCTAGACCATCTGTTGAAAGGGATATCCGCTCATTTCTTTATCTTTTAACTATTATATTAACCTATTCTAGTCCAGGGAACTGGATTCAATAAATAAATAATTCTTCGAATAAACAGAATAGTCAAAATAAATGCATAAATATGAAGAGTATAATTACTTAGATACACAAAAACCCAATATCAATTTATGTAATAACAATGGGCTTTTGGAGTGAATTTCAGATGGAATTTCTCGCCATTTCATGCACTGTGAACACTTTATGTTTTCCGTCATTCACAGTTGAGATCGGGCAATGCACCATGGACTGAAGAGAAGCACTTTGGCGAGCATTAATCTTTCACTTGAGATCGGGCTAATTGTTGTACAAAGGCAGCGGTGTGTTCATTTGAGGGTCAATTGGCTCAAAAGGGAAGTTGGGAAGCGTGTGCAGTGCACTTACCTTAAACATCATTGGGTTGCGTTCAACGTCCGATTCTGCGTTTTCGCAGAGTGTTTCCATTTCCGAGAGAAAAGCTAGAAACTGCAAAAAAAAAAATCAATTATAGGCCTTGCATTTTCGCGTGGACTGATATAATTGCTCACCTGATCCATGGCACGATCGAACGATTGCAGACTGTGCACGGCGGCATGAAGTTGCTTGCCCCGATTAATCACACCATTATTTAAGTTCGAATATCTGCAAGTAGAATGTGAAGAGCACGATAACAATAAGCTTCGACCTCATCAAGTCTATATTCTCCTAATCCTATATATATTTTCCTAATCCTAATTTTGTTGTGATCTGTGTAACGCAGAGCAATATGCAAGCCGAATTGATCTAGATGCGAAACTATGAAAAAAGGTCAAGCTCTTTGAATATCGGTTGAGTTTTGACTGCGTTATGTGGGTGGCATATGTCTATACAGGATATATGAGGATACCATTTTGATTTTTTGAGAGCCTAAGCCATGAAAAGCCTTGGCAATCTTTGAACCCCATTTCCACTAAGGAGGAATGCATTTTTCGAAACGTGTGAAACACTACTCAAATTACTTTGCACAAAGAAGACGCCGATCGAATGGTAAGCATGGTTTGATGTCATACAAAAGTTTTTCGCAATTTATCCGCACATGCAGATGGAATTTCCCGATAACCCTTCTTAACGTGCATGTTTATCGCATAAGGTAACCACAGAGCGAATTTCAGCTTCCTAGCTCTTGGTGCGTCGGGCAGTCAGTCAGTCAGTCAGTCAGTTGGGACAAACTGTTTTATATACATATAGTTTATGGTTTATTTGACAATCACTTTTCATCCCATCGAAATGAATTTAATTTCCGAATTGAAGAACTTTTGTAAAAAGTCGGTTCGTTAAAAGGATTTCCCTTTCTAAGAAAAGTATGTTCCTCTACTGTGATTGTTCAGCTCTGTTCAGAAAATATGTTTGCATAGTCTAGTCCTTATTCCATTTCAGTTTCAGTAATGGTGAAGCTGGCGATTCAAGGGGAACAAGTGCAAGTCATTAAATCGCATTAAATGCAAATTCGCGCAAGTGATTTGAATTGAAATTGCGCAACTTTTCGCATTTCATTAGAGTCGTTCGAGGGAGTCGCTGCACAATTTCAATATCCACTCACCGTTGATTAAGGGCCTCTGTCATCTTCTTAATTCTGGTAGTATCATCGTTGGGATAGACTGCAATTAGTTTCTGCGTCAAGTCGCTGAAGAGCTCAAAGTGCTGCTTATTCTGATGCAGCTCGGCGTGGAAGGACTACGGATAGACAAGAGATGTAAAGGAAATTGATTAATTTATGCACTCCATGGATATGCAAACTCCATCAGCTTACCTTCTGCTCCTTCTGCTGGGCCTCCAGTATATCGGCCGTGGTGGCAACGGTGCCCATGCGCTCGGCCCGCTGCTCCATGCGGCCGAGCCACTTCTCCAGCTCAAGGCGCTTGGCCTCAAACCTGCCAATGGGAATTTAGCATTAATTAGATTGACCCCAAAGTAGGCAAAAGGATAACCTACCGCTGTGAGTCACTTAGCATGTTCTTCAGCTGCGCTGCTCGCTGCAGGACGCACTGCGATGTCTCATCCCAATGCTCCCGCAGGCGGGTCACTGTGAATGGCAGAATAGAGAGAAGTTTAATTAGTGGTGCCCCAAACTTATTAGTGATTGGTTACAGTACTACAATATTAGCTAAAACAACAATCAATTTTAATTGGGTGACAGTAATTAGCTGGTGTTTTTATCTAGTATCCGGGGGAACCACCTCTGGTACGGGCAAACCATTCAACAATTATTGATCAGTTGTCAGTTCATAAAAATAAAAAAAAACGCCATGCAACATAATTAGTAAACAACAGTGTTTGAGTCCTTCAGGAGGAGTGTAACTATATTGTGTGTGAGATGGTCTCCATTATTATCATATTAGTTGGGCCCCACTCTGGTAGCTTTGGGGGCTGTTAGCTAACGCACAATGGGATTAGCAGGAACACAAACTGTGGTCGTTACCTTTCAGAAAGCAACGTATATAGTCTAAATCAGCTGAACAATGCGGTGCTATCGAGAACTGTTTTAATTCTAGCAGAGAAGTGAAAAATGAATAAGTTTTAACAATGAATAAATCGAAAATCATTTCAAATACATTTGTAGCTTAGATTTTAAAAAATATAAAAAAAAAAAACGTGCTAAAGTAAAAATTAATATAATATATATATTTCTTATAAAATATGTTTGAGTATTCATTTTTATATGAATATATTTAGAGATAATTTTTTATTTCGTTCTTCTCCAAGAATGCAATATTAATGGAGGGAATAATAACAAAATAAAACTAAATTTCTTAAGATAATAAAAGACGAACAAATTATTTATTTATTAAGCCGCAAGCTTAAAATATAGTTTAAATGTAGTTAATAATGGGTAAATAAAATGTGTTGCCGCACAATTCCCGAAAACCCTTTTTGTATACAATCGGACACCTTTTTCCTGGCAAGAAGCGATGCTCTCTAAGCCGAACTGTCTCTACCCCTAATAAAATCGTTGCTTTCAGGATACCTTCGAGAAGTCGCTGACCATTCCCAGCTATGAGTAGGGGCATAGCTAGCCGGACAGGCTGAAAAATTTTCCCCCACCGTTTCGGTGATTTCCCATTACTTTTCTCTTTGTCCTATCCACTTAACACTCTTTATCTAACTTACATTGCTTTACTTTATTAACAATTTTCTTACTTTCTTTTTTCCTATTTATTGTATTTTCTTTATTAATATAGCAAATTAAGATTATTTTTAATATCACTTGAGATCACTCTTCCTACTTACAACCTTCTGCTTAGATGTAGGCTCTAATAGCGTCACTGACAAAATTAGCTGTGAAAAGGGGCACAGCCGGCCGGACTGGCAAATAAAAGACCTCCATCGGTCGGTGAAGCTATTTAGAAAATTGTATCCTTTAACTAGGCTTTTAGCATATAATTCTATTGTACAATCTTTTGAATAATGATGAAGACACTTGTTTTGTCGACCATTAATAAATAAATAAATAAAATAAAATAAAAAAAAGCTTCATAATAGGCCTTTGATATAGTCGAGAGGCTCATGAAATAGCTTTAAAGGCAGTCTGAGATCGCTTTGTGTTTATATTTTCCTCAACCCGAGACATGTTTTCATTATTCATAGGTTAAGACTCTCTCTCTCTCTCTCTCTCTCTCTCGCTCTCCCCCTACCTCTCTCGCTCTCTCTTCTTACCCTGGATGCATCCGGCAGCGTTCTGGGATATTTGGGTTTCGTCATGCGAGGAACGTCGTCGGATGCGTAGCTCCTCCCGGGACAATCCGACTGCCGCAACACCGTTGCCGGCGGCGACCTGAGCGACAGCAGCAGCGGCGACCGCAGCAGCCCGCGACTGAGCCTGGTGCTGCAGCAGCGCTGCAGCTGCCGCCGAGCCGGGCAACTGGCCCATATTGTGCACCACCTGGGGCGGAATGTTGCCCAACAGCTGCTGGCGAATCTGTTCACGAAACTCGCTGCTCAGGGGCATGGGTGGCTGTGGCGACTGCTGCTGCTGCTGGGTTGGCGCAGCTGACTGGGAGCCAGCACCTGGACCCGGATGATGGCCAGCGGCAGACAGATTGTTCTGCATGCGATGGCGGCTGTATTGCAGCTCCAGCGGCAGATTGCGATCCAGCGAGCGCATGTGATGTTCGATGGTGGAGCGCATGGACTGCTCCACCTGCGAGGCCGAAGCGGATGAGACGGACGAGGAGGATGAATTGTGCAGGGACTGCTGCTGCGCCTGGGCACGCAGCTGCTTCAGTTCCTCCAGGGATTGCCGCGAGTCGCCGGCGCGACTTTCGTCCAAGGACAAGTTGCGCTCGTAGTTGGCGGTGCGCAAATTGACGGAACTGCCCAAATGGCGACCGCCTCCAGCGGCCAGGCTGGCCTTGAAGCTCAGATCGAAGTTGTTCTGCACGGCCGCCTCCAGGGTGCGCAAATTCATCTGCTCCTGCATGGCGCGCTCCATGTTGCGCAGCCCGCTCTCAATGCCACGCAACGCATCCTCCGAGCCGAATTCATCCGTGGGTGAAGCGACAGCAGCTGCCGGTTGTTTATTTAGCTTCTTGGCCTCGCTGGCCCTCGTGGGTGCCGGAGAGGGCACCGGATTGCAATTGGCCGCCGCATTCTTGGAGCTCTGCTCGGCAAGCGCCGCTACTGCGGATTGCAGCACCAGCGGCGGCGGTGGCGGCGGCATCTCAAAGGGATTGGAACATCGGCGTGCGGCCATTGCCTCCGCCGAGAGCGTTGAGTGTTTCTCTGGCGGTGGCGGCGGCTTATCCTTAAACTTGAGCCCCGCCAGAGGCGAGTTCTGTGCGCTGTTCTGGGCCGAACTGTGCGCGGATGCGGGCTTCTTGGGCAGAGGCGGCGGCTGGCGCAGAGGCGGTGGCAGGCCAGGCACCACCATTGCCTGGCCATCGGGCAAACTTTTCAGACTGTGACGTTTGGGTGGAATTTCGGGCGGTGCCGCCCGCTCACCAGAGCCGCGGGCCGGAATCGCTGGCACCGGCCGGCTCTGAGGGGGCAGCGGTGGTGGTGCTGCTGCCTTCTGCCCGGGCGCCTGCTCCTGGGAGCTCTGCTTGCGCAGCAGCTGCTGGGCGCGCAGTGCTGCCTGGGCGGCCAGCTCGGAGTTGAGCCGTGGTATCTGCGGCGCCAGCTTGGGCGTCTGGTCTGGATCGGGCACCGTGGGCGGCACCGGAGGCGGCGGTTTGGCAGTCATCGCTGGTTTCCGATTGTTTTGTGCGTGTCGTTGTGCTTGTCGGTGTGTAGCTGTATGGCTGTGGCAGCTGCTGTTGGATTATGGACTCCCGTTATGGGCGTCGTTTAACAGTTCACTTCATGTGCGGCATCACGTGCGGCTTTTGATATGTTGCATACGCATTTTCCGGCGCGGCTCAAATGTTTAAAAAAAAAAAAGAAAAACGCGCCTGCATATTGACATTGGTAAATGGTAAACAAGTGCAACACCCACCGCCCCGCCGGCTTGTGGTCTCGCCTTGGTTTGTTTATACAACGTGCCGGAAACTCAACACATTTACAGGCCACAGGCAAACACACACAAATAACAAAAGCACACAAAAGAGAACGCGACGTGCACCGAAGAGAACGTTCTCTTCAATAGCGAAATTCACCATTCACACCATGCCAGCCACCAACCCACCCTCACACACGCATACGCTCTCGCGCACTATCTTTTTCACCACACTCTTCGCAGCACACTGCGCCGGCTGTTAACGCACAGGCGGCATTTTCGGTAATCTCTGAAAACGTTGCATACTTTTGTCGCTGTTTTGCTTTGCTTTCAGCTTCGCAGAACAGTAGACATCGAATATGACGCACACGCTTTTGACTTTGATTTGTTTTCAATGCTTGGGCAAATAGTACATGATTTACTGTACTGCTTTGAATAATGTCGTACTTTAATTAAAGGTTTGTCATATTGAATTTATATTAATATGCAATTTGTCCAAATTACTTTATATTTACATTTATATTTAGGCATGTTATATTGTATTAAATAAATCAATTGTTTGGCTCGTTATATTCGGTTTCTACTGTAGTTGATTTCAGACGCGTCTGCACTGAGTAAACATGTGTGTATACATGAGTGCACAACAGTGCAAGGCAAAAAAAGACACACATACGCACACACGCATATAAAGAGACACACAGGCTCGGGCATATGAGAGGGGGGGGCGTTCGGCGACCAAACAAATGCAGCAAACTTTTTACGCAGCGCCACAGCGAACTTTGCCTTTGACGCCTGCAACAAGGAGCAACAGAGAAGTTTCTGTTGTAGTTGTTGTTTGTGTTGTTGTTGTTGTTTGTGTTGTATTTGCTGCTGTCATTCCATGTGCGCCTTAACGGTGCGCTTTTATTGTCCCGTCCAGTCGGTGTCGTGCCATTAAACCCCAGACGCCGCCCGTGGCAGGTGCATTTAACTTCTGGCACACCTTTAAATGCACATAACAATGTCGGCGTTGCAACGTGTTCGTTTACTACATTTTTATTGTTTACCGCTGTCTGTCTGTCTCCCTTCCACTCTGTCACGCTCTCTCTCTCTCTCTCTCTCTCTCTCTCTCTAGCCCATTGTTGTGCAACAATTTGTATAAGGACTGTCTGCGCCCGTTTGGCTTTTGTTACCTCAAATGCTTGACTTCATTTAATAGTTTTTTTTTTTAAATCATTTGCAACCGCATAGCGCAACGATAGTTGCTCTTGCTCTTCGTCCTTTGGCTTTCCAGATATCTCCATATTTGTTTTAATTGCCTCATAACTGGCTTTTCTGATTTTGCAACATTTTAGTTTTTAAAAGTTTCTACACAAATTGAGCATTGTATTGCAATTAGCTTTAACCAGAAATGGAATATGTATCTTCCCTTTTCCACTCCATCCTCACTTTTAAGGCTTTATTTTCCTGCGCTAACTTTGAATTATTTGCAATTTTAGTTTTTAGTTTTTGGAGTTAGCAGCTCAACTCACAATTGAGTAGGCCAATTAACTAAAAGCACAAATGGGATATACTTTAATTGCATTTGAGTGCAATGATATACAAAAAGCAACTTGTCGTCTATTCTAACATTCTCTAGGAGAATAAACTCTGCTTAGAGCCAGGGAAGAGCCAGGCTTAAACACATTGCACGATAATCACGTTTATTTCACAATTGTACAGATTATTTGTAAGCTATATTATATTGTGTTATATTATAAAACTCATTATATCTGTGCACAAAATAATGTTAATCAGATATATGTACTTGTCATCGGCTGAGTGTATATTATAACTCCAAAGTTATCATTTCAATTGACAAATATACTTGAAACTTAAAAATTATTTAATCATGGCGCATATTCAAAGATTTTCATATAGTTCTTAGCTAAAAACCCAACCCTGCTGAAAACCCAACTTCAGTAAATAAATGCAGTTTCTCATATTTTATCAATTAAATGGAAATAAGTTAACTAATGAACATAGAGTTAAACTTGCCCAATTAGGCATATCTGAATAATTAGGTATATACTCATAAAATTGAAGAACTATCAAGTCAAGACATCTGGCAAAGTGTTAGGAAGGAACTTGAGTTACGTTAACTTTGTAAATGAGAGTAAATAAGAGAGGCCACACAGGCTGGCCTAGGTGAGCGTCAGACTAACAAGCGAGCAGTCGCCGGTTCTAATCCAGCACCTATTGTCAATTTAATGCTTGTTTATTTAATTTACAAATAATGGAATCACAGAAAGAAACGAATTATGAATAAGAGTTAAGAATAAATCATTTGCTTTTTGATTGTTTTTTAAGCTGAGAACGAGATTTAGAGTTTGAGTTCAGACGGAAGACAGACTAGTTCTTTTTTGTTTATTTATGAAATTCAAACAGATGACAATTCTTGAATGTGAACAACAATTAATTATTCTAGAGTAAAAGAATACGCCAAAATCTCTGTATGCCCGTCTATTAATTAAAATTAAAGGGCGGTTTTCCGCTCTTCACATTTTCAATTGGAGCTACGGCTAATGCAGTTAATCGAAATAAGTCAATCTATACAAATTGTCTTGTGTTTAAACCAAGGTGATTGCCCTCAGCAGTGTGTATAGTTTTTGTCATCGCAATGAAATGCCATATGCATTGTTTTAAGCCTGCAAAGCGAATCAGCTAGCATGCCTCTACAAGCCCTCCCGAGCCAATTGGTAATAAACACAAATCAGGTAAACAAAGCGTGCACTTGAGAGACTCTGTTGTTGAAGGAAACTAATTGGAAACTGCGTGCCAACTAATTGGAATTGTCTGCTAAAATAAAAATGAAAACAAGAAAATTGAAGAAGAAGAAGGAAAACAATTTGATGCCTCGCCACATAACCATAGTGCAGGCAACAACTTATGATAAACATACAGAAAACTTGTTAGCCAAATAAACTTTATTGTTTTGGATTTGTGACAGTCGACCAAATAACAGAAGCTATTGGTTGGGTAAGGCTGGGCGTGGCAGGGCGGTGCAGTACGGGTTGGGGGTGTGAAAGCAAAAAAAAAAAAAACAAGAAAACTATTTTCATACACAACACGTTCGCAGCGAGGCGCTATAGAATACACACATATGCATATGCATATATATGTGAGAATATATATATGTGTATTTGTTGGCAAAAATAAAATGTTATTTTCCGCCTAAAAGTATGCAATCAAGTCAAATAACTTGAGTGTTTGTTTCGACGCCGCTTCTCAGTGCGAATAGCTCGTCGTGGTGGTTGTTGTTGTTGCTGTTGTTGTTGTTGTTGTTGCTGTTGTTGTTGTTGCTGTCGTTGTTGTATTTGTTGCTTTTGCCATTTGACTGAGCGCAAAGTTAAATTTTTGTGCTTGCGTTGTCGTTTTTGTACGCTGCTTTCCATGCATTACCATTCACGACGCACACACACAAGCACCAGCACACACACACAGACACACACAATTACATATATATATATATCCCTCAAGTTATGCTACATAATTGTGACGGCTGCTGCCGCCTTCAGCTCGTTTGGCGCTGTGCGCTCATGTAATTTATTGAAACACATTTATTTCGCTCTGCCATGATGGGCAACAACAACAATAACAACAACAGAATGTCTTATTGTTGTTGTTGATGTTATTATAGTAGTTGTTTTTTTTTTTCCCCCACATACACGCCCACTTTATTTGGCTTCGCTTTTGTTGGCTTCAGCCACAGCTTATTGAATATTTATAACAAAAATTTGCATAGTCGATTATTATTTTGTTATAATATAATTCTATTCTGTTATGTTTTGATTAATTAGCCAAACACATTTAAGCATTGGGGTCGCATTATAAATGTTTAAGCCTAGTTTGTTATGTTTTATTATATATAAAAAGATAAGCAACTGAGTTGAAATATTTGTTCATTTTATGCCTGATTTATGAAAATATTTGATTTAAGAATGGAAATCTATTTGAATAATTAATAATGCAATGTTGTATATATTTTTAACACATTTATAAGAACTTGCTATGTCTGTATCTAGAAATAAATCTTGATAATCTTAATAAAAATCAATTCAATTTCAAACAAAAATGTATATATTTTATGCAGACAACTTTATTTTAATTTTTTTTAAATTATCATTGTGACCTAAAGTTATTTAACGCTCCAAAAAAATTAAGGACATATTTAATATTAGTATTTATTAGCATTATGCCAAACCTTAACGCACCTCCCCCTTTTTAAACACCTTTAATCAATTTTAATTGTAGCCCCTGTAATCGAGTAATTTAAATTGCATTATCTCTTGTAAACGCTTGCTAAACGATCCATTCAATTAATTCAAATGGGGACACAATTTATTCTGCAGCACTCATCGATGTGCATTCCGATATTTTCCCCCCTTTTTTTCCAGTTTAGTTGTGAATTTACAATCGCTTTTTGTGCTGAATATTCATTTTAATTCGTTTTATTTTTTTATCTGCGGCATTTGCCACCCTCACGTTTATTGATTTACAAAAGTAGCGGCAACAAAAGCGGCAACAAAAATAATACCAACAACAACAACAACAACAACAACAACAACAACAAGAGCGGCTGCTGGTGCGCAGGGGTGTGTGGGGAAATAGACAGGGCTGGGCAATAATCCATTGCAGACAGAAACTTTAAATGCCGTTTTGTGGTTTGACTTTTGTTGGCCCTCAAAAAATAGAAGCACAAAAAAACACACACACGTTCACACACAAACACACACACACGCACTGAAAGCCCTGCTAATTGATTGCAATTATTTTGGCTCAGTGAAAAACAAGTTTGTCGCTTTTCACGTTTTAATGGCATTTCAAATTCACAGTTTTTTTTTTTTTGTTTTTTGAGCAAAATTTTCACGCGTCGCGCGACACGAGTTGGTAGACAAAAGAGACGGAGACAGAGGCAGAGGATACGAATGGATTCACAACCGTTTGTACGCAGTCAATGCCCACGAATGTCCTGGGCTGACTGCTGGCTGGGACTCTGCCAACTGGCGACTGAACAAAGAGCGAGCGCAACGTTTTCAACACGGAACTGTTTTTACTACGCTTTCGACACGCTCCGCTCTCCGATGGGGCGGGTGGTTGTGGGCTGTGCGGCAGCAACCCCCAAAAGAGGGTAAACAAAGACAACAGAAGTTAGTTGGGGCGCAGCAACAACCCCAACATAATTACATCTCATCCCCCCCCTTCCCTCTCTCCACCTGCTCTGCTCAGCCAAACCAACAGAAACACATAATCACCCACCTGGCGGCACTCCCGCTGTCGCTCTCTCTCTCTTAAACTCTCTCTCATTTTTCTCACCACGGTTGGGCTGGCTCTTACGGCTCTTACGCCGGCATTCCGGCAGTTTGTTTTGCTTGTGAATGTCATGCGCATTGGGTGCTCCATAGCCGGGAGCAGCCGGAATTTGTTCTGGGGCCGCCAACCTTCCTGCCACATGTTGTGCGTGTCTGCCACGAACCTTGATAACTGATAAGAAACTTTTACATCAGCTTTGCACAGGGTTGCAGCCAACAAGCGTGCCGAAGCCATTGACGGAATTCATGTGCATGTTTTGTGTGTGTGTCTGTGTGTGTGTGTGTGTGTGTGTGTGTGTGTGTGTGTGTATTGTGCTCTGTTTTCGTAGCTCAGTAGATATTTGCTTTAACCCCCGCGCCAGCACCCCCTGCTATCAATCTCGTGGGTGGTAATAACGCGAGGAATTGTAAAAGTTGACTCGTGTGCAACGGACTTAATGACATCAAAACGAAAGCTTCGGGTGCGCTGCTTCTAAGGGCTTTCTTAGAGTACAATGTCTTGGAAAGGAGGCAACATTTGTGGCAAAGCCAAAAATAAATTAAAATACAACTTAATGAGAATGCGTCAAGTATGGAAATTGAGTATAAAAAGGAGATTTATTTGACTATAATGGGTGAGCCTTAAGGTGGGGAGCGCACAAGAAGCCCCTAATGAAAAAATATAGCTGCTAACATAAATAAACTTAATAGAAATGTTGCAGATGGGTGCTTCAGACTGCGAGATACTCGTCCAACAACAGCAGGACTGATTTAACACGCCCCTAGGTGGGCATAGAAAATATGGATCCATCAATGTAAATACTTCGAAAAAAAGAAGAGCTGTCTGCAGTTACAATTAAACTGTCGATATAAATATTTTATTCAAGTGTCATTAAGACTTATTTCAAGAAATGGGATTCATAATTAAGGTAGCTTCGCAAACACAAACACCCGACAGAGCTAAAGTCTAGCAGAATTTAGCATCAACTATAAACAAAGCTCTTGACAACAGATTTCATAGCCAGACAAATTCAGGCATATCCATAGAACTGACAACTGACGGGAATTCCCGACTAGGGGATACCCTAAAGTCACTTCTCGCTTGCTTAAGCAGAATTTAAAAAATAATAATAATAATAGGGTATCCAATCGGACTTAATACCGTATCGAGCGCAACACTATTAAATTAAATATACTTTTTATGTATCTACTATTCAGGAAGCTAGCCCTTATAACTAACGAGATTTGCTTGAAAAAAAAGTATTTCTTTATCGATTTTCATTGATTGCTTGCAACTTTAAAAATAGCAAATCTCTAGCTCTTGCTTGCTGTCCATATGGACAGGCTAGATGGACTAGATCGACTCGGCTACCGATGCAGATCAAAAATATGTTTACTTTAAGGGTTTGGAGATGCTTAAGTCTAAATGGGTAACAAATACATTATACCCTTGCTACCCATTTTCAATTGGTTAAGGGTATAAAAACACTGTTGGCTAACGTTTTAATGGATTTAATTAAAATTCATTTTATCCTGGCCATAGTGCCCAGCACATGAACGAGGTACCAGGAATACCAGGATTCCACTTCAAATCCACTTACACACATGACAGGCACGTAGCGCTAACCCCTGGCAATTTGCGTAATCAGTGAATATTGCAGCACAGTATGGACAAGAACTGAGCGAGTCTGAAAGGCTGCACCTTAAAGCGAACCGGGAATTTTGTGTGGCAAAGTTTCTGCCAGGAATCTGCAGGCAAGCACATTCCGTCGAGGTCAACACACGCACACACACACAGCTCTTACGGCCAAAACGGCAGCAAGAACCTTAATATTTATAAACATTTTTCACATAACTTTCGAGCACAAAAATGTCCGCAAAACTATATCTAGCACATAACGTGGCGACTGAAAGGCTGACAGCCATGACAATTATTTAATTTAAGATGGCTTTCAATTTGTTGGCAGCGGCATTAAGTGTTCAAGTTGCATAAAGCCACGGCCCAATTGCCCCTGGCCAGAGGTCTGAGGTTAAGCAGTCATGAAGATGACACTTTCAAGTAATTAAAACTAACAGCTACAACGAAACTTAAATGCTCTTTCATGTAGAATTGAATTCAGTTTTAATTTTAATTTTAATCATTAATAATTAAAATTTTCAATAAAATGAAATTTGAGTTTCGTAAAATCTATAGAATATTTAATCTATATACTAATCTTTTTAGATTAAAATATAGTTTTGTATGCAACCTAAAAGTAAGACCATTAACTAAAACATGAATTGGAAAATTGGCAGCGTTAAAAGGGGCACACAAAATGGGCAACGCTTGATTACCAAATATTATGTACACTACATCAATTATGCAAGCTTCATCAGGTAGTCATGGTGCCTTCTGGCTAGGGCATCAAAAGCGAAAAACTTCTTGAAAGCGCAGACACAGGGCAGGAAGCGCCAGCTAGGCAGAGACAGTCACTCAGGCTGGAGACGTCGGTCGTCAGGGGTTCGCGTGTACGGGCGGTATACGGACTAAGGGCTGCGGGCAACGGGGTAGGCCTATTAAAGCATGTAATGGCGTGAAGTGGGCGTGTAACTGGGCACCGAAGGGTGTCTGCAGGTTGCAGGCAGCCCATAGAGAAAGACGGCAATTAGAGGCAATTTGGTTGCTGGTTCCATCCCCGGCCGGGGACCACACACTGCCTGGGCTTGTGCCCGGCGAACGAGTGCGTTGTCCTTTCAAATAATGTGCATTGTTATTGTGGTTGTTGTTGCTGTTGCTGTTGCTATTTGTTGGCTGCAGGAGCACAAACTGCAGCAACAGCCGCTGCACTCTAAAATTGCATGTCAAAGACAGATTTACGAGTAGCCCACACATAGCCCTGCTCTGGCATGGCATTGCATTGCTTTGCCACAACTTTGGTTTAGGTTTGGGGCGCCCTCCATTAGCTGGCAGGCATTTTATTTATGATAACCGAACTCGGTTTGAGCTTGGGTCGGCCGAATTGGCACAACTTTTTGCCCAGCCGCGCCCCATGGCACGCCATCCAGCCATACGAGATAATAAATAATGGTTTAATTAAGCGTCAGCTTACAAAATGCGTAATTAATTGATTTTGTGTGCAATTCGTTTGGCCCAAGATAAGCGATAGGCATGGGCACGGCCACTGGCACGGGCAAACGCCGACAGGTCTCCTCTCAATTGACCGTATCCCACTGGTTAGACACGTGCACCTACCATATATATATATATAGGTGTATACGAGCTTCAAAGCCAATTATTTCGTGCGGTGACCAATTTAATTGCACGGCAATAATTATTTGGCCTGTTGCCCAATTGTGGCCAAATTTGTCAAATATGTAGTTTAAAGACACATCTCGAAATACTTGTGTGCGTGTAAATTTAAAACTATTTAAGTTGTGCTTCAATATTTTAATAGATTTTTGAAAATTTGACCGAATCCAATTATTTCCAACACCTTAAGCGAAATGCTAAATTAATCTGTTGATCCAAGAAGAAAACTCTGATCTTTGAAAATGGGAAAATGGACGATAGACTGTTGAGACTCATATGTGAATATATGCAATGGGACAAATGAAAACGAGACAAGGGATTAATATCTGTTTGTCACGGGAAGCATCATCGAAGTCATTTCAGAAAGAAACTATTTATCCTAGACATCCAATTGTATTTGTAAAAACAGCAAATGTCTTCGATTCAACAACTGAAAGTTCAATCCCAGAATAGTTTATTTCGTTTAATTCGATTGACATTATTTATAATAAGAATTCTTACATAAGCTAAATTTCCATGGATTATCAACTGAAAGTTTAAATTAAAGCGAATTGCAACTCTTGATAATTTCTTGTACAATACATTTACATAATGCAATGTATTTACATATAACATATATGCATGTACTTAATTATTTTCTCCGTCATTTTCTTTAGTCGCGAATACTATTTAACATGTGCAAGTTATGTAACCAGCTTAAAGCTCATTTCTTGCAGAGAATAAGAAATCTGCCCCCCCTTGAATGTGTGGCGTATGTAATGTGCCCGAGGAACCACAACAAAGTGAATTCCCAGTATCCAGTCGCATGTGGAGCCAGCCCCTGGCTCAGACCCCAGTGACGTCTTGCTAGTGGTACAACAACAGGGATTCACTTAAGTACGTGGTCGACGGCAACAGTCGTGCGCAGGACAAGTTACAAATGTTTATGACAAACCAAACATCATAATAATATGTAACAACACACAAGCAATGCAACCAACTGCAGGCCAATTCCCCTCTCAGCCAACAAACAATGACATAAAATACAAAACTATGTAAGAGCCAACAAGCAGCAGACCCAACAACAGTGGCCGCAACAACAAAAGGGGCGCATAAAAATGTTAGCAGCCCGCCCCCCACACTTCAACTCCGCAGCGCTTGTCAATTAAATGTCAACTGACAGAAATGTTGGCTGCCTGATGCCACATTAAAATTCCGCAGAGAGTTCAAAAATGAACGAAATGCAAAAAATACACAGAGCACGCATAATAACACACACACACACACACACACACGCACACATATCCAAATGTATATCTTCCTCTGAGCATGCGCCTTGAGGCATGCAATGGAAATTTTCACTCTCTTTAAAGTTACATTCCACTCTTTAGCAGTGCCTGTCCAACTGTAATGGTGCATATTCACCACTGTACCGGCTAAAAAAGCATTTCCATTTCCGATTCATAGTGCAGGGCATTCTATGCATTCCTATGTTTGGCACTCAAGTCTGACATGTTTCCCATTTGCATAATGTGTGCGTGTGTGTGTGTGTGTGTGTGTGTCCTGTGCACATATTTGTATTTGTGTTTGCTGAGAACCTTGCCATTGTCTTTCAATGCCATTCGACAGCTTTGGCTTTGTCACCTAACCATACCCTTTTAAAAACGAACAGCCTTTTTTTTATAAATAAAGACTCACTTTAAAACTTAACAATTATTGAAGTATTTGTATGTTATAATACAGGCAAACAAATGTTTATAGACAAAATGTTTATAGTTTTGCTTTCAGATAAATATCAAGTTTTACTGGTCAATTATAATTATATAAATTTCCTAATGAAATTTCCATTTCGAACTCAAATGGCAAATGCTGTGATATGAATAGATGACTTTTGTTAATTGAAGTTTTCTTATTGACTTAATATCGCTGTTAACATTAAGAATATCTGCTAATCCCGCAAGTACAACTACAGAGTATCGATTGTATGTGCTTTCCATCGATCGTATTTACTGGTTAATTTTAATCTTTTTGGTAGCAGCCGAACCTATCGGAGAACGAGTGCTATGGGACAAGTGCAAGACACATTGTGTCGGTAGGTTCCCGGCAACGGCATGCAAATTTTTGCATCAGCAGCACCACCGACCGCACCACTCGCTTGGGCCAGTTGGCAAGCGAGCCAGCAACTGTTGGTCATTTTAAGTGGATATTTCAGATTGAACGGAACGCCCCTTCCATACCATGCTGACCGTGGTATGTGAGTCGGTCTGGCAAAGCGGAAATTTGCTTGCACGAAAGTCGTTAAGGGAAATGGAAAATGTACACAGCTCGCCAGAGCTTCAGGTTGAACACAATCTGCATGCAATTCATAATGGCATTTAGCAGACAGCAGCTAAAAGGTCTAATGAAATTTCCATGTGCCATCGAATGGGCAATTTGTTCGATGAATTAGGAAACGTTCACATGTGTTCCCCAAAATGATTTCTCCTTCAAATCTTTTCAATGGGAGCATTTCTGGCAGCAGTTACGAATGCAGTTACGATTGCAGAGGTAAGAGAAGGAGGAAAATATTAAAAAGAAAATAATGTAGCCCAGCCTAGCCCTAAGATTTTGCACAAAACCGCACAAGTTTTCATTAAAAATTAAGTTTTTATCGAGTGTAGAAAAACTCAATTGATTTTCCTTTATCAAACACAATTCGTGTACTGAAATATACATTTGTACATATGTACATATATATATGAAGTGTATTTTCCAATAATATCTAATACCTATTTTTGGTTTTGCAAATAGCCCATTAAATAGTTATTTTATTTTTTTTTAGTAATAAGGCTTTAAGAGCTTACCTTTCTCCTGCAATTGCTGTCGCTTAATGTCGCCCTTCAGCACTTCCGCTGTGTGGACCAGTTCATTGAGTTGAGGTTTTTTCATTTTCAATTCACGCAAAACTTTCTACAAAGCGAAGCAGAAATAGAGCAAAAGCAATGGACACTACTTCAGGCTGAAACTTACCTCCTGCTTTTCAATGGCCAAACGCACTGCGTCCACATCGTCCACGAGCACACTCTGTATCTTGATCATGTTTTGTTCCCAAGTCAACCAGTCGGAAATGTGCAGAACGGACTTATCGAAGCTGCTGGCCAAAGCGCCGGTGCCGCTCGCCTCGTTGTTGTAATCTGAATCGGCAAATAAAAAACCAAATTTTCATTAAAAAACTACGATAATTAGATGCCTGCGTAGCCCAGTCACTAATGCTATTTTCCTCATTAGCAACGGCTGCGGTTTTGTGTCGGCCAATTGCGGTCACCATGGCCAACATTCGTATAGAGCGAACGCCTGCCACAGTAGGCCATATTTGCCGAGTTCACTTTTCTGCCAGCGCGCCCAGTTGGCCATTTCGACGAAATGCCTGTCCAGAGGCGCATAAAAAGCGTTGAGTAAATGAAAAACTATTTCAATGAAACACACTTTCAAGTGGCTGCAAAGCAGGACGCGGCCGTCACTCAGGCATGGCACACATCCGGCCAAGAAAGAGAATAAATTTGCACGAGGATTACTCTAAAGCTTTCTAGTTTGCACTGCAAGAAAGCTGAAAAATCAAACTAGCAAGCATTAACCGGCTGTGCACGGCCAAGTAGAACTACATTGTCAAAATGGACATTCTATTCACCTAACTGCTATTAAGTTTACTATAAACAAACGCATTTACAGCCCATAATGAATATGCAGTATGTTTTGTCAGCGCACATTTCATTTAGTCTGCTTTAAAGCATGCCACACTCGACAATGCACAAAATAATATTATATTATTCTTTGGTTCGCATTCTCGACGCCCCAAATGGCAGCTTTCAATTGAAAACCAGAACTGGCCGCAAAGAATTCAAAGCACACGAAAGGGGCGCGGGAAACACTTGAAATACTTAGCGCAAAAGATTAAAAGAAAAGTCTTGGACAAGTTTTGTAAGCCTAAGGAGCTAATGCAGAAATTTATGAAAGTTTCGGGGCTTCAGTTGCACATAAGCCGTGAAAGCAAACCCAATAACTACGAAAGTCTGTCTGTGTCCTTGTGTTTGAGCTGTGTCTGTAGGTCCAGAAGTTACGTAGCGACGTTTACTTTGTTATGATTGTTGTTGTTGTTGTTGTTGTTATTCTATACGAACGCCCCAGCACGCAGGATTAGAGCTTCTATTTGCGACAAGGGATTCGGACCGGCCAAGGCAACTAGGGTAAAAAAGGAACAGACTTTGAGACAGGCCTTTACTCGTCATGTCTATGCGGAATGAATGAATGAATGAATGGCACGTGTGTGAAAGCATTTAAAATAAAATTCATGAGAGTCACACATCAGACAAGAGGCTGTTAAACAAATATATGGAAGAAGCATGAAAAAATAAAACACAAAAAAAAATCAGCTAACAAGCCTTAGACACAAACTGAAGTAGCCGGAGATGGAAAACACGTTAAGTGCAAAATTTCTTTTCATTCATTTTGACGCTTGTTGTCCTTTATACGACAACAATCAGAGCCTGACAGGTGCAAAAAGCTAAAAGAAAAATCATTAAAAAAATATATATACATATGTATAAAATGTAAGTGAAACACGTTGAAATTGGCAAGGGAAGCTGCCTGATAAAGCTTTTGTCATAACTCATTAAAACCGGAGAAAATGTTATATTTCCACTTGTCGCGCGGCTGCTTCTCAATGTCAGTCAGCACTTTTTCAAATACCTTGAGAAGGTGAGCACATTGAACTCTGCGCATATGAGCCTTAATGGCGCACACTTATAATTATTATAATATTTTTATGTTTTATTAACTATTCATATTTATCGATTTGTTCGAGGCTGAACAATAAATTTTGTTCAGTAAAACAAGGGCAATTGAAATTTTCAAGATGAACATATCATTTATGAAATTCACATTATCGTTAGATTCTAGATATATATATTTATATCTTCTTTAATATTAATATTTATTAATGCCTACTTAGATCGGGACTTGAATGTTTTTGTTTTGTTTGTTTTTTAAATCACATATCTGAATAAAAATTTATGTCTTAACATATTATTTTCGAAGCACATATGTTGAGTTTAGCAATAAAATTGTTACTTTTTATATATTTTTTTTTTCTTATATATTTATTTTAACTTTGGCTATGCACAGCAGTTTGAGGTTTCAAATAGTGTTTCCTGCTTCATTGCAAATACAAGCGACATTTGATAACACAGTTTCTTTTCACAAGAAAGGTTAAAGAATATTTCTAATTAAAAACTAACAAAAAATCGAGACTTTCAAATTTAAATCATTCTGTAGTATTCTTCATATTAAATCACATGCACAAGAATTTTGAACGAGTTCAGTTACTTCCTTACCGCTGAACGTTTTGTTTTGAAATGTTATGATTGCCCGCAGTCCTTAACAGCTGTTTGGCAAGCGGCAAAGCTAATTGGCAAAAGAAAAAGCTTTGGCCAGAGCTTAAAGCTAACAATGTGCTTTTAGTCGATGCCCATGGTTATGTGTTGGCACACAAACAGTTCTATAGCATTTAGCTATCGCATGCTCACCGAATTCAAAATCAAAATGTAAGCAGTGCCGCGTAGGCATAGCAAGCAGTTTCAGATTAGGATGAGCACGATAAAAAAAAAATAGGTGAAATTTAGGAACATACCCTAGAAACAGGAAAACAAACAACATATACAATAAAACAACAAATAAAAAAAAAACAAAAGCTGCTTGACAAAGAAACGCCCACAAGACTGTTTGGTTGAGTCTTTTTCTTAAGTACGTTAATCGCGATTGCCATCCCTTTCACGATGGCGTCAACGGGAACTAAAAAATCATCATTCCTGACAAAATCAAAAAAAAGTCAATCGAGAAATCTGATATTCAAACCACCTGACCAGGTGCCAATTGTAGACCGTGACTATGGCCTAATAAAGATATCTACAGACAAGGCGTCGACCCCATATCCACGCGTATCAAAGGGAATTGATGTGCCGGCTCTTACGGCGCGGCTTGAGGAGGAGCGCATAAGTAAAACCGAAGTGACTCCTTTGGAAAGGGCGGATTCTGCATTTAGTTCCTTACGTTTTAGCAGCACGTCGCACAGGACACACGTGATGCATCCTGAGCAAATGCCCACAGGCACTCCGCACCCTAACAAGGGCATGGCCGTAGATCCCAAATTACTCAAAAAACAGATCAGTACAATTGATTGGAATGCTGAACTGTCCCATCAATGGGCCAGCATTAGACGATTATCGGACATCCAGTCGATGCTGTCAGAGATGGAAACTGACAGAAAGTCAGTCAAGGATCTCTTGTCGGCTCGCTCTTCAAGCTACAAGCGCAATACCCTGCCCAGCTGTCTGCGAAAAGACTACAGCAATAAACCTGAGCACGTGCATAAACGCAAAAAGGTCACCCTAATCAGTCCTCGAAGAAGCGCGACCAGCGAACTACGAGACGAAAGAAAGAATCTCTTAATAGACGACAGAAAAAGTGCCCAAAGCACAGTGAATAGCTCCGGACCGAGCAGCCATCCGCTTAGCTTTAACGAACGTCGACAATTATTTTGTAAGGGCGAATACACAATTGCCAAAAATGGAAAGAAGTTAAGCGAATATTTTATGTCAAATCCAGTGGATAAATTAGACATTGTTGATGGCACATTTTGCGATGACCAAAGGGCGACAGATGCCATCGAATTGTTTATCCGAAAACAAGGCTTCATAAAAGCACCCGCCGGTACATTAACCGGCAATACAAAAATCAAACTCAATGATTCAGCGTCACAAACTAGCTTTGCCAGCTCACCATCAGCATACTTATTGACAAGGAAATCAGGAAATTACTCAAATATTTTTCATTGAACGCCCCTCTATGTCCAAAAGGAGATGGCATTTGACAAATAGCGAGAGTGCATACAGATTGCGACTGGAGCCCACTTGAACGCACTTTCGCTATTTTTCCAATGCAAACCTATTCATAACTGGAACCTGTTTGGATCGTCAATTGCGATTTGTATAAATTTCTGTCAACGTATTCACATTCAGCAATACGCCTGCTACTGGAAGTTCATGTAAATAAATAGCAATTGATAAAACAAGAAGATATGGTTACCTTTGCGGTGCCGATGTTTCCTTATTATGCTCTAAAAAAGTTTTATTGCAAAACTCGTATTTCACAATGGACAATACCTGTTATCTATTTAGATAACCAGATGGTTTTCTGTCTATATATATATATATATATAATAGTTTGGGAAAAGCAACAATGCTAAAACAGAGAAATTAAGAGTAACAATTATAGTGAACATAAAAAATGTCAATCGTTTTTTGCGTTTTATTACTTTAGGCTCGTGGATAAAGTCGCATTGAAAAAACGCTTATTGTTTATAAAATATCTTCGTCTGTCGTGCAAAGCCGGATAAAACCTGGTAGTAATATACATAATCTAAATATTGCCTGACGTATCATTTCTCTCTGCGTAAATTGAAAAATATATATGCCTACATTGATCGGCGTATATCGGATGCAGGAAAAATCAGCTCAATTATTTAGCAATAGAGAAAGAGCTTTTTGGCAACAGGTCGCAGTTCAGCAATAGAATTATTCTTCGTAAATTAATCTGATAGATTGCAAAGAATAAAAGGCTAGCTTTTGAAAGCAGTTCAAAAGTTGGTTCTGCCCTGAAAAGTTGGCACTGCAAGCAGTGTTAAACAGTTTTTCATTATATTTGATTTCCCAACACAGCAAATAAGTTAATTCGAAAAAGAAAAAAAAGAAAAAAAAAAACAAAAAAACCAAATATTTGCTTACATATATTTCGTTCTTTTGCTTGGATCAGTACGTAGATTGAACGTCATGTCAGCTGCCAATTTAAGGTCAACGCCCTCTGCGAGCTTGAAACCATCAATTAGATCTGTAACATCTTTAGGAAGGAGCCATCAAGATAAGCTCTTCTTCACCAAATCGGAAACATCGGCTCTGGCATTTCGTGAATATGGTCTAATGCGGATAGCCTCCGTTAGGGTAACGACACCATTTCCACGAGTAACTCCGGCTGTGGATGCGGAGACGCTCCGCGAACGCCTTGTTAGTCAGCAAAGGATGGACACGGCGGGAGCAATCGAGCAACGTGCTGAAATGTTTGATGGTCGGACAAGAAAAGAAGATGCAGGAAGTCTACAATCGGGCCCGCCGCATCCCAAAAAGGATGTGGGCGTGAATACCAAATCAGTAATGAAAAACATAGACAAACATGTCATGGACTGGCAGACCCATCGAAAGTCATCGCACTTCTTAAATCCACGCTCTAGAAAAGAGTCATACTCTAACAGGAGTTCTATTAGCGAATATCTGTCGCTTGGCACACCGCATCCGAAAAAAAAAAGTAGTTTTAAATCCCGTAAATCTAGTAAAGCGTTTGACCGAAGCTAACATCGCGCATACGCTGAAGCGTGCAAAAAAGGTTGTTATTATCACTCCACGGCCAAGCGTAGTGGCCAAGGGAAGCCTGGAAAACGCGGAAGGATCATCAGCTCAGAAGAGCATAAGTTTTGAGGAACGAAGACGTTTATTTGATACTGCCGAATTCACAATAGCCAAGAACGGTAAAAAGATGTGCGAAATGCCATTGCCCAACCCAAATATAACAATAGATATATCCGACTCGATATATCATGTCGATGTACAGGCAAGGGATGAGATTGAAAATTTTATCAAAATTCAAGGTTTAATTAAAACGTCCCCCAATACACTGGCGAGTGTGCCCCTGTCACAAAGAAACACGGCACCCGTTTTCATCAAATCGGAACGTCCATCCGTAGCGAGTCAACGGAGCGGATCAATCATTTCCAAAAATTCAATTCGATCATCGGCTCCATCTAAGCACACTAGTTTCTTCAAAAGACCGAAAACCCCAAGCTCAATATTGAGAAATGCGTTTCACTTTCAGAAACTGCCCAGTCAACGAAGCATTGCATTCAATTCTTAGCAAAAGTGCTTTCGAATTGAGACCTAATCCGATTCGAAGAGACTTTCGCTAAGTAACGAATGCAATGTCCATATAAATGTAGTATAATAAATTGGCTTATACATAAAACGTTTTCGTTTTTTAATTATGCTTGATTTATAAATATGACATGAATTGTCTGTTGCTTGCAGTAGATATGTTCGAATTGGACAGATGATATAGAATGGGACCCCCCCATTCCCAACTTTTAAATTTTTCAAATGTCTGCAAGGGTATTAAATCCACATATTTGCAAAATGGTTTTGAATCGAACTATGTCGTAGAAATGTCTACTTTTCCCTTCGACTATTTAATAAATATTTGAAAAATTGTTATATTATTATTAAAGCGCTCCAATTTTTTTTTTCTATTTGGCGATTTATGTTGAATATTGAATATTCAAGCATACATTTCGAAAGAGCAGCCCTGTGTAAACCGGAACAGTCGCCGCTTCCATCACAGTAAACCGACACATGTATCCCACACATGCATACATTTGAAAATATCTATGTGCAATGTCAAAAGTGCTATTGACACGGCGCATTTGGATGCGAGCCCTTAACGGGTGCAAACAACAAAGTTAAAAGATGAAAAGCGGGGGCAAAAGACCGGCAACGAGTAGAGAGAAATGTCCATTAAAATGCCATAAAATGCAACGAAATATTGCCGACTGCATGAAAATATCAAATTAAAAACTTCAAAAGCGTAAATGTGTAAAAAGAATTATGCAAAAAATAAAAGAAAAGAAAAATAATACAAATGTATCGTGCGTGCTTGTTCTCGCGTTTTCGCAAATGGCCATCGAATTCATAAAATTGTGTTTGCAAACTTTTTTTTTTCCACATATTCAACGTTACATTAATTCCCTGCGATCTGAGTTTCTGTAGCACAATTAAAATTTCTGAATATGAAAATGATAGGGCGTGCTGCAACCAACAAAAATGTCGTTATTTAACGAAAATAATAAAATTCTATCAACAATACAGCTTCGGTGCTTCAGTTTTTCCTACTTGAATTGGACATGTGAAAACATGCAATTTGCTGTCAATGATTGTAGGCAGGAATTATTCCCAAGGAATATTAAAAAATAATATTTAGTTGAGGGGCGTGTGATACGAGAAACCTACCATAAACAAGGGTTTAATGTTAATAGGGTAACTCCAGATTATAGTTTTGATCTGCATAAACGGATGGATATGGTAAACTACAAGAACTGAAGATCTCAAATATCAGTACCGATATTAAATGAAGTTGGAGACACAAATTTTAGTTTTTTAGCTTTCAGCCTGTTCTAAACATATGTCTATATATGCATGTATATAATGATTAATTCTTTTACTCTTGGGAATATTTCTCCGGTTATCTTTACACCCAATTTAATTCGTAGTTACTCAGTACAGTTTATACACATTACAGACTCTGAATGAAAAGTGCGCTATATAAAAAGCGGGAAAACACTTTACTTTATGCAAGCTCTACAAATCTTTTAACCACTGACCTTAAGGGGCCAAACAAAGCGCAATAAACAACCTTTGAAAATCGATTACCAAATAATAGGAGCTAAAATCACTTACCCTGTCGGCTGTTGGTGGAGCCGTTGCCGTTGCCGTTGCCGTTGCCAATTTGGTTGCCATTTTTCAGTTCCGTCAATGAGAGCTCTACACAATCGGCATGAGCAATCAAATTGTTTTTAGTCTGTAAAAGGAATGGAAAGAAAAATGTGTGTAAACGGGCAGTTTAAATGAAATCGTCGAGCGACAAGTGCGTTGTGAGAACCTTTTCAATTTCGTTCATCATGACGGGCGTAACCTTTGGCATTTGGGGATTCTTGCCAATGGCGCCAACAATCACCTGCAGATCGTCTCGGCGTTCCTGCAAAGAGTTCAATCATTAATAAATTTGAGCTGGTTATCTGCCGTGGTAATGAAAAATTAACAATAAATGCACGCTGTGCGCTTGAGCGGAAGAAGGAAACGGCACGCACTCTAGCAAAATGGACGCCGCTGGGAGGGCCAACGGTAAATGAATTTCAATTCCGGCTACAATCGAACAAGAAAGACCCATGCAAGTATTCCCTGGGACAGCCAAGTACGTGAATCAATGCAATATGTGTGTATCTGTGTGTGGGTGGTTGGATAGTTGGGTGGTTGGTACAGCTAGGTTGTTGGTTGTTGGTGGTTGAATGGCGACTGTTTGTATACCGCACTGGCAGACTGTGTCAACCAGCAGAATTGCATCGGAGCTTCTGGGGCAAACAATTTTGGCGCCAAGAGAATTTCGTACACGCTTTTTAATCAATCAAATTAATCACGAAATTAATTACTAGCGACGCGACCGTTGCGTGTTTGAGACGCGCACATACTGAATATACAAACGCCGCCGCCGGCAAAGGGAGAAAATTATAGTTGCTTGTTGAAATAACACTCTTCGAATTGCCTCAAAATGTTTCTCTTTGCCAGACTCTTTATGTTTCTATTTTTAACTATATAGCTTTCCCACTTTCTATTATTTTGTCATCGTTTGGGCCTGTATCAAAACCAAAATAAAAACAACAAAATCAAAAACTATACCAAACAAAAAGAAAAAAACAAAAATAAACAACCCATGAACGAATTGATTAATGATGATTTTAGGGCATGTCATCGTCTAGGGATCGAAATTGTCGAATTGTGAAGATTTTGTACGGGCAGGAAATAAGAACATTTGTCAAGCATTTCATTTCAAATTAAACAGAACAACTATAAATTCAATTAAACCATACAAAGTACAAGTTTGTCTAACGAAAACAGACAAGCTTTAGATTGTTGAATATTTAAAACAATGCACATGACAGATATTCTATACAATAATATGTACTTTGCCCGGAAGAATATTTGTCAAGCAATTTATTTCAATTTAAAAAGGAAAACTGTAAATTCAATACAAAGTACTTGTTTGAATGTCTTATATTTAGTGCAAGGCATATGGCAGATATATTATAATAACAATATGCACTTGGCCCAGAAGCATATTTGTCAAGCAAATTTGTTTAAATTCAAACAAAGTACTATTTTGTGCACCGCAAACAGGCAAATATTAACGTTAGAGTGTCAAATATTTATTACAATGCATATGGCAGATTTGCCATATACTTATATGGACTTGGGCCCCTGGCCTTTCGTCAATTTTCCTCTATACATTTCCAATGTGCACACGACAAATACGACAATTATTCTTGAACATATCTTCAAAAGCAAAAAGACTTTAAGTGTTCAAAGTGAATTTTAGACTACTTATATTAAACTAACTGTCAGATGTTTGTCTTGTCTACCTATAAATCCTACTCTAAGCTATAGAAAATATGATGTATTAAAAATATAATACTATCTGCGCAATTAGTTTCTTTTATTGATAGTTTGTGGATTTACTTAATTATTTTTTATATTTTATTTATTTTTTAAATAATTGCAGCATGTGAGCTTTTTCTGCAGTCGTAATTGGTACGGAAATAGTTATGTTGCTTTGTGACCTAGATATTTATTTATGTACATATTTTCAGACACAATTTTTATAACGTTTCCTTTTTAAATAAAACATGACACTAGACATATTAAACAATCGATATGTTGACCTAACTAACTTTATGAGCACACGCAGTACGGATCACATTTTAGCAGACTTTGACTTGACATGACAAAAATCTCTTAAGTTCTCTCTTTAAATAATATCTTAGCTCTCCCCAAAATATACATAGTTGTAACAGTCGTTGTTGTTGTTGATGTTGTTGGCGTACGACGCGATGTCTCGAGATGTCTGTGTAACTATGTCAAAACTTTTGGTTTATTTTGGGTATTTCTAATGGCAGCATTTAGTTTGCTGGTGTGTGCCGATGCTCTGAATTCTCAAGAGGCCAATTAACTTGTGGTTGGAATAAGAGCAAAAGAAAAAAATAAACGCAGATGTTTTCAAAGATGTCTAAATTAGTACGCAAAAAAAATTTACAAATTTATAAATACAAATATTGCGCTCGATTATAATAAAGAAAATTCAAAGTTCTCTAGCTAAGCCAAAAAATACCCTATGCTCTTTGCAATATGCTCAAACAAATATGATTTTAATATTTATGAAATTTTAACAGCATTTAATGCATTGATTATGATTTTAAATTCTAAGATTTCTCACTTCCGAGGCAACCTTCTAAAATATGACCTCATCTTTCAAGCAATGCAGAAAAGGGGATTAAGAAAAGGATTCATACTCTTCCGCCTCTTACATATATCTTGACAACTTTATAAAACTCCTGATGAAAAGAATTTTATGCAAAGGGGTATAATTATTCTGCCCGGTTTGACCATGGGCAATTAATTGTGTTTTGTTGCCAGATGTGGCAAATGTTGGACAAAAGCCAGCGTAAAATTAGCTTGGTCACACTTACGTTGATGTCCTCCATGCGTTTCTCGAGCTCAGTGCTGGACTTGACATTAACGGGCTTCTCGATGAGCACATTTATGCGACGCAAACCTTTTGTGACCAGCTCCTCAATATTAACACTGTCCGGTGTGGGGCGTGCTGCAGACGAGCCAGTTACTTTCGATCTAATTGTTGAGAGAAATAAATAAATATATTAATAATAAAAGACACTCCTCGGACACAATCGCTAAGTTCTTTACTTGGCCTGTTGAACCTCGCGGAATTTTTCTCTAAGAATGATCTGGGTGCGCATGACCAGGCGCGAGATGCTGCCCTGTTTGCCGTGCGTTTCGAGCACCAAGGAATCGCCCTGTGAGATCAGAGTGGCCGCATCTGGCGCTATTAACATTCTGAGATCCTCGCTACGAAAAAAATAACATTTTTAGTGTGAAATTCGTTGTTGTTTTGTATGCTTACGCCTCGCTTTCGTGACCCTGCTCGATCTTGACCTTGGTCAGCTCCAGCTTATAGATCATCTGCTTGGCCAACTTATTGAATTCCTGAACTCGTTGCTCCAGGTTAATGGGGCTGGTGCTGGGCTGTTCACTGGGCGGACTCTTAAGGGTCACATTCGAATCGTCGAGTGGCGAGGGCATTGAGTTAAGAACCTTGCTCAGGAACGAGTTCGGCTTCTTGGTGGAGGGCGTCTCAATTCGGCTCTGCGATGATCAATAGGGAAAGATATAGAAAGAGTCGTGGCAAAAGAATTGAAATGATGGCCCAAGCTCTACCAAATTACCGTATCACTATCAGAGTCGAAGCTTGGTGTCATTTCCAGCGAAAATCGCGGTATCTCCTCATCGTCGGAGAAAACAAGCGGCTCAATATCAAAACCTGCCTCCTTGTCGGCGCTATAGAAACTATTCCGAATGGGTGATTCTGGTTCCGTATCGGGTGTAATATCCTCCATTGCTGGCTGCAGCTGACGCCAGCGTTTGGCTTTGGGTCGCTGTTCTTGTTCTGATATTGCAGCTTCATTTGGCGTCGCAGCGCTTTCTGGCGCTTCATCCTCCTCGGAATCGCGCAGTATGTCACGCTCATGGGCAATGCGCTTGCGTTTCTCATCAAAGGATATACGCTGCTTTTCCACTCGCAGCAGAGGTGTGCTGGTGTTGCCCGCTGCAGGACGCAACAAGGATTCCGCATCATCCGCGTCGGCGTCGGCGTCGGCGTCTGCGTCAGTGCCATCTTCCAGCTTGGCCACTGGTGAATCGCAGAGGGAACGTTTACTCTTGCTGCGTCGCACCTCCTTGCCGTTGGCATCGACCCGCAATGAGGAGTCCGAGTCTTCGGACAGATCCACAATTTGCACAGTTTGCACATATTCGGGCAATAGCGGCTCCACACTCTCCAAAATATTGACGGTGTCCACAATCTCGCCTTGCTGCGGCTCCAGCGCAATATTCTGAACAGACATTTTATCATTCTGAATGTTTTTCACTTTAATCTCAACCACCTGAGCTGGCGCTGCCGGCGCTTTGCGTTTATTTTTCGCTGGTCTTGGTTCTGTAGATGTTTCCGCCATCTTGCCCGGATTCAGTGATATCTGTGAGAAGAGTGTGCTGGATTCAGCCAGGCGAAACGTTTGAGGAGGAAGCAAATCGGGCAGCACCTGTTCACCACTGGCTGATGTGGGCTTAGCTTCCGATGTTCCCACCTTCGGCGACTGAGCCTCGGTGGCACTTGTGTTGGGCGTACTGCCTTCGCCGGCCTGTGGTGTGCGTGCACGTCTTTGACGCACTGTATCGCTTACAACAACAATTTCCGTATCGTCATCGCTTGGCTTTGGCTTTTCAACTGTGGCAAGCGTCGTTGTCTCGTTATAGCGCGCTTTCAACGTATCCTGTGCAAGGGATGCATAGTTTCATAGTGTTTAATAGAGCTCTAGTCAAATAAAACGCCTTAAAGCTACAGACGTTCAAGTTGTCAATCGCGCCCCATGATAGGTATATGTCATAGGTTGCATTACATAGTAGTTTATGAAGGCCAAAAAGCATTTGCTGTACATAAGCGTTGGTGAAAGGATTAGCAGATACTTATGTATCTATGCTGTTGTTGGGATGTGTTGATTGGACATTTACGTTTGACGCAGCCGCAACCAAGTTGAACGTCATTTGTTTATTTGATTTATTTTTGTTTTTATTTTTATGAGGGGGACAGTTACAAGAACTCCAAATAACGCAAAACAAATAGATATTTGATATGTATATAATTGAAATTTGAAGCGTGAAAATGACACCAAATTAGACCTCGTAGAGCTAGTGATACGGTGATTCTGGTATATGGTGGTGGTTGTTTTGGGTGATGGTTGTTGGTATATTTATCTGGTATTTGAATTGGTTCTTGATTAGCTTGGTGGACAGATTATTACGAATGTTTTTTTATTATTATTATTAATTAAATGGATGGTATGTGAAATTGCAAATAAAAAAATCATGAATTTACACAAAATAAATAAGCATAACACATAATAAATAATAATGTACTCGGGTACATATACAATAATATATGCAAAGCACCTTTTGGTTAGAGCATTATAAAGATTTTACAATAATTTAATCAAATGAAAAACACATTAATTATATTAACAGCTTAATTTAAAATTAGTATTTTCAACTTAATTTAAGAATTTTCTCTATAAATTTCACACTTAAAGCTTTGATCATAAATTGCATTCAATTCAATTCGATACGAATTCAAATCAACGGACTTATGCTTTTCCCCAACGAACAGCAAAGGAGAATAAGTACAAGTATCGGAAATTTGATTCCATTTCAGAGTGCAAACTGATAGCAGAGCTGCCTTTGGCTTCAGAATCTCACTTGCTCGCGTTGCTTTGTGAGTTGTGTGTTTGTCTGTGTGTGTGAGTGAGTGTGTGAATAATTCGAATGAAAAACCAAAGGTGTTAAAATGGAAAACAACCAACAACCAGAAGGTATATGGAATGTGCAAACGATAAAAAGAGTGCATGAAATGAAATCGCGAATTTATAAAGAAAATTGTGCAGTAAATTCAAATAAATTAACTCAAAAGACAGTGAAATAAACAGAAACCATTAGGATAATGTAATTAAATACAGATCATCCTTAAAGGCAATTCAAAAATTAGTGCATCTATATATATTCTTATATTGGCAAACGTTTTCTACGCACCACAACAATTGCAATGACTTGTTGCTGCAATTTTTCAATTTCCGGATTTGATGGCACATTTATCTCCTTCAGGTCATGCTCCATGGTTCTGCAAAAGTAAATCAATACAGAATAAGAAAATTAAAAAACTTAAGATATCTTTACGCTCGTTACATACAGATTGACATAATTGATGGCAAGGTATATAAATAAAGTGTTAAATAAAAAATGCCTCATTATATTGTACGAGATATTGGACAAACCAAATGCAAGAAAACTTTCCTTTTCAAGCGATTAACAAAAGCTCAAATGAGTCTAAAGAGAAACTCATCAGCAGCATGTATTTAAACGAATCGAGAAGCTTGGCCAATAAATCAATGTACATGCAGTTGGCAAACAAAATGTCAATGTGTCAACAATTATAATAGGCTTAATAATCAGAGAACTGCATATGCATATTAACGTTTTGTGGCATAATCTGCCAACACATAAAGCACAGCAGATACTATATGCACATGTAAAAGAGATTCTGCTGTTTAAAAAGACCGAATACCGATTTTGCGACAGTTCTCTGATAAATATAATATATAAAAAACATTAAATAACACAAACTTCAAGGTGTCCAGCGAAATGTTATCCAAATTCTGCAGCGTTGTTTTCATCTCGGTCAGCCGCTTGATAATGTCCGCACTGGTCAGTTTGTGGTAGGTGGCTTTGAGGCCATCGATGCGCTGGCGCGTCTCCTGCATGCAGCTTTTATCACAGGACTTGCTGTACTCGTTGTAGTGCTCCTCGCAGCGCTGCAGCACATCCTCAAATTCGAGCAGTATGGAGTTGCGATCGTGCAGCTCCTGTGGCGACTCGAAGCGCCTTATCAAGTCATCAGCCGAATCGAAGCACTGCTCCAGCTGTCTGGCCAGCTTGATTAGGCCCTCCAGGAAGGCCTTCGATTGGGTAACACTCTCGCCGAGCGTATTGTACAGATGTTTCAGTGCATCGATGCGTTGACTGAGCTGCTTGGGACTCTTTGTAAATTTATCCTCACAGACTCGTCGACCCGTCTTAATAGTGCTCTCAATCTGCGCTTTGATTTCGGAAAGTGTGCGATATATTTGCTGTGGAATATTGTACGTTATATTGAAATTAGTTAAACTAAATTTTGTATTTTTATGAAAACATACCAAACACTTTTGGTACTGCGCCTGCACGGTGCTTGGACCCGCCGAGGCCACATCCAGCACCAATGTGGAGTGCTCCACGTTGCGCAAGTCACCGTAAGCACGATTCAGGCGCGACTCGTAGGCGGGCTGTGGGGCTGTGCATTTGTTGAGCTTGGCCTGGCATGCCTTGAATCGCAGCTCCATCAGATTAAGCTGCTCCTGCAGGCGATTGGCGGCACCTGTTTTGCCCTTGGCCGTGTGCTCAGCAATCAGTTCGCTTATATCCTTGAAATTTTGCTCGTTAATGGCAAATTCACGTGCCAAAATCTGCAGTAAACAAAATCATTTTATTGTTGTCTTTTATTGAGTAAGTGAACTATGTGCATTACTCACCTGGAAATCATCAGGGAGATCCTCAATGGTCACATCATTTTCAAGATGCTCGCTGAGTATCTCATCCATGCGCGTTAGCCAGGCCTCGAGATGAACGACTGCTTTCTCGGACTGCTCCGCTTCGCTGACCTTCTCCTCCAACAGTTCGGTGCGTTTCTTGGCCAGCTGCTGCAGCTTCGTCCAGCGCTCTACAATGCCATCAATATCCTGACGCATGACATCGCCCATAAATTCATTGTCAATTAGCTCGTTGCCAATTTCTTGAATCTTGTCCAACCATTCGTCGGAGTGAGCGCGCAGCACGTTCTCCAGATCCTTTAGATAGCGAAAAGAACAACAATTTAATATTTATATGAATTTTAACAGTTAAAAAACCTAGTCCTCTGCTCCTTACTTAGGGGAATTTAGAAATATCGTTCTATAATTAAACTTACATCCAATTCTTCTATAATTTCCTCAGCATCGGCTGCATTTGTTGTGTTGCGTATCTTATTCTCCAGCCGATCCAGGTAGCCCGTCTCACTGACCATAAACTTCTTGAACTCGCCCAGCTGCGTGGAGATGTGCTCCAGCAATGCCGTCTTGGCGTACACCCGCTCCGTGACCTCCGTCCAGCGTGCATTCAGGCGCGTGAACTGTTTGGCCAGCGTGCCGTACTTGGCGTCCTTCTCCTTGTCCTGGAGCTCGTCCATTTGCAGAAGTAGCTCACCGCCCAGCTCATTGAGCTCCCGGAACTGTGTGGCCTCACGCTCGCAGGTCTCTTTAAGTGTTTGGAACTTTGATTTGCTCTGGAAGAGCTCATTGGAATTGCGAATTTCCGCAACGCCCGACTTCGGCGTGTTTGCCTCCAGTTCGTTGAGCCAGCGTTCCGTCTGTTGAAGCCGCTTTTGTATTGCGTCAGTTTGGGACTGCATCGCCGACTGCTGTTGCCGCTGTGCCTGATGCAGCTGTTCCACCTGCTCATAGAGCGCATTTAGAGCGCGTATCTGGCTTTGCAGAGCCTCGCGCTGTGGTGGCTCCGCCTCTTTGATCAGAATCTCACTAAAGTTCCGGGCACTGATCACATCGATCTCCAGCTTGCGCAGATCCTGTGTCTGCAGCACTTCAGGGGCGCTGCGTAGCACAGCTATTATCGAATTGTATTCAGCCACGAAATGGTTAAGGTTCTCAATGGCGGTGGTTTGCTTGATGACCCGCTCGCTGAGCTGCTCCGGCAGACGCTGCCAGGCGGCCTGCAGCTCCTCGCTGAGCATATGGGCGGGTACACGCTCATAGCAGGGTTTCAGGGACTCCAGCTCATCGACTAATTGATTAAGCAACTGCTGCTGCTGTTGCATCGCCTCCAGATTGGAGACGCGCACCTTTTGCGCGGCCACCTTGCTGACAAAATTCTCGAGCTGCTGCACTTGCTGAGCAATGTTTTCGCCGCCACGCTGTTGTATGAGCGCCTGTAGGGCCTGTTTCATGTCATGCCAGCTGTCATAGAAGAGGCCAAAGTCCTGCTTCCATTCCAGCAGCTGATCGTCTAGGGCCTCCGTAGTTTCACGCGCCTCTGCTATCTCCGTGGCAAGTGATTCCATATGACTGAGACGCTGCTCCAGCTCCTGGCAGCTAGCAGTGCCTGCGTGCTGCTTGTACCAGTCCCGCGAGTCGGCCAGCACCAGCTTAAAGCCAGTTAGGCTATTATAATAACGCTCCTTGGCCAGCAGCGTGCTGCTCTCGCTGTGCTGGCTGGCCAGGCGCTGAGCCAACGCCGCATAGCGTTGCTCGAGCTGCTTGATTTGGGCAGCCTCCAGCAGCAGCTTACGTCCTGGCTGCTCCTGCTCGCATACCTCATAGAGCTTCTTGAGCTCTGGCAATGAGTTGGCGCGCTGCTGGCTCTCGGCCTGCAGCTCTTTGAGCAGCTCGCACTGATTGCGCAGGCTCTGGCGCTGCAGCTGCTGCAGTTGCTGTTCCACGTCCTGCACATGCGAAAAGTGATGCTGGATTTGATTTTCCAGTGCAAAAAAGTTGTCCGCGTTGCGCAGTTTACGTTTCTTGCTGGCCAACTCGTCCGGTTCATGTAAACCAGCCTGTTGCTCCTGCTGCTGCTGTTGCTGCTGCTGCTGCTGCTGCGTTGGCTCTGGCTCATATTCGTCCTCCTCGTCCTCACCGAATCGTATTATCATTTGATAGTCCACCCAGCCCTCGGGTCTCACCACGCGGCTGTCATCGTAGCTAGCGCGATCGCGCCCAAAGTTGAAGCCTTTCGACTCGATGCGCAGCGTTTGCACCTCCAAAATTTGCTTGAGTGCATCCAGGCGATCCTCATAGCTTTCCAGCTGCATGAGCACGCGCTCACCCTTGTCGTCGCCATCCTGTAGGGTGGCGGCCACCATTTGGCGCAGATCAATTAAATAGCGGTGCAGTTCCAGCAAATCTTTGGCGCAGTAGTTAAGCTCATTGATGCGCTGTGTGATGCCACCGACGTCTGTCACATCCCGGCTTTCCATGCGCTTCAGATCCTGTTCGCGTGCATCCAGCCAGCGGGAGATGCATTTGTATTGTTGCAGTTTCTCGGTGCGTAAATCTATCCACTTGACCACATGGGACCAACGCTCACCGAGCGCACTCAGTCGATCCTCGAGATCATTGAAATTACCGGAAGTATCGTTCACAATTACCACCATGCTGCTAATGCTGTCCACCAGCTCCTGTTGCTCGCACAGATCCGCCTTGAGCTGTCGTGCCTCGGCAAGCTGCTGCTCTGCCTCGGCTATGGTGGGTCCCAGATCGCTCATGTGGGAGATGCGATCCTCGACATTGGTGAGAAATTGGCGAAGCTGTTCTAGTTTCTGTTTCTGGAACTCGGCCAGCCGCATTAGAATCTTGGCCTGCATGTCCAATGCACGCAAGCGCAGCGTCTCCCAGCGCTCGTTGAGCAGCACCATCTGTTGTCGGACTTCGTTTTGGTCCACCTGGGAGAGACTGGAGCCGTCCTTTTGCTGTGATTCATTTATCAGGTTGCTGCCCGCCTCGAGCGCCTCGCCCACAAACTCTTGATGTTCGGTTAGCTTCAGCATAAAGCTCTCGTTTTCATGAAACTGCATTTTGGCGGCTTGAAAGTTCTCTGGATCTGGCAGCTCCTGTGACAATAGCTCTTCATCCTCTAACAACAAAGTCAGCACCGCCTCGAGGGCTGTCTGATAGCTGCCGATCCCGCAGCTGGCATTAGTTGAGGTGCTCAGTGGACGCTGCGAGCTTGACTCCACCGCAGACTTCAACTCAATACTGGCCGTACTATCGGAAGTGTAGAGCTCCCGCTCGCCGTCCAGCGGCACCTCATCCAGATCTGTGATGCTCGTGCAGGGCACTCTATCGCGCTCGGTGGCTCGCATCGATTCCATCGCATGATACAAACACATCACATACATCTGTATGGATTTGTTGTCCGGCTTGTGTGTGTGCACATCCTCCGCATCCAGCAGCTTCTCAATCTTGAAGTGCCTGTGCGCCAAGTCAAAGGCCAGGTACAGGCGCTGCAGCGCGTGCTGCGACAGCGCCGTTTCCAAGTCAAGCTCGTCCAGGTGTGCAGCGAGTATCATGAGAAAAGCGCGTCCATCTGCCCAAGAGCTGGCAAAGTCATTGAGACCCAGTCCATGCGGCTCTGTATATTGTCTCGCCCAGGCCAGCAGGGATTTCTCAACGCCATTGCTTGAATGGCTTTTGACTAGATGCTGGCCATTGAACTCGAGCGCTATCAGCCAGATAAGGCCCAGCGTCAGCTTCGGATTGCCGCCCACAATGTCATCGCTAGATATGTTAACCAACTTGACACCGTGCTGTTGGATCACCTGCAGCACTTTGTTCAGATTGTTGATGTGGTGTACGCGCATGCGACCCTTCTCGGGTTTCTAGAGAGAAAACGATACACAATAAAAAGAAAACAGTAAGTAAGAGCATTTGCTTTAGAAAATATATCCCAATTTATCGTCATCTAATCGATAGGATTGTCAATTGTCAATAAAAGACGACCTAAAACATTTTTAAAAATAACTTTTTTTTAGAAAAGTCAAATCAAACAAAATTTATGATTGGATCAAATTTGGTTTGCTTTTTTTTTTTTTTTTTTTTTTTTTTGGGCAACTGGTTTTGCGCAGAGTTCAGGCAAATCGGAATTCCGGGTTGAAACCGGTTTGATTTGAAATCCATTTGCAGTCTTGTTCGAAAATGATTAACACAAAATAAACAGAACTATTCGTATGTATATATATATAATAAATCAATGTTTAATAAACAGCATTTTTGATAATAACTTATTTAGAGGCAAAATGTGTAACGTAACAAAAATGTCGACAACATAATGTATATATGTTCTTAATCAGTATTCACTGCCGAATAGACATTCCATATCTTTCTCTCAATCTTACAGTTCCTTTCCAAAACTTAAAAAATAAACTTCCGCCTCAAAGCTATTGTTATGTCTACAATAAAGTATTTAATGTCAGGTGTGCCGGAGATAGTCATTCCAATTTGTTTTCAAAACAGACAATATTTTGCTTGACATTTTGGAGTGCAATTAATAAGCAGATCATCTGTACCTAATTATAATCGAGCATAAATAGGGTTCAAAACGATTTATCTTATAAGCCAAATCAATACTAATGACAGTGTAGGATAGGGATTTTTGCATAAATGTTGACGCTTTTCAGAAATACATATAATTAGTTGGTTTTTTGCGGCTTTGTCCGTTCGCAAATTTTCGCTTTAAATTTAGGCATATATTTTACAACCATTTTTGCTCGTGGAAAATTTAAATCAAGGGTATGTTATACAAATATATTTGGGAATTATAACTAGAAGCCAACAAATAAACTTTCGTTTATACTGCCAATTTGTCTCAAATGAGACACTATTGTTCCACACTTGCGAGTGAAATTTGCCAAAACTACTTTAATCAGTTGCTTTTATCAAGCAATCGGTCAGTCAGTCAACTTGCTTCTAATATAGAGATGGATGTACTAAGAAAAAACATAATTAGATCACAGGCATTGACACATGTTTGTGATCTAACTCTATTGTAGCTTATAATCAGTCTTGGCCCACTCTATTCTACGTCCTTTGCTGCGCCTAGTGACAATCTTACTACTAACAGATTGACCAAATATCAAGGAGTGATGAAAAATAAGCAGAGTCTATTTACACACTCACCAGCTGTGTATGTGTTAGGGTGCTAAGTAAGGCCAGCAACCGGTGTCCATCTCTCAGGTCCAAGAACAAATCATTCACTGGTGTACACTGGGTATTGCTGAGATGTGAATTGATCCATTTTGTAAAAGTTTTCTTTTGTATGTGCTGTCGTTCATCTGAAATGGAAGAGAAACGGTACATAAGTCAAAGAATTTGCCATGTTGTTGTAGCTACGGGCAAGAGCAGACCTCGGGCTAGAATAGCCACCTTTAATGGCACATTGTAGGCCAGCATTTGCGCCTTGTCTAGCCGCAGGGCACAGAGTTTTATGAGCCAGCGCACGTCCCAGGTGCCAACGTTTCAAGCCGCCTGTCTGCCGAGTCTGTTTTCTGTTTTCCTAGACTTATTGTCAGGCCAAGCCCAGCTCTCGAGTCGACTTGAGTCGGCTCCGCTAATGAACTGCACCAAAAACGTGCCAACTGGCTCAAAATCAATTAGTAAAGCCGTCGTCCCACCGCCACACAGAGCAACGCTTCCTCAACTCTCTGCGTCAGCGTCAGCGTCAGCGTCATTTGCCAGTTATGTGCGAAACTGCATTTTGGCCCAAACAATTTGCAACTTGGCCATGTGCACTGCACCCACAGTCGAACAGCAGATAGTCCCCGAGCGCTGATTGATGGCGGCTCAGTAATGCATCGCATCTTGATCGGCTCTCAACCTGACTTAGACAATTGCCCAGTGTGCAATTATTGATTGTTTGCTGGTAAGTGATTAACGTTTTGATACTGACATCGTTGATATATAACGAAATGCTCAAAATTGACAAATGATTCAATAAAACTTTAAGCTATTACCACATAGTAATCCAGTGATCCAGCTTAAATATGACAATTATCTTAAATCTCAGATCAATTGCTTACAATAAATAGCTCCCAATTTAGTAAAAACTAAATTTGTTATCCCACACATTATAATTTATGGTATACTTTGATACTTCGATACTTTTACTTGGTAAAACTGATAAATTTAGCAACAAGATTCTCAATTAAGTAAACAACAAAAATATATGCAAAATATGAGTGCGATAAAAAGTTGTGATCAGCTGATTGGCCTATTGTATTATTGCTTTGATATTCATCGAAAACCTTATGAATTGTAGTCGAAATAATACGATTACATTAATTACATACCGTTAACCAGTCTTAATAATTGGGTTTCACGGATGATACAGTCTGGCAAGCGGCTTAACCGATTATGAATTGAACAGAAACTTTAAAGAACCTATCAATCTAGGCCGTCACGCCCGTAAGCTCATATTAAGGTGCTGTCATTTCACACCATCAAAAGCAAGCCCATCAGCGGCTCGGTGGCAGCTCGAAACCAAACCCAACACCGCTCAATGGCAGTCATATGGATCCTGCCCATTCTGGCTAACGTGAGCAAGCGGCTTGGATTGCGACTGACATCCTTGGCTGCTGCATGTCTGTCGGCCTGTCGACTATTGAAGTTGAGAACTTGGTATGAAACTCCTACACTTCAGCAGAAACAATAATCTCCAGAGACAGGAGAAGAGACAGAATGTGAAAACCTCTATCCGACATATGTGACTGCCTTGGTGAGTATGCCATCCGCATATTATTTTAAGAATTGGTTAGTCGTCCGATTTGGCCCCGCTGGGCCTAACCATTTTCGTCAAGTCAGCAAGAAGGTTTCTTACCGGGCCATAGGCACAACAAAAATAAAGCAGCCTGATGTTCCCTCTATGTGTTTTGCACTAAAGGATTATTGTCTTAACCGCATTTAGTTATTTTGCAATTTATTATTATTTATAAGCCTCTGCCATTGGCCTGCTTATTTAAAACGAAATAACATGTCATAATCAAGATCAAGTCAAAGCGTTTTGTACAGTGGCACTCAAGGTCGTCGCGAGTGTGGTTGTGGCACGCAGTGAATGATGCAGTTGAAAAAGTATCGCCTATAAATAGGCGCAAGTCAACATCAAGCGGTGGCACGTCATACGAATTATACGCTGTTTGATAGCCACGGAGAAATGTAGGCAACTGCTCGTGCAAACTAATTGCTGGCTTGAATTGTTTTAAGAGCCTTCCAAGCACACCCAGAAACCAGACACACACAAGCACACACAATTTTATCGATTCGGAACGTTGAAAGCCCGTTGATAGTAACGAGGTTGGGCTGCGTACAAACTGTTGCATGTGACCCACAAATGTGGCCAACTATAAAGTGCGTAGCTGGGGCGAGCGCCAAACTCAGCCAGCCAGCTAATGGCCTATGACATTGCACGTACAAAAGTCGTCATTTAACGCAGCCACTTTAAGCTATTTGCCATCTGAGGGGACTGAGGGGTTAATTCCTATGGCTGCTCATCAATTAATTACTTCGCTTTGCGGAGTCGGAGCTGTAGTTGGACTTTGTCTGAATGTAAGATGAATTTTGCGTGTCGTTTGTTAATTTAATGAAATTCTATTATTTGCATTAGAGACTGCGCAAATGAACTTTGGATGTTTCGCACCGAGCAAGAGCTGTAACCCCCTCCAGGCGGGGGCAATTAAATGAAACTTACTAAACCATGACAAAATGACGCGTCATCACACGGCAAACTGATGACTCGAAGGCCAAGAAGACTGTATAATCAGCATCCCAAAGAGCAGCAGCAACATTTCCAGTGTCAATTACAATTATTTCCCTGGCTCAACTGAGCAATTGCAACTGCAGTCGCAGTTGCACTTACGGTTCGAGCTGCAGTTGGAGTTTCAGCTGTTGTTTACCAGGAAATATTTTCGAATGTCTATCTCTCAATTTTTTTTTTATTTCGCTGTTGCTGTTTGTTTTCTAAGTTGTTTGGAAATTGCTTTCAGCTTCTCCATGGCATTGTTATTTTTCTGTGTTCAGGGAAAACTCGTTCAGTTGCAGTTGTTTTGCTGATTTAGCCAAAAGCTACTAGCAAATTTGAAAGTCAATTTATTGATAACCCAAAATAAAACAAATAAATTCACACAATTCTTTTCATTAACGAAGCTTCAATAATAAGTGAATGCAACAATTTTGTAAGATTATAAAATATTTTGCACCTGAAAACATTTTCATTTGCTGCATTCACAAAAATCTGCTTTACACAAGTTGCCAAGCACTTTATCTTTTCGGCAAAGGTAAACAGAATATAGTTGCTGTATAAACAAAATATAGGACAAGCATTTAATATAACTTAAATGACTTTTATGGTATGAGTATGTCGCGTAAGTCGATTCGTTTATTCACTAATTACATTAATTTTTTTAAAATATATTCCCATACGGTAGTGTTCTGTCAACTCATCGTCAGTCCGATCAGTTCATGCTGTGCTTTTCAATAAAGTTTTATTTTTGGCAGAAGTAGAACTATAAAAACCCCTTACCCTCTGCGTCTACCAATGTTAAAGCCTCGAAATATATATGCTCCTATACCACACTCAATATTATAAGTGAATAACTCTCGGAGATGAGACAGATTTCACTATTCGAATAACTTCCGCTCCTTGCCTTAAAAGTGAACCGAATCTTGAGATTTGGTACATTTCGTACATTTGAATGTCATTTATTGAAATTTTATAGGGCTACGCGGCTAAAATTCAAATTATTTTGTTGACTAAGTGAGATCTACAGGGGACTTTGTTGTCGACCACGCTCAACTGTAGTTGCTTAGAAAAATGCAAATATTTTGTATTATGTAATTCTAGTTTATTTAAAATTATATACTGGTTGAATTTATATGATATGTTTTGCTGACGAACATGCACACACCGCTCATTCTAGGGTTCATAGGCATCGGAGAGAAAGCTGTCATATGCGAATTGATGGATAATTCCGGCTCTAATAAGTACCACAAAAATTAGATAGAGCAGATAGATGAACATTGAAAATAAGCCAACAGAACGGCGAGCATTGAAATTTAACAACGCTGTCCACAGCAGAGTTGAAAGAATACCAAGAATTATCAGGATATACGCATTATCACCATACCTTCCGGTCATACTGCTAGCCGTAACAATTTTGCCGGTGAGACTCTTGGCTGCCATCACAGTGCTTGTAGTCAGAATTAAAGCGCAGAAAGAACTTCCAATTGATGCTGCATAGGCCATTTTTTCATACCCAAGCAAAGCCATCGAAGTATTGACTATCAGATCAGGAATAGAGTCGGCAACGGCTTTTACTGTTACACCCATGAAGTCGGACGGAACCTTTAATATGTGACCACAAACATCCATTATCAGAGAAATTTCACAGGCACAGTGAAAAGTCAAAAACATAGATCCAGTCAGATTCATGATTATATATAACCAATGATATGCTGGCGGGGCACTGGTTCTCGAGTGCCAAAACGTAAAAATAGCAATTGGAATTGTTATTGCAAACGAGTAAAAGCCGTATATGCAATCATCAGGTATATTGTAATACCAGAGCCTCGACCTATCTCTGAACATCAAAGCCTTTCCAAATATGATTGTGATCGCCGGATTAATGACAATATGCAGGCAATTCAGGAGCTTGCTCCAGCCATTTTTATCCAACTCGTAATCTACCAAAGGTATATATATCACACATACTATTACTGCGGGAGCCCTGACAATATAAAAGATGCGCATAAGCATATTAGCCTTGCGCCAATCAGCTAAAGCAACGGGCCGGAATGCACAGAAGAAGTCCGTAAAGAGATTGGCATTCCTACTAGCATCCATATTGTACATATCAGAGCGAGAAGCAGAGTCCCTCTCAAGGGTTACATGTACTGTCGATCGTGTAGTTATAAAGCTGAACTTATCATAATTATTGCTGATGTATGTCGGCTTCCTTTTCAATATATGCACGCGGTGATCCGCTGCAATTGAATTATATTTTTTTTTCAATATTTCGCGTTTTGCTGCAATCTCCTCTGTTTGTTTCATACTATTTAGTTCTTCTAATTCGTTCTTATAAGCTGGTTCAAGAGAATCAGTTAGATAAATACAGACAAAGCTCGGTAAATGCGCTACTTACCCTTCATGGCCAAGCTTACGAGATACACATCGACAACATTGATGATTATATAAAGAAGGAAGAAAAATAGTATTCCGATGATTTCGGGCATTGTCATTACTCCGTCTGTCTGCATTAAATATTCCACAAGAAGCACACCTAAGAGCAAGAAGAGTAGATCGCGCAAGGTTGAAGAAGAGTTCATCTTAAACGGACTAATATAACAAATCCATCCCCCTACGAACATTACCACAAACAATGCCTCTGAGAGGCAATTGGCATATACGGGCACCTCTTCTTTAAGATCCATCATATTACTAAACAGATTCGGCATTGAATTGCTAAGGGTCAATACCGTCACGCCAGCGAGATGTTCGCTCATGTGGAGCATCCGCGTAGCGACCTTCAACGCTGGACTGAAGTAATAATGGACCGCATAGCCGAGAAGGAGCAGCAACTCGACGCATAGCAACAGGAAGACGGACACGAAGGCAAACTCCTCAAATCGATTTTTACAATTGAAGTTACAGGCTAATAACTGTATGTATGGCACAAAATTCGTTCCGGATAAGCAATTAGCCTTTTTCACAAATTCACATCTATCTTCATACGGAAAATTCAGCACAACATAACAATTGACTCTTGACCAAAACATATCAAATTCTCTGTCCAAGGCATTATAAGTATGGTTTGTGACCATGACATTTGAGTTTAAATTTATGTGTACTTAACTTTAATTGAATTTGCATTAATAAATTCGAAACCTAAAATTTATATTATTCAGACAAAAAAAGCAAAGAAACTTAACTTAGAACTCAATCTTTTTATCTTTTAAATCGTTGATTTAAGCCTTATTTTTTTATTTGCAACATAACGTTTACAATTTTGAAAACATTTTCTTTTTGCCATGTTGCGGCCTTGGGACTATATACGCCAAAGCTTTCGTTAGGCTCAACATATTTCAGTGGGTACAGTGTAACAGCTAGTCGGGCACACCCGACTATGATATTATTATTGTTTTCTGGTTTTTTGTGTCGCTGCATTGTTGAATTTCGATAAAATTGTATGGCAAATTGCTAACCAAGAACAACAGGCAAATGAAAATATTGTCGAACCCAAATAATTAAAGTTGACTTGAATTGAATTCAATTGAATAGTAAGCGACTGACAGACTGATGTCATTACTTCCAATACATTTGTGATTATTTCGATTCGTGCTTTTCGTCATTTCGAATCGAGTATTCACAGAGTACAACTCACACCCAAAACGCCCACACAGCATCAGCTGACAATGATTGTTGTTGCTGCAGCGTTTTTTTTTTTCAAATTTTTATTGCTTTCAATTATAAAACAATAAATCGGCATTTTATGGCTGCCAGCCAGAGTCGACAGCATATGAAATTCATTTTTGGCTGAGAATAAAAGTTTTGGTTGTAAGCCATAAAAATATTGTTCTCCAGCCGTTTTGTCAGTTAATACAAACACAAAAAAAAAACAAAACTTTTGATTGGCATCGTTATGTTTTTAATTGTTTGGTGGTATTTAGTGCGTACCAACTCCATTGTGTCTTTTGTTTTTATGGCAACAGCCAACCCAGTTGGGATTTGCAGTGCATATCCTTCGCTTACTTATTCAGCAGAGAAACCTATCAACTATTTATGATGATTTTTAGAGAGAGTTTGTCCGTTTTGATAATCTGTTTAGTGGAATAAAAAAGGCAAGAGAACTCGCTTGGATTACATACCAATTCCACATAGCTGTAGAAGTAAGAGAATGTATATTATTACCGATAGTCCAGCTGTGCCATAAAATTTGGCATATATATCGTATATTATAAAAGCCATATTTAACTGCTGAAATTTACTTTTATCGTACTTTAAACACTAAAATAATCAAAAATTTAAATTTGATAATGGGCGGCTGATTGGCATGAACAAAGAGTTTAAAAATCGTATAGATAAGTAGCTAGATAAGTAAGAATACAGATACAAAAAAAAAAAACCTCAATTTATTGAAAAGCAGATAAATGCTAAATTGAGAAATGCAACTATCCGCTGCAAGTAGCCGACAGAGCTATACTCTATTCAAACTTGGCTGTGAAAACTCACGTTGAACATGTTCATGTACAAGTATGCATTACATGTTTTCTGCTTATTGCATACCATTTATAATGCCCTATTTGAGCACATTCATTGCTACAGGGTATGCAACATATTTGTAATAAATGTAAACAAAATAACAAACGGCAACATACCGCATTTTGTTTATTGTTGGAAAGCTGTTTGCGGCATGTGCCGCTGCTTCGATCCCTTGCCTGTGGGTCAACACGAAACTCACGCAAAGTTGCCAGCTCCCCACCAAGAGCAGGAGCACAAATACACACACGCACGCAGCTACACTCATTTATATATACATACATGCAGAGACTACCGTAACAAATATTTATACTCACTCACACACACACAGATGTTTAAACAAATGCTTGTACCATGCGCTCGTCCATGTATATGTGTGTCACGCACAACGGCAAGAAATATGAGGAAAAGGTGAAGGAACTCTGCGCGATGGCGCTTTGGAACTGATAAGCTGAGCGCTATCTGGCGTACGATTGGAGGGATCGGGCTGTTCGTTCCGATTCGTTAACTCTTCAACAATATTATCAAGCAAATTGAAATTCCGGGTAAGGCAAACATAAACATAAAGTGCCACAGCGGAAATAGTTTATTTTGATTTATAGGTTTCATATAATACTTAAAGCTTCTACATATGTTCAATCTACAATGTAATATCATATAAACAACATATGACTAAATTGGAGATTGAGTTAAGGCTGCTGGTAACTTGTACGCAGTTCGTTTAGAGTTTTTTAAGCACATGCATATAGCACACAGGCATGGCTGGATGCAGAAAAGAAACAAAAAAGATGGTCGAGGTCGGGTGTAACCGACTGCGTAATACTTTGTTCATATAATACAGAACGAACCTTGCCCAAAAACAACGTGAACGCAATCTAAATAGATATGAATGCTTCAATATGAAAGATAATTGAAAGACAATATCACATTTTTTTTAAATAAAATATTTTGTAATTCCAAACTTTATACCTATTTCCATTAGACGCACTATATATACAATGCATGGTTTAATAAAACTGAATTGTTCGAACTGTGTTCGCGATTCGAAGCTTAAAGCGATTCGTTGCTTCGAGCCATGAATCGCATCTTGATTTGTAGGTTAATTCAGATTATTTGATTTGTTAGGATGTACAGCTTTTTTAATATTCAGAGCTTTATGTTCGATTCTTAGCGAATGTCTTGTGTACTCTAGATGACAAATTGTATGCAGCTTCACTTAAGACTGAGCATAGATGTTAGCAGTTTAAATAAATGCATAAGCCGCGAATATTGCACAAATCCAATATACTCTATTTCATTTTGTAAAACAGGGCATTAGAACTGCGTATTCGCACTCGCCATCAGAAAGCAGTATGCATGTACGTTAAGTATGAATTCAACAAACGTGGCACATTCGAGTTTTATTCAATATTTTTGTTAGTAGCTAAATTTTAGCTCAGCCGTGTTTTTACTTTTATCGCTTTTATGGCGCGGCCCCTGCACGCCTCGGTGACTTTGTTGGCTGGAGTTTTTATAATGACAATTCCATAAAGTCGGCTGGGACGCATGGCATGTATATGAGCCCAGGAAGCTTCAATTTAAATTGGCTTTTGTCGCTGGCTTTTACAGCCCATATAGGAAATACCCTCGCACCACCTACACCACATCCAGCATAATCAGCATTTTTCATTTCATTCATAACACTCACATAATATTTGTATCTGTGTGTGTGTGTGTGTTTGGGTTTCTTTTTTTTTTTTAATTTTTGATTTGTCGGTTGGGCCAATGCACACATAAGCATGTTCACGTTTCTGTATTTACCTTTTTTTTTATCAGACTTATTGCTCCCGTGAAGTTCGATTACCTTCACTTTTAAGTCCTTTTGTACGTGACACTCTGCCGCATGCGACACGCATTTCGATAGCGAAGTCTTGCAGCTCACTTAATTCATATGCCCTAGCAGAGAGTATTAAAGTTTTGCCACAACATATATCTTCGATCCGAATATGTATATATCTATGTACTCTTGACTAGTATCAACAGCCGGCACGAAGCAGGCATGTCCTTCTGCCTGATTCTTAGAAACTGGTATATATCTTGCTGAATCGAACCGCTATATCCCATAGCTACCCTAGGTATGATCGTTAAGGAATTGAGATCTTATATGATAAACATATGAGCAGGAGCTTATCACAATAGAACTTCTTTTATGCAAGGGTATTTAATCTTCGTCGTGCTGAAAGGGGGCGTTCTTTTCTTGTCTGGGTTATTTTTAGTTGTACTATAAAACATGTACATATTTTATTTACAATTTCTGATGCACACATTTACCATTTATATCTTTGTATTCTTTTGTGCGCTTCCCATAACAAATTCGCAAAGTACGTTTGATACTAGAGGCAAAATACAAATACTTATCGATGTTTTATTCAACTTAGATGGTGTGAGAGGACGCGCGATGTGAATTGGATAGAGAAGAGTTAACATATAATAAATATTTAATGCGTCAAATGCGTTTAGTACCAGCAATTTTTAATGGTTCAACATAATTCTTTAATAAAAATTACAAAAATATATTTAAAAATGAGCCTTGAATATTACCTATCAAAATGAGAAGACTGACCAAAGTATAATTGCAGTGTTGGATAATACGAAGACAAAATCAATTAAATAACACGTTAGAGTGTCGTAGCGGAGCGTGCTCGACAAAGAGATACCCTCAGCTCGCACCAACAAGCCATCTAGCTTCTTCGCTTTGCCCTATAAATAAAGGTTCTAACTTCAAAAATGATTTCAAGTGAAATATGCCTGCATACCAAATATTGTCTGTCTAGCTTTAAACTAGTTCTCCGGCTTCTGGAGCGTTTTTCACAGTCAAAACTTGAACCAGATTTTTACAAATACTTTTGCTTAGCTGGCAGATAATTTCTACACCTGATTGAAAATCATAGCGTAGTTCTGGCTGGCGCTCAATCGTACTGCGTGTATGGCCTGTTAATAGCTAAGCCCAACGAGAGTTCCCATATTAAAAAGCAGTTTTTGTTTTGTTTGAGCAAGAAACAACAAATTAAATGCATCATTCAAGCAAACATTTGTGGCCACTTTGGCCCGCATAAATTAGTATACTGACTGCATTTCAATGTGTGCCACAGCCGAAAAATGTCAGAAGATCATGGGAAAACCTGTTCCCCCCTTTGGTGAAGCGGCCGGCGAGGGCCGGCAACCAGCAACCAGCATGTCCAACACTTTCAGAGTGTGTCTTGAACGAGTGCTGCCAAAAGGCTTATCAACGTGGGGGACAACCAGACCCAAGTCATGTACGTGTCCGTGTCTGTGTCCATGTCTATAGCCAGCCAGCCAAAGTCAAAGCCCACAGCAGTCCACCTCCACCTCCGCCTTTGTCTCTTTGTCCGCCCTCACTTGCGATTGGAAATGACTTTTGGTCGCCTTCTGCAACGTTCAGAGCGACGCGTTGGTCTGATGTTTGGCTTTTTGGTTTTGGACGCGACTCTCTGTAGCGCGTGCAAGCGGAAGTTTTAATTCATTTTTGTTGTTTTACAAATATGCTTTTTTACAGTCGCAGCTCCATACGGCTCAGTCAACACTTTGGACAACGCTTCCGACATTCGGTGCCAGCAAATTTGCATATACTGCCGGATGGACAGCACTTAAAATTAGCATGCAAACTTACTTTACAGGGTATGACAATATTATTATTAAGTTTGCACTGTCAGCAATAGTTGGCATTCCACATTATTACTAAATAAACAAGAGCTGTGTTCTGTTCGAAAAAGATTCACAGTTTTATGGACATCTTTATCAGCAATGGAATTTTTCTACAAACGGTTGTGGCAATGAAATCTCTTGAGATTTTGGCGACAAATTGTTGGCAAATCTCTCAACAAGTTCGTCGATGACACAGAATTACGATAGATGTCATTTCGTAAACATGACTGAAAGAAAAGCTTGAAACAAAACATGAAGAATGCTCAGAAAATCTATATACTTTGGTTTTCCTTAGTTTCCCTAAAATTAACCAAATAAAAATCCTGAGTCAAAATTGGAATTGGGTTGCGATTTGGCTGGAAACGATTTCTGTAGCACACGCGATAATTATTTTTAAATAAATTAGGAATAAGTATAATTGTGAAATCAGCTGTGACAAGAAGCTGAACCCGAGATTTAACAGAACCAGCAAATGGTTTGGTCGAAAAGAAAAATAACTTTTTGCATATATAACAAAATTATTAGATTAAAACCTAGATTCAAGTTTACGAACCTAATCTAATCTTGAGCCGCATTGAGATAACTGCTGAATAATTAATATTTTTGATATTTTTTTCTATTAATTTTACAGAGTATTTCAGATTAGACCCACGCATTTGTAAAGTATCGTAACCGGCTGCAGTTGAACGTTTTTTAAAAGCAGTTGACTTCTGACACTTCGCCTTTAGCTTTGACTCAATTTGTGACTCAGCGTCCTCACGTTTGTCTATCTACAAATATTCATTAAATTATTTAGCCATATCTTAGTTGATGGCCCACTCAAAACACTTAACGCCTTATTAACTTTCGGTGGGCTCGGTACGCTCAGTTAGCTGTGCTGTGGCCTTGTCCGGTTTGCCACAAAACTGATTGGGCGGCAGGTTTTCGGTAAGCTGACAAAATGCTGAGATTGCTGCTTAAATTTTACGCATTCATTAATGTTACGGATAATTGAATTTACTTATCGCGAAATTCATTCATTCATGCATTTAACGCAACTCAAGCCAATAACAACAACAACAACAACAACAACAACCAAAAACAAGCGGCAGCATTGGCAAATACTATAATACAAACGGCGATAATGATGACACGACTGCAGAGTCAGTCCACAATTAAGAAGAAGACTCAACGATTCGGCAATTGCACATAAACTGGTTCTGGCCAGGCCGCAGCACTTATGGCCACATACTGCCATGTTGCGGGACTTAAATGCATAGCCGTTTCTTAAATACAGACGTATGAAAATGTTCGTATTGGCCAGGAGATTGCTTTGTCGGTTCTCCAGGAAGCAACAACAATTGCTGTTGCAGTCATTTTCGGTATTTACAAAAATTACACTCTGAATTATTTGAATGTTTGGCAAATTACTGGACAATTTTTCTAATGCAAAAATTATAGAAGAGAAAATTTGCCATTTCACTAGAAAGTTAACTTGGAATGTTTCTAAAAAGAACGCAGCAAACAAAAAACTGGAAAAAAGTTGACTAACATCTTTTTCAGAAACTTAACTGAACTTTATAAGAACTAAAAAAACCTACCTACAGATTTATATAAATTCAATTTATTTTTTTTATAGAAGTTAAGATTAAAGATGGAATAAATGTCATTTAAAAGTTGATTTAAGTGTAGTCGATCCCATAGATAAATTTAATGCTAGTAAAGAAAATTTGCGCAATTATATAAAAGGATATATAAGGACTTGTACGGCGTATATTTCATTTGAGTCAATTTAAGTAGTTTTTTGAAATCAATTCCTGCTTTGCAGCAAAAGCCTGTCTGTGGCATCTGCTGCCCAGCTGGAAATATTGGCTTGTCTTTAATACCAACACCTTTGGCCGGGCGTAGAAATGTTTGCAGGTGCAAATATTTGCACTTCATTCGGTTCTCCTAGCGCTTATTAAAACCCACTTAGGCCGAATGGCTCTTTAGTGGCCGCGGGCAAAGGTACCTCAGGGTTTTGCTTCCTACTGCCTACATGTATACATATATATTTACTTTCATTAAATGTGCGCTCAGTTCTGAATCGAGCAGCTTTTGCCATTGCCTCCATTAAATTGATAGGAGTTTAAAGTCACAACATTTCCCAGCGAAGCGTGAGAAGACGCCCCAGTCATGTGTTATTAATTCATGCGATAGATTGCCTTGCGAAAATAAATGAACAAACAAACTCGACGATTACGGATACACGTACAAATAGATTGAGATACATATACAGATGCTCTCTTGTCGGTGGCATTTAATTTAAGACAATTAACTGTTTGCTTGAATTTGCCAGTTTCAAAGGAGCAGCAGCTCCCTAATTGAATTGACAGTAGCTTTGACCCTGGCCATGGAGCTGATGTTCGGTTTGTTAACCACATCTGTGTCCCTAATTCAATGGGTTTATCAGCATATATCTATTGGCCTCTGTATCAAGTACTTGACTTGCTATGCACAAATGAAATTTGCATTTATCATCAACAACTAACTAAACTAGCCAATTCGCCAAGTAATTCATCTATCAACTTATCTATTATCGCGCTAAAAGTGAATGCGATCTTTGGCTTTCGCGTGCCCAGCCCCCATCCCAGCTGCATTAGCTTGCGGCTGCAAGCTCAAGCCATGTAACCAATCAATCTGTATGGGCCGCAAGCAACGTGCGGGCACCACCCTTAATATTAATTCAATTCATCATCAATTCATCAAACAGACTTATCAGTCACATTAATCGTTGTTGCGTGCATCGAGGCGAATGCAAAGAAATTATATATGTGTTCATAAAAGAGAAAGGGAACTATAAACTGATATCGTTTCTCAGCTGCATACAACTGCACGTGCATGCTCTTGTCCGAACTGCCCGACTAGGAAATATCCTGCATGTCGATCGCAGCTGCGGCTCTTCTTTCAAAATTTAACACATACCTCGGTGCTTAGTGTCCGATCCTTATAAAATGTTCAGCGCTTAAACATGGCAGCCAAATGAGCGTCCAGTCAAGGCTTTAAGGAGGTATTCAAAAAGGTAAACATTCTGGTCAAAATCGTCTATAAGTCAAGAGATATGTTGAAAATACGGATTTCGATATCGATTTTCATCGATTTCATGGAAACTGAGTAAGTTAGCAATTGTTATTATCTGCCTAGATAAATGAAGGAGCTACATAGTCCCTCAGATCGACGCGACTTGACACAATCGTCTGGCCCTGAAGATATGTTTATTTAGGGGCGGAATTGGTGTCTTCTGTCTGTTAAACACACTTCCACAATTAGCCTTTATCAACGAGTTGAGGGTATAAACATGTACGTCAAAGTTGTAAATGATTAGACTTGCACTGCAGTCGATGATTTGTGACGCTTCAACGCGGTTTCTCGTACTTGTCTTGGCGTCAAAGTCAAAACGGGGATTCAAAGCCAATGGATACTTACATTTATGGTCAGGTGAGTTTTGCAAACATTCACTCAGAGTCGAGATGCGCACAGCTTTTGCTTTTACCTTGATTGCTTTGTCGCATTACTGAGCCATTCAATTTGCCTTATTGGGGTGGGCAAACTTTCTAATTAGACATTGTGCACATGAAAACACATGAAAACTGTGGGCGAGAACTTTCGTTGCCAGCTAACGATAATTTCTAGTAATGCCTGTTGACAGTCGGTTCAATGTTTATTTTCTAAAGGTGTTCATACGCTGCCCAGCTGTGTATTAGCTTAAAAATATGTACATGCATATGTAAATACTTGTACACATCTGTAAGTACGTAAGACAATGAAGAGTCACGCTCGCACACAATTACTGAGACAAGTTTGTTTCGGATAGAAGTCTACAAGCTCAAGTACTTTAGAGTGGGCCAAGCAAATACTAAACTCTCAATTGGTTGGGAAATTTGCCTTCTAATTTATAGGGTGCAAATATGCAAACATTAAAAAATAAATTCCAGAATAATGTTGGACTCCCAATAAACTTCTAGAATAAAGCTGTCCTTTTTAAAACCTTTCAGCTGCTAATCTCTCATAAAGAAACACCCAAAAAGACTCGGTAGTAAAAGTAGCGACTGTTTGTTTTTTTATATATAATCTATATATAAAAGTGCAGAAATTTATTTACGTTCGGCCAAATAAAAAGCTTTTTACTTTATTGTCTTGCCAAGTGGAAGGAAAGGCTTTAATTAGTGTGTAAACATGTTTGGGTTACGAAGCCATTAATTAGAGTGTAAGAAGCTTTGCCAGAGTAAAATGGCGACATCTGCGTATATACCTTTATCTATATAACTGTTTATCCTGACTGACTGACTGATTGGTGAGCAACGCACAGCCGAAGCCGCAAGAGCTGGGAAGACTGGGTTTTGGGCAATTCCACGCGTATGTGTGGAAAAATGGCGGAAAACTTTTGTATGAAACTTTTTTGTTTACCCTCCGATTAGTTTAAAACTCATTTTCAAAGAGATTTCTGAGAGAATTTATATTAAACGTGCCACGGGCAAGGCCAGCCTGCATAGACATAGGTCAAAATTGTCTACCCCCATTCGGTTAAGGTTCAAACGATCTTTACAAGGCCTGGCATCTAGATGAATTCGACATCTAAATCTGGCGACATTGTCCTTGGTACAAATTCATGCAAAAATTTAAATATTCTAAATAGACATAGGTCAAAATAACTCAACCGATCTGCTCGAGATTTGGTTCCTTGTTCGTGGTTTGGTCTTAAGTTCAATTTGGCATCTAAATCGGACGACATTATTCTTGCTTTTTAGGTTTTGTTCGATTTGCTTCTAACTTGTATTCCACGCCTCACATAAGTCAAACATATATATTTATGCACTCAAAATAAATGTGTGTATTAAGATGGCGAACAGAGCTCTTTTGGACAGCATAAATTTATAACATTAGTTATCCAAAATTGTGTGACAGCTTTTTTCGGCTGCGCTTAGCTTTAGCTTCTGCGCCTGCCAACACGCCCTGCGAAGCTGGTTAAATTAACCCCATTGACAAGAGAAACATGATGAAGGGAAAGAGGCAGAGAGGCGCTCGATACTCGTGCCCTCATTTGAGTTGAATTTTGTGGAAAAACAATTTCTTTGCACCAGCCCAGAGAAATGTCAGAAATAGCAGCCAGGCACGATTGCGACCACATGTTGCACACGCTCGGCACGGGCACACACCCCAATCACACACACACGCACACGCACACACACACACACATACATAGAGTGGGCATCTGCATTTCTCGCATAGCTCATTTGGCTGAGCATTTAATGATCAGACAACTAGCGGGCGTGGTCCAATTGCCGGCTCTGGCGGTTACGCTTTATAAACACCACAACAGTAATATTCAAATACACACACACACACACACACATACGTATCCCCTTTTGCCGCTGCGTAACCCGCACTCTAATGAGATCCGGCCGCTGTGAGGCTTGTGGGTAGAGTGTTTGGGTTTATCGGTAATTGAGACTCGATTTGGTATCGAGCCGCAACAATTCGCGCGTGTGTGGGTTTCAGTTTGGGCTGCATGCATACACATGCATATACCTATACACATGCACACACACAAACACACACACACATATGTATGCATGTATCTATGTCTCTGGTTTGTCTGCGACAACCAGCTGCTGGCGCTGTCTGCCGCGGAATGCGAATGCGCATTTGCATTTGGCTACACGTGTCCGTCCGTCCGTCTGTCTGTCTGTCCGACTGCGTTGAATGTGGAGCAGCTCACGCCCAGAAGAAAAATGATTACAAGTTGCAATTTGTTTGTGCAGCTTTTTTAATGGTTTTCCATTTGGTGTGGAGCTTCCTAAGTGCAGGCCGTAATTTGTTAATGATTACATGTCTAGCTACCAGATCATTAATTGAAATTCCCTGGCAATGTGATCATCAATTCTGATGATATCCAACCTGCGATCACTTAGCATTCAATACAGCAGCAAAAACAACAGGGTATGGGCAACAGGGAATATGGACAATATGCAAAAGGAGCAGCATACTTATCCTCGATCATGAAAAACAGCTGCGAATCGACAGCACATATTAAGTCGCACTCAACAAAAGGTAAAACTTTTAAAAATAAAGAAGAAAGGAAATAATAGTTCTCCCGAATAACTCTTGAGCTTGTCAGGAGCTAAAAACAAAAGTTTCGTAAAAAAAATGAGAATGTCCCAATCTTAAGAGATAATGTTTTTAGTTAAAGGAACCGTCGACTTACCTATTAAAATAGCTGGTTCCATTTTCGTAAGTCGCTTTTATTAAAAATTGTTTGGAATCCAAAACTTCGTTTGCGTTTAAAACACTTAATTTGCTTAATTCAAGATTATAAATGTAAAAATCGTTGAATCACATAGCCTTTATGTTTCTATCAAACCTCGAATTTTATTTATAGCTCTTTCGTTGGCATTCTTTACACTTTTTCGCTTGATTTGCTGTTTCGTAATATTTCGCGATAATTATTAAAAACAAGGGTGCGCCATGGATTTCTAAAAAGAAATTGTTTTGTAAATATTAGGTGGCAAATTTGATGGGAAAGAAGCAATAAAAACTGACACCTGCAGCGTACCAGCCTTGAATTTGATGTTTGCAAAAGCAAAATAAACAGAGAAAAAAAAAAATTAAAACCAAACACGCCGAAACAAACACACACACACACACATGCACATGCACAAATACGAAAGCAATACGAGCGAGCGAGCGAGCGAGCTGGCGAGAACAACAAACTACCGTTAAACGGCACAGGGCTATTGGCTTAATGAGTTTCTTGTTTGTTTGCATGCCATTTGTTGTTCGCTGGTTAATTTAACATGGTTTTTAGTTTGTTGTTTTTGTTGCTGTTTATTTATTTTGATAGTGCAGTCCGTTTTTTAGTTTATCAATTTGTGTATTTCTTATCGCAGCAAGACACAGAGAGAGGGAGAGCGAGAGAGCAGCACAGGTGGTTGCTTCACTTGCGCTCTTCCGTTCGGCTGCTCGATCAGAAAACAAACACCGGGTTGAAGCTAGCGGCATGGCTGGCAAATGGAACGCGTTGTAAATACGCCGCTCACATTCCAATAAGCACGCGCATGGAAAGGGAAAACCAGATATGAAACAGTGGAATTGTGGAACAGACAACAGTTTTACTGCCGCTAACTCTGCTGACGTCGCTGTTGCCGTCTCGGGTAATTTGTGAGTCAAAGAATCGGCCAGTAAAAACAACTACAATTTATGTGTTTGTGTGCGTGCATGTGTGTATGTATGATTTTGTATGTGTGTGTGTGTGTGTGGGAACAAGAAAAAGAGTTGAAGACAAAAATGCCAAAAAAAAAATTTGTTTTTGCGCTGCAACTAAACACACAAACGAATATGGCCCGTATCGAGCATTACTATATATGTGTATATATTTGTATATCACTTAAATAAAACACTTTTAAACACTTTATGATTTTAAATTGGTTTAAAACAACTTGTCGCCTGTTGGCAGCAACACAAACACTACACTTGAACTTGTTGCGTCGCAGCCTACGATGGCGTCAACGTCGGCGTCCACATTTAATTGAATTTTTGCACTGCCTTTGAGCCAAATCGTGCTGTGCGCACATTTTGATTGCACACGTTTAATTAAACATTTCGAGCCACTTTTATGGTTAATATCGCAAGGCAAAGCGGTGCTTCATACTCTTTTTATTGCTACCCTTTTGCGCTGCTTCTTCTTTGCCTTTTTGTTGTTTTTTTTTTCTTCTTCTTGTCTTTACCTCGAACATAAAACGAAAAACCGTCCGCGCACTTAAAACGAAGTTTCTCGCGCGACTGCGCTGTCGTGACTGTGCGATTGGAACAAACCGATCTTGAGAGTGAGCGACAGTGCTGGCTATTTTTGAGAAGCAGCAAAGTCTAGCTAAAAAGTCGCTAAAGCTGAACAAAAAACGGCCAACGATGTACTGGAATACACGAATTTGTGTGTAATTGTTGAACATATCAGTTAATTTCCTTAAATCTTATTGTTTCGCCTTTGTCATAGTACAACAACAACAAAGTTATTTGCAATGAAAACGGCTAGAAATATCCCACTTAAAAAAAGCTAGTCTTAACAGGCAACACTGAGCAGGCAAATGAGAGCGGGTACAAACTGTGCAGAAGAGGGTTCTGTTAACACGAGAGTATATTACCATTACACACTGTTATTCTTTGACCATCCAATACAATCAATTAATTTTTGTGTTATAAACAAATTTACGTGTATATAAAAGGTAATTAATGATTTGAAGATAGTAATACATGATTATAAATATATATATATTATTGTTGTTAAGTTATGCTATTAACGTTGAATTCTATAAGAGTATGTTAGCTTCGTTTTACTGTTGATTAACAGTTCCTCTCTGAGAGCGCACAGCAGCTCAAATGTTCCATTTTCATTTTGGCGCGTTGCATGGATCTGGCATCAAAATGATCAATTTAAATCGAATTGGAAATAATTGATAGGCACAGAAAAACAGAAAAAAGTCAAATTGGAACTGAACAATATTAAATATGTATACTTTCAGGTAATATTCATTTAAAATGATGGTAGTATATACATAGATAATAGAATACATTAATATAAGTATGTATATTTAAGTATTTACTTGTCTTATATGCATATATTACTGCCAGACTTTTCACATACTCTGCAAAAGCTTCAGCGCAACGGCATTTTATCAAAATTTAAAGCCACGGTAAACATAAGATAAGCGCAACAGGTGTAGACAGCTCTAATATGAACTGCCGCATACATACACCTATATTCATTGTATATGCATACTTAATTTAAAAAAAAAAAAAGAAAAAACGTAACTCACCCATCGTTTTTACTAGAAACTCATCGTAGTTCATCAAGGGCGGCGTTGTGGCGCCCTGTACAATATCCAAGAAATCCTCCTCGCTGTAGACTGAATCATAATCGCTGGGATCGTGCATGGTTTGTATCTAATATCTTATAGCTTTTGGTTAACCAAGCGAAATATATCTGTCTGAAATATCTATCTATCTGAATTATATCAATTCTTCCTAATAAAGACGATCACATACTTTTGGGCATCTCGGAAAATATAACCGCTTGTTTGCACCTGCGACGCCTACGGCTCGATCACGGACACTACAATTACTGGAGTATTAGCTGTTATCAACACTTTCGCTTTTGTAGAGCATTGGATTGACACTAGGTAAAAATCATTTAGATTAATTACATCGCACAGTGCATCAGCGTGAGCCAAAAGCCGACCTTTAATAGCGCCCACCTGAACCGATAACCGAATGCGCTAAAATATGAAGTACGACTAACGCGACAGTCGCCGAGAGCCTCTAATCAACGGCGAGTAAATAAAATTTCTACGAAGGCTATCATAAGCACAAATGAGAAACGCAATGCAAACGTCTCCCAACTGATTAGAATACTTATAAACATTTATTATTTTTTTTTTTTGAATACAGAAACGAAACGTTCTATTTGCAAAGAGATCGCACAGAAAACGCTCTCAGCTGTTAACTTAGATGCTTTCATAATGTTCCTACAAGACTGTCTCCCTCACGCGCGCTCTCTCTCTCTCTCTGTCTCTCTCTCTGTCTCTATTCACTTGTTTGGGCGAAAGTAAAGGTGGAAGTGTGGGAGAATCCGAACCGCCCGGCCCGGAACGCCGTATCTTATCGCTCGTCTTGAATTCAAACTTGTTTCATGCACGTATCGAAACAAGTAAAGCCCATCAACAGCTTACTGATAGCTCCATTTTAAATTAATTATTGCTCGACAATAGTTGGATTCTCAAAAAGATATTTCAAGAAAACAACAAAGTTCTAGATTAGCGATCACTGTTAATCATGCTGTATGATATAGTGATCCAGCCAATTTAAGCTCATGCACGGCCTGCATAAAAAGTCAGACAGAACTTTTGTATTTTAACTCAAAATTGAAGCCTTAATCAGAACTCTAAATCATATAGCTGCCATAGAAACGATCGGTCGAAAAGTGGATTCTTATATGAAAAAATCTTTTGTTTAACAAGATTTCTTGACCAAACTTGGAATTTATTATTTTTACTATGTTGCTCAAATATATGCAAAATCCCTACAGCATCGGAGCACTATATCATATAGCTGCCATAGGATAGATCGGTCGAAGATTAGGTTGTTGAATAAAAACCATTTTTGTTTTTCAAGATAAGTTGAACAAACTCGCCATTTATAAGTTCTACTATGTTTCCAATCTTACATCGGACTACTATATCAAAAAGCTGCAATAGGAACAATTGGTCGAAAATTAAGTTCGTTTTGTTTTGCAAGGTTGGGTCTGCAAGGGTATTAGAACTTCGGCGTGCCGAATATAGCGCTTTTTTCTCGTTTTTGTTTGCTTTGAAAGCCTTTTTTGTTAAGTAAAACAATGTAATTGTTTTTAAAACAGCACACCAAAGAAATAGCTTCATTGGAATGTTCAAAAATTGTATTTAAGTTTTTGTTGCATTTCAATCTATATTCATATACACATAGAATTTAGTTATTTATTTAAATTTGTTTGTTTGTTTTTTTTTTTTTTCAATATACGATATAATGTTTTGTCCGTTTGCAATTGGATTCAAGTTTGGTTTTAATTCAATATTTTTATTTGTTTTTATTTATTTTATTTTATTTTATTTTTTTTTTTTGTGTGATTTTTGAAGAGTACTTAACTCTTGTTTGCTGCAATAGTTTTGCTAACACTGTGTCAGATATGTTTATTGGTAATTCTTATTGAGATACTCTATGCATGGGTGCAACTATTTCATGCTGTGGTAAATGGAAAGGAAAATATCAAATTTGTTGTTGTTTTTTTTTTTTAAATTTGCGGACTGCTTTGTAGAATTGCTTCAGCATTTTAATTTGTTTTGGGTCAGTTTTGGGCTTAAAACACTGAATCAAGTTACAAAGACGATTTAAGAAAAAAAAATACACATTAAGAAAAAAAAAGTAAAATTAAGAATATTTAAAGTGAATTGGTTTGGTAAAGGTTTATGTTTAAGATTATTTCTTTCTTTTTGTAAATATATATTTGGAATTTGCTTCGCTTTTGCTTCGTTTTCTTCGTACGCATATTAAATATGTTTTCATTAGTTTATTGATATGTAGCATATTTGCTTAATTTAAGACTTTAATCCGTTTTCTATTTGCCGTATTTCATTAACGTTGTTTTTTTTTTTTCATTTTTTTTTTTTTTGGTTTGTAGCGTTTTTAAACATCGATAGCGAATTCGCTGATATGTATGTGATATAGTTTCGTGGCTTACTTATAATATCGTATATATAGTAGTACTAAGGTTTGTATAATAAATGTTAAAATTGTTCAAAAATATGCACAAAGAAACGCATAATTGTTGCAAAATTGCAAAGATATGTATGTGTATGTTAGCCGTTTTGATAGTTTTCGAGTAAACGATATATAAAAGTGTTGAATCATTTGTTATATATAACAATAAATATGCCAAATGCTATAATTGTATTCATAAAAAATAATCAAATTATCACTTGTAGTAGTTTTTTTTTGTTTGGTTTTTTTTTTTTGGGTTTTTTTTCCAACTTGTTCGCGTTCATCGTCCATTTGCATCCATATGAAATATGTAGCTTGTCTCTTTATTTACACGGGGCATATACACATGCATACATACATACACACATTGTTAGGTGTTATGTATGTGTTCATACTAATATTACTTTTATATAAGTTGCTTGTTTATATACTTACATTAATATACGTGTATTATTTTTATATATATATATATATATATATAGTTCAATGGATCTGTTGTTTTTATTCTTCTTTTCATACCACTCTTAATTGAATCTTTGAATCAGGTTTCTATATATTGATGTGTACACATAAGTACGTCTTTTTAAGCATTTAAATAGACAATAAGCAAATAAAATTGTTTTTTCTAGCAAATAGTTGGTTAAATACGCGTTTCTACCAGCTAATTCAAGGTACTTATAACTCCATTATTAAGTGTTTTTTGATTTTTTTTTTTTAGTTAGTTTTCCTTTAGCTATCTGCTTGTGACGACATTAAAACGTTGGGTTCGATACTTGATTTGAGTTGGACTGAATTGTCTTAGAGCACATCTCTCGTTTGGCATGTGCTTAGTTACTTTCACTGCGTATTAACAATTCCGTGCTCTTTCTTCTCATATTAATCCGAAGGGGCCTAGACATAAGCTATGTGGGTGGATTACATTTTCTTGCGTATTAGACAAAGATACAAATTTAGATTAGGGCTAAATATAGTTTTAGAAGTCAATTTTGTTCTTGGTTTTCCAGATAATATTCTTATATCTTTTTTTTTCATATCGGTTTGAGGGTCAGTTTTTGAGTCATGAACAAAATTGGCTGCTAAAAACTGTAATCTCATGAGCTTCATTTTGGTTACTATACTTTTTTTTTTTTTATATATATATATATTTATTTGATTTAATTGGTTTATTAATTGATAGATAGGTCTTGTGCTAAAACGTTTAATAAGCTAACACACATTTTTTCTCAATTTAAGCAAGGTTAATATTGTGATAAGAATGTTTATTTATCTACCAGTTGTTTAACTAGTTTCCAAACATTTAATATTTGCAAATTATGCAACTTGACAATTGTGTGTGTTTTGTTTTTCAGCTATTGCATTGTGTACAGTAGCCCGACATTTGCGATTATTTATCTTACTATAATAATAAATATATATATATGTATGCGTATATATGTATTTCGCATAGTTGCGAATTGAAACATTGAATGCTTGTCTACACGTCTTCAATTGAACAACAATAGCTGCAGGGCTTGCTAGTGGTTTATACTCTAAGCTCTAGACGATATGTCCCAATATCTATATACTATATAAATAGACAAAAAACTGTGTGTATATAGAAAAGAATTTTCAAAAAGTTAAACATACACTTGTGGGGTCGATATTAAGCATTATTTCTTGGAAGGTTCTGTACTGATAGCCTTGGTTTCTTTGCCGCTGAAACGTACAATTTTTGTAGGATTTCTGCTTTGAGTGAATACCTTGAGTGTGTTTTTGGGGGATTGAAACTAGATTTGTTGTGAGGCCTCTTGAAACACTTACAAATACACATTTAAGAAAGATATCATTTTATAAATATTTATATATATATTTTTTTGGGTTTTTTTTTTTCTTATTCTTTTTGTTTTCTTTGTTTTCTTTTGCCGAACGATCCCGCTTCTACATTTTGCTTTTACTTTTGCGTGAATTATTTTTTGTAATGTTTTCAATTGTCTTGAGAATTTGATTTAGTTACTGAAAGATGCGCGTTAATTTTCTCAAAATTTGACGAAGTTTACCAACACAAACGAACTAAGAGCTAAGAATGCAGACCGATTGAAAGAGCGCAGAAGAATTGGGAGAAAGTTCTTGATATAGTAGAGAAGCCGTTTAAACGTCATTTTGGTATATTTTTGCAATTGACCAACATATTTTTGCAGAGTAGCGTTTTTATTTTTTTTGGTTCTTTTGTAATATTTTTCATTTTTTTTATATTTTTGTGATTTTTTTTCTAAAAGAGATGTTTGAAAATTGAAAGAAAATCAAGCGTTGGACAGGCAAGAAACAGCATAAAACCAAGGAGTATATTTTGGAAAACTAATAAAACTGTGAAAGTTTTGAGAAAATATCAGATGTACGAGTGTGTTCGTGTACGGATGTGTGAGTGTTTTAATCGTGTGTATCGATTTATATTGCTGAATGTAAAGATTTAATGCAACACCTTTCTAATAATTGTAATTATCATAGGGCGTGCCCAGATATGAATAGAAATTAGGATTGATGGGCTGTGCGTGTGCATAATAAAATCCAGAAGCCGGATCCGGCGCTACTCAGTCAAGGAAACCGGTATTGACCAATTTCTCCAAAAAGAACTTCACATCACCCAGTTCCGAGTCCTTGATGCCAAGCGACTTCAACATGCCAAGATCGCCATTCTCCACAGCCATAAAAACGGAACGTAAATGCTCCAAGTCAGATCTGCAAAAAAAGTGTATTCAAATGCAGTTCTTTTCTATTTCAATCACACATAAACACTGTCATAGACCGCTTTAGATATATCGAGATGACTTCTCGTCAATGTAGGTCTAGCTGCTGTCAAGGCTCGTTAATAGGGTACAGGTAAATCATCAGGTCATGATGATAATAAAAGCAAAAGCTCAAGCTTATAAATATTGTTGTTTTTGTCTTTACTCTTTCACCTTTTTTCCTAGTGCTTATGTCCTCTCTAGAAGTAAGGTACGCTCAATGGAAAACCACAAATGTCTGTGGGCATTTTCAAATCTACCAAACAGCTGAATAAATATGTAGGGCATATTGGACTTATTTACAAAAAGGCCATTTTTAAACGTTGGCTTTAGATGTTTTGTTTAAAATTGCATTTCTAAAGGTCATAATGGCAGCTCTGCTTCTTGAATAAATTTTTTTTGTTCCACCTTCATTGGAATTTGTAGGGCATAAATATTCCATCGAAATGTTTGCATAACCAGGAAACGAAAGACTTTTTAGTTTAAAATGGATATTTTGCAGGAATGGCGTGAAGTGTATACAAAAAGTAAAGTATTTATTTACTGGCAAACCTCTGCAAAGTTTCTGGGCTTCAAATATGTCTATGAAATCCGACAGTCTGTATCTATATATTCCACCCACTTCAGTTCAGTGGTGTGAATTTCAAAAAATGTGAAACTTTTACTAGGTGAATCCTTAAGCACGAAGCTGAAATATTAAGAACAACTTTTGACTCTCATTTTTTCTCTCAGCCGGGTTGGTTCTGGTGAAACACGTCTCATAAGTCCTTGTAAATGTGTTTGATCCAAAAACTTTGGCCACCTTAAAAAAAAGGCCAACCAGAATGGTCTCGACTTTGCGAAATGGTGTGAATTTTCGCCAAGATCTTGAATGCTTTAATTTGTTTTATTATCTCTCAGAACCTTCTGAGCCAAGCCAAATACTGCGGAAAAAGGTATAGAGATCTTTGAGTATAACTTTGAAGTTGCCCAGAAAGTGAAAAATGTTGAAAACCTCATGATCTCGTGCACTTACTTCAAGTAAGCTAACAGTTTTTTTAGATGAACTAGTACGTTGCCTTCGACAATTGATTGACATTCTAACTAATGCTTCTCTATCGGAATGGTAAAGCCCGAAAGAATACAAAATTTAAAAAAAATCCTTGGAAAATGTAATTACTTAATTAGTTGATGTTGAAGTACATGCGGCCCGAGCCCATATCCTGCCCGGTCGCAAGCTTTCGGCTGGGGCACGATTAATTGAGTTGATGAAATTTTATAAGTACCAGCAAACGAGGAGGAGCAGCCGCACAGAGAGCAGGTCTACTAGTTAGGCTCGAGAGTTGTTGCCAATTAATCAGCCTGTTTGTCGGGGCTCTTTATGGGACTAGCTTGTCCACAATTAGCTACACTTCAGTTAATTGTACGACCGAGCGACTGCCATTTTTGGGCAAATCTCATTGCTATTGCTGACGTTTTGTGGTTAGCTTTTATTATTCTAATTTAATGAAAATTTCCCCCAATGGCTGCTGAGGTCGGTATGTAACAGGCAGAAGGAGTATTTGCTGGTATATAATAGATACATATATATATATTATCTATATATTCCTGGCTAGCATAAATAGCCGCTAGAACTAGAGATACCAAAAAAATACAAATGCAAAATATTTTATTTAATACAATTAATCCAGTTGCAGGCTTTGAATGTAAATTCCTAGCTCTTAGTATCTGCACACATTTGAATGACATACTTAAAGCTTTAAAATTTTCATTAACATCGGATCATGATGAGAATTCAAGGCCAGTTTAAGCACATTTGCATTGCAGCCTGGGAATCTTCAAGTCGGGCACACCCGACTGCAGCGCTCTTACTTGTAATTTTAATGCCTTTGCTAAATAATCGTTTATACAAACAACGGGACATGCATGTGGAAATATGCAAACTTTAAATAAGCATAAGCTTAATTATAAAAGATTCTGTTATTGTAAAGGCACGAGCACTAGATACCTTAGTATTTTAATTTAGTCAAAAAAACGAATATGAAAGCCTCGAAAAAAACAATGTATATATACATATGTATAAATATATAAACGACCTTCATTCCATAACTATGTTGGCACGACATTCTTCGACCCTTCTTAAACATTTTTATGGGCACAGGGTATAATGTAGGGATGAAGTCCTTAAAGCCCGTGTGCAAAACTGTCAACCATAGAAAAAAGTATTCAAATAAAGAACAGACACAGACAAAAAGCAAACAAGCAAAAGGGTAAACATACGATATTTTAAAATTTCATAACTTGTTTGTGGTGGAGCGCAGAGAACTATAAAAGCGGTGTAAAGGACACACGTATATTTCAAGAGAATCGCCAAGGACGCTGCTGGATATGTTGTACAAAACACCAGACCTGGCCAGTGAGACAGGACTGGGGTGCACACGAGCAGAAGAAGCGCAGCCTTGCCATTGTAAAGCAGCAGAGGGAAAAACTACCAAAAGTTAAAATAGCTTTGGGGTTGTGTTAAGTTTATTTAAGAGCTTTCATTATTTATATGGGATGCTGTGCTACTGGAGGCACTAAATTAAAATTGTTCTACATCTACCAAAGGGTTCCAGATAACAAACTAAGCGCATGAATAGCGCCCCAAGCATTGGGAAGGGACTCAAGTTTCTGACCATACCTCATTAGGTGCAATGCGGCTCCAAAGTCCTCAATCGTTTGCGATTCGCTCAAAGCGATGGCCACCTTTTCCACACCGCCCAACGGGGAGAGGGCATCACGTGCCTTGCTGCCAAAAAGTTTCTCCAGATAATTGGGTCCATGTGAGGCGATTAGGCTCTGCAAAAATGATGCAGTCTCTTCGACAGGTGGGCGTTTGGCTGCAAGTAAAAATAAAGGCAAGAACATTTTACAAATTGCTTATAATTAACCCGAGGCACGTGTTGTATGTTAAGTGGCAACAGGAGGGTCATAACACTCATATCTCACGAGACTAGTTGCATCCGTTAGGCACATGCTGTTGAAAGAGCCAAACAGAAAGGGAGAGCGTTGGATAGAAAGTGAGAGAGACAGAAGTATAGATAAGTTCATTGACAGCCTTTCAATTTGAATTTTGTCCATTAATTTTAATGTTGCAACAACAGCATAATGTGTGCTATCAGCATTAATTAATCGCCTGGCTTTTTGCATACCAGCTCCTGCATATTCCAGTAATCTAATCAACATTATAATCAATTATTCAATATTAATAATAAATGCAAAACTAATGGCACATGCAGAACTCATGTTAAATAATTAAAGAACACGTTCTGGCTTTTACTAAAATTGTTTTTCCTGACTGATTAACTCTGGATTGCACTTTTCGACGTCAATTTAAAAAACTGCTTTTTAAATTGTATAAATCTACTTCATGGAGTGAAAATGTTGTTTCAACAGTTTAATGGGTGGAAAAGTTGTGTTTACAGTTTAAATATGAAAACTTGGCCCGTGCGAGAGCACATAATATGCTTTTATACCAACCGCCTTACTATGCGATTCTCATTATTTAAGAATAGTTTCGGTAATTTAATTAACTTAATCTCTGAGAATATTCTTACTATGATTAACTTATCAATCTCATTTATGTATACGTATTTCCTAGTCAAGGCAAAAGAGAAAACGACTGCCTTGTCATAATGAAATACGGAAATTATCTATCAAAATGCATTATTCATTAGATTAGGATACAAAGTTGGCACTTCTCACATGTGGCCAGTTTCTAAATAATTATATTTTACAATGCTGATAGTTAACCGAGTTAACCAAAAACATACTATAAAACAATAATAATAAACAATATGTAATAATATAAATATAGTTTTAAATGTATATTGTTCAGCTATGATTAAGAACTGTTTTATCAGAATTTGGAAAGATTTAGTCTGTTCTTCAATAAAACTAGTTTCCATGCTTTGGCTCAAATCATAATAAAATACAAACACCATTTTTACTGTTTTGTATATCAAGTAAAGAGAAGAAATTGTTGAAGAATAATGTTCAACGAAATAGTTTGTGTAATTTGCGAGATGGGGCTAATACAAGCCAAATTACCAACATGCGTCCAGGTATTGCTTGTTTGATAAAACAAAGAAATATACAAATTGACTATGGCTGCTGCATTTGAACCGGCGACCACTCGCTCGTTAGTCCGATGTTCAGAAACATGTCAAAGTTGCAAGGAATTATTATAAAGCTGCCCTGCTTCAAATGCTTGAAAGTGGACTCTTACCCAAATGGCAGCTACTTACTGTAAGCATTTAAGCTTCGCAGGTCCTTCGAACTCATTTATATGCATTGATTGCTCGTTTATTTCATTACTAAGCAAATGACACACGCTTTCAGAAAGAGACTTGTAATTGTTGCTAGTGGAGAGCTCTTTAAATATTTAACCGAAATCCCGCAGAAACCAATTTAATATTAATTTCCCAATTTTAAGAACGTTTCTTTCAATTTATTTTAAATTGATGTATCTATATAAAAGGTTGCTGAAACTTTTGTCATTTATTGTATTTCTATTGCCTTTTTATACCCTGAACCCATTTAAAATGGGTTTAAGGGTATATTGTATTTGTGCAAAATCCAAATGTATGTAGGAAGGACGCATCTCCGACCCCGTAAAGTATATATATTCTTGATAGCCGAGTCGATCTCGCCATGTCCGTCTGTCTGTCTGTCCGTCTGTCCGTATGTATGAACGCAAGGATCATAGAACCTATAAGAGCTAGAGACTTGAAATGTACCTGCGCAGATCGAGTTTGTTTCCGATAATCGATAACTCCGTTTCCAAGCAATCGATAAAAATCGATATCGATATCCTGTTTATTGGGCATCTTTGGTAAATTATAAGAGCTAGAGTCACCAAACTTGACACATAGCTTCTAAAATAGAATATATATATGCATTTGATGTTGGAAGAAGAGGGTTCAGGGTATCCCCTAGTCGGGAGCTCCCGACTAGAACCTCTTACTAGTTTTTTTTTTTTTTTTCGACAAATTGGTGACAATTTTAGGTAAGTCAGTTGCTCTGTCAGTCCATCAAAGAATAGTTAAGTTTGCGGCGCTCGTTGTCGGCTTTTAACCCACCCGCTGCACTTTTGAGACTCGGTGAGTGTCCCTTATGTACATATACCGAAGCTTGTTGGCATTTTTAATGGTTGCAAGGACACGGTAGTCGACGGATCTGTAGTATGTGGGTGTATATATATATGTGTGTGTGTGTGTGTGAGTTGATTCAGTTACTGGCTGTATTTGTTATGCAAATGGCGCAGTTTGCCAGTTTTTTTTCTTGCATTTTTTTGTGCTCTTTTGTTGTGCTGTTGGCATCTATGTGAGACCCAGTGCATGTATGGTCAGGATATATCGCCTGGGAACGCCACAGTTTTACATGCCCCGAGCATTGTGTGCGTGTGTGTGTGTGTGTGTGTGTGTGTCGCCTGTTTGCCTTTAACTTGTTACATATTCAGGCGATGTATATCAGCAGCTAAGATAAGGCCAACTAACATTTGCAGGCTCTTTGGTCGCTGGCCCTGCAGCAGTCGCAGCACTTCATGGAAAACGGCAATGTTAACTTTTAACTGTTGTTAAAATGTATGCAAATTTATGTTAATTTCCCAGGGGTATTCAAGTGCAGCGTATCAAACTTTTTTTTTTAATATTTATTGCAGTTTTACTCCTTTTTATTAGGAAATGGCATACGTTTGTTTTCCTTTTATATATATACAATTTTTATTATTTATTTAATTTTATATTTTATATTACTTTCTATTCAATTTTTGTATTGTATTACCTTGTGCGAACAGCATTCGGTTAACATTTTAAGCTACTCGATACATTTTAATTGAATTCTTTAACGGAAAGTGAATTAATTAGGCTCTCATTTTGCGTCCTCTAGTCATGATCTCAGTTGAGTATTTCTAAGACGTAAAGATTAATTAATTATTATTCATTTACTAGCACATTTAACATTTGTTTTCACCATTCGGCCCCACCTGATGAGAAAAGCCACTCTCTATGGCACTTTATGCCATTGTACAATGCAGCAACAATTGGCTGAGGTGGAAACAAGTCAAAGGAAGCCGCAGGACTGCTGCCAGGCACACAAGAAAAAAAAAAAAAAACACCGGACTGACGGCAACTTGAGCCTGCCATTTAGCCCCACACACTAGCTGGTCAGGGGGAACCACATTGGGTGGGGCGCATAATTTATCAAAGACATTTGAGCCAGGCGCTATAACTTGCGCGCACATTAGACCCAGATCGAGACCGAGACCGAGACCGAGACCGACACTTCCTAAATGATTTCATTGTCGAAAATAGTTTATTCTTTTTTGTTTTTGTCTTTTCCTTTTGGTTTTTGTTGTAGAATAACAATGGTGCACGGAAAATATACGCCACAATGCGCCCGACTTTGCACTGCGGCCTCTGCGTGCCCTGGCAACGGAGTCTAGCGAAGGCGAAGGCCCTCAGCAACTGGATGCGTCTGCCCTGCCTGGCCCGCCTGCCGGCGACTTTCAGGTTTCAGTCAAGTGAATTGAGGCAATTAGTGGCAACAATTTTCTGTTTGCTTAAAGTTTCGCTGCCAGCGCCGTGGCCGTTTGTTTGCCCGGCAGTCGGTGCCCCTCAAAAAATTAGGCACCGAATTTTCCCCATTGTTTGCTCGACCACAGTGCGTAATTTCTTTAGATATATCTTTACTTATTCAACTAGTTTATGTGCCAAAAATTATATTTATCACCCAGCAACAATATATCGTCAGGATTTTGCACAATATTTATTACGAGATTTGCATCGGCAGCATTAATATCAAATTCAATTATTTTTCCTTTAATTATTGCGCAATTTGTTTAATTATTTTGTTGATTATTCGCAATTGTTTTGCCAGGTCATAAATGCAATCAATTATCTATATAAAAAACCGTTTGTGTTTACAAATAAAACATAAAAACCGTGCCAGCGCAAGGCCGGGTAATACACGCTACTCTGCCATTAAAAAAAAAACAAACAAACAAACTTATTTTTGAGAATTACTCTACTATGCGATTCTCATCAATATAATAAAAAAAATGTACTTGGATTATATAAATAATTTCATAAAACATGTTTTTTAATCATCTGATTTCTTTTGTCTCTCTGTCGCTCTCTCACTCTCCATTCACCTGCTTCCTCTTATAACTTAATACTTAAAAAAACAAGAGAGTTGACTCGAATATTGTTGTACCGCGCTTTACGGGCTGACTAAGAGATTATGTGCATAAATATTTAATTTTTGTAGTCAAGGCATACAAGAAACATGGCTGCTTCGATTGGAAATGGAGTAGCTTGTGCAGAATTTTCAATTATTTTATTAGCCTTGCTCTAAACCAAGCATCAGTTCTTTTCAAAGTTTTGTAGCATATCTTACACGTTCAATTCTCAGCAGGAAGTTGGACCATTCGAATAGACGAGTGGAATGGAAACTTTTTGATTCGCTGGTAAACTTTGCAGCTATGTGGCTAATTTGATTAGATTCAAGCGAGCAGCAAACCAAAAATAGAATAACAAGTTGTGCACAAATCTTGGAAAGTGCAACAGCATGCTTTATAAGTTCCATACCGTGGCCAGTTGCCAGTTGCCAGTTGTCAGAGATGAATGGCACCGAATACGTGTACCGGTTGTGTAAGTCATTTTGGCCTTTGACACATGTACAGCTGCCCTTGACATGACACAGACAGTTGAAGATACACACACACACACACATACACAGGGCCTAATTGAAATACGGCCTTTAATTTCCTGCTGGCTTCTTGACAGAAGCATTTGACAACTTCAGTCGGAACCATGCTGCTCAGCCATGAGTGCAATATTCTGATGGGCCTTTGGAAAATTGGATTGTGGCTTGTGACTGGCAGCCACAAATCAAAATTGCACCATTTCTTGGCATTGATTTTGCTTGAAAATCAATGGATCTAACCAAATTATTTATGGCCAACCAGATGGCCAACCGTTTGCATACAATTAAAGCCAACTCTGGCGCTGGCGCTGGCTCTGGCTCTGGCTAACTGGTCGTTGCAGGCAGCTACAATTGAAAGCCAGAAGTAATTTCGAACCAATGTCTCTGGGACTTACCAGCAGTGCAAAGACGCATGTCCTCGTCGTAGCCGTCGGAGCAGTCGGGCGCACCATCGCATAAATATTGTATGGAAATGCAATTACCGTCGCCGGGGCACTTGAAAGGCTCGTACGGATGGCAGGCATCTGCAAGAAAATAGCAAAGGGAAAAACATTATGTAAAACGCTTAAAGCTTTAATCGACAAATATAATTTCAATACTAAACTTTGTCTTTAAACAATTTAATTGATTGTAAGGACTTCAATGGGAGCCTTAACTTTTCTATTAAACTAAATTCTAAGCCATGCAATGCAAGCAATATCGTGGATAATTATGGAAATTTGAATAAAAATAAATAAACAGACTTAATTTTATATTTTTGACTATTATTATTTGGATTTGTTTAGAAATAATACAAACTAATTTACCAATTGAAGGTTGTTCAACAATATCCTTATGATATATCACTGCAACGATTTTTCTGCTTGATATACATATTTTAAAGTTCAATATTGTTGTTCGTTTCATAATTTCAAAGAAATATATGTAAAATTAAAACAATATAGAAATATATTCAAATTGATCAACATATTTAGATGCATATGTACATTTTTATTTATTTGTTTGAGCATGACCCTGCTCGCCAGGCAAACACAAGACCAGACCACATATTTTATTGCTTTACAGAGACATATTTGTACATACGTAGATATGTACGTTTATTATATAGAACACCTGAACCAAGTGAACACCATTCACCCCTTTAACAGCCTCTGTGGGAGCTACATAAGACAAAATAAAAGGCAAGAGCTCAAATATGCTGGCATTAAAGTCAACTTTAAGCTGCTAAAGCGTATTTATTTTATTTTTTGTTTGTTTTTTTTTTTTACTTTACATCAGGGAATTACAGATACACCACATCATTTATATGTATTAAACATGTGCAAATGTGCGCAGGTTTCAGGATTTATCTCGAAAGCCGTAACATTAAACATGCTTGATGTAAAACATTTAACTAGACAAAATAGCCGAATTGTAAATGAAGGCAAAGTAAGTCAATTTAGGTGCAAGTCCCTTAAGTTTTGCACTCAAGAAAAACACATGCATATCTAAAAGATAATTGCAGCTTTAGCTTAAATTTCTTTGGTCTACTCTGCGTGCCATCCATTTTTCCAAAGAGTCCGACAGTTTATTACGAGCAACCTTTAGTTGCATAAATTTGCATTGCAAAGGCAATTTCAACAAGTTGGATTTATATAGACTCCTCGACAGCTGGAAAAGAACAAGAGAAGAAAGCACAAAAACAAAGTTGAACACAGCAATGGAGCACCGAAGATTTAATACCCTAGCCAAAAAAATATTAAGGTCTTTCGCTGATCCATCTGGTCTAAGAAAAGTTCATAGTATACCATTTTTCGAAAGTATAAAAGGATTTCATCCATTTCACGTATGTAAATTTTGGTCTGAATAGACAAGTCTATATAAATGTTATTTTATTGTTAACTTCTCAGGTCTTGAATCTTGAATAAATAGTTTGAATATAAAACTCTAAAGTTCCAAGCTGAAACAAACAAAAACATTTGCTTTAAGCATTTTCTTTGTTTTCAAAAATTGAATTACATTTTTGCTAAAAAGAATGTGTTGTTATGGCCACAGGTTATGCTGAGCTTAATATTTTGAAAGCCCCCTTTTAAAAGTAAACCGCACATAACCGTAAAGCAAATGCGAGGAACCACAGCAGCCAAATGTCGAAAAGTAAACCTCTTTTGTTGCGCGGCTCTTTTTTTGGCCGCACATTAAATGCAGACAAATGAAAATAAATACATGCGTCAGCCAGACGCCACCTATACAAACTCGAGCTCACACACACACACACACACACACACACACACACACACACACGCATACTCCCACACAGCAAACAAACAGCTAACAAAATGGCAAAATGGCGTTGGAAGTGAAAATTGTTGCTAAAAGCCTTGGCAAGCTTTACTCGAAGCCCCAACATACACCCAATCCGCCACGTGCTTGCAAAAAGAAAACCAATTTGCGCTCCTGCAAAAAAGATCTGGTGAAAATTTACAGTCGCAACACAATGGCAAGCAAGGACCTAAAGAAAAACCAAGCAAACAAAACAAAAACATGTGCAAATTAAAATACCAAAAATTTTGAGCGCCGCACACGCATGTTAACAAATGGCCCAGCATATTGGCCATGAAAGCAGCGAAAAAAAAAAAAAAAAAAAAAACAAGTCAAACCAAAAACAAAAAAAAATCCAGCACAACAATAAATTCAATTAACTCGCGCCTTGTTTGGGCCTTATTTTGATTTGATTCCCCAGAGAGCTCCGACAGCGGCGCGATACAAAATGGCGCCTGCCTACGCATCAGCGGCTAATGCGCACTTAGCGGGATTTTACGAGCTGTGGAATTTAGTGCTCGACAAACACCACCATTTTAAATATGAAAATAAATTAATTGACTTGATTTTCCCGTTAATGGTTTTTAGCTGTTTTTCGCTTGCCCCATTCCTCGTTTGAGGCTAAATACGATTGTCTTTTGCAGCTTTTTGCAATTATGTCCATATTTTGATTATTTTATTACCCAATAATGGTTTAAAAGGGTTTCTTAACAGCCGAGTCGATCTAGCCAGGCAAATGTAGATGCCTATCTCTCCGACCTCAGGCACTATAAGTGACATAAGTCAATGATTGACCGGCTGATTGATTGATGTTAAGAGCTACGACTTTAATATCTTATAATAATGAAAGGGCAGACAAAGATTGACAATTCATAAAGCAAGTGTAGAAATACAGCTGCTTGTATCATTTTTGCTTACCATCTGATTGGCTTTAAACAAATTGCAAAATGTCTAATTTACTAAAGATATGACCGTGAACTTTTCATTAAATATCAATTGGTAGCTGTCGTCAAACCAGTCAATATTAATATTGTGATCTAAGTGGACACAAAATGGGCGCTTGACATGCAATTAGATAAGCTTACGTACTTAGGCTTACTTACAATTAAACGCATATAATAAGTCAATTATACCGACAATTTTTCAATTATAACTGCAATAACTGACCTGTTATTGGCCCTGTATAGCTCTGGCTTTGTGCTATCTATAACAAAAGCACATTGAAATAAGTGCGATACGAAACGAAATGGTATTCAATTGGCTTTTGAAAAGGTTTATTCTTAGCGCAACAAAGCAATTCTGAGTAAGGGCAAAATGAAAATCCCAAAACGGAAAACATGTTTAATGGTGCAACAAAGGATAAATATGTTTCACAGGATTGACATTAAAACGACTCCAAGCGAGTGCGTTAAAGGATTTGACAGCTTGACAGTAATTGGCACCTTATAGTGGCAAACCATTTGGGCAATTTGGCCAGCACCTTTTGACCTTTCATCCGAGAAATTTGCTGCGCACAATTTGGCTGCGATTTTTCCACACACAGCACGCACAATAAACTAAATATCTTTCACTTGGCCCGTGCTTGTAAAGCACACGTCCAGAACTTGTTTACTTGCTTCAGCAATTGAGTCGAGTGAATTATGGGCCTCGGTCCTGCACCCTGCCTTGCGGCTTGTCAATTATCCTGGCCCGCTGGGCACATAAATTCCAATTGTTCCAACATCAAATAGTAATGAATTGCTCGCGGCTGACTTACAAAGTGTTCTATTTTTGTTTTTTTTTTTTTTGTTTTTTGGATTTTCGAAATTTACGCACAATGCCAAAGCAACTAAATTAAGTAGTCTGGCGCGTGCAACGTGTCGTATGTGTGATATTCATGTTTTTCCAAGCTTGTTGCCAAGTGCTCGACGGGCATGATTTAGCTGCTGTGAATTGGTATTTGTCTGCTAAGCTACTCGGTTAAAAGGCTCTGCATTCTTTATGAGAAGTTATAAAATGTAGAACATCTCAGTTATTAAAAAAAGGCTCTGCAGCAATTGAAAGTAGGACGGTTTACGATATTTTCAAGTATTTATTTATCTATCGTGCATTCATGCCACTCAATATTGTAATTCTATGGCAATTGATGGTTTGAGCTGATAGGATTTAACTTTTTTTACCCACATTCAAATTCCATTTGGCAATTTCAAGCTTATGCTGAATAAAAGTTAGCTGAAGCTTCATTGTCTAACATTCAATTTAGTTCATTTGCATGGCTTTCACTAGCTTTAAATATTTTGTGTTTATTTAAGAGTCCTCAAATCAAGTGCCATATTTGTAGTTCTTTCAAATGACAACAAGTGCGCACAGAAGTAGGCAACATATTCATGAAACATGTTGCGTTAAGCTTTCTGGCCACAGACAGACAAGGGGTACATTTCTGAGATCTGGCATTAAGTAAGCTCACACCTGACAAGAGCTCATAAAAGCAAGAAAATCGACTGTGGTTAGCCTCGGCACGAAATACTTTTCATAAAACACATCAGACACGGAGCCCAAAGAGTTGATGGTAATGAAAATGAAGATAAGACTGGGGCTTCGTCCGCTGACGTGAATTGTGTGTGTGTCGTGTGTGGTAAACTTAATGAATGTTGCATAAATGTCAACGGCTAAGGAAAAAGACGACACGCACCTGTGGTCGCCTGTCAGCTGCGTCATGATGTTACGAATATTAAGCCCATTCCAAGTATATGTATGCTACAGTCGCACCACATAACATAAGAAATAACGAAAAAATAACCAGAATTTTTGGCTAAATACTGCATGTGACAGGCAGCCGGGCGGACGAAAAATAAGAAAGAGGAAGCTGTTTCATCAAAAATATGCTCTTGTTGCCTCCCCAAGATAAAGGTCAGCATGTAACGACTTAAGGCAAAAAAAGTCTTGACATACAAGGCGTACGCGCAATATCTGTCACACACATCCGTTGCGTTAGCTTTTGTTCTGGCCACAGCCTGCCAATTGCAGTTTACCTGACTCACCCAATTGCTTAGGTGTGTCCTGTATGCTGTCGGGCACTAGTGTAATATGTGCTCAAAGCACACAATGCGGTAAGCTTGTTACATGACACATAATAACGCAAAAAGCGGGTCTTGGCTTTGGCATTATTTCCTGCTATGCACCGTAGGGGAAATAAAAGTCAACAGACTTCAATGGAGTAGATGCCAGTTTTGATGCTTACAAATTTGATTGTAATAGATAAGTAATTAATAGATTGTAAGTAGTGGAGCTGCGTGGTGAATATGTCACCAACTTTGCGGCGAGAATTGTCCGCATATATATATATATCTCAAGGAACTACATAAGCTATTTAACTGTATTGTTTAAAAACCAAGATGACTCATCAGATTTTCAGGGCACCAAACCTATTCTTTATCCTTGTGCATTTCCAGCAGTTAGAACCATATTTTAGTAAAGACAAACACTACGTTCGCACAACATGACGTATACGGAATATATACAAAGTGATTGCACACACCCACAATGGAAGAACACTAATGAAATTTACTGTCCTTCCCCAGTTCACTCGCATGTGTATTGTATTTGTTTAGTGTAGTGTTGCCGCTGCTGAGCTAGTTTGATTGCATATAACTAATTGTTTTGCTTATAAATTAGCACATTTGTATGCGCCAACACGTCCGAGACGACAATGCTGACGTAATTTATTATAGCATCCACAGACATGCATTCCAACGATTGCCTGTAGACAATACAGCAAAGTAAAATTATTGGCATCGACCTAAAGTGAGAATGCGAAGCACACAAAATGTAGATGTAAAAAGTTACGAGAAGTAAACCAAGAACGAAAGTAAACAAAACTCTTGTCCTAAGTTTCGGTTTGTCATAACAAACACAGGCAATTATTTATAGGGTAAACTGCAGTTGGATTGAGCTGACATAATTCACATACCGAAATTAATTAAGAAATACAAATTTTTAAACGGATTCATATATGTATATCTATATTTAGAAATATACATACATATATATAAACCTAGCTCTGCCTGCAATATTTATTTATAATTTGGCGCTCTGTCAGACAGTAAATTATTTATATATGAAATTCCGCTCCTCCTTTGTCAGATTAAGTTTCCTTTAATATACATGTCGATATTCCCTCACATCGTCATTTAATCTTTAAAAGCAATTTATTTTAATCTTATATTATGCTTAAAAAAAAAAACAAATGTGATATATCGAAGGAAATAAGTAAAAAAAAAGCTGTAACATATACAACCTACCTCTGCGCACAAGTTACAAATAATACATTGACATGATTTCACTTTTTGGATGTGTAAATATTTAATAAGGACGGGAAAGAGTACATAAAGTAACAAAATACCTATGTGTATATGCTCCCTTGCCAGAGAACCTATGGCAATTTATCCGATTGAAATTTTCAGTCTCTTGACACGCATAAATATTATCAAGTTAATTGGATTCAGTGACGTTGTAGCAGTGTATATATACATACATGCATAATCTGAGACGACTTCAGTTAATGTGAGAGCCGCGTTTAATATAAATTCAATTATTTGGACATCTTGCATATATTTGTCCAATTGATTAGTTTACATAAGAAAATTAAAGTAAAAATTAAAATCCGTAATTTGTATCAACTGTTTGATAATCAAAACATTGCCCGAACACTGAATCCTATGAGGAGAGGAGAAGAGTAAAGAGACCTAATGGGTTGGTGCCGTCTGTCGATCTCAGAAACTATTAGAGCAAATGCCTTGAAATCTTAATGAAAGTAGTTTCTATGGCACGCGCAAATCATCTAGTGTCCTTAAGCATGTCTCTAAGCTTATGACAGTAAGAATCTTTAAATTTAGTTCTGGTAGAGTATCCACCGACACACAACATTTCCATATATAAGAAATCAATTGGCAGTTCGTCTCTTTCTCTAAGTTCACATGCTAAACATAACATTTTTAACTACACATTTCGCACATTTTCGGTGCCCCAATTTTGTTTGTTTTTGTAAAAGTTCTACATAAAATAGTGCGCAATATTGTTGAATGTGCGCATACGGAAAATTTTACCATAAATTTTGCACATTTATGGGCACATAAAAAATGCATTGCTCTGGCGGAAATAATGCTTTGCAGATGCCATTTAAAACTCTTGAAAAACGTATTTTCCATGTGCGTGTAAAACTGTAAAATACAATCATAAATTACATTTTCTAATAGCTTAGCCGGAAGTGTGCACAACTAATGCAATTTTCTAAAGGTGCCACACATCGCATTGCGTACAAGACAAATAAGAGTTCCCAAGTCGGGAATGCCCGAATGTGAGTTACCCTTTGTCTAGCGTCTAGCATGTGTGTCTGTGCTTTCCTTTTGCCGTTGCCCCACACCATGGGAAATGCACCCTTGAATATCTTCTGTGTTTTTTTGATAAATGTGCCATCTACATATGTTTGCCTTTTAGTTTCAATTCAAGCAGGTGTGCAAATGACGTATTTATAGTACAGTATACGGCAAAATGAGTAGACCCCAATTGTGTCCTTGTTGACTTAGCTGTTTGTGCTCTGGCATTCTATTTTACAGTAGGCAATATTTCGACGGGAAATGAACCGGAAATGCGCACATCGTTAAGGTGTAAGGCAATTGCTGCATGCACCTTTAACCTTTACTAGCATGAAGTTTTTTATGAATGCAATCAACATTCACAAAGCCGCACGTGCTGAGTATTTCAAGGCAATTCTAGTGAAATGGAGTCTGTGAAACAAATTGAATTTTCACAACTGCGCCAGATTTCGGATAACATTAAATTTCAGACTAATTGCGGGCGTTTGTCAAACGCATACTCAATTAAATTATAGGCGAAAAGTGTATTCAACATCTAAAAACTGTCGAGAAAGTATGAAGCAGGCAAAAATTCGTTTAAATTAAATAAATCCCAGTGTTAACTCACGAGTCGTGGCATAAACCAAAATGTCAAGTAAACTCGGTTGAGTGTATTCCCAAAAATAGTTTATGCCACTTACCACTCGACCGCGAATTTTCAACCACATTTCGCTTGCTGTCGTTCTTCTTCTGTTTTTATTTTTTTTTTGGTTTTCTTGTTTTTGTTTCTATTTGCCCGCTCAACACGCAACAGACAAAACATTGTCATTAAAGTAAAATAAGCGAATACGAGTAAACACTCGTCTGTCTGTATGTCTGTCTGTCTGGGTCCGTCTCTTCGTCTGCCCGGCTCGCCTTTCATTTTGGGCAACAAAACGCCCCGAAAATATTCACAAAATGGCTCAGCGACCATGTGCCAGTGGCTGCAATCATCCAAACTGCCAGCTCCATTCACAATTCTCATTGTCATTGTCTTTTTTGGGGTTGCTGTTGTTGTTGGTTGGTTGGCGTGTGGAATCGGGGGCATATGCCAACAATAGGCGACCCACACGGCATGATTATATACAGTTTCTATGTGTGTGCATATGTTAACTATTTGTGCAGTCAAAGTTCCCATTAGTCGCTTTGCAGAGCGAAAATAAAAATAATTTGCTCAGCAAATGGCTGGTCCGAAACGCAAACGCGTTCAGTTTGTCTGCGCAACAACGATTATGGTACTACAAACTACAAACTTAACAAATTCATTTACATGATTCCTATCGCAATATAATGCGCGTTTTCTTGTTTATTTTACGCTATGGAATAATTGGGAATATCTGACTTTGAATGAAGTAAAGGTTAACGTTAAAACCAGGAGACACACTTAAGAGACAATTGAATATTTTAAAAAAGATAGTTAATCTTTTTAAAATTTAAAGGAAATATTAGTATTAGATGACAATCAAAAATAAAGCACAAGGAAATTTGCTTATGAGACGAAGACTGCAATAATATTTACATAATGCAGGAGCAAGCAAACATATCCACATTTCTTAAGAAAATATATAGTTACGTTTTTTTCCGTACAGATACTCGCATAGTTCGACTCAGTTGGTCGTCGTGTCAAGTATAAACTTGTGTTTAAAAACTTATTAAAATCAAAGAAATAATTATTATAAATAAGTCAAATTTAGACAGCAGAAAAAACACAAAATTTACTGAAAAAGTATGCAATGCATGGCAAGCCGTAAAGGCCTGTTTAAAATAGCTACTTAAAAATTGGCACGGCTTGCTGTCAAAGAATTGGCTTGTGGCAACAAGTTTTCACCCAATTATGCACTGGAACAAAGTGCTACACATAATTAAGTAGATTGAAGGTTGAAAGTAACACACAATTGGATTCTAATGTGAGGACACCTGTCACAAGCGGAGCAAGAGTAAGAACAAGAGTGTGGATCATACTGGCGCTGGGGAGTGTCCGTGTCGCTGGATAAAAGCTTAAGGAAGTTCACAAATTGGCGGAATTTCCGTTTCCTGCTTTTACTCTAATGTCATGTTGCCTGTCGTTTTATTGGTTTGTTATTAGTAATGAAATAAAAGTACATTATTTTTACCAGTATTGCCCATATGAAGGCTGACATAAACAGTTCTTTAATTGTTCCACAAGAGCATTTATTTGTTCATTCTCACTGTATTAGAGAGATAACAAATGTTTCTGTACTTGAGCTGAAATTGTTGTGCATTTGTGATCAAGTGATTTACACGAGTAGAATTGATAGCATATTCTATTGGCCTTTCATTTTATTGACTTGTTAACAGCGACAAACTGATTTAATGGCCACTATTAATTGCTTAAAGTGTCATTAGACAGCCATAAAGCATGTCTCAAACCCTCTTTCACTCACTTTATCTGGCTGTTTTGGGTAATTTTAGCTTCCATTGGGACGCACCTTGGCCGACTTAAATTACACGTTAACAATTCCATTTCAAGTATATAGTATGGTATAGTATAATACTGTTGGCATTACCATGGCATTTGTATGCAAATGTCAAAGCATTTCTGCGGTCGAGTCGACTTGTCGACAAGTCGCCAAGGTCCTTTCCTTGTCTTAGTGACACATTTGTTGGCAAACCTAACTGCCAGCGGCCCGCTTTACTTGCGTCACTTGCGAAATGACCTTGCACTTGACGTTGCACACGTTGCAACAGAACTAAAAGGGGGAAAAAAAATGCTTAAATAATTACCACTTGAGCTGTTGTCACGCAAAATATGACAATTAAGCGAGCCCAGGACGTGGCCATAGACGTGCAAAAATAATAAATGCTTGGGGGACTTGGCGGAGAATAAAAACTGAACACTATGCCAAGACACACCAAGGCAAGGCAACGGAAGCATGTCTGAGACCCAGCCAGGCATTAGGGCCCGCCGCATGTCCCTTGGTTTCAGCGCCATCATCATAATGGCGTTTAAGTGCAGGCAATTAAAAATATGACAAGACTAGAATCTAAAGCTTGAAAGACTTTAGTCTAGCAAAAACCGTATCAGCAATAAAACTTGTTGCTTTTCAACTCGACTCAACTCACAATAACAATAACTTAAAACAAACTTGAACGTTAAATTGATTCAATTCTTAAACAGAAAGAAGCATATTTTATACAAAGATTTAGTTTTGTTGTAAATCTCATTGTTTAGTTAGAAAAATATGAAATAAATTATTTACATGTTTAACAACTTGTTGCAATTCAAATATAACTTAACTTCATATGGCTTACAGACTTACAAATTATTGCGTCAATAAATAAAACAAATTAATTTATGTTAATTTAGGGACAACAGTTTTACAGCCTTGGGGCATATTTAATTTTACAGCCTGTCTTGTTTAGTTATGAGCGCATATTTCGTTTATTATATTGCATTCCTTCATATCAACAAAAAAAATTCCCAACTTCGCATTCCGAGAGCGCCCCAAATGACAAATGGCATTAACGGCAGGCCAGAAATTAATGAGCGGTAATCATGAAAAATGTTTGGTTTACCAAATAAGTAAAGCCAACAAACAGTGTGTACACACATTAACACAATGCCGTTCTGTGAGCCAGGTTTAGGCACGTATTTGCCAATTGCTGCGGTCCCAGACGCATTCGTTTAAGTTAGGCCTCTAATTGAAAGCACGTTAGGCCAACAGCTATTTGCCAGCTGCTGTTGTTGTTGTTGTTGTTGTTGTTGTTGTTACTGATGGTTGTTGTAATTGATAAAGGAGGCAAACATTCGTTTTGATTAGCGCTGCCGTCACTTACACCTGGCAGGGGCAAGCAACTTTCATGACTGACTCTATTCATGCAGAGTCTACTTAAAGGCGCGCCTGAGAGCATGCTTCGCTTAAATTGATTAAAGCAAGCTTTTAATGTGGCGCATCTGCAGTAAGTAAATTTCAGATTAAATATTAATCATACGCCACATTTTCCAAATTCTATAGACCCAAGACTACTCCCTGGAGAATCCAGTCGAAGTTGATTGTTTCGCCGTTTCAGGAAAAAGCAAAAAGGTCCCACAAGTTGTTCAACTTGCTTTTTCGCTGCCACCTGCGCGTTATCACACGCCTCAATAACCAAATTAGAAATGGCCAGTGTGATTGTCAGTCTGCCGTTTCGCAGCACCCCCTCTGGAGTACTTTGTTTGTCTTTTCGCATTTTGAGTGCAATGTTGAAATGTTTTGACATTTTGACATTTAACGCTCTTGCAAGTCAAATAATAATAAGAATAATGATGATTACTTGCGGTTGGTATTTGTTGTCAATAGCATTGAACTTTAAGTGAACAAAGTTACCTGAATACCGTGAAATGGGTTAATAGATCTGCGGCATAGAATTCAAATATCATTTGAGAAAGTTTTCCTTATACACAAAACTTTTTTCATTCCGAATGACTTTCTTTTGCTGCCAACTGTCCTTAAGTGTTGTATGACATGCTGTCGATTTGTGTTGGGACTCAGTTTGAACACATTTTTGCGATATTTAAGCCCCAGTTTTGTGTCCCAATGCCATCCGCATACACACATTACGATAAAACTCGGCACTTTCTCTTTGGCAGCTTAACGCGTCGCGTTGCACGGTATCGTGATGAAGCTAATGCCCGTGCTGTTGCCACAGGGCAACAGTATCAGGAGGTTTAAGGAACAACAAAAAACCGGATGTGAATATGTAAATGAAATCCAGGCAGACACAAGCAACAGCCGGTCGATGCGAACAGGTGGAACAAACGAATATGGACGGGGGCAATAGAACAAGTGCACAGCAGTTGATAAATTGTTTATTTAAAAACGTATATACCATTGCGATAACAGCTACAAATTGCCCCGCGCCGCACCGCACCACCACCCAACATCAACTCCAATGCTAATGTTAAGCCTAAGCTACAATATTTGTATACTGTGGGAGCACAAAACCAAGCACCAGCTGCGCGCAGGGATCAAGCATATATATACAGTCGACGAACAAAATAGAAATGAAAATGAAATAGGCTTTTGGGCTGCGATAGTATTTGCAAATGTTAAGAAAGTATATAACAAAGACACAGAAAAAATATTGAGCAACTTTTTTTTTTATATACGAAATCAATTAAAACAAGGGTATAAAAAAAAAAACTCCTACCATATGACGACAAATTTTAAACGTTTATAAAATATGCAAGGGCATGACGGAAATTTATAAATTATTAGAATATTGCACATGTTGTGGTACATACAATTACAGGATGAAACGTTTAAGACCTTTAATAAATAGGCGAAATGCAGGATAAATAAAGAAGGTCATAAATTTAAATTTATATCAAACTTTGAATTGAATTGTTCCTTTTGCATTTATTTTAAATAATTATACTCTTCGGTTTTATTTGACAATATTAGCTAAGTGCTGGTGGGAATATTTATCATCTAATATTTGCTCGATTATATTCAATCATTTACTTTTCGCACAGCTGTTCAAATGAATATTTTTTTTTTTTTGGTCTTTTCTTGCATAAAATACTGGTTGTAGAGGCGTGTTCAATAATTTTTGATGAATTCATATTAGCCACAAGCAAATCAATCAATCAATCAAAGGAGAAAGGCTACCAACTGCAACTCAGGCGACGACAACGCCATTGGCACGCCCACATTGTCGACAAACGAACCGCCCACATCGAAACCGTAAACGGACGAGAAAAGAGCATGAGTGAGAGGGCAGGACCGTGGTGCGAATTGCGTGCCACGCGCCATGTGGTAAACCCAGCAGATTTGTGGTACGTTTATTTATCATATCAATCGAAACTTCAACTATTTTGCGCGTCATACTTCATGTTAAGCTCGCCTCTAAGCTGGGCCCCTCGAAATGTGGCGGCAAATTTTCCGTTTGCCGCACATTTATCAGGCAATTACCAAAATCGCTTAATTTATGCTACTGACGCATCTGTCAGTTGGTTTTGTGGCTCATTATGGAGCTTGAAACCGTTTCGATATATCCAATACAACGTTCGACTGGGCTCTGATTGAATTAGATTAAGTTCTGGTTGAATCTTCATTTTTGCATGCATTTGATTGGCCCCAGCTAATGGCTTTGTAATGAATGTTGTGATTAGCTTCGGGGCTAAGCTAAAACAACTTACCAGCGCCGAATCGATGTGTCGATGGGGCGTCTTAGATAGGTCGAAGGTTGCCACGATTTGAGTGGGCCGCTGTGCCCGCAGGCCCACCATTGCCAATTAAATGTATCGCCATTTGTCATTGAGGATTATTAAGGTTAGACAACAAAGTTCTATTGATTTGACATTATTGCTGGCTAGTACCTGCGGCGCTTTTATGGCCTTCTTAAATGTGGGGGCAGCACTAATATTGAGCTTGTGTACATGATAGAGCTAATTAAAAATCAATACAACTCTGATTTGTCAGCTACAATTTGGAAATTATATGGTAACTGAGCGATATTTCTATGCTCGATATATTTTTGTGAAATACGGAGTGTCAGAGCTCACAGACTCAAGTTAAGCATAGCGTTTAGCTTTACCTTTAATTATTGAAAGCTTTAAAGCATTTGGGTACATACTCTTTGGATTATAAGCACATAAGAGCCGTAGGGTACTGCAGCTTCCGAGGGCGAATGGTTACGCAAAATTCGCTTACTGTGCGCAGGTGGAAAGTCCAGCATGAGTGCAACAAATTCTAATAAAATGTAAAGCTTTAACCTTTGCTGCATGAGCACATTGGGCCAAGTGTGCTTTAGACCTGGCTAAAGTCCAGCTCATCCCCTGACATAAAACCGCTTAAGCTGTTGGCGCCGTGTTGCTTTAGCAAAAGTCATAAAAGAATCGCCGCCCGCACGTAGAAACTTAAATCATTGCCTTCGCTAATAATGAAAAACCCACACACAGAGGATGGGCAAAATACTATGAGAACATGGGAAGATAGAGTACGATAGGGAGCGTTTGCCACAGCTGCGCATAGAGGGCGGGTATATAGTACTTTTTAAAGCACAGTCAACGCAATACGGCGAGGCACATAAAACTTGAGCAATCGCACATAAATCTCTTGCAGACAAAATGGCCAACTGTTGTTGGCGCAGCCACAGCGCAGTTTGCATGCTAAGCAGGTGTATTGGCTTTCGCCCACAATAAAAGCCAATGGTGTGGAATGAACGTGGGCGCTTGGAAATACTTGTGCGAGAATGGGCAGCAGATGAAATCCTCTTTCAGGTGTGGGCCAGGTACCAAGTGCGAGTTAAATAAACTAGACTTTTTCATGTTCAAATTGCAATTCTGAATCGCAATTCAAATAGATATATACATATATATATATATATATTTATTATTACTATTATTTTCCTTTAAATATTTTCATTAAATAGAAATCAATATATATTATTTTTAATATGTGTTTACTTATTAATCAATGCATATGTTCGTAACTTTAAAATAACTTGCAAATTTTGAATGAAATATGATATGCAATATTTAGAATAAACACGATTTGAATATAGTTTGAGCGTGCGCATATTATCGAAAACGTATTCAGAACTTTATGACTCGTTCCTTATGTAATATGAATTTAAGCAGATTTATTTATTATATAATTTTAATAGTTCTTAGTATGCGGGCTGCCAATATAAGTATTATATATTTCACATTTTTACGCATCTCCCGTCCCTGCAGGCGCCAATTAACATTAAAAAGGCTTTCACTCGAAATTTTGATGTTAAAAATCAATAAATATATTTGTATATATATTATATATATATATATCACTGTGTTTGGCAGCTGAAATTGAAATCACATGCAACTGGCAGACACATAAATTGCGGTTTATATATATTATAATACCCATCAATATGAAATGGCCAAGGAACGGGTATGCTCGTTTTCTGTATATAACTTTAAATTATCTAAAAACTAAATGTACCCTCAAATAGATAATGGCCTGAATGGATTTCCCAATGATTCTCTATAAAGTTCTCTTCCCTTTGTGATATCCTACCTAGCCTCCTAGCTGACAAGTTTTGGTTATAGCGTAACTCGTAGTCGAGAACACTTCGCGAGCGTGTTCTCCTATTTTGTATTTTTTTTTGGTGCACGGCAATGTGCGTGTCGTGGCCTTTAGCCAAACATCTTTGCAACATGCAACTTACCAACGGCAGCTCATAAATCTGCAAATGTGATAAATGGCTGTAAAGCGTAGCTTAATGTTTATTTAAAATAATGATGATGATGAGCAGCGTGTGCCCCGGCCTGTCGGGGTCGGATCGTATGCAAATTTGCCCAGCACATTAGGCAAAATTGTCAAATGCCAGTTGCGAGTGGCTCGTTGAGGGTCTCTCCTGTGGAGCCTGACAGTTGCTGCCTTTTGGGCTGTCAATTATTCATAAATTGCGCATACGTCTGCGCTCATTACGCATACGCCCCCTGTGCGCTTGTGCGTGCATTTAAATTGCTTTCAGTTTGCTTATGTCTATATATTTATATGTATATCAGACATTGCATTAATTTGATTTACACAGCGACACGTGGAAATGTTCCCTTTACCTATCATTTTACTTACATATTTCTTGTCCCTTTAGCATCATTTTGCATAATTTAAGGCTAATGTCCGCCTATGAGTTCTGAATTTAAGCTTGCGGCTTTTTGTTCTTCAAAACTCTGCCTAACTTTTCATAATTTCCGTCAAACGTTGTTTATATTGCCAACGTTACCGAATAATTTACGCATGAAATCGAAAAAGTTTTTTTTTGCTGGTTTCACAACATTTGTTTGACTTGGCGACACTTATTACAGGAGATGCTGTTCTTCTTGTTTATTTTATTTATTTATTGCTGCTGGTGTGTGGTTTATAAGTTAGCCTAGATTTGCATACATTAAGTGAGTGTGCCCAGTTTTATGGCCAAGATGAATATAAATGAACAAATTTTGACGTAGGCTTGACAAAGTATTTGACATTTAAATAAATTATTCATTTTCATGTTGGTTTTTTGAATGCCAAACGGTTACGAAAGTTGAGCTTAAGTAACGATTTATAAACGATTAATTATATGGTTAAAAGTGATCAGCGAAGTTATGTGAAAAGCTGATGTAATGGTAAATTACTGAATATTTTCCTAATACTAACGAACTTTGTTACCAAATGCCCATTTTAAATCAAACCCTATTTGTTAATTGTTTTCCGAAACTTTTGCATTTCGTTGAAAATGTTAAGTTAACACATAAAGACAAAAGTTACAGTTAACCGATAAAAGTTTAAACATAATTAAATATTATTGTTAATATTTGAAAATACTCGTTCTCAGACTAAAAAAATGTAGAGTTCGGAATTAAAATATATATACGCATATAAACAATACCTACAAATGCTTATACTATATTAGGAAAGAAGTTATCATTTTTTACCTTTTTAATAATATGGTATTTAGCCCAAGAATTATTGGATATTATGGGAGAGAGGATATTTGAAATACAATAAGAATACTTGTGTAAACACCGAAGCTAACCAAAAGTGTATGGTAAAGAAAGGAAGAATCACAGCTCTAAATTGATATATATTGAAACAAGATTGTTTCTTGTGGCACCTTGCATTTAAGCACAGGGTATCTCATAGCAGGCATTACCGGCAAGAGCGCTCTTATTGGCAAATTGTTGATTTAAAATAAAAATGAAAAGCAGGTTCCATTTTTTATTGCAATACAAAACAAGGCAAGCGTTTCTATAGATGGAATCAGGCTTTATACATGACTCTCAAGGGCATTATGAATGTGTCTGCAAATACAATACGAACGTCATACGGAGATGGCCTCTGTGGATGCATTATGAAATAAAATAAAAGCCACAGTCAGCGAATGCGGCTAATGCCCAACACAGATACAACAAAATAAATAAGTATATTTGTTTTACTTATTTGATGTAACCGTTGAAGCTGGCGTAATAAATTTTTTATTTTCCTGTGGTATTTTGCCTTCTAATGCGTCCAGTGCTCAGGGTCATCCTCAGCTGCGGTTTCTGGCTGGCTAAATACACAGCGACATGAGTAATGACAACTTTATCGCTCATCTGTTTGGCTTGTGTGTCCCATCGGGACGGTCGTGGAGGGGTTTCGGTCGGCATTTGTCAGCATTTTTGTTTCACAAACATATTTGATTATATTCTTTTTTTCCGTCTTACTGTTCAGCATGTCAAACCAATATTTGTTCGGCTTGCCTCATGTCAACGGATACGGATATTGTATTGCTTGTTGTTGAACCTCTGCTTGTCCAATAAATTCAACATTGATGTATATATTTACTCGAATAGCAGCGAAGAGTAGCAGAAGTAACCAGGACATGCCTTGCCTTGGGAACAAGAGCTCATGGTTTATGAATATTGTCGCCGGCATGTTTCATCTAATATGCAGGACGGCACTCCCAGACAGGCCCATTTGCTTCCTCCCAATCATGAAGTTGAGTCAATGCCGTCATTAACACTTAGATATGCCCACAGCCAGAGGGTCGTCAATCTAAGAGGTGGTTGGACAAATGTGTAGGCTGCTTTACAAGCAAAACATTTGTCTATGTAACGTTTTCCCTTTACAAGTTTTATTATTATATTCTAAAGCTCATATGCTGCCAAAGAAAGTGCGCAAATATTTCAACACTCAGACAATAAAGCAATGTTTTTTACAATCAACCTAGGTAGACTTTATACAGTCTTGTCTTCATTGAAAACAGTGGAGTTAAAAGTCTTTTAATCGATTTAAGATCTTAGCCTTAACTTTGTAAAGTGAACGCTTTGCATTTGCTCTCAGCAGAATCAACTCAACATTGGAAGTGTACTCAGGATTTTCAGTAAAATGTAGTACAATTGTTCGGCCAGTCTCGATATATAATCTTTAAAATACAACAAAAATATACAAAATAATTTGTTTAATATATAATTTTTAAAATTTTTCCAGCTAATCTCGATGCAGGCCCATCATGCCATGCCCGATTTCCGGTGCCGGAATAACTGCCAACATAAGGAGTGCCAGCGCCATGCGCCGCTCGGTATCATTGATCAGCATACGCAGTGCAAGTGCCTGGGCGAAGTGAATGCATCATCGATATTCCTGGAGAACGTACTGGACTTGGCCAATACATTGGCACAAATAATGATCATATGCGGATTGCACGAGTGTAAGGCTAAGTCCACGGTCGACATCATAACGTATGCCTTTCTGCATTACGATCAGGTATGCTACTGCATCGATACGGTTCCCAAGAAGCGGCTGCGCAAAGAGGATCTCTTCCACGAGCTGGGCAAAAAGTCACTGATGAACAAGGTCGAAGCGCATCTGGCATACAACATCATCAAGCGCGGCTTCAAAGCCTTCTACTACGAGCCCAAGCAGGAGCTGACCTACGACGAGCAGGGCAGACCTAGCTATAATGACGAGTGCGTTTGGGTGCATGCGTCGCGCAAGACCGCCGAGAGCTATGCACGTTTCGACGGCCTCTCTTGCAACGAGCAGATGGCTTTTGAGGCCAAAATCAAGATTGCCTACAAAAAGTATTACGATCGCATGCAGACCCGCAAGCGCCAGCCAGAGGGTGATGATTGCAACTGTTGCTTCTGCGCCAAGAAGCGCGGACATCTTGTTTATGCCAAAGAACCGGTGCCATGCAGCACCAAACGTAAGCCGAAGCATATATGCCCTTACTGCTGCAAGAAGAAGCAGAAGCAGCAGTACACTCATCCTGCTCGCCAGCCAGCCAAGTGTCCCAAGTGCCACAAGTCTCGCAAGTTCTGCTGCTGCACCAAGATGGACTTCAATCTGCAATGGGTGAAGAGCATCTGGGAGCGACCCGATTTCAATCAGTATTACAAAAACGAAATCGCCGAGATCGAACAGCGCCTCATCAAAGGTTCCTGCTGGCTGCCACCAGAGCCAATCGCCACAGAGGGCGTCGATGACGAAGAAGGAGAGGAGGAAAGTGAAATTTCACCCGAAGCCCTATTGGCTCTTGGTGGCAAGAGCGTGGGACACCCGCCCAAAGAAGACGACGAAGAGGAGGCACCAGCACATGCAGCTTCAAATGAAGGTGCCGCTGAGCCTGCACCCGAAAAAGAAGGGGAAGAGTAATTGTCAATGGAGTGTGAAACATTTCAAAACATTTACCAATTGGTATTCTTTCGACAAGCTACCCAAATCAGTAAAAATTCCAAGTTTATCTCAAATTTATATCGCCTTTTAACTTAATACATTTTTTTGTAAAAATTAAGCAGTTGCAGTTCATTAAATATCAGGTTTTATTGTCATTATAAAAAGGAGAATACCAGAGCCAAAGACAGTAAAATTTGGCATGTAGGTACTGGTCTCGTATATAGAAAACCAGCATATTTATTTTTCGTCGTCGGATGCTTTTAAGCATGCACACACATTTCAAATGGATAGCTCTATCAGCACCGAAATGATTATAAAATGAATTTTCCATAGAGTAAGGCTAAGGGAAAAATCACAGCCACAGCATAAATTGTGTAGTTAGACGTGTGCGTGCTTGTGAGTATCTGTGTTGTTGTATATACATGTATAGAAGACAGCGAGAATGTTTATAACGATAGCTCGACGTTAGATACACGCTGTGTCTAGCTCAGGCATTTCCAACATCATTGACAAGCCTTAATATTCGGATAGATGTCAGATTGATTTAATCAAAAATAAAGATAGCAAATAGAAAGATATGTAAAAATCGGGCTTAAAAATGTTTAAAAAATCCCAACATATTGCATTGAAATCAAATGCCCAAATCTCAACTGGCTAATAAACGTACCTAATATATCGTCCGCTCCCTTTCACTTGTGACTTGAACATTGCTCTAAAAAGTATATTCATACATCTGTGGTATGTAGCAGGCCATTATGGCATAATACGTGCTAGTCTCCTCAGCTACGTCCACGTTCAAGTGCACTTCATCATAACCACAAACCGCCCTGCAGCTGTTGCTGTTGCTGCCGCCTTCTGCTCCTGCGGACAATGCCCTGAGTGGAGTGCTTTTCAACACTAACTCGTAGCTGCACACAAGAATTCCCTCGTAACCTCGAGCCGAGCACGAGAGGCAACAACTGCAGCAAATCCACCCGACTGCAACTATCCGTTGCAGTCATTTAACTCGAGAACGCAATGCAAATCCTTAGCAGTCTCTGTGCTCGGCTTATTAAGAATTAAGTGAATATGCAACATGTTGAGTCGTGTAGCAAACTGTACTCATAAAGTGGGTAAAAATCTCTTTTTTTTTGCTGTTATGTACATGTATGTACATGTCTGCATGTATGAATTTGCAAGCCGAAAAAGTAGGCCACTTCTACACCATGTTGTGGAATGTGTGAAACTCAAACAATTTCTGATAACTGTTTAAATCGAATTAATCGGCAAGATTTTTCAGCTGGTATTTTTCATTTCGTCGTATTCTGATTATTCTATTCATTTGCACTTGCATTTGCTTGGCAAAGTTGGCATTCACTTTATCTGCTTGGTAAAAATTTGGCATGAATTCATCGAAATGACACGAAAGACTACAATCGCAGAGTTGCCATACTGCTATAAATTGTGCAGAAGCATTGCCAGCATTGAACAAATTTGATGAGAATTTTGTAAACAGTGTTAATAACACATCGATTATTTCAAAGTTCCGACAGTTCGGATATTGACACTCTCCCAATTGACACAACTTATTCTGTAAGATGTGAATGCAATTTGGTAAAATCTAACGCACATCGAAAATGTTTCATTATGTATTTATATATACTATCTGACTTGCGTTTGGTCTAGCCAGTCTGGAGGTGGCATAAAAAGTTTGAAAGTGAAAAGTTAGTGTAACAAAAGCATGCAACTAAGTGGAATTGCCACAACTTTTCACTAGCTGCCAATTTGAGAGCCAATGTCAAGCCTGATGCCGCAAAAGTTTTGTGTCCGCCCAACTGGCGTCCTTGCAGTGTCATAATCACCTTTCGACTGTTAGACTGCAAATTAGAATGTGCTTTGCGGTTGGGCCTTCAATATCCGGCGATGCATATCGCCGCAAATAATTGAAAGCAAGCGTGCTAATTTATTTCTGCTGTTTTGGAAAAACCACAATAGAAATTTAAACTGCGGTTCAGAATTCCATCGAGAGAATTGCAATAAATTTGCGCATCAAATTGTCACTCAGTGGTTTGATATTATTTTAATTCAAATTTTATGGATGGCTCATTTGTTGATTGGATAATTAAATATTCAAATATGTTGAAATATAGAATGGCATTCAATTTTAATTATTGAAACGGGTAATAGGAGTGGTAAAATTACATTAATATGCATATCGACTGTTGAAGCTATAATTGAATTTATTTGTCCTAACCTAATTGAGATGGTTGTAATTGAAATTAAATTGTGGACTTGTACTTGTATTTGGAAAATACAATTTGTTGCCACTCTAGATATGGGCAATGAATAATTAAGATGACTTGATAACTTTTTTAACTAATTATGGCCTTGAGTTCACTTTTTACCTCAAGCAATAAAGTTTCTGAGAGAAAAGTTAGACTCAAGGCTAAGTAACCTAATTAAACTAAAAGTTGTCAAAGTAAAACATGAGTTAATGCAGAAAATTCACATACTGTATGCACATAAAGGTCATTTAAATGCGTCATATTTGTTGGCCAAGGTTTATTTTTAATGGATCACACATGTCCATAGGCGGAATAAATCAATTTGCAGCGCTGCGAGGCAAACGAAATGACGTATAATTCCAATAACAAATATATTCATACTAATAATAAATACATAGAATATTCAGTCCTGCATATTGAATATCTGAGCGGCACCTAACCAACGTACCTGACTAATTCTATATGAAGGCATTTCAACAGCAGGGAATAAATATTAAATTGCTTTTAATGCCGACAGCTAAATTGGATATTCAAAGCCAGACTCTGTCAGTTGCAGCCACAACAACAACTTAAGGCGCTGGCCAAGGATGCCCCAGCATCTGGGCAAGATTGCTGAAGTATCACAAAAGTCACAAGTGGATTTTTAGTGCAAATGCAAATGCGCTCAGCCAATGCGGATCTGCATCTGTGGCTATAACCAAAGCATCTTTTATCCGCTGGCAGGACATTACTTCAGCTCTGCTTTGGCTGGGCTTGGCTTGCCCTATATGACCGCATATTTCCATTTTCCATAGAATACTTTGGCTCGAAATTGGATTTTGTGTATGTGTGGACGCCGAAATATATTTCTGACAACCGCCAGAAAATACAAATACAAATGCGAATATGTATGCAAATGTGGATGACATGCAAAGCTGTTGTACTGGCGGCACATTGCATGAGTTTAGAGATTTATATAAGTAAATAGCTGAACTATGGTAAAGTGCAAAAGTCAAGCAGCAAATGTATAATAAATTATCGCCAAAATCCGGTTAAAAATAAATCTACTACATGCACTCACTCCCAAGGCCAAGCAGAATGCACATTGACATTGACAGTCGGCTTGTTTTAGTTACATTTGTTAAACTGCAATGTTATAGGCTAGTACCATGCGAATCATTGACGATTTTATATATTGTAAAAATAAAAATCGTATCTATTGTGTACAATTCTAGCAAATAAATTGGCATTCCCTCGGTTACACAAGCAAATGTAAGCTTAATTATCAAGAAAAGGCAATGCGAAAAGGGAAAGTGGATAAAACGAATGAAAACTGAGTTGAGAGCAAATTAATTTCAGTTTAATAGGTTGAACGGAATTAATTATTGAAAACTAAGCAAAATGTAGATTTAATGCAATTCCAAACTTTGTAAACTCTCATTAAATTAGTTGCACTGTATAAATTTGCCTGACTTAGCATTTCTTAATTTATATATTTCTTTATTAAATTTTATAAAAACAACAAAATGGCGAAAATGAATGGATGTGAACAACAATAATTAAAGTTTTTCTTTTTTTTTTTTGGATTCTTTCGTGGTGTCATATGTCGATATAAACCCTAAATACTCGATTGAAAAGCGAAGTTGATATAGGCACAGTGGGAGGGCAGTGAGTTTCTTTTCCAATGATTACATAATTTGAATAGTTCTATTTGTATTGTCTGAGATTGTCGAGAGCTACAATTGGCCAAGTGCAATAGGACGGCGTTAACATGCTTGGCTTAAAACTGATTTCGTGCCAAAAATTAAACTTAAGTTTCTGTTGCTGTTACAAGCACAAATCAATATGCCACGCCCTCACACTCGACTTATGTTTGTCTGCAAGGGTTGCTTTACAACATTCAAGTCGCTTTGGCTTAATGAAAAAGTGTTGTGTTACCCAGTTTTCTGCCCGCAACGGGGCGTATGAGCAATACATGAAAGTCCTTCCTGAACTACCCACCCGCCAGCTACCACACCAAACTGACTTCCCGACTGTCCATAGGTGTTTTTACATATTCAATACGTTAGGTTTATCTTTTTGACGCGCACGGCGAAACTTTTATGGCAGTAGTGCGCACTGTAAGTACCCACAAAAATGAATGGGAAACAGGACACGAAAAGCAAAGAAAAAGAAAACAGCAACAAGAAGCGCCAAGCGGAAAAACGCTTTTACTTTCGCCAGTCGCTGTCGGCAGCCCGTAAAATTGACAAGCCGTAAAAAATATACGCATTACCAGTACCCAATGCTATTTATCGAATGGCTGAATGCATGTTGAGCAACAAATTTCCTCTTTGATGACGCACAGAACTACGTGAAATAATATTACACCATAAAAATGGCGCTTTATGCTAACTAAGCCGAATATATTTCAGTCATTTACTTAGTTATAGCTCGCTAATTCTACGTCTCAGGCTCATTAACGGTATACAAGCTATAAAAGTATGCATAATGTGAATACTTAAATATAAAACGAACGCCCGACTTGCCTGCGGCCGCGTATTTATAAATATCTTGCGAGTAATGCTTAAAATACGCATCGATATAAGTTGAGCGACAAAATCGATCAAAATTGACCTTTAGCTTCGACCCAGCAAAGTAAGGCAATACATATATATCAAAGATAATTCAATAGAACATATTCGCACCGCAAAACAAGAAAAATTTCAGCTAACTGCAACTACCATAAAAAAAACTAAAAACGTTAGGTAATTGAATAAAATTACTTTTGATGGATATACTTAAAGCAAAAATATAAGTTTGGATACTGAGAGGAATTAAATATACCCTGTTGTTAAAATAATTAATATATGTAATACTACTGTACTTAAGATATAAGTATGTATATCTTAATATTGTAATAGGATAAGAGCATCATTGGTAACCCTAGCCAGGGTATTATAGTGTCACTATCTATGTTAATTATAACAGTACGATAAGTAAATATCGATAAAGAAAAGCGGCTGCAGAGAAGAAGTGGAAGGCAGTCTCTCTACAGTACTAGCAGTAAGAGGACGTGTTGTTAAAAATAAAAAGGCAACCCGAACATAAGTTAAATCAACAAAGAAAATCATACTATTACAATATCAGAAGTGGGATTGACTCAGAAAAAAAAAAAAAAAAAAACACAACAAAATGGAAAATATAAATATAAATGACGTGTCAATAGCGACATTGAAAAGTTGGTTGGCATTACTAAATTTGCCAACAGAGGGTACCAAAACTGAGCTGATGGCGAGATTAAATAAGGTACCAGTGGATATCCGAGACGATGCTGCAAAGGAACTTGAAGTTCAACGTAACAAGGAACAGACAATTGAGGCTCAAAATGAGTTGCAAAACATAATGCAACAACAGCGTGACGAAATAGCAAATGGCGCCGAGATGCTGAAATTGATGCGTCTCGAAATTGAAGCGTCTCGAAAATTCCTAGAAGAATTTCAAGTAACGGTGAACCGCAACTCGCACATCGGCGGGAGCGACGGGGGAGAGCAAGAAAGTGAAGTCGGCGATTTATTGCAGCTAGAGGATGGTCACACTGAAGAAAGACCACGGTCGACGGATGGCAACGCTGGTGCAGCTGATTACACTGGAACGGATGGCAACGCTGGTGCAGCTGATCACGCTGGTGCAGCGGGCAACGCTGGGGCAGCTGGAAGGATCGACGAAAGTGGCAACGCTGTCGGAGGCAACTTAAATAATTGCATCCAAACTGGAGCGATGATGTTAGCCAAGGAAATTTTATTAGAATTTACTGGAGAAAGTGAGGTGCGTAAATGGGTAATGCAATTCTTCAATGTGGCCAAGATCTACAGACTAAATGATATGCAACAGCACTTGCTTTGTATAAGCAAATTGAAAGGCGGTGCTTTGAAGTGGTTGCATGCAGACCCTATGCGCATCATTGCTCCGATTGACGAGATGCTAAATCAATTGGTTTTGGCCTTCGGGGGAGGATTTTCGAAGTCGGAACTACGACAGAAGTTCGAGGATCGGGTTTGGAAACCAGATGAGGTGTTCGCCACATATTTTAGCGAAAAAAGCATATTGGCACAGGACATCAACATTGATGTAGAGGAGTTAATGGAGGGTATTATTCGAGGCATACCTTGCGAAAACTTGCGCACTCAAGCTAGTATGCATTGCTTTACCAATCCGGCTCAAATTTTACGTGCGTTTGCAGCTATAAAGTTGCCAATTAAACGGGTACGAAACCATGTAGTGAAACAAACTGCACAGGAAGCACAGGCGGACAAACAACAACGTTGCTACAATTGCAATGTTAAGGGCCATTGGGCCAAAGATTGTTTAAAGCCCAAACGGGAGGCAGGATCTTGCTATGCGTGCGGCTCAAAGGATCATTTAATAGCAGGATGTCCAAATAAAAAGTATGATATGGAAAACAAATATAATGCCTTATAGACTCTGGCAGCCCTATTTCATTTTTAAAGGAAAAGTTTGTGCCATTAAAAGTAAAGCGTATGCCAGATGCAAATTCGTATGTAGGTTTAAATGAAAGTAAATTGAAAAATTTTGGAAAAATTTTATGTTTTATGAAGAAAAAGTTAATAAATGTTTATTTTAATGTTATAATTGTGGCAAATGAGTCTATGAGGTATGACGCTGTGCTTGGTAGAGATTTTATGGATTCTTTTGGTTTAAATATTGATTTAAGAACATTAAAAATTGTGAACGGGCATAAAGTTGATCACCAGAATAATGGTAAAAATGATATCATAGCTACAAGCTACAAAGAAAAACAAAAAAAAGTGGACGATGAAGATATCAAACACGAGCAAAATGAAACTATATTGTTAAATGATAAAATCGTTAATAAGGAAATAGTCAGTAATGAAACTGGTAGTGATGAATTAGTTAGTGAGAAAATTGTTAGTCCGGAAACGCTTGGTGATAAAGTTGGTAGTGATGAGATAGTTAGAAATAAAATAATTAGTGGTGAAATAGTTAGAAATGAAGTGATTGGGATCGAAACTGTTAGTGATGAGATAGTTAGTTATGGAGAGCTTAAGCTCGAACCTGATAGTGAAGAAGGTGTTAGTGATGAAATTATCTATAATCAAACCGGGATTGAAAAAGTGATTATAGAAGATATAGGAAACAGTGCAGTTAAAATTAATAATCATGTTAATGAAGCGCCAGTGAATAGCGAAATCATGGGAGTGTTAGAAGAGAATTTTGAGAAGGATATCTTAACAATAAGTTGGGAAGATTCTAACAAAAGAGAAAATATATATATTTTAAGTGAAGATATTGATTACAGCACAAAGTGTGAATTTGAAAATTTATTTGAAAATACTTATGTAAAAGCGAAAAGGCCAAATCAGCCAAAATTAAGACATGAGTTAAGCATAAGATTAGAAAACGACAAAGTATTTAATTGTACACCTAGGCGGTTATCTTATATGGAAAAAGAAAAGTTGCAAGAATTATTAGACGACTATTTAAAAGATGGAATCATTAGGCCAAGTTGTTCAGAGTATGCATCACCTATAGTACTAGTGAAGAAAAAAACTGGAGACATGAGGTTATGTATTGATTTTAGAAGACTGAACAAAATTATATGTAGAGACAACTACCCGCTACCATTGATCGACGATTTATTAGACAGACTATGCGGAAAAACAGTATTTTCAAAGTTGGATCTAAAAAACGGGTATTTTCATGTTTTTGTTAACGAGCAATCTATTAAATACACTTCATTTGTTACCCCTTTAGGACAATATGAATTTCTTAGGATGCCCATGGGTTTAAAAACTGCGCCACATGTATTTCAAAGATTTGTTAATAACATATTTTGTGATATGATAAAAGATAATAAGGTAATTGTTTACATGGATGATATTATGATAGCAAGTACAAACATAAAGGAACACATGGAGACCTTAAAGGAAGTGTTTATAAGACTGGTGCAAAACAAATTAGAGTTGAAATTAGATAAGTGTGAATTTTTTAAAAGCAGCGTTAAATATTTAGGATTTGTGGTGGATAGTAAAGGCGTTAGGGCTGATGAAAAAGGGTTAGAAGCGGTTAAATCCTTTCCAATACCAAACAAAATTCAGGGAGTACAAAGTTTCCTAGGGTTATGCTCCTACTTCAGGAGGTTCATTTTAAACTTTTCTATATTAGCTAAACCCTTATATGATTTATTGAAAAAAGATAAGAAATTCAAGTTTGGAGAAGAGGAGTTTAAGTGTTTTAATATGTTAAAAGATAAATTGTTAGAGGCGCCAGTACTATCAATATATAATTACAAAGAAGAAATAGAACTACATTGTGATGCCAGCGCAGTGGGATTTGGGGCTGTTTTATTTCAAAAAAAAGAAGATAGGAAATTACACCCGATTTTTTATTTTTCTAAAAGAACAACCGAAGTAGAGTCTAAATATCATAGTTTTGAGTTAGAAACGCTAGCCATCATTTACGCATTACGCAGATTTCGTATATATCTGCAGGGAAAACGATTTAAAATAATGACAGATTGCAACTCTTTAACTTTAACGCTTAACAAAATAGATTTAAATCCGAGAATTGCTAGATGGGCGTTAGAACTACAAAATTACGATTTTGAGTTAGTGCATAGATCGGGCAAGCAAATGCAACATGTGGATGCGTTAAGCAGATGTTATGAGGACATTTTAGTTATTGAATCCAATAGTTTTGAGGACAATTTAGTTATTTGCCAAAGCAAAGATGACAAACTGGTAGATATTAGAAAGATGTTAGAAAAAGAAGAGCACAAGCTATTCGAAATGAGAAATGGGGTCATTTACAGAAAAACAAATGATGGCAGATTAGTTTTTTATGTACCAAAGGATATGGAAGAACATGTACTTTACAAATATCATGATGAGTTGGGACATGCTGGGAGAGATAAGATGATCGATGCCATTGGAAAGAGTTACTGGTTCCCATATATTAAGGAAAAAGCAATAAAGCATATAGGGAATTGTTTAAAATGCATTGCCTTCGCCCCCAAGACGGGTAAGAGTGAAGGACTATTACATAGCATACCGAAAGGAAACAAACCGTGGGAGATGATCCATATAGACCATTATGGACCAATTAATGCAGGAAGGGCTAATAAATATATATTGGCGGTGGTTGACGGATTTTCAAAATTTGTTAGACTATATACAGCAAAGACAACAAGTACGAAAGAAGCGATTAAGGCATTAAAAGATTATTTCAGAGCGTATAGTAGACCTAAGTTCATTGTATCGGACAGAGGGAGTTGTTTTACTGCAAAAGAGTTTGATGAATTTTTAAAAAATGAGGGAGTAACGCATATTAAAATAGCAACGGGTTGTCCGCAAGCAAATGGTCAGGTGGAAAGGTTGAATAGAGACTTGGGTCCGATGATGGCAAAAATGGCGGAGCCAGAAAATGGTTTACATTGGGATGTTATTATAGAAAATGTTGAATATGCAATAAACAACACACAACACAAAAGCATAAAGAAATTTCCAAGCGAAATGTTATTCGGATTACAACAGAAAGGAAAAGTTGTTGATGAATTAAAAGAAAAATTAGAAGAGTTTACACAGGTGAACACGTGTGATAAAAGAAATTTAGAAAATATAAGAAAGAGTGGAGAAATATATCAAAAAGAAGCTCAAATCAGAAATGAAGAGCGGATTAATAAAAAGAAGAAAGTATCAGTAGAATATAAAATAGGTGACTATGTCATGGTAAAAAATTTTGATAGCACACCAGGAGTTTCAAAAAAGTTAATACCAAGATATAAAGGGCCTTATAGTATAGAAAAGATTTTAAAAAATGATAGATACTTGTTAAAGGATGTAGAAGGCTTTCAATTATCTCGCAACCCGTACGTTGGTATCTGGAATAGCCAAAACTTTAAGCATTGGATGCGAAAATAGGCAATAAGCATTAGTTATAAAGATAGATACACATATAAAAAGACAGAGATCGGGAGCTCTCTTTGTCAGGATGGCCGAGTTGTAATAGGATAAGAGCATCATTGGTAACCCTAGCCAGGGTATTATAGTGTCACTATCTATGTTAATTATAACAGTACGATAAGTAAATATCGATAAAGAAAAGCGGCTGCAGAGAAGAAGTGGAAGGCAGTCTCTCTACAGTACTAGCAGTAAGAGGACGTGTTGTTAAAAATAAAAAGGCAACCCGAACATAAGTTAAATCAACAAAGAAAATCATACTATTACAATATAATAGCATATATTTTAATCGTATTTAATCTCAGTATTCTATCAGCATTCAACTCTAAGTAATATATCAAAATATTTATATATGTATATATATACATATATATGAATATTATTTGAACATAGCAGTTAAATGGCGAACACCTATTGGGAGTACGTAAAATTTTATACTTGGTCTCCTGTTAAGAGATTTGTGTGCTCGAATATTACAAATAAAGCTAATACAAATTATCGTTAAATATTACAAATTTGGTTTGTGCGAGAATGTGAACGTAGCCGGCTGACAATATAATAGATAAAACAAATTCCAATCTACCCGAAACAGGGCCCTCAGGATCATCTCCAATGCTTAACTACACCACACCCACTAAGAGAACCGAAAGAAACTCAGTGTGCCTTGGGTATAACAAAAACTTATTAGATTAAGCAAGTCCTATTAAAATCTTCACAGGTACACCAGCACACAGGCTATCAAACTGCTCGGAAACAGCTCCTATACAAGAAGGCTCAAAAGACTTTACCCGCTTGACCTCCCCCGTGGGGTTAACACTTTAGCTCGTTTCTCTTCTCACTCTCAACAACACTTAGTTAACAGCCTGGTCAATGAATTGACAATTTTCTCGTTGTTTGTAAAATTAGCTGATGGTCTCACAATAATAGGTTGCAAATGTTACCACTGACATATTCCCAAACAAAAGTCGATAACTTTTCAATGCAATACGTCATTTTAAAGCACTATATCTCTTGAGATATGCCTGAATATGCCACGCTTTAAGGAATCTATTAACCTACAAGCTAAATATCTACAGCCAGACGTCAGTAATCGAGTGGAAAAGCTACCAAGGCCTTAAATTTGTGACCATTTAAGCGTCTTGCTATGCTCCAGCTGAGCCACAATGATGTCAATTAGTCAAGTGGCTTTAATGCTTCGATAGATATATAAGGCTGCGTATTTAAAATGGGGATGAAGTAGCATAACCCAAGCTAATCACTTAAATGTTCGATTTCTTTGAATTTTGAACACTTTCAACTGATTTTGAAGTGGCCAGAAAACTGGCTACAACACATTTGTATCGGGTATCATTGTGTCTGAGTAGGTATAATGACTGCCACAGTTGGTAGTCATAGCATGTGGTTAATTGGCATGCACTAATAAATCATTAAACATGTTGTGTGTGGTTATCGTTAACCAGCGTTAACGCGGCGTATACATAACAAAACGGGCGGCAAGCTAATTTGCATAAGCGTATCTAATAAATCCCTAGATTTGCATATCCAATGGCCTAGTTTACACAAAATTGGCAAAGAGGCCACAAATCAGTGCTGGCCGCGTATAATTAAGCTGTCAACATAATTAAATTTATCGCATTTATGGAATACTTTAGACATCGCCATTGCAATTAAGCGCCCTTCGCTTGACCAACGCTTCGGCTATTTTATGGCAGTGGAAAATTGCTTACAAATGGCTCTGATAGACATACTCGCCGCTCGTTTACATGGAATATTTACTAGTTGCTTTATATCGTTTAGAGTAGAATTTATATTGATATTATTTATGTCTGGTTGTGGTCGAACAAATTGCACAACTCAAATTTGCTATGCTTTTCCTTGGCAATAACAATAAATATTGTGGATGGCCTGGTAAGGGCGCAAGCATGGAAGTTTAATACACTCGTTACCAAAACTATATTTCTTGTGCTTGCTTATTTATTTGCAACAATATTCTAGCACAGTTTTCTGTAATTTTTATTTCAAGTTCTCTCTTGAGATTGTCATTCGGTTTTGTACAGATTTTAATTTTAGATTGAGAGCGAGTTTTTAAACTAAATGTTTTCGGCTTAAGGCTGCACAAAATCAATATACTTTCGATAAATAAATAATTATATTTTTCTGTGAATGGAAGACATGACTGGTATCTGATAGGAACATATTCATATTTGCCATATCAAGTATTCCTTTGTTAGTTCTTTGGAATGTTTTCCGTTCAAAGAATGTTAGTTGTTAGTTGCATTCATTTGCTGAAACTCCTTTTCAACAATTTACATTTTGGTTATTTAGCATTGGGTATAACAATTGTTGTTATATTTCTATTCCACTACGTTAAATGTTTGCATTCATGTCGGGTTATATTCTCTATTTTTTATGACTTCCAAATATTTAGTGCATTATCCAATTAGGGGCAACTTGTCAAGGTGTAAGACCACAAAATGTGTTGGAATTACGTTTTGAATTATGCAGGCTTTAATTCACTTCTAACGTTACCACATAACAGTGGACCAAGGGGGGTAGAATTTCATGTTGATTCTGGCATTGTATGATTGTAACTTGAGCATGCGATTGAGTGTGTGCAGTGCCACTCGAGTGCAGTCAGAAAACCAAAGCGACAACAAATAGCAAACAAAACGTAGCATACTCGGAGGCGTTCTTTGAAGCGTGCCACACATGCAAATGCATTGCAAAGGCATATATAAAATGCAAACGCGCCTTGCCCCCGTCAGCATTTCATGCTGCCATTCCAGCCCGTTGCCCATTTACGTGATCGTTTCCAAGCGCAACTGCAGTTGCATGCCGCAAAATAATATATTCTCTATGGATGGCAAATGCTGGCCACGAGCGCCCAAAACCAAAATCATGATTACGCGCGCATTATGGCAAACATTTTGCACGGGGACCTGAGTTGAGTTGCAATTTCCTGCCAGCCTCATAATAACCATAAACTTTATTAGTTTCTTGGTTGCTCCTCTTGCGACCTCTTGTACAGAGCGCCTAATTTTATTAAAAACTTTCGGTTGTGTGTGCTTTCGGCTGTGGGTAGGGCTGTGTTCGACCAGGTGAAACTTTCGCTGCCATCAGATTTTTGTTCTAATGCTTCGAAATTCATTTTCTTGGACGCCCTCTCTTTTTTTTGTTGGCCAAGTTTTTCGCTCCGTGCCTCATTAAGTATAAATAAACGAAACCGTAAACGGAATTCGTGCAGCACAACTTTTAATGGATTTCACATAGGTGAGAGGCGTCAAAGGATTGGCTAGGTGCCGCCATTAGAACACCTTTCACAATTACGGACTGCATTCATTTATATTTAGTTTGTGTGCCATTCTAGTCTTGCTAAGAGCTCTTGACCTTGATGTTGAATGGATTCTTGAATGTTAATTTTTAATTTCATGGATTGCAAATACATATATGAATTATAAATAACAATCTATAAAGTGGCATGAAACGCAACCAAGTTTTATTTTCTGCTAACTAGTGGCCCATCTACAATTTTTCAGTAAAACAGATATACTGAATGACTTCACTTATTAGAGGTCAAAAGGTTATTTTCTCATGACAGATGTGAGACATGACATCGTTCCAAGAAACGAGGACGAAAATCAAACAGCCGAAAGTATATTGAAGAAACCTAATCTAAACCTGTAGATTAAGAAACACGCCAATTAATTATATTGAAATGTCCTTCAATGAAGTGGAGATCACGGAAGGAAGCCTAAGGAATATTAGTTAAGTACTGGCTATGTAGAAAGGAAAGATGCTTTTCTTTTTTATAATTTAATATAACATTTTTTTATGATTTTCGTATCAGCTCAGAACCAAACATACAAATGTTTGCTAATGATATACTCGCTTTAGGGCAATGCAATTAACAACCGACCCTTTCGACTTGCATGAAGGCCGTTAAACGGGAGTTGGGTGTGCGAATCAGTCAAATCAATGCGAGTAGATTGACCTTTCACATCAAATGTCACTTAACAACCTTTATATATGCTGTTTTAAATTGCGTAAATTGCGGACACAGGCCCCTCAACCCACACACAGTTTATGTAGTAACCACTCAAATCGTTGCCACAACGGCTGAAACGCAAAAAAAATAAAAATGAAAATAACTTTTTTAAGTGACAGGCGGTGCTTTGTAACGTCCTGCGCTTTTGTTGCACACAGCACCGACCCAGTGCACAATTATTAACTGCCAGCGTTCAGAGGCAAAAAAATTATGACCAAAACCACGTTAGTTAGAATCAACGGCGGTCATAAAGGCGGCCAAAGCCAAATGCCAAGAGCACAAAAGCGACCGACATTGTGTGGCTGAGCTTCTGAGTGATGGACACCGTTGAGAAAAACGTGAGACAGGGATGGAGTAACAAAAGGATAAGCAAGTCCTTTTACTGTTGACGCCAGACCACTTTCTTGTCCAATAAGCTTAGAAGCTGCACTTGGTTTGTTGACTCAGCAGTTCCACAATGCGCAGCCACTTGAACTTCCTTCACAGAAATCAAATAAACCTCGTTTATTGGATACAGGAAACAACTTTCACCTTTATTAAATTATATTGATTATTTTATATACGATTTCAATTCAGCTTTTTTCTTATATTCATATATTCCTAAATATGATCGCTCAAGTCTATTCGTAGAAATTGAGAAAAGCATGAAAGAACATCTATATTCGGAAAGACGTAGATCAATAAGACACAAGGCTTTAACTACTTATATGTGAGGAGAATATAAAAGCTCATTTCCATACATAGACTCATTTTTCATATGTATGCATTTGTATTCAGTCTTTCCCAAGCCGAAAAGCAACTAACAAACATATTTTAAAGATAAAACTTTAAAAAGTTCAATACTAAAATGAAGGTGAAGGTATCTGCCCTAGAAGCTCTTGACGAATGCATTCATACTTATTTTTTATGCAAAACAGCAATAATGGTAACTGCTTGCGATAAGCGGAAAAAATGGAAATGTTTGATATGATGGCTTACTGCAGCTGCAGCTGCTGTGGTAGCGTTGGTTTGTCTGACCTTTGACTTAAAATTCACAAAAATGTTGTAATTACTTGGAAATTTACGCGGAATCAGAACATGAATAAATCATGTTGTGACAGGTGCAATTGGATAACCGAATTACGGTTGCATGAGTTTGAAATTCAGTTAATTAAAGTTAAACATATGCATTATTTAAATACCATTCAGTATAAAGCTTAACAGTCATTATTCAAGTCTAACTAGGTGTGGCAAACTGAACTTGTTTATTTGCTTAAAAATGTGTTGCCAAATATTCGCTTTACCTCTCGCTAATAAAACACCTGACAATCAGTTGGTTTGTGGTAATTATTTAAAAAGCAAACAAAATTATGCCATCACCATCCGTTCGACTTCTCTACCCCGACTGCAATTGCCGTTAACGACTGACCGACTGGTGTTAATTTAATTATATAATAAATAAGTTCCGCACATAAACCAAAAAATATAAAAAAAAAATATATGGGAAATTCCAACATGAAAACACGAAACTTTACTGAGGGTAATTGAAAGGAAAATGAGAAAACGCATACGGCAGGACGAAAGCCCGCTTAGTTTATTTAATTGCAAATTGAGTTTTAAGCACGCAAATGCAAAAACATTTCACAATTCGTTAGCCAAGTACAAAGTACATTCAAAAACAACGATGAGTTATATGGTAACATAGAGAAGCTTTAGAGCTGATGCACGTAGAAGCCATACAAATACATAACTCTTTGTTTTTAATTTGTTTTTTTTTATGATATTACATACATTTTAAGGTTTTTTTAAGAATATATTATCTATATAAAAATATTCAAGAATGTAAATAAATAAAACAATTTTGTGTTAATATGTTTCTTTCCGATTTATTTCTACATAAGTCCGTTTGTCGTGACTGTCTGACGGCTCAACCCATTAAAGCTACGAAACGTACATTTTCACTGCAGTAACCTTTTCTAATTAAGGAAAACTTAAAACTTAAAACGCTACATAAAGTCTTCATGAATATGTTTCAACGGTTTTGGAAATTCTACCCACAGCTGTGTTTTTTGCCACCACCCGATTGATTTCAGGCTTATCTTCAAAGTTCGGATGGAAAACTTTGTTTTTAGTTTTATATATGCATTATATATGTTATATGTTATATATATACATGCATATATACTTATATGCGATATAGATATAGAATATAGAGAGCAGATTTTTTAGATTTTTGCCCTTTTCTTTATCGAAAATAATATTAATATACGAATACATAATATATATGGAGAATATTTAAAATGTGCACTTACCGCTTCGTTTCTGTATCGGGTTTGCCATATGCCCGTACAAACGACTCAAATCGATGGCACTCGCCGTTGCCTGGAGCAACAGCAGCGAGAGAATAAATGTTGGCCAAATCAAACGTCGCTGGTCCATGGTCAATGGCATGGAGGAGGACATCCTGCAGCTGTTTCTCTTGCCGCCTTTTTATGTACTTATTTTGCTGAGAACGTGCCGAAATTAAAGCACTCGCGTCGGTATATGTATTTTGTAATCTGTATCTATATCTGAGTCTAAGAGGTGCACGAAATAGAGGGAAAACTTTCAGATGCGCACGTTTGCCGCTTTACTCGAGTGTTTGACAAAGTTTTCTAGTTAGTTTGTGTTTGGGCCGCCGCGTCCTTTGCAGCAGCTGAAGGGGACCCCAGCACCGGATCGGTTATGTTTGGTTTGGTTTGGTTCGTGTTACGGCTGTCACTCTCACTTGGACTCGTTGACTCCGTGGACGTTTACTTTTTCTGGTTTCACAGATGGGTCTGATTGAATTATTGTTGGCACTTCTGCTGCAGTAGCTCGTTCTTTTGCTCTGCGCTCACAAAGCTATGCTAATCGCCTTCTAATGGAGTTATACGCACCAGAAATAAGATTTATTCCTTAACTTACTTTCGTTACGTTGATTCGATATAATTATTTATCGCTAGATACGTATTTAATTCGTGCATTTATGTTTGCGCTTTTTGCTACAAGCCGTTTTTCTAAAAGCCGTTGGATTTAGTTTACTTTTCTAAAATATTTCGGATTCGCTTTCGCTTAAACATAAAATCGAAAAGAATTTGCAGGCAAACAAATATTTTGTTTTAGTCGACTTTTTACATTTTTCTACACTGTAACGAGAAGAACACAGAAAACCACGTTAGTACATTTTTTTAAACAATTGTAGGAATTTTTAAGTAGGGATTGTGTTTTTTGTTTTTTAGCGTATATTTCCAGACCTCCATACAAAATATAACGGAAAGCTAACTAAAATGAAATATATAATTTAAAGGAAAATAAAGAAAGGAGAGGAAAATATGTTCCCTCTTGGATATGGATCAGATATTGATGAGATGGGCGGAAGCAATAAAATAAATAATATAAACAAATATGAGCTTGTGTCATTAAACCAAAACCAATGATTTTTCGACCCAATAAACATAAATTGAACAAACACACATTTAATTGGGGCATTAAGAAGTTCACACCACATTTTCAACTCGCACGCAATATAAATATATATATATAAAGATATGGGCATATATATATAAGATAGTCGCCATGACATGATATGAAACAGCGTTGGGCGAGTGTTGGGCAATTTACATGGCAATGTCGTCTAATCGGCTTAACAAAGCTTAACAATATTTCGGTGGTACGAAAAGTTGAACAACCCTTTTGCTTGCTTCTGAACACTCGCTGAAGTTACACACACACACACACACACACAAGCCCACGCGCATACACACACATGGCATATACACATAATATGCTCTAGCCATACTTGAGCGCCTTTTAATGACTCTCTGGAGCACCCAAAACACATACGCAGCAGCGGCAGAGGGAAATGGCGTTGAAGGAAAGCAAGTAAAAACCAGACCTTTAATTATAGCCAAGCTGAACCCTTTTTTTTCTTGTGTTTTGTTTTTTGGTTAAGAGCTAACACAAGCAGACAACTTTATACAAAAGTCAAGCCCGAGGAAGTGGCAACTTTTAGCATACTTTTTGGAGCAATCAAAAATGTAACGTCATTTTTGCTCACTTTATTTAAACAAGTAGACAAAGTTTGCTTCGGTATTACGGTTCCACCGACTTGCACAGCTTGTAAAAAATGTATAAAAACAAGAAGCAAGCGTCAGCATTTTAATTAGTCAGTTTGCCTTTTCTAATAGAACTTTCTTATTTTTTATGTGTTCGTTGATATTTTTGTTGACTTTTTTTTTTAGACAAAAATTTATGTTGTTCTGGGACCAGTGGCATTTTTAGTGCCAATGTTGACGTAGGTCCGTCTGGTCAAGGCAATGCTGCGGCCTTTCTTTTTTTCTTTGAGTTCTAATTGAAGTTGACAAATCCTCAGGGTGAAGGGTCAGCACACAGTGTCTAACACAGCTGCTAATGAAAATTTATGTGGCTTGATGTATTCCATCGAAGTTTCACTTGCTTTTCACAGCCAGCACTTTAGGAGAACTCTAAAGTTTATCATTGTGCCTTTAAAAACAGCTTTGAATTTTGGTTAAATTTTTGCATTTAATTTGTTTTTGCAAAACAGCAGTCTTTCAAAATTGAATCAGAATATAGCATTGAAAATAAATTGTCCCAATATTATTAATGATTGATTGATTGGATTGCTGACTGGGAAGAACTTATTGATAACATAAAATATGAAAGGAACTTCGGCTGTTAATGAAGTTTTAATGTCCAAAGGGGGAACAATAGGCCTTGCGGGCAGCCAATAATGACAGTAGCTGGCAAGTGAAGAGTGCAATACCCAAAATATGTTTGCCTAAAATCTATCTGAACGATATTGCGCAATTTTTAATGATCTCTTTGCTGGTGTCCGAGTACAAAGTTAAAGTTTATATGCATATAAAAGGGAGCTAACACATAAGAAAGTCTATCGAGATTTTATAATCTGCAAGACAAACTCAAAATGGAGCTCAAACGTGAAATTTTTGTTGATTTCCAGTCGGGCTCTGACTGTCCAGATAGTTAAAGCTGGATTTTTTAGGAAAATTGAGTTGGACGATAGATACTTTTACCGGGTATATACGCTTAAATAAACCCAATATACTCTTTTTTACCCAGTTGAGTATGGACAATAGGACAAACACAAGCAAAAAAAATTGCAGACAACTGAAACCTCTTTGTACAGTCGAAAGCATAAAGCCGAAAAGTCTCATGACAATTCGCTGGCAAGCTTTGCGCACATCAAGACGAAGCCAGAATTCTTTAATAAACTCTAATGAAAGTTTTGTGCAAACGATTTAATAAACAATTCGAAGCCGAGTAACAAACAGATGCTTTTGCCGCATTCAACGTCTGGGGAAACACAACTTGCGACTAAATTAGATACACCAGAGACGAAAGAAGCCAAATATTTTAAGACGTGTTTGCCGTTTGCTGTTCCGAGCAAAACTCAAGAAAAACCACATGGCTAAATATTAGGATAGGCCACAGGGGCATAAAGAAGCGCAACCAGGCGAGCCATAAAGTAGCAAACCAAGCCAGCTATGTGACGTGGCCAAAATGTTGCCAAATAAGGCGGCGCAAATTGTTTAAAAAAGTAGCGAGACGTGGCCAAATGAGTGAGTGCAGTTAAAGACAGCAGATCAAACTATCTAAGCGCATTTTCTGTGGCAACAAAAAAAATATATGGAAGGAAGAGGCGAAAATAGAAAGCCAATTATTATACAAAACATAATGCGATGTTAGTTTTAAATATGCATTAACAGGGTCTTTAAATCTTTTTATTTTTTTTTTACCCAAAACAGTTGCTGGATAAAATGCAAGCAAACTTAAAGTAATGCTCCAACATGGGGTGTTTTTAAGGGTCATAACTTTGGGTTACTGCTGGGTACCTTCAAAGTTGAAAATGTATAAAAATAGCTGCAGAGTCAGCTGCCGAAATCACAAACAAGCGCTCATTTGCATAATATGTAAGTATAATAATATACGAAGAAGCAAAGCAGTGACTGCCCACAACAACAACAACAGCAACCAGAGAAAATGTGAGCTTTATTTTCGCAGCATTTTTCCAGCCTTTTTCATATAATTTTGTAGCGCTGGCGATGAGATTTTCCGAGTCCGACGTTACGTTTTCTTAATGCATAATTTAACAGGTGCCTTTGCTGAGCGGTGCGGGCCAGATGAGAGGCATAGCAACAGTGGGCCCGCACAAAAGCAGGCAACAATCAGCAACTGCGTGTTGTTATTCAAAGCACAAAAAACACCAACAACACACAAACAAACACACACACACACACACAGCAAGACGGCGGATGAATAAACTGCAGACTAACGAGGCTAGAACTGAGGCTGAGCCAAACTCTGAGGTAAATAATGTTCAAAGCGACTGTTCTTAAATTCAATTCCTTAACACACTCGCACACTCGCACACCAAACACACATAGACGTGGCTATATGATATTTTTGTTGTCAATTTTTGTCACTTGATTTGGTTTGTAGCGCGAGGTTTTCTTTTACAATGTCACTACCAAAATGGGCTTCACATTTATATGGTATATTTTATTACAAAGGCACACACTGACACACACAAGTGCGCAGACACACACACATGCACACACACACACACACACACAAGAAGGCAGACAAAATAAAAAAGGCGCCAGTTGGAAATACGCGGCCACAAGAAAAACAATTTTGTAAATTTATGTAAAAATTTCCATAATATTTGTTTTTTATGCATTTCGATTTGCTAACACTGTGTAAGTGTGTATGTGTTTAATAATATTCGGTTACAGTACGTTTGAGTACGAGCCAAAAAACTCGAACAACTATTTACAACTCCGCTTGAGTGTAAGTTTCAAACTCGACTGAAGCGTTGAGCACATTGCGTGCGGCTTTTATACTCTGCATTCCACTCAAATGACCGCCACAACTGAGCGTAACTCAATCGCCTACGCGTTGCTCGTCCTGAGCGAATCGCAAGCAACTCGTGCCCTCGTGCGGCCTGCTCTTCGACTCATGACTACTCCGACTGTTGCTACAGTTGTTGCTTTTGGTTGTGCGTTGTGCAAGGGCAATTCGAATGGGCATAAATTACAAGTTTCCAAATTATTGAAAGTTTTCGGTATTTATGGAAATATGATAGGTATATTGGTATTTAAGTATATTGGCAATACAGAGCATTTCATTGGCAACACATTTAAATTCACTTTGATACAAGTAATAATAATGAAAGTTTAAATTTCGATAAAAGAGTCTGAAGTGCATTATTCTTTACCCTAACGAGGAATCACTTACGATAAGGCACAAAGCATCACATCTAATAGATATACTCCGGAAATTACCAAACTCACTTGGATTAGCGAATCGACTCTTTAGATAATAATCTACCTCGTACATATTTTACTTTGCGTCTTCTAAGAACCCAAGTAGAACGTTGCAAGTGACTCAACCATGATCATAACGGCAACCAATTAAAAATACCGGCTAAAAGTAATACTAATAATAAAAATAAATTCTTACTAATGTAAAAGGGGCTTAGTGGATGGCATATCTATTGCCGTACCATATATTCATATTCAACTTTTTCTTCCAGTGGAAAATTAACCTAAATGCGGCGGTAACCAAGGAAGCCAACCGCCAAGTACTCAGCCTCTAGATACAATAGATGAAACCATTCGGCTCCTAATCTATCCACAAACAATACTTAAGAAAACTGCAAGCTGCTCAGAATAAAATTCTGAAAGTGATATTTAATCCGTCATCCGTCGATTCAACAAAATCCCCGCATAAGAGAGTCCATGACCTCATCTCTCGGTCTGCAAACAAATTCGCATTAAATCAAACTAATTTAATGCACAATCCACGTGTTGATAGGTTATTTACCCTTTAATTCCCGATTAGTTGCAATGAAGTCGTTCCCAATAACCTTTGGTATTTAACTTAGATATATTTATCTTCAAAGTTTTCTGTTCCTTTGGGTTATTAATAATTGTGCATTTAATTAAGCTCAACTGTAATATATCATATTAAAGAGAATCAGAGCTTTGGTTTAGCTAGGTTTAATTGAAAAGAAGCCAATTATTTAATTGAATTAAACTTGTTGGATCCGTCCCACGCTTCATTCAAAATAAAAAAGAACTCAATTTTAATAAAAACATATTTTGATGCCGCATTTCAACCATAATTTCCCAACAATCGGACTATAAATATAAATATCGGACTATGGGTGCGACTTGCTTACATCTGAACAACCTCTAAAAACTAAATAAATAAAGATACAATTGCCATGAGATTGACAGACATATCTAATTTGACAAGTTATCAAATATACATGCATATATACAATAGGGTAACACAATTCAAGGACCCTCTGCAAGGCGATATCTGCAGGAAAAAGCGATTGAGGAAGCTGATAAGCACAGCATATCAATTAGCATAAGACCATAAATGAGGAAACGCAACTCTCAAGGTCGCTAGTCGTTAGCATTCTAGTCCTGGCCCAGTCATCAATATACTTCCATGCGCATCCACTAAATATGCTATTAATTAAAGCAACAAATATTAATTAGTGCCGAGTGTCTATGTGTGTATGTGTGAAGCTTTTGTTTTTGTGGATTTCCTGGTAAACGAAAAAAAAAAACACACACATGTTCATGTAATAAAACCCAATGTGTTCTTATAATTTCAGCCAGCAGCAAAGAGCCACTCGCTGAGTGGAAAGTATCAGGGAAATTGAACAAGAAATTACTCATAGAAGAGCACGCCGGCTGCTACCCGCCCCGCCCTTTTTGCTGCCCACGCAAACATCTCTGGCATAACTAGGTGAATCCATGCCCAATAGATTGCCAACCGGGTCCCTTATATGAGCGCCCACTGCTCCAAGGGTAGCGCTGATTCGCTCTAGTCAAAAAGCTCGAGGGGTATTCAGGGTGTGCTATGAAAAGCGTTGGCGTTTCACTCAAAACTGAGTGGAACCAGGTTGAGCCGAAGAGAGCATGTTAGAGAGAGAGGGTGGACATAGAGTGAGAACGTTTGCGCGGCTTGTTTGTCTTTTGGGCCCTCGGACTTGTAATGGCAATATTTTTAAGAGTTCAACTGGGAGTTTGTACTTGCTTCCAGATGAAAGGGAAACTTTCTTATAGATGTGTAAAATGTTAAGCTGCGTACACACATGAAGTAAAAACTTATTTTTAAAGATGCAAATAATTGCATATGTGGTCCCATTTACATAATAATGTACATTTATACTCAAGCTTCACGGATACATTTTTGAAAGATTACTTCCCAATTAGCTGTGAATGATTTTAACAGGCATACTTTCAGAAAACAATAAAATCTTCAATTATAAGCCGTAAAGTATGCCCTTTTAAAATAAATATTAATATACAACTAGTATATATGTTTTTGAGCATACAAACTTAATTTATCTAGAAATTTTGGGAGTGATAAATCCTACAATTATTTGAGCCCGCTCATCCGCAGCTAGTTAATCAAGAGAATCTATATCTTATCCAATTTTAGAGCTAAAGACACCAAATTTGAAAGGGGAATTACTGGGCCCACTTCGACACGCTTGTCGAAAGTCTTAACATTTAAAAGTAACTTCCCCTTGAAATCCCATAATCAAGTTTTTGGTTTTTACGCAGAACACACTCTAGCAAATTATTATTAATGATGACAAGCGTGTTATGAAAATTGGCTTAAGCTGTGCGTAATAGATAAAGAAATATTTCATTAGGCAAGCCATCATTTGTTTAAGACTTATTCGTCAGTGTTTCTTGTATAAAAGTTTTGTTTGAACCGTTTTTTTTTATAATCCCATAAAAGGTGTTGGAATTTCGTCTCTGACTCCCTACGATATATATATTGTTGATCAGTATAAATAGGCGATTCGATAAAGCCATGTCCGTCTTTATGTATTTCTGTTGCAAGCCTTATATAGCCGGATCGGACCGCCATTTCTCATGGAAACGTTCTGTCAAAAGTTAGGTATTGTAAAAAAACACATTTTCTTGTTTGGAATATGAGCCATATCTTTAGGATTTATCAGTAGAAAACTGAGTTTTTCTAGGGAAAATGTTTTTCAAAAAAAATTTCTGCAAAAACTGTAAGCTATAATTATACAAAGGTTCTTTCTTTCTGAATTGCTCGGCTCCAAACCAATTGCCAACTTAGTGAGTGTTGAGTGTTTAGTTGAACTACAAATTGGCAATTCATAATTCATTTAATATGATAGTCAACTAATTAGCATGCATATGCAATTACTATAGGGGCAATAATTATAACGCTCCACGCCCTATAAAACGCCAAACAAACTGACACAAACACCTCAGCTAAGAGCTGTCTACATCAACATGAATTATTACATTCTCGTCTCTATAATTACATTAGGCTTCGGCTCGTTGGTCTCTGCAAAGCTGGAAGCTCACAATCCATACCGTCGTAATTGGGAGCTACTGCTGCAGGAGCCCAGTTCAGGACCTTATACAAAGAACGATGCTGCTCCAGTGGAGGAGCTTTGGCTGACCCAAAGACTTGATCACTTTGACGGGCTGAATAATAAAACTTGGCAAATGGTAATATTAATCAAAAGATTCAATTTTGATCACAAGACTCTTTTCCTATAGCGTTATTTTCGAAATGCCAAATATCATAGACCTCAAGGACCCATTTATATATTTTTGGGCGGCGAGTGGACCATAACACCGGGTCTACTCAGCACGGGTCTAACCCATGATATGGCCGTGGAAAATGCGGGAATTTTGTTCTACACGGAGCACCGATACTACGGCCAAAGCTGGCCATACGAGTAAGTCATTTAGCATACAATATTATTAAATACCTCGTACATTTAGTCTTTCCTATGCAGAAATGACAGTCTGTCCTTAGAGCATCTGAAACATTTATCCCTGCATCAAGCCCTAGCCGATCTAGCGCATTTCATACGATACCAAAAGTCACACTCCAGCAATCTAACACATTCCAAAGTCATCCTAGTAGGTGGTTCATACTCCGGCAGCATGGCAGCTTGGATGACGCATCTCTATCCAGAACTTGTTACTGCCAGCTGGGCGTCCAGTGCTCCGCTGCTGGCCAAGGCGGATTTCTACGGTAAGAAGATAATTGACTGTAATAAATAGTAATATTTAAGTCTGTTACATATCAGTTTTTGTTAAGAATTGCACTTAAGCCATATAACATTAACTTAAAAGAAACACAAAACCCATCTCAATATTGTTAAAATATTTGATATTTTTCCAGAATACATGCAATTGGTTGAGAACTCTCTTAACCTGAGCTATGGTAACAATTGTACACAACGAATAGAGAGGGGTCTTAACCACTTGGTGAAGCTATTCAATACGAATGAGACAACTGAATTATTAACAAGTCTGAATGCCTGTCCGAGCTATGATGCAAATAATTCGCTGGATCGCATGACCTTCTTCAGCGGCATTGGCAATTACTTTGCCCTAGTTGTACAGAGTTACAGGTGGGCCTTGTACATTGGCGATGAGTACGATTGCTTAACTACTAAACTTCTTTAAAGTGCCTACATTCCAGCGCTGTGTGAGACGCTCATGTCGCTGCACTGCAGCGATGAGGAGGCCCTGCAAAAGTTTCTACAGCTACTCTATTTGGATGGAAAGCGGTTGGGTGAATACAACAACTGTCTGGACTTTAGCTACCAGTCAATGTTGCAGCTGTTTAGCGAATATTCCGACCGCAGCTCGGGCAGTAAGTCTTATTGTTTTTCCATTTTTCAAGCGCTGCGCTCAGTTCACTTGCAAACAAATCAAAACTTGCTTGCAGCACGCGCCTGGTTCTACCAGACGTGCAACCAATTTGGATGGTACACCACAACCAGCCGCATTAACACCACATCAACCAGCTCAACCTTTGGCCGTGAAGTGCCTTTGTGGTACTTTGAGCAGCTGTGCCATGATGCATTTGGTTCACGCCAGACTCCGGCAACACTTGCCTTGGGCATTGCACAGATGAATGCACAATTTGGTGGTCTCTCGTTTGACCAGAGCCTGCGTTATCGTGAGGTGGTCTTTACGCATGGGGAGCTGGATCCATGGCGGGCTTTGGGACAACAACGTGGCCGCCAGGCGCTGGTTATAGCAGGCAAGCAACTGGCAATTAGCCAGGTTAAATAGTGCATTAATTAATTTTCTTGCTGCGGCAGGTTACTCGCATGTGGAGGATCTGACCAGCATCAATGTGCGGGACAGTGTGCCCATGAATCTGGCCAAGCTGCGTGTCATGTCTTTTCTGCGGCGTCACATTGCAGCCATTTAGATGCCTTCGTACATTATTAAATAAATATCTTCTTGTCCACGTATTAGTCAGTTTGTAAATTCCTCTTTGCTGCAACCTCTCGTAGGCGTTGCGGCATTTCTTTTCTTGCCTCACTGGCCCTCGGTAAACAGAGACAAATTGAGTGACACTTGGGCGTAAGTGAGATAAGTGTTTCGACCCTCCAATGTACACATGTATATAATTATAAATATTGTAGATTGTTTGCTCAGCTCGCAATTTCTGTTGATTAGGAAAATGCACTTATACTTGTTTGTTAGCTTGCTATACGTTCAATAATTAATTAGTTTAGCGAAACAAGACCCAATGAATCCCAGCGTTCAGATTGCATTACCTACAAAATCAATAAATAGGAATCTTCAAGTTGAAATGATAGAACCTGCAGTCTGACTAAGCTTCGCATTGGCATTTTTATCGACTGTTCGATTGGTGACAAAGTTTTATTTTCAACAACAAAATCATTTTTAAAGATCTTTGTAATTCAAAGCACTTTGTTTCCAAGCATGTTTTGAATCATTTTTTACTCTATCACAACATTTTAATGCTCACCACTTACAGCGCATTATATTTTGCCTTTGCAATATGAAAATATAAGCAGCGACATTTACCCCTCAAGCCGGGCAAAGCTTATGCAGTTTATTCCAGGAAAATGTCACTGGCTCAAAATCCGTTTCATGCCAGCTCTGCGTATACGCAATGTCAATGCATTGCAGAAACAATGCCGCCAACCAGGACAGACACCATATAAAGTATTTTCACTATATTGCTGTAGAAAGAAATACAAGAAAAAAAAAAAGAGTAGACAGGAAATCAAACAAGGCGAACAGAAATAAATAGCGTTCGGCGCGGAAAGGCGAAAGCATTGGATCTGGCATTCTGGAGCCAATGAGTGTTATAGTACATTTCGAAAGGATTTCGCTTAAAATGGATGGCTGTATTAAATTATTAAAACCAAAGTAGCTTCATCGCGTACAGAGAGTGTGAATTGGGCCTGTACCATATGCATATGACGCCACCCGGCGCTACGGGGCGCTTAATGGCAATGGGACGCTATGAAAAGTTATTATCATTGGAGCACGTTGTCATGCCCATTGCCGTTTCCGATGTTTTTCTTGTGCGAAAATTGCAAATTGCTTAAATCGCACAGTTCATGTTAAGCCTCGACGACTTTCACTGTTGTTATTTCAGCTTCTGTTTTTGTTGAGCAGTTCGAGAAAAACATATTCAACATACGCCGAGAGCCTGGGCTGTGTCTGGCACATTTATTTTAAAATGCATCTGCGTAACAATTCATTTTCCATAGGCCACATATGCGGACCGCTCAATTGATGAAGAAGATGTTCCACTTTAGGCTCAGTCGCTATAAAATATTTCTCAAGTATTGGAAAAAAACAACTTCGACGCCACAAAGCATGTTATTATTTAGCCAATCACAGTAACTATTTTAAATCTAAGGAAATCTTTTAAAGCTCGTTTAAAATTTGATCACGTCTGTTTCGAGTTTTTTACGGTAAAATGGACTTGCAAAGAAGCTTATTCCATAACCTTTACCCTGCACCTATTGCCAGAGCAAAAGCATATCTGTATTCAAAAGGTAGAAACACTTTTTTTGAGTTTGACAATGAACTCTTTTTTTTTAAGCCATGTAAGGGAATAAAGCCAAATGTCATTAATATCACTTTTTAAAGCTGTTTTTGCCCTTTTTTGATATAAATTAATTATAATTAATTTCACCGTCAAGGAAGGAAGGAATTAAAGTTTACTTAAGTTATTTTAAGAATATCTGTAGCTGAGTAAAACAAAATAAGCTCGACAGCAACACACATTTTTTACTTATAAGGGTACATAAGTATTCAAAAACTTTGGATATACATATTGTTGCACAGCAAAAAATAAGACACACACACCATACAGACAAAAGGAATGGGAAATGCATTGAGGCTATGTTTCGAGTAAATCTTAAATGAACCTATTGACCTGACGGCTAAGGGAATTATTGCTTTAAAAAAATTAATTGCAAATAAAATCAAATATCAACTTTTGATTGCCAGGCAATTCAACAATGCAAAACAATGATTTATAAATGAGAAAATTTGAAAATAATATGACTTGTATATACCATATATATGGATCTACCGAGAGTAATGATAAAATAGAAAATAAACAAAACGTTCATGTCCTTTAATCTTATGCTGAATTCGTAAAAGTAAATGTGGTATTTGGTATCTGTCTTTAAACGCCGCGTAAACAAATTGTGGGGCTAAAAGAGTAAGTTTTACAAATGAATTTTGAAAAGTTTTTAATTAATTTTTATGAAAAAGAAAACAGGCGATGAAGCAATTGATCGCTTGAAAGCAACGAAAGCCCACGTATTGCCAGTTAAAAGTGTGTCTCAGTTCAAATGGTAGAAACTTTTGCTTATGTGGAGCATGCGCTCGGCGCAGCTCTCGCTCTCAGCGCAAGCTGGCTCTTTTTGGCTCAAAAGTAACGTCCATTATGAATGGCATCCTGTTGCTTGAGCCGACTCGTAACAGGTGGCAAGGCTTCGACAGCGCTCAATCCGCCAGGAGGCAGCTTTGATGGCGTAGCCGATGGCCAGATGGCAAATGGAACCAGCTTGGAGCTGCTTTAACAATGGCAGCCACCCCCGAAAATGAGCGGAAACTGACGTGTACTCGCAAAGTAACATTGAAACGCTTTCTGCGGACACCTTGACACTGTGACACACAAATACATTTGCAGGTGTTGGCGTCAAGTTCAAATTACAATGACAACAACAGCAGCAACAACAAACAGCAGTCCGTGCTTTAGAGTTGCCACAGCCTTGTCTCAGGGTTGTTACCTTGAATTTTGTTAAACGCACACATATCTCTCAATTTGGCAAGAGCTGTAATTTTTGACTCGGAGTTTGGCATTCAGGGCTAAGAATTAACTCCATGCGCAGCTTAAATTACAGCGCCAAGTGGATTAGCTTATTATATAAAAAACTTAATATTTGCATAAATGAAGGTGGCACACAAATTGCCAGCAAACTGATGGATTAAGTCAAGTGTCCCTGAACTAAGAAATAAATTAATTGTACCCGAGTACTTAGTTGATTAGTGTGAAACAAGACTTTCATACACTGGAACAATGGGGTATATTATATTGGTGTTTATTTATGTCACTCTCAGAAGAAGCCATTTTCATTCCCATTTCGGCTGTCCTTCCTTATGTCTGCAGCCTTTCGACTAGTTAGCTCTGTAATATTGTTCTTTCATCTTTAAAATCATTTATACCTGGCTGTTTTAGCCTCAGTGTCAAGTAGTTCACACACGCGTTTTTCGCGTTAGTTGCGTTAACTAATGGCAGTTATTTGGCTTTCTGGCTAATCGCTGGCACAAACTCAGCTTAAGTAGCTTAAAATAACTTAATGTAGCTCTTTGAACTTTCCACACACACGTGCATCAAATGCTTTAAAGAGCTCAAGGAGCGAAGGAGGAAACAGTTTGAACTGCCTGAGTGGAGACCGTTGACGCTCAACTCTCGCGGGTGCAGGACGATCGGAAAACTTTGCCCACTTTATCCACTAATCAGGATTATAATTTATATTTTACCGACCCCCGTTTGAGCTTCACCTGGCTGCTGACTCGGTTGCCCTTGGTGCGCTTAATTAGCCATGGGCTAATAATTTTCCTGATTTGAACTGCTTGGCAAGTGAACTTTAAATTGAGCGGACACGTACCGTTTTCGTTTTCTAAGATTTGAATTGGCCCAAAGGCATTACATAATTGCATAATATAAAAAAAAAAACAAGGAAGAGGTTCTTGTCGGGAGCTCCCGTCTAATGGAAACCCTGAACCCTCTTCTTCCAACATCAAATGCATATATATATTCTATTATATGTCAAGTTTGGTGACTCTAGCTCTTATTATTTACCAATTATGCCCAAAAAACAGGATATCGATATCGATTTTTATCGATTGCTTAAAAACAGAGAAAGTTATCGATTATCGGAAACAAACTCGATCTGCGCGGGCACTAGGAGCACCTACATCTACAATTTCAAGTCCAGATCCTTGCGTTCATACATACGGACAGACGGACAGACAGGCAGACAGATAGACGGACAGACGGACAGACAGACAGACGGACAAACGGACATACGGACATGGCTAGATCGAATCGACTATTGGTGCTGATCAAGAATATATATACTTTATGGAGTCGGAGATGCTTCCTTCTGCCTGCTACATACATTTGGATCTTGCACAAATAAAATATAATCTTACATTTTTTTTGGGTTCAGGGTATAAAAATCATTTTGGCGCATACTCTTTTTATCATTGGTTGAAACTAGTCTTAAAATGTGCTTAATTTTGAAATAACAGCGAAAACATTTAACGGCAACAACACTCTTAGATACAAATTGAGTTGTCTGTCTTTTGTATATGATTTTTAAGTCAAATAGAATTAGTAGAAAATTTGTTTAGGTAGAATAAGTAGAATTAAATTGCAGCAGCATGGAAGTAAACAAAACACGAACCGCCTTGGACAAAGAATTCGATGTGTTTTGGTCAAATGTCAATTGTTTTGTTGTGCTGAATTTTCCGTATGAAGAAAGATGTGAATTTGTAAAAAGGGCCAATAATTGCATACATGGAACGAACTTCGTACCATACATGCATTTATTTGCCTGTGATTTCAAATGTAAAAACCAATTTCAGGAGCTTGTCTTCGTGGCCATATTCTTCTTTGTATGTCTCGAGCTGGTGCTCTGCCTCGGCTATGCGGTCCATTATTACTACAGTCCAGCATTGAAGGTCGTTTCGCGAATGCTCCACATGAACGAGCATCTGGCTGGCGTGACGTTATTGGCTTTTGGCAACACAAGTCCAGAACTATTTTCTAATTTGACGTCTCATAAGGATAATGTACCTGTATTTGGCAATTGCCTCTCGACGGCATTGTTTGTGGTCATGTTTGTGGGAGGATTGATCTGCTATCTGTGTCCGTTCAAAATGAGCTCATATAGCATCGTCCGAGACTTACTTTTCTTGATATTAGGCGTGACGCTTTTGGAATATATGATATCCAGTGATGGGATGGTTTCGATTAGAGAGTGCTGCATATTAGTGCTAGTCTACATCGTTTATTTGGTGGTCAACGTGCTTGACCTGTATCTCATGCATGTTTCCACTAGATGTGAGTAGCGCACTTAACGAGTTCTTTCTGTATTTAGCTCACTCGCATAACCTTTTGTCAGCACTGAGAGTCCAAATAGACGCTCTGGACAGTATAGAAGACACACAAGATGTAAAACAGCAGCGCAAATCCCTTGAAAAGAAATACAACGTGATTATAGTCGATCAACGCGTGGATATTCTAAAGCGTGAGCAAGGTCCAATGACAGACGGTCCAAGTTTCACCTACATGACTAAGCGTCCTGGCCGACGTGCCAAGATTGACATGAGGGCCAATCGCAGAATTGTATATAATGTATTCCAGAGAAGAAACCGGCATCTTGTGAGAGACTTCTTCTACGCACTCCGGCCCGTCGATTTAGCTGATTGGCGCAAAGCCAACATGCTTATGCGTACCTTTTATATAACCAGGGCTCCAATTGTAATAATATGTGCGTTATATATACCCTTGGTGGATTATGAGAAGGAATTGAATGGCTGGAATAAGCTGCTCAATTGTCTGCAAATTATCATTAATCCGGCGATCACAATAACAATGGGCAATGCATTAATATTTAGAGAAAAATCGAGGCTCTGGTATTACACCATACCCGAGACTTGCAAATACGGCTTTTACTCCTTTGCGGTAACGGTGCCAATTTCCATATTTGTGTTTTGTCACTCGAGGACCGGTGCCCCGCCAGCATATCATTGGTTGTATACGATCTTGAATCTGACCGGATCTATGTTCCTGACATTCCAGTGTGCCTCCGAAATAGCACTAATAATCGACGTGTGTGGCCACATATTAAAAGTTGAATCCGACTTCATGGGTGCCACTGTAAATGCCGTAGCCAGCGCCCTCGGCGATCTGGTGACCAATACGTCAATGGCACTGCTTGGTTATGAAAAAATGGCGTATGCTGCAACCATTGGCAGTCCATTCTTTAGTGTACTCCTGGGCACGGGTGCTGTGCTAGCATCCAGGATATTAACCGGAGGTTCTGCCACAATTGAGAACATGCATGGCAAGTATGGTGAGAATGCGTTCGTCTTGTTGCTTCTCGGGCTCTTGTCAACGCTGCTGTGGACAGCGGTATTAAATTATAATTCTCGCCGTTCTGTTGGCATATTCTCCATGGGCATCTACCTTCTGTATTTAGTTTTTACCCTGCTGATTAGGTACGGTATAATCCAACCATATTTCTTTATGCAGTCTATCCAGTCCCCGATCCCTATGCAGAGGCAGATGCGAATCTATAGTCAAGACAACTAATACGCTTTTGATATCGAAAATTTATAGTAGCAACTGAAACAAATTTTAATGGTATACACACATAGTTAATGTATGTCCTCAGATACATTAGTTGCCATTTAGCATTTGATAGGTATATTTATGTATGTATGTATGTAATTTATATAAGAACCAAAATATAAATTTATAGACAAGAATCTGATGTCTTGTTAATATTGTGTTTGAAAGAGTTTCGCTCAAAGATCGACGCGTTCACACATACGGACAGACAGATAGTAACGGCTAGATCGATTCGACTATTGATGCAGACCAAGAATATATATACGATATGAGCTCGGAGATACTTTCTTCTGTCTGTTTCATTACCATTTTAACAACATTCATAGAGAATCACTAATATTACGGCAATTAAGAATATTTACAGGCATATTAACTATGTAATATGATTTTTATATCGGACTTTCAACTTTTTAAATAATACTATAACACTTTTGTCCATATTAGGTTCTTCATTGACCACTATAAAATATTTATATAGCTGTCCCGTGTTGATCTAGTCTAGTCTAGTCTATCTGCCTATGAGTATCAAAAAATGATTGGCACTAAATTGGAGACTATGCAAAATAAAGCGAAAAATAGCTTTATCGCGCAGAAATTTACATAAAATTAGGTTTACTCTTGCATGAATATATAGTTTATATTTGAAATATTGAATATGCATGTGTATAAGATTAAGAACGCTCTGAACAGCAGTCAAATATATATTAAAGAATCATTTAAATCAAGTTAGGCCTCGTCAGGCGCATTGTCCTTACCATTGATTGTCTTGGAGTCTGGCGGGTATTGGTTATTTTTCTTCGGCTTGTTATGCCATTTCTTTTTGATAAACGGCTTAGCATCGATTGGATTACGTTGTGAATGATCCGGAACACGATGTTGAATATATCCGGCATTTTTGTTGGGACATATGTTTGAGGTAGCATTACCATTCGACTTACTAGCTGTGTTGACAGGCAGATTCGCCTTCGTCTGCTGCACATCATTGGCAGTTTGTTTAGATTTAACTTGCTGCCAGCAGTCAAGTCGGTTGTTGTGCAATCCTGGATTCGGGGCATTGAAATGCATCTGATCAAAGTTTTTGCTGTTTGCCTGAGATGATGACGGTGCATTGTTATTCATTTGATATGGTCTTTGGAAATTCATATTTAGTCGCTGTTGAGGTCCAACTGGTCCTCGAAAGTTTCTTATCAAGAAATCAGTCCATCCACCCATAGCATAAGCTGTTCCATTAAATGGTGGTGCATATCCACAAATGTTGCTGTTGGCATTCAAATGCATTTGTCCAATTGATTGTGACAATTGTGCCACGCCCATTTTGTTTAGATGCTCACTTTGTCGTTTTCTCCAATGGTCATACAAATGAATCTTGAATTTGTTAAAATTATCTGTAATAAAACTGCACTGGTTGCAATGAATGGGCGTGGCCATACGCAATTCTTCCGCCTTATCGGCGGGCATAGGTTCAACAGATCCGTTGACGCGCAGAAGTGCGTATACAGCTTGAAAAGTTATAAACAAGTCTGTGTTAAAAGTGTTCCAGTGCTGAATGCGACGCATAAAGCTGGAATAGAAGTCATCCGAAATAATGTGCATATTTAAGCGATTCATGAACGCGTCAATCTTGAAGCCAACCCGAAAATTATTAGAGGGCAAAGGCTGCTGCTCAATGATTTCGTTAGCTAGATCCATCATGTGGTCCAGAAGGGGCAGATGCTCCCGTTTTAGCTGCAGATTGAATGCTTATATAATGTACAACAGGCATCTCACCTACATTCACTTACCGCTGTGACATTTTTAATGTCCTCTCTGGGAAAAATAACAAAATGATATTCCGCTTTTGGGCAATCCACATTACGCAGCACCGCGGCCCGATCGGTCTGAATAACAACGTCCTTCCCAGCTTCCATTTTTCGGGTGAGTTCGCCACGTTGAAATTCCACTAAATTCGCGTCCTCCTGCATCGCAACCAAAATGTATTATAAAAAAACAGCAACAAATCGAGCTATGGAACTGAAAACTTAGAATTGGCACACTCAACTGTTTGTGAATGCGACTAAACAGTGTTGTGAAACTGTGCGAACAAGTAACAAAACCAACAAGATTCCAATTGGTTCGGTTTTACTGCGTCACAAATGCAATTGCGATTTGGTGAAATGTGAATCCAGCTGACGTCACTATACCCAAACATATGCATATATATATTTATACTATAAGCACTTCAGTAAAATTAACTGACGTGGCTTTACAGTTTCCATGCTTATCATTTTCTATGTATGCCCTGAACTCATTCACAATGGGTAAAGACGTATAATTTTGGTGCAAATGTATATAACATGCCAATCCCATACAGTATATACATGCATATATTCTTTATCGGCATTGCCAGACACGTTGATCTTGCCATGTCCGTCAGTCTCTCCAAGAGATACCGAAATTAAATAGGTGCATTGACAACACTGGACTTGACAGCCGCAGCAAGCGGCGTACGTGCTTGTATGCATGTATATATATGTATACATATATATATATTTTTTTAATTAACAGGCAGTATATACCTTTGGCTTAATAATTATCTGATATGTTGTTACTGTTATCTAACAACTTTTGGCAAAGTAAAGATATGTATAAATAAAACAAACCTTGAATGTTAACAACGCCAGTTAAGCGCTCTTTCTAGGGTATCTTTTAGTGGACCCTATTTTATCAACATAAATGTATGTATGTACTCATTAGCGTACCGCAACTTAATGCAAGTACATATATTTGTTATAAGTTTAATAGCATTTCATTTTTATTGAGTTGCGTGGTCTTTGTTCTAAGTAGAAAAGTAATTATTGTGTAAATCGAGTACAAAATCATATTTTAAGAAGTAAATGTAACATTTCAACATTTTATTTAAATCTTTGTTTCTTGTATTAATGAGATTGATAATTTTAAATTAAACAAAAGATAATTCAACATTTTCAAAAAGTTATAAAAGGAAAATCTTGCCAACAAAAAAAAACGTAATATATCCATTTTGATAGACATTATCAAAATCGGTAATATAGTGTTATTTTTATAGGAAAATATTATGTATACATATACGCATATGTAATATAATAGATGAGAGCGAATATCCAGAAATTTTGTAATATCACTGGATTTTCGTTTTGTTTCTTAACAAATTTTTTCTTAAATGGGTTTCCTTTGCCTTTGCGCTCATTGCCTTGATCTTCAGAAAGAGCGTTGCAAACATTAACAGATTGTTGTTTCGGATCCATACTTTGCTGAGATTCGGATTTTGCGTTATGCTTATTCAACATTGCTGGATTTTGTTGCATATTCAAGGCCCATTGGTTTAGATTTGTCCGTGCTTTGGGCTTGGTTATGTTGAGGTTTTGGATTGAAACTGGGTCGGACTTGCATGACGCTAGATGGATGATTACTTGGTCCAGATCCAAAGTTGTTTTGTGTCTGGTTATGTCGAGCTGCAGGATACCCACGGCCAGAACTACCTTGTTCAATATTGAATCGGGGTCGAGTCTGCCCATTATGTGGTACAATATTGTTGGAATTAACCTTGGAAAAATTTGGTCTATTTATATTAAACCGAGGATCCTGCCCATTGGGATGCCTCTTAAATCCGGAATTCTGAAAATTCATACGCGGGTTGTAGTTGGGCCGTGGCCCGTTTGCAGTCTGTTGATTGAATTGTCTAAATTCGGGCGGCTGACATTTGGAATTAGCATTCTGGCCTGGAATGAAGTTGATGTAATCCTGTTGCGTGTGGTACGGGCCACCGCCGCCCTTTTTATAATGTGCATTCTGATGATTATTTGAATTTGGAGCCGGTTGCTGTCCCATGTTTTGGCGCCAATTTTGTATTTTCGTTTCTGGTTTCGAGCTTGTAGCGCCTTTTGAATAACTTGGCTGCAGTCCAGGACTTCGACTGTCCTTATTTATCTGCGACGTTGACTTGTTGATGGCTTGAGGAGGAGCATCAACTGGCTCTTGCTTGGGGTTCACTTCCAATTTTGCTTCGTCTAGCATGCGAGTTATGTTGTCCACTTGCTGTTTTATTTTCAGTTCAACTTCTCGCTTCTTCCAATGCTCAAACAAGTGGGTTTTCAATGCCACTAGACTCTGGCTTTCAAAATCGCATTGGTTGCAGCGCAATGGCATAGTTTTGCGTAATGCCTTAGCCCTTTCAGGAGACATTGGCTCAATGGAACCCTGTACACGGAGCAGGGCGTAAACAGCCTGGTAAGTGATGAAGACGTCAGTGTTGAAGCTGTTCCAATGCTGTATGCGACGCATAGACTCCGAGTAGAAATCATTTGATATGACATGCATAGCGATTCGGTTCCTGAATGGGTCGATTTTGAATCCAACCAGAAAGTAGCTGGAGGGCACGTATTTTTGCTGTTCAATTATCTGAGTGGCCAGTTCCATCATATGATCCAGGAGCGGCAAGTGCTCCCGTGTCAGCTAAATAGCGCTAAAAATATTATCATAGAAACAGATTAATATATTCACAGACTTACAGCACAAACATTCGATATATCTTCCTTGGGAACAACCAGAAAATGATATTGCGCCTTTGGATAAGCATCCTTCATCACCGTCGCTAGATCAGTTTCTATTAGTTGTGCCTTGCCCTGTTGCATTTGGTACGTCAAGTTGTCTCTAGCCGCTTCCTCTCTTTTCCTCATTTGGTATAACTAATTTTAGGAATTCACCGAAAACTAAAAAATGGTGTATGCAAGCTTACACACATTTATGCACATTATGTGTACAATGGCAGAAATTAGTATTTAAAAGTAATGAAACAATTGGAATCGGCACCTAAAATGATTCAAAATACTGAACAACAGTGTTGAAAAAACCCCACAGCTGGTATTCACACACGACACACACACACACACACACACATAAAAAATGATTGCGTACGTGTGGACACGATCTGTTATTGCCATCTATTTGTTAACAGGCTTCAGTGCTCCTGTAAGTGCTCCTTGAGCGATGGCATGTTTTTGGCAACAAACGCACACTGATTGCACGTTAAGGGCTTCGCAAGCAGCTCGTCGACTCTATCTTTGGGTAAACGTTGTATGTGGCCTTCGTTGCTTATTTGTGCATGGAGTGCTGCAATTACAGTAAAAATAAACACTCTTGTTTATAGTTATTTTTGGTATTTCGTCAACGTACTTTCGTATGGTATAAATAGAGACGTGTTGAAGCTATTCCAGTGTTTTTTTGTCTTTAAGCAACTTGAGACAAAATCCTTTGAAATGACGTGCAAATGCAAACGTTGCATGCTCGGCTGTGCATGGAAACCAATTTGAAAACGCTCATAACTTTCGCCGCGTATTTCAATGATATTGCGGGCTAGCAGATGCAGCTCCTCCAGCAATGGCAAATGTTTCTTGCTTAACTAAAAATTGAGAATCAAAATGTGCTTCAAAATAAATTTGTGCATGTCTGTCTATTACCTGAAAAATACTAGCAATATCCTCCTTGGGCAGCACGAGGTAGTGATGGCGTGCCTTTGGGTATTTATCGGCTATAACAACAGCTTCGTCTGTTGTTATAATTAAATTAATAGGATCTAATAAGGATTTGATAAGCCCGGTTTGCCAATACATTTTTACAGCTGATTTACTTGGTTGTCCCGGTTTCTGCAGTGTTGACAAATATCCAGATGTGGTGCCGTCAGTGGTGAAAAATGGCAATATGAACACAATGATGCGTGCGTCAGACGCGCTTTGGTTTGCATATCGCTTAAGTACACAATTGTAACTATGAGTTCAATAAAATATAATAATAAAAATTACAACCAAATACATGATTAACACAAGCCTAACATATATCCAACAATTTACTCCGTGACTTAGTACTCGATTTATTTAAATGGATTGTCCAGCACTGTATTCACAGCGCATGCAACCCTGCACGCAACCCTGCACCAACAACAATGAACTACAAGAGCCGAGAAGAATATTATTTGTTTGGTCGTCTAAATGTGCTTGTGTGCAGCGTGTGGGCAAGTAAAAAAGTGTGTACCGCAACATACAGTCAGCCGTGCATTTTTTACGCAACGCGTGCGCAATTCTCTCTATTATGTGATACTTTTTAATTGGAAATCATTCGAATCTCATTTTGAAGCATCCAGTGCAGCGCCAAGTTAACGGAAATTTGCATCTGGAAGTCGAAAGCCTGCCATCTAAAGATCCAAAAAAAAAAAGAAAGATTACGCAAAGCAAATAAATCATACGCAACATGGCAAAAGCCACTGAATTAAAGCCACGCCACATGGCCGAACCGTTGCACATACAGCGACTGGAGGCAGCATTAAATATGCGTCCGTTTATGGAGATGGCCCGCCAGGCACTCAAGCAGCCATTGAGCAGTGGAAGCGGTGAAGACAGTGCTACCGAACTTGAGTGTAACCAGGAGGCCTGCATTGATTCTGACGATTCCTCCACTAGGGTAGGCGTGGTAAGGATGAAGTTAAATAAGAAACGTCGCAATCGTCTCCTGGGCAGCAAAGAGGGTAATCGCAGCTGTATGTCGGAATTATTTTTACATGGATTCTAAATCTTCACCTTTACAGAGCGACAGAGCGTCAAGACTCAGATATACAATTTCAATGATCTGACCAGCGATCGGGAATGGCTCTACGATATAATACTTAGCGACACGGAGAGCGAGGAGCAGGTTAGCGATGAGGATGAGTACATTAATCAAATGCTTCGCGAGCATTTGCAAGAACAACGCCAGCGAAAGAACTACTACAAGAAGGCCACAGTATGTATATGAACATTGTGCCAATTTTCTATATTTAACAATTTGCATTAAAGAACGCTCAATATGCCTATTATGGCAGTGGCCTACTGTCCAATCATGACGTTTATGCGGAACGTCAGCAGGCCACAGTTGGCGTGCGCAAGCGCCGGCGTCGCACCAAGCAGGAGATACTTTTGGCACGTTTGGCTGAGGCGCAGGCGGGCCCCAAACCGGTTAAACAGCGACGACGCGGGCGCAAGAAGCGCACGACTTTAGACTCGCCGGAATCTGGCGAGGTGCCGCCCTCGGAGCTGGGCAAGTATAGTTTTGGTGACACGTTGCCTGCCAACGATGAGGATGATGAGGATAACGGTGAAGTGGATTACAAGCGGGAACTTGCCAACCTGGCTCTAGACTTTCCAGAGGAGGAAGAAGAAATCGAGGAGGAGGTGGATGTAGTTGGTGCTGCCGATGGTCAAGTGACACGTGTTCGTCGTCGTCGCAAGAATCCCGAAGTATTGGCTGCACGCCGTCGCCGCATCTGGCAGATAATGTCCAAAAAGGAGTCTGGCCGGCTGCAGCGAATCAAGAGCAACAACCACAAAGAGATGCTGGCCAACTGCAAGCGCGTGGCCGGCATGTGCGCAAAGGTTGTGCGCCAGCGTGCACTCAACTCGCAGCGAATCATGAAGGAAACAGTGTGGCGTGCCAAGCGTCTTACTCGTGAAATGCTCACCTATTGGAAGCGTTATGAGCGGGTAGAACGCGACCAGCGTCGCAAACAGGAACGCGAGGCCGAGGAGCAACGCAAACAAGATGTGGAGCTCATCGAGGTGAAGCGCCAGCAGCGCAAACTTAACTTCTTAATTACCCAAACGGAGCTATACGCTCACTTTATGTCCAAGAAACTCGGCCAGGGAACAGAGGCGGATCAGCTGCGCATACTTAGCCAACTGGATGAGGAGCACAACGCGCGTCTGGCAGTTCATGATGATTATGACGCGGGCGAAATGAAGCAGCTGGCGCAGGCCAATGCAGAGGCAGCGTTGCAGCGCGATTTGGACAAAACGCGCGCCTTTGATGTTCCCTTTAAGAAGGAGCAGATAATGGAACAGCTGCAGGAGCTAGATCAGCCGCAGTCGGAACGTGAACAAATGAAGGATCTGCCGCAACCCAATATGTTTAAGGGCACACTTAAAGGCTATCAAATCAAGGGCATGACTTGGCTGGCTAATATCTACGATCAGGGGATCAGTGGAATTCTGGCTGATGAGATGGGCCTGGGAAAGACTGTGCAATCGATTGCGTTTCTATGCCACATTGCGGAGCATTACGGAGTATGGGGCCCGTTTCTAGTTATCTCGCCCGCCTCAACCCTGCATAACTGGCAGCAGGAGATGGCACGTTTTGTGCCCGACTTCAATGTGGTGCCCTACTGGGGATCACCCAATGAGCGGAAAATTTTGCGTCAGTTCTGGGAGCAGAAGCACCTGCACACACGTGAGGCCAGCTTTCACGTGGTGATTACATCGTATCAGCTGGTTGTCAGCGACTACAAGTATTTTAATCGCATTAAGTGGCAGTACATGGTGCTGGACGAGGCACAAGCCATCAAGAGTGCCGCCTCACAGCGCTGGAAGCTCTTGCTAGGCTTTAACTGTCGCAATCGTTTGCTGCTAAGCGGCACGCCCATTCAGAATAGCATGGCTGAGCTCTGGGCGTTACTACACTTCATAATGCCCACACTGTTTGATTCGCATGACGAGTTTAACGAGTGGTTTTCCAAGGACATTGAATCGCATGCGGAGAACAAAACGGGCATAGACGAGCGTCAAATATCTCGCCTGCACATGATACTGAAGCCTTTTATGCTGCGGCGCATTAAGAAAGATGTGGAAAACGAATTGTCCGATAAGATTGAGATTATGGTATATTGCCCGCTAACAATACGTCAGAAGCTGCTTTACAGGGCGCTAAAGCAAAAAATTCGCATCGAGGATCTGCTACATGTTGCCAACGGTGGCTCGTCAAGTTCTGCGTCGGCGGATGGCTCTATTTTGGATCGCAACTTTACCTCGAACCTCATGAATCTGGTCATGCAGTTCCGCAAAGTCTGCAATCACCCAGAGCTCTTTGAGCGACGAGATGCAAAGAGCCCGTTCAGCATGCGTTGTGCCGAGTTTGTTCTACCTCGCTTGGTCTTTAATGATGGTCTGCTTCACAGCGCTCTGCCGAGTCGCAGGCACCTCCTGTATAACCGGTTAGTAGTTGTTGATCATGGACTTGCATTTCATTTCATATTATTCCTTTACAGCTTCAACATATTCAAGGCGGCGCACATGCAGGAATCCCTGTTCGAAGATGTGCACGTAAATAGTTGCTTTGGTTTTACCCGTCTGTGTGACTTATCCCTGTCCGACATGGAGGATGTGACCTGGCACGGACTTATAGATTTGTGAGTATTCAATTTGGAATCATTTGTTTTCCCACTTTTTAAAACTGATTTGGTTTCGTAGTTTGCTGCACTATCGTCGCGTGCTTGCCAGGCAACCACTACTCTCCTATCGACGTCAGTGGTGGCCATATCAACGTGCTTCCCGTTACCAACTATTGGAACCAGTTCTGGAGCGCAAACTTGTGCCGGATTATTTACTTACAAACAGTGTGCTAAGGGAATTCATTTTTACAGCAATGGTAAGTTTTTTCACATATGCATTTGTAGAATGGTAAACATAATATTGTCGAAAATTGATTTAGTGCTTGCTTATAATGGGATTGAGTCTGCCTTTATAAAAACTAAAAAATATCTATGATTCAGCATCGTCAGTTTCTTTCTCCACTTGTCCATATAAAGGTGTCGATGTCAGGGATTTTTGTCCCTGGCTTAATACGTGTGTAAATTTGTTCAACTCCTCCTCTGCCCGTCTGCCATGCTCGCTTCAGAGATCATAAGAACGATTGTCATATTTGGAACATATGTTTATTTCAAATTATTAATAGATCGTGCTGTTTTCTGAAAACGATAATTATCGAAAGCCCAAATTTTGTTTACTATAGAGCGAAAAGCAACAAAACTGTTGCATGAGCGGTACAAAAAAATTTCCAAAAAAAAATTTTTTGTTATGTTTGGTAAGAATGTACATTGGTACGCCATATCTGCAAAGTCCTTAAAATTGATAACGACAGGCACAGTAGTTAGTATATATTGCACATGTATAAAAAAAAGCTACGTATATTAATTTAGTTAATTACATGTTGAATTATGTTGACTCCCTTTTTAATTCCTTTGGTTGATTTGCAGACATCTCGCGAGAGCAGCGTTTATGCTTTTGGGGATTATATCACTGTCAATATGCAGGAAACGATCGAGCATCGTGTGACACGCTCCAAGATACTCAAGGAGAAGGCTGGACTCATCGATGCGCTCGTCGATGCTGATGGTCCATCGGAGACTAAGGCTGAGCCGAGTATGAAGCAGGAGCTAGAGCTGGAATCTGTGGAGGTGCAGACCAAATCGAATACTAAGAGCGATGTCAAGATGACTACGTTGCATTTACTGCCCGAGTTCCCGCATCGTCCGCGCAAGCCGCAACGCTATCAATGCGAGCCGCTGCAGATGCCACGCTTCCTCTATGGGCTGGGTCAGCGTGTCCAAGCGGTCGATAGGCATTTATAGTGAGTAGCAATCTTTGGACTTCAATGTATGTAAATTCAACTAATGCCTGACAACTTCTGTTTGATAGTTGCGAGAGTCGCGCCGCTGCCTGGACGCACATTCGCCACCTGCAGTGCGAGAACAGCGTGGGCAGAGAGCTTGTGGGCACTGGCTTAGCGCTGTGCAAGCCGCGTAGCGGCTGGTCGTCGATTGTGGTCCCTGATAAGGAGACACTCATAACGGATGCGGGCAAACTGTTTGTGCTGGACAGTCTACTGACGCGCCTCAAGGCCGAGGGTCATCGTGTGCTCATCTACTCACAAATGACCAAAATGATTGATCTGCTAGAGGTGCCTCCGATACTTAGCAAATGCTTTTAATTTATGCTAATGCTTGTTTCTATTTTGTTTTAGGAGTATATGTGGCATCGCAAACATCGTTATATGCGTCTCGATGGCTCAAGCAAGATCTCAGCTCGTCGCGACATGGTCGCTGATTTCCAAACCCGTGCCGATATATTTGTTTTTCTACTTTCGACACGCGCCGGCGGCTTGGGTATTAATTTGACAGCAGCCGATACGGTAAGTCAAAATTATTGCTTCAAAATGATACAAACTAAGACAAAGGGTGGCGAAGATAAATTAACATTGATTAGTTATAAGCTAGCTAACTAGCTAGCTATCTAATGAGACGGTAATAGATTAGACAGGCCATAGATCGGACAACATGACTGACCAGGATATAAATGCTTACTATGTATATATAACATATCATCAGCTGGTGGAACTAGATAATGTTTGGGAAGTAACATTGAGTATATGTTTCTGTAGCACTGTTTCTTTCCGTTTTTTGTCAACCAGAGCTAATGTTTTCCATAGATTTGAGCTTCATTCTAAAATCTGATGAGAATCGGCAGCATAACTTAAAAATATACTACTTTCCACTGTTGAAAAGAAACAAAATTGATAAGTTACTTACTACTACGAGAATCAAATGGAATTCTTGCACAAAAAATACTTAGAGGCAACAGCCACAAGCAATTCGCTTAAATTAGCCCGCCTTGAGGCTAATTTGGTGCCATTTAAATCGAAAAGGACTAAAATATTAGGCCCGAAGTCAACAGAAATAAACGACTCAGGCAAGCATAATGGGCTGGATTGTGAGGTTGACTCAACAAAAACGGTCATTAGGAAAACTGAAAACAATGATGAAAAGTTGCTGACTATGATCAAAAACAATAAGACGCGACTTAGGAAGCTGTACAAGGAGCTCGACCTGAACACATCTGATGAGCCTTCCGGCAAGAGAGAAAATTGTGTTCTGCATGTAAACTACAAAGAACAAGAGGCGGCATTGGTGTGTCAGGTGAGCACGGCCAACCTAGGTGTACTAAAACATCGATTGTCCAAGGTGCTGCTGAAATATAAATCACGCTTTCGCCCTGTGCACAGTGTGCCGAGTCTCTTTAAGCAAATGGGCCTCATCCATGCGCTTATGAACTGCAAGGCTGCAATAGACTTTGCTAGCTTGGAGGAGCAGCTGAAACGCGATGCGCTCTCTTGCCAGGCTGAAGGCTGCCAAATTGTTAGCATTGAAATGGGCGCACTATGCTTTCGTTGCCATCCAGAGTGTATAACAGACGTGGCTGCAAAGCTTAGGCTGTGCGGCTACAAGCCGCTGCTTACAGAAATTGGATACTATTCCACTGAGCCGCTTGTGAAGTTAACTGCGGCGCAAATGCGGCTCTATTCGCAGTTCATCAAGGCGCTGCAGGCAGACGCGGATATTGTGAAGATCTATGACAATGTGCAGAACTCTGTGCTAAACTCCATGTACACCGGCTGAATTGGCAGCTGGCAAATTTATGTGTGGGCGATGAATAAAGGGGCAGCTTCTTGTATCCATTTGCTCGACTACTTGTTTATGCAATGCGCAGTCGTCGGCATCGCCCGAGCACTTTTCGCCATGATTTACACATTGTGATCTTTATCGCAACAATGACACTGCCAAGGCAGCCACCACAAATTCTCAGCCAAAAGGATGCAATATTTACCATGTGTGTGTATGTGTGTCGCTTCGATTTGCTGTGATTTCTGTCTGTGACTTTGGCTGCTGGGCTTCGTGTGAACTTTTTCGCTTGGTTCCTAAATCATTTTGTCACTGATTTTGATTTGTTATTTGCGCTGGCCGCCAAGTAATTCGGTGTTTGTCTTTTCGTCCATTTTATTGTTTGGTTCTCAGGCTCGAAATTGTTCGCCCAAGTCGTTGTTGACTAATTCCCTGGCATTTCGGTCTTTTCATCGGCTCTTTGAGCGGCTCATCGCAAGCGGCGTATAATCTTTTGTATAACCCTGCATCCATTCGAAATCGTTTAAAAGGGCATGATAGACTTGTTTAAATACATGTTACATTCTCGAACCAATTTAGTATTCAGTGAACACTCCCAACGCTTATTGGGGTCATTAGGGGAACACATCTTTTGGGCAGACATTTTCTCTTAAACCTCTAGATCCCGACCGAGTTCCATCTAAAAGAGTTTTCAATGTACCGTTCCAGTCATTACCATCAGTCTGTCTTAAAAATATTTCCGATTTTGGATAGCTTATCCATTTTTTTTAAAACTGAAATTGATTTTTCAGCTTATATTCTTAAATACCTATATCGAATATATTTGACTTGTTTGCACCTAAGCGCAGGGTATCTCCTTGTCGAAACTCGTTGAGATTGTGATGACAACTGAGCAATTATTTGGATTGGTGAATTTGAATTAAAAGCGAACCGGTTTGAGCCTGCAACTCCTTGTTAAATATCATATATATTTTTTTAACCACAAATCGGATTAGTTTAAAAAACAAAGCTTGCAGCCAATTTTTGAATGTAGCCAAAGACGAATGAAGTTTTAAAATATAAAAATTGTATAGTTTATTGACTAAGCTGCAAATAGCACATGAAAACCACGCCAAGACACACAGAATAAAAAAGTGAAAATCGTTTGTGTTGTTTTCAATTAAATTACTGAAACGCCAATCCAATGTGAGAGAAACGCAAGCTCAGGCCCAAAAGTATTTACTGTTCATGTCGTTGGCGCATACCAATATAATTTGACCAAAAGGGAACTCATCACTTTGGCATTTTACTGTACTCTAACGGAAATCGTTGAGGGCCCAAAAACCTGTACCAGTTACATTTTAAATGATATGTAATCAGCTCATTTATTGCTTTTGTATGCCATTTATAAGCAAATTCAATTTGCTTGTAGCGCAATGTTCATTCTTAAGGATCATTATCATGCGCGTCTTGCTTTTGGCTGCTATTAAGATTTATGACATTTTCGAAATCGTAGCAATGTCTTTCAATAGCCGCTGTCTGTTGCCATCTTTTGATAGACCATCGTATTTGGTATGCCTCACACGTACTTAAATTTAGTCCAATTCATTGGGTGTATAAATGTTTGGGTTTTTAAGGCTGTCCCGCATGCCAGTTAGAATATAGACGTTTTCTGTACCTTGGACGGGAAGTAAACGTGATGGACTGTCCATCTGGTCACACCCTTTAACCAATATTTTGATGGATTTATTTGCCGGAAAAAGTTTTAGCCGAATTACTTTTCAATTAGTCGATAGCACTCAACATTTTTTTTTATAAAATTGCATCAAATTCTGAGCTTAGCTTTTAATCTGCACGACTTTTTAAATATGAATTTATTTTTAGCTGCACATATTTTTAAAGAAACTTAAACTCAGGTTTTATTTATTTAATTATTTTTTTCTTATACAAAGTAAATTTGATTAGTTCCATTGTGCTAATAAAGTTAACTGAAAACTGTTAACTGTTTATACCATACGAGAATCCACATACCAAAGTAGGCATCCCTAGCTCTCATAACTCGTACTGCGTGGGCACTAGGATATTGCTATTGACCAGGAACATATGTTCTTTAAGGGGTCGCAGAAGCTTCTGTCCATTTTGTACTATACCATTTCAACTTTTTACGCAAATAGGAGCTACACAATATAATAGATCAAGTTGTTAAGCAGATATGCTAAAGAAAATCTCAAAATGGCTGAGAAAGCAATCATTTTCTATTTATTGGTAATTGAAAACTTATTATGCTCTAACTGTCCCACTGTAAGCACTTTGTCGTTAAGATTAAACTTTAAATTCAAAAATCGTCTGAGTATTTAACAATTAATCCCAATTAATTGGTTATAATCAATTACTCTTCATATTGAACAACAGTCAAACATACGTAACTAAATTATCAGAAATCGTTATCAAGTCCAGTGAACCTTATATTAATTTTTATACCTGGTACTTATTGAAAACGACTCAAAAGGCTTTCGTGTAATATACTTATAAAGGTTTGGACTAGTGAGAATTGATACTATTCCATAAAAATCGATATGGATAGCATGTATTTAGAGTATATATAGTAAAGATTTTATGACATGAACTAAACTTGGTATGCAGGTAGTATGTAGACAGAACTTAGAACACGACAGCTTAACGCTAGAGTATTTGGTTTCGCTTGCATTTAAAGAATTGCATTTGTTCTAGTTAATTAGTCGGATATAGCTCTCCCATTCGATACGAATAAAGCCCAAAAAATTGAAAACAGACTTTTTACGATCCACCAAAGAAATACAGATTACAGATGCCAGCGGCCGCTATGGTATAATCCACCTTTTCCCTGAAGAAACGTGAACTTTTCATAAATGGTAAATCGCGTCTCAAATGGCATTTTGCATGCGTCTATATATATTAGTTGTGGTCCCTAATAAGAATTTACTGTATCAGTTTACAGCAAATTTTGTATTATTGCAGATGTGAATATTTTCTGATTCGTTTTAATTTTTTGTTATTATGATTCATGGGCCTAAACATGTTAGATCTAACAGATAGCTTATTATAAAACTTTGGATAAATATTGATTTTATTAATAATCAGAATTGCATCTCTTAAAAATATATATATATATGTATATAACGATTAATGTAATGTAAAGTTTATAATATATAAAGTTAAGCAAGCCACTCGCGAACTAGTTTAGCCAATCGCTCCTTGGCGGCGCGAAGTCCAGGACTATCCGTGGCACTGATTGAACCCGAATCGGAACAGTGTGAGGCTTGGGGAATAATAGTGGCGTTTTGTGCCAGGCCAGCGCCAACTTTGCTCCATGGATCCAATCCACCCTGAGTCATGTAAACGTTCTCGACAGCCGGATTTACACCGCCATACTTCTTGTTTGTGGCCCTGATATACCTTTCGATTCGCGCTGACGAGTAACCTGAGCCGAAAACATCGTGACAGGTGTCGGTGTACAGAGTGGCCGGAAACGAAGATCCGAATGGTTGACTTTTGCTCCCAGAGGATTGAAACCAGCCAAATTCTCTGCATGTTTGATAGAACCAAGCAAGACCAGCTAAGAGAAGAAATGATTTACTTTACTTGGTCAATTTGTTATGCCAGTATATACTTACAACCATCGTAGTTGTCCATTGACCATTTGTAATAGGCAACAGTTCCCTTATACCGCGTATTAACACATGCTGGATAGTTGAGACGCCATTGTACGAATTTAGAGACTGCCACAGCATCGTCAGGATCAAAGCTACGAAGAACGGAGCAATATTGGGCCAAGTCGTAGTTTTCGGGTCTAAGTAGAAAGAACATAATGATATAGCAAGCAAATATTTTGAATGTTTTTTTTGTTACTTTTGGTACTGGGCAATGCCGGCAAAAACATTTGCAATCGTGCTGAATATTTGCCACTGATCCTGCTCGTCGTTTTCATCGAAATCGTCACAAAGGTTTAAAATTTTCTTGGCCTCAGTGCCATTTCCGCTCGCAAACAATTGCTCATATTGGGACGTGGCATTATCGATAATGTTATAGCAATAGTCTCCCCCCAGTTCCCTGTATGCTTTGCCAACAACTTTCATGTAATCTGCAATAGAAGAGGCAGCGGAATTGTTACATGCTTAACGTAGCAAGTAAAAGGCAAATCTGGGGCGGGTATATTAACCTTTAAAGTCTACTTTGGCCTCTAATGGAGCACTGGACGCCCAACTGCCCACGATTACGTCGGGATACAATAGCTTTAGCCAAACCGCCATAGTTGCAGAGTAAGAACAACCAGATATAACTACTTTCGAGTCCTTGTACTTGTCCTCCTTTTTAAGAACGTTAATAACATTAACCACATCGGCCAAAGCTTGTTCCACATTTTGATATTTAAGGTTGGCAGTTGACAAGGGTCTGAGGGTTAAATGAACAAAGTTGTTTTGCGTCGCTGAGGTATTAGCAATGAGAGTCAGGAAATTTACTTAATTGGAATGCTTTCTCCGAAGAAGCGATGCTCAGTGTAGACCAGGGAGCCATTGTGCTCGCGTGCAATGTCCACCCATAGACCTGATGTTATGGCGCTAGGTTCAATCTTCCATTCTCCGCCTAAGTATATGAAGATTGGAGAACCATCTACGAAGTAATCCTCGTTGATCAGCACACGCTGAAACCAAATAAGTTCTTCAGGATCATTGTTTTTCATAAAATGTTAAAAAAAACTTACATCGTCCCACACTTCCTCATTTGATACGTTAAAGTTGTCCAATTTCTGGCTGATCCAGCGGGTCTCTACATTTGCTCGCGTGGTGCTCACCTGCCCTGGTGGTGGCCCACGGTAAAGCTCTCTGAGTGTTTGCACAAATGCAGGTATTTCTACATCATCCGAGCCCTGGGAGTCTCCGAGACTTGCTGCAAATGCAAGAGGTATGAACACTGGCAAAACTATAAGGATGTACTTTAGCATGATGGATAGTTCGCTGTTTTGCGAATAGTTCCCTACCTCAATACGCCGACTATTTATTCGAAAAATTGGTCTGTCAGCGTGCTTTTGCTGATAACTTTTGATGAAAAGTAAATATTTACAATTAATTTGGTCTTAAGCTTCTATTTTATAACATTGATAAGTTTAAGTAGTTTCTGTGTCACGTTGTTTAACATTTCCCAAGTTCTTATGGACTTTATAACCTGGAACAGTTGTATTTTTATATTGATGGCTTATGACACTTTCGCAATCGATTGCCATTTAAAATCAGTAGCGACTTATATTTGTTAAATCTTAATATTTGTTTTTGTGACTGCGCAAAATATTTTACACGTGCGCCATGACCGTATCGTAATCCAGATTTGTTGCTCCTAGATCAGTAATCATGGTAAAGCGAAAATCATGGCTTAGGTAACCATCTCTGCAGTAATAAAAATGTCTGCTATTTTTGATTCAATACAATAAACATAAAAAAGGTAATGCTTGCAAGGAGAAATCTTCAAGTCGATGAGGCCATTTTCGTCAGTCTGCCTGCCGACCCACTCTTTGAACGCATCGATTTAGAAACTATTCAAGTTAGAAGAGTTTTAGCTACAATCTTATGTCCTCCAATTTATCTCGCAGATAGAGTTATTTTTTGCGTCATCGAAACTTTGCAACGTTCATTACTTGGCACTTACATTTCTGTATATCTCCCTCTAGTACCACTAGCACTTACAAAAGTAAAAGCACAGACGCTAGCTCAAATATTTTTTATTTATATATATATATATTTATAATTGGTGCAATCGACAATCAAAAATTCATAAGAATGTGTTATGTCGATTCCGATATATCAGCCCGATGTAATTAGATGTGGCTAATATTTAAGGAGTTTAGTGAAACAGATAACTGCAGTTTTTTATCAAAAAAGCATGACAAAGGAAATGTTTTTTTTAAATAGGACTTCATTTTCAACTAATCAGATCAGAATCCAATTTTGTAGGGTCGTTACCCTTTTCATGACAAATTAAAGTACCATCTACGAGGGTAAAAACAAATTTCAATTTAATATTTCAGCTTATTTAACACAAATTTAACCAATGTCCACACAAGCTTCAGCCCGTTTTTTCGTCCAAGGGGTAGGTCTTCTTTCATCAGCGAATTTTAATAAAGAACTTTGGCAATGATTTTCGTGCAACCATTTATTTTCCACTTTTTCGGTTGGTTTAACATTACGTAAGGTAACTAGACTAACGTTTTAGTCTTTTAAAAATCCCTTAGCTTGGGGGCTTGCGCTGATCACCATTAAATAAAGATTATTTTTATTTTTATATGTTTAGCTATAAATTCGATATTAATGAGTTGTTTATTCATAGATCGTAAATTATATATTTTGGAGATTAATACAGACAAATTTGTAAAGCTCAGTTTCTGGTCCCGTCTTCCTTATTAAGAGCATATATGGGGCAAACGGTATGTTACACATTTTATAACATATTTTTAGAACCCTCGACACGGGCAACGAGAAATTTATAACACTTTGTAAAGCTTTTCATGACACACATATTAAACTTGCATGTGCTCCTGAAAGTATGCAGTGTTTATGTGGACATTCAAAATACTCGGTTCGGTGCAGTTTGGTCATTACATTTTTCTCCCATTTGGGACACTTTGATTATTTTTACAACCTCGTTTAATTGGGCTATGGTTTTAAGTAATTTGTAGGAATAATAGACTAGTTATATACATATATATACAAAGTTTATTTGTAGTTCATCCCTAATCGATTTGCAACATTTAGATATTCGTTGATAAAAATATACACTTTATACACACATTGCCTATTTAAGCGAGTGGGCTTCAAATTTTATTTCTACGCCTTAATAAAGATAGACGTGTTAGAAGAACGATATTTAAAGTTAGGCCAACCATTCGCGAACAAGTTCAGCAATACGTTCCTTGGAAGCACGCATCTCTGAGCTGTCGCTCGAGCTGATAGAACCGAAATCCGTACAGTGGGAGGCTTTTGTAATAACCGTGGCACCCTCGGCAACACCTTGACCCATGGCACTCCAAGGGTCCAGTTCTCCGTGTGTCATATACACGTTCTCAACGTTCGGTTCCAGGCCGCCAAAGTCCTCATTGGTTTGGGCGATATTGCTTTCGATCTGCTCGTTTCCGAACTTGGAGCTGAAGACATCCTTACACAATTCAATGTTGAACGTGGCAGGGAACTTGTTGCCAAAGGGTTGATTATTTGATCGCGATGACTGATACCAGCCGTACTCGTTACAGGTCTGATAAAACCAGGGTCGAGCTATCAAACACAAAGAGTTTCAATAAATTAAAGCAACGCGGGTAAAAGCTTTATAACTTACACGAGTCAAAGTTGTCAATGCCCCACAGATAATACTCGACAGTCTCTTGATAGCGCGCATCGATGCAGCTTGGATAATTCCAGGCCCAATAGGCAAAGTTAGCTATGGCTGTGGCATTATCGTCAAAGCTCAGCAGAAAGTCACAATAATACTCGATATCGCCCGGGCTAGAATAAATTGAATGTAAGTCCTCAATGCTTTTGATCAAATGGCTGACTTACCTTTGTGTCTGAGCTACACTCGCAAAGATGTTGGAAATGCTGCCGAATAAGTTCCACATATCCAGATCATTTTCATGATCAAAACTGCTGCATATACGCAACATAGCACGTGCTTCAGCTGCGCGTTTGTTGTCAAACATGTACTCCAGTTCGGCAATACCATTCTGTATGCGATCGTAGCACTTCTGACCACCCAGCTCAAGGAACGCTCTGCCTGTCACCTCTTTGTATTCATAGAAATCAACCTTGGCAAGCAGCGGTGCGCTGGAAGCCCAGCCACCCACCACCAAGTCGGGATAGAGCCGCTTGAACCAAACGACCATTGTGGCCGAGTAGGAGCCACCGGCTAGCAACACCTTTGAGTTGGTAAGCTGTGCATTTTCCGATTTGAAAGTTTCAATAAAACGGGCCACATCGGCGAGCGCCTGCTTGACATGCAAATACTGTAGGTTCTCCAAAGACATTGTCCTGTTGGCAATTGATTTTGTATAGAAGATAATCCGCTATTGAATAAATACCTACTCTGTGGGCACACTTTCTCCATAATAACGATGCTCAGTGTAGATCAGCACGCCGTTGTGCTCCTTGGCCATGTCGTACCAATGACCCTGTTGTATCATCCCTGGACTGGCTTCCCATTCTCCACCCAGAAAGATGAATATGGGGCTACCATCAGTTTGGAATTCATCGTTAAGGAAATACCGCTGAAAAACACGGAAATACTTGAGATATGCGCTTTGAGTTTTCTGCTAGCACTCATACCATTTCGTATGTCTTCGTATTGCTTTCATCGAAGTGGTCAAGTGGTTGTGTAATCCATTTTTCCTCCGCGGTGTCTGCCCGTGCCACTGTCCGCTGGGGCGGACCACGATACAACTCTTTTAGGGTTTTAACAAAAACGGGCACATCTTTCTTCAGTTTCAGGCTATTTGCCTGGCTAGCCAAAGCCACTAGCGCAAGGCTAACCAACTGAAGCAAAAGCATGTTTGTAAATGAAATTCCCAAATGACCAACGTTCAGCTTTTATGTAATCAAAGTGCAATTCAGTTTTCAATAATTTGCGATCAAGATAGAAGGCCATAAAACTAAAATTGATAAGCTTTTGGAGTGGAATTTCAATAGAATCTTGTGATAAGACGGGATTTTCAGCAACCTGACCCGTGTGACGAATTTATGATGTCCATTGACCATGTCCATTGTATTCGGCACGATTTACATGTATTTCATAGGTTGTCAGCCCAATTATTCATATAACTGACCTCAGCAAAATCTATGCTACGATCTGGTACGTTGTTTAATTACTATTGGATCTGTTCCACATGGTGACTTATTGCAATTACTTATTTTTTTTATGGTAGCAACTATTAGATTGCGGTTATCGCCTTAAGAATTTTGAACTTCAATTAATTTCCAAAGCAATTTATGTCGATGTGCGACTAAAAGCAATGTTATAATTGATATCGATAAGCTATGTGATATACACTGTTATTAATTTGTGTTTAGATTATATACAGTTGATCGCAATCGAATAAAGCAAGCTAAAACTAAAATTTATCAAATATTTACTTCAGCCATTCGCGAACCAGTTCAGCAATGCGTTCTTTTGAGGCGCGCATTTCAGCAGTGTCATCGACACTGATCGAACCGAAGTCTTTGCAGTGAGCATGTTCTGCGAATTAAATAATTTATCAAATATAATGTTTTCAATGTGTAAACTCATTAGTCTACCTGGTATAATGGTCGCTTGCGTCTCATCCTGTATGCCCATTGCACGCCAAGGATCCAAATGACCATGTGTTAGGTAGACATTCTGCACATTTGGGGACAGACCACCAAAGTTTTCATTTGTTTCGGCCACACGGCTCTCGATATAGGAATTGGTAAACTGTGCGCCATAGAGATCGGCGCACATGGTAGTGTAAAATGTTACGGGGAACTTGGTACCGAATGGTTGGGCGCTCGATCCTGAGGTCTGATACCAGCCGTACTCGTTGCATGTCTGATATATCCATTGACGCACTGAAAGATGATCATTTATTTGTGAGGAAATATGTTTTCAACAGTGCCGCATTCAAAAACCTACTTATATTTCCGGTGTACCTTGACTCTGAAAGTACGCCAATCATGGCATCATAGCTAAGGTCGTGGCAGTTGCCACCGCTCTTTTCAAATTCGCTGAGAATGTAACTGCTTACTCCAACAAGATCGGAACTTTCAGCCATAATCTTCTGGCACACGCCCTCAATGTTTCCCGCACTGTGGCATAAATGACAATAAAATAACGATTTTTGCACCTATGACGAACTATGCTCACTCATGAGTCTGCACGAGGCCAGCAAATATGTCGGATATCTCACTAAACAATGTCCATATATCCAGATCACTGTACACATCAAAACGTTCGCAAAGCTTCAGCAGAGCCTTGACCTCAGCTCCGCGTTTGCTAGCAATCATCGCTTCCATCTCGGCAATGCCGTTCTCTATACGATTATAACAGGCAGAACCGCCCATTAGGGCTATGGATTGTCCTGTAACCTCCTTGTACTCTAAGCAAATAGTGTGAAAAGAGATTTTAAAGCAGAGGTAAAGTTAAACGTACCCACAAAGTTCATTTTGGCAAATAGTGGAGCACTTGAAGCCCAACCACCTACGACCAAATCGGGGTAGGTTTTCTTGAACCAAGTGACCATCGTCGCCGAGTAGGAGCCACCGACAATTATGACTTTGGAATCAACTAAGCCCTCATAGGTGGCCTTTTGGGTTGTTATAAAGTGTGCCAGATCGGCCAAGGCCTGTTTTACATGCAAATATTGAATGTTCTCATTGGACAAGTCTCTGAAAAGCATTGCAATTCATTAAAATCTCGTTTACAACTCCATTTATTTATTACTAACGGCAGAGGATGGCTTTCGCCATAGTATCGATGTTCAGTATAGGCCAAAAGTCCATTGTGCTCCTTGGCCATATCATACATGTGTCCAGCTGTGATGCGACCCGTTGATATCTCCCATTCTCCACCCAAGAAAATGAACAAAGGTCCACCGGCTTTAAAGAATACATCGTTCAACATGTATCGCTGAAGATACAAGTTTATAAAAAAAATATATATATAAGTTGGTTGGCACCGATTATATAACAAATGACGCATACCATTTGCCAAGTCCGTGTCTCGGACTCATCAAAGTGGTCTAACTTCTGCTCGATCCACAATGTTTGCACCTCATCTGCTCGATTCTGGTTTGCCGGCACAGGCGGCTCCCCGTGCAGTTTGTTGAATGTCCGCTGGAAGATATTCCCATCAGCCTGTACCAGGCCCAATGCTAGCAGCACAAGAATTACTCCGACTAGGTGGTGTGTCATCGTTGTGGGTTGGACTTCTACTGTGGCTCAGGCACCATTCGAGCACCACTAATACGTGTTGCTTAGCTCAGCGGCAAATCTTATCACACACTTTTTAGGGTATTAATCTAGGTAAAACAAATCGCACTAAAAGTTGTAAATAATACTAACGCATTCGTTTCAACTTGGTGGCCTACAACTTTGTGGAGCCCAGTGCCATGCAGTGCTTTATCAGTTCTTCAAGTCGAGCCATTTTTAAAGCAATTGAAGTCGAGCGAATTTTATTTGAACGACTCACTCAAAGTATTTGCAGTCAGTTCGACAAGCTGATAATGCTTATCAAGAAGCCCTATTTTGTGTTTTATATCGATTTTAAGTAGATTATATACGGTTGATCCCAATCGATTTTTTTCTCGTTTACACGAACTCATTTCAAATAAAATTCTCACACTAAATTGGAAAAGAATGTAGGCACTTTACTGCCTTTTATGCCCAATGGGCAATATAAAATAACAACTCAACCCTTGCCCAGGACTTAAACAAAGAATCATGTTATTAAATTGACTGAATAATGAGTTCCATATAAATGTATTAATTAAGTTTTTGATTTATGCTTGGGTTACCTAATATACAGCTTTAATAAGGAAAGTTTTTCGTTACGTCAGGTTCAGCATTTGACATTCTACATGTGATTTTTATTTTAAAAATCCTCTTTTTTGGTCAATTGCACAATATAAAAATTAACATTTTGTTAGTGTTTCGCGAGTGGTACCCCCGCCATTTATCCAGCTCTCAATTAGCTCGAAGCCTTTTTGCTTGGCAGCTGCAAGAGCGGGAGGATCATTAGGACTGCGAGCTCGCAAATCATGGCAGTGAGCAATGCCTGTGTAGAATTCACGTGAATATTATAAAGTGGAATTAAATATTTTAATCAATTTATACCTGGTATAACAGTCGCGCATTCGTCAACTATGCCAGCCCATCTCCAGGGATCATCTTCGGCTTTTGTGAAATAAATGTGATCAACATTGGGCTGAGTACCTCCATATAGTGCGTTGATTTCATCAACTTTTTTATTTATATAGTCAATGGTGAATTTAGGACCAAACTCCTTTTTACACTGGGCAATTAAGGAGGAAAAAGGCTTTCTGTTACCGAAAGGTTGATGTTGGGAGCTTGTGCTTTGGAAGTTACCGAACTCATTGCAAGTTTGATAAAAATATTGACGGGCTGAAATGAGTATCTAACTAAATTCAATCGTTAGTCATATAAGAAAGTATATTTACTTGAATGGTCCTCCGAAAATTCAATGTCATCCTTGTTACCCACTTCTGGTATTTTTGACCTGAGATGCTGTAAGACTAAACCGAATTCGACAATGTCATTGCTATCAACCGCAGTTATATTGCTGCATATTTTTTGGAACATGGATATGCTGAATGAAGTGTTAATATTAATATACAGACTTTCGGAAAAATACATTTTTTGATAAGTCTCACTTGCGATGCTGCACATGAGTTGCTATTGTCTCATCCATGTTGTTATATTCGACAGTTAAGTTAAGTTGCTGAAGCAATGTATAAGTTTCATCGTTTGCTTTCTTATGTTTGAGGTAAGCTTTGGTGAAATGGTTAACTTGATCGTAACATACATCTCCACCGATCTTGCGAATTGATTTACCAACGCTTACTAAGGCATCTAGGTGTAAAAGAAAGGCTTCAGTATCAAATCAACTGTACGAATGTATAAACCAAACCGGAATAGTCCAATCTGTAGTAGAGCCCCGCGCAAGATGACCAACCGCCGTCAATTAATTCAGGATAATCCTTCCGAAAATAGGTTACTATGCTTCCTGCGTACGAGCAGCCGAGAATGATGACCTTAGAGTTGGCTAGTCCAGGAACAGAGGATTTTTGGTGCCTAACGAAATGGGCCAGATCAGCTAGGGCTTGCTTCATCGTCAAATATTGCAGGTTTTCAGTGGTTAAATTTCTGTTGGATTAGTTGATTTAAATTACACTCGTTGTGCATTCCGTATTACTACTCACTGTACTGGATGACTTTTGCCGTAGTAACGATGTTCGGTTTGAAACGCATAGGCATTGAACTTTTCAACCAATTCGTAGAACATGCCACACAATTCGCTTTTTACTGCTAAAGGCCATTCACCATTCACATTGATAAGGATGGGACCACCAGGCTTATAAAAAGTATCACTTTCCGAATAACGCTGAAATAAATAAACAAATTAAATGTTAATTTACTAATAGAATGTAAATGCTATAAACACTTTATTAACTTGCCATTTGCCATGTGCGCGTCTCGTTCTCATCGAAATGATCCAATTTCTGCTCGATCCATAGTTCCTTCTCAGTAAAATTGTCATTAAAACCCATGACTAATTGCGCAATGATCAAAATGATGAAGTTTTGTAGCTTCATTGCACGCCAATATTATTGATCTAGCCCCTGATGAATAACGTCTACGGGCACCTGTCAACTGCTAAATGACAACTGTCTAACTGTTAGTTCAAGATGTGTCAATAAATAGTCTAAGGTGCTTCAAACATTTAGCAAATGATACGGTTTTGAATATGGAAGGTGATGTTAATTATTTACACTTAGACCATGACAAATTAAGGTTACAATGAATTACAATAATGCATAACTATTATACAAACATATGCATATATTCCTATATAAACATAGATTAAATTAAATGGCACCAACAAAATTCTGCTGTTGTTTTTTTTTTCACCTCCATTCAAATGGAATCCAGACAATATCAAACGGAAATGGATTTTGGAAAGGGAAAAATTAGAAATTTAAGAGCACACTACACGTGTTCTAAATTCAGTTCGATATAATTAGTTTCATCAGTGCCGGATGTGGCAATCCAGAAGCAGCCCTTGAACCCTTCAAGAAGTGCTGCACACTTGCACTCTGCACACGTCCCAAATAAAAAGGGTAGTCGCTGCTCAATAATAGATAGCCGAAATAGTCGAAAACAGGAAAGGAATATAATTCGTAGCCCGACAAATGGATTATTGAATAGTCGTACCAGCAATTAATATGCAGGGCTGGCAAATGCGACATATCAAAAGGATAGCGAAAGGATGTGCATGTCGGATTTCTCATTTGCATATTCATTTAACCCGAACCAGCGTTTATATGTAGGTATGTAGGTTTTCTTACATACATATTTTACTCCTGTAAAAATTCCAGTAGAAAATTAAAATGAGAAAAAAATGAATACGTTTAGAAAGCGGTGTTTACTCTCAACGGGCAGACTTACTTATTTTGGTTTTTATTTAATTAAACTTAAACAATACACTTAGAGACCTAATAGTGTTCTATCTCTTTCTCGTTGTAGGTTATCTTCTACGATTCAGATTGGAATCCCACCGTTGACCAACAGGCCATGGATCGAGCGCATCGCCTGGGCCAAACCAAACAGGTGACAGTCTATCGACTCATCTGTAAGGGCACCATCGAGGAGCGAATTCTACAGCGGGCACGGGAAAAGAGCGAGGTAAGAAACCCACTCGGGCCCAGGAAACCGCAAAACTCTATTCAGCAAACTGAACAAAAACACGTCGCTTGGAGTTTCTGCTTTCTTTGGCCATATATTAGGCACGTGCGCGGACTTACCCCTGCCTGACTTGAAGTTGCATGTCGCATTGTTGCGCCTCATTCAAAATGCTAAGTGAAACTCGAGGCGCACACATGAAACACTTGTACGAGATGCGCATTGTTGGGGCAGTTATAAAGACACGGGTAAACCGATACCGGAAATTAATTATACAATTGGTTAGGCGACATTTTGGTTACGCCTTTCAGTTCTCTTAAAAAAAAAATAAAAACCATTCATGGTACATATTTGTTGTTGAGTTCTTTGCATTTATTAGTTTAATTGCCGAACTCTTGATTATCATACTAAAGTGCTTAGGCCGCCAGAACGGAAGCTAAGTAAATCTATGCGAAGCCCCAGGCGCTACTCACTTCTACGTGTTTCATTTCATTTCCTGCGGCACTGCTCTTTCAATATTTTCGGCATACTTTTTCATATTAGTAATATATTTTTTTTATTTATATTTTCTACAGATACAACGTATGGTTATAAGTGGCGGCAATTTCAAGCCCGATACACTCAAGCCCAAAGAAGTCGTCTCATTGCTTTTGGATGATGAGGAAATTGAAATGAAATGTAAGTTGGGCGTGGATATTTAAATATCCATAGGTAAAGCTAGATAGATAGACTATTAATTAAAAAATAAAGTAAGGATATCTTAGATTATTAATAAAAATAATAAGGTAAGGATATCTTTACTGCCTGCAGAAAGCCAGACCTATGCAAAGATTCATGACGTTAGCTTTAAAATTGAGCGACAAGATCGCATAGCAACAGGCAAATAGACAGGCGGACATGGCTGTTAGTGTAATGTTAATTATTAAAACTTTTAAGTGAAGTTCAATTTTTAAGGAATCATTCGAAAAGTGGGGTTAATCACTGCCTTTATAGTAAGGTTGTAAATATTGACCTTAACCTGAGTCGAATCCCTTTAATAAGCTTTTATTTAACTGAGTACGAATGTCTTACATGTAAGAGACTGATTTTAAATATTTCATGGAATAAATAAAGAAATAAAAAGGAATATGGGGTAAAGACTAAGGCACATTTCTTAAATATTTACAATTATTTGATATGTTTATGCACCAAAATGTAATTAACTTTGTTTTATTTGTTTAACAGATCGCCAGGAAGTCAAACAGCAGGTAAAAGAAGATATATCCTCCTCCTCCTCACCTATCACGACAGCAACAGCGAGAACATCAACGCCAGCTGCAACTGCGAGTGAACGTAAGCGACGCAAGCCAAATAAGGTGAGTGAGTGCCCAAAAAGGACAGCCACTAATTGTTTAATTAAAAGAGAAAGAGATATGCAAATCGAGATGCGTAAAACTAAAGACTTCCGGCCAAAAGCAGTTTTTATCTGATCCATAAATCTCTTTGCTGCATTGCACTTTTACGCATGATCCGACTGGCTGTTAATGGCCAGTTATTAGACCAAGTTTACACTTGTTACACGCGGCGACAGGTTCCGCAGTCTCAATGAAAGTAAATGATCTTTTAAGTGAAGTTCAAATTGCGACTCGACCATATACAGCCACAACAGAGGCGGGGGGGTAAGTGAGACAGCTTTGAGTCTGGCTCTGGCTCTGGCTCTTTTGTTGTTCTTACTTGGGCACTGCATGGTGGTCATGGTCACGTGATTCATGCAACAACAACAACAACCACAACAACAACAGCATCAGCAGCAGCAACAACGACAATTCAATTTGCTACAAGACTCAACTTGTCTTGGTCTGTTACGTAGCGTGCTTTGAACTTGCTGCCAGCTTTGGGCATATTCGTAGTGGATCTGGTGCTGCTCCGGCTGCCTATATTCATTCATCCAAGTGTTGTGTTCCCTACATCCATATACATATAAATACAAATACATATACATACATATATACATATGTATAAAGCAAACACTTTGCTATAACCAACTTGGGCTTTCTGTCCAAGTCTTGGAAAACAGTTTCAAGTGCCTTGTGCCTTGGAGTCTTTAGTAGGCTTGTGGGGTGCTGGTCGGCTCTTTTCGTTTTGGTTTCGCTAAATGATTTTGTGCGTTCAATGGAACACTGATTATGGTCTGTTGCCTCTTTGTCTTTTCATTTCTCTCCGTTTTTGGTTAGTTCTACTCGTAGGTCTCTGCCTCTCCTACTTACGGTCTCCGTGCTTCTTTGCCTGAGAGGGGGGCGGCCTGCACTCAAGTTCAAATACCACCACAATATACAGACGGCATATAAGTATTTTAATGGCACGCAGCCATCTTTTTTCTGGTTCTTGTGGACTGCTTCTTCTTTTTGTGCATCTACATAGTCTGGTTGTCAATTGGAAGTTCAAGTTTCAAATTCTTGTAGTTAGTTCAAGTTAAAGGTTAGCTAACATTGGCCATCGAGCGAAGCTAAGCGATGCGTTTGAAACTGATTGCAGCACATTCATGTCAATGATATTTATTAAGTTTTTAACGGTTTCTTGCTCGTAAATGCGGCCTTGTTAGGGGGTACTACAATATGCTTCATTGGTTTAAGTGGGTTGGCTTAAAATTTCGATGGCCTGCTTATGAAACCGCGTGGAAAAGGGAAATTAGAAGATTGTTAAATGCATTTCTGCTGTCATTGGTAAAAAATAGTAAAACTAAAAAATAGTAAAAACTAAAACAATTCTGCACTCCCTTCTTAAATAAAGATCTTAACTTAGTATACAGTATTCTCTCGCTCAATGCAACCCACTAAAAATCGGGCATATTTCGAAAAACTCGTCTGCTTCAAAACCTGATGTTTTCAACTGACTTGCGGCCTAAAGGAAGACAATTTAAGTTGATCAACTAAATACAAAATTATTAGCATGATTAAAAGTTCAGTTCGCTAGCACTTTGTCTACAATTCTAAGAATTTATCGAGGCTTTGTATTGACTCTCATGAGCGAAGGCCTACTGTACTTCCTAAGCCAAATATTTGACACTCTATAGTCCATTTGTAATGACGATTAATGATCGTCAATAAAAACTAAAATTATATGGAAGTTTTTGTTACCGAATATGTAAAATTGGGTTTCATTATCTAAGCTAAATAAAGTTTTCGAAGCTTTAATATTAAACTGAGCTGCAATAAATCAATATGCTCAAGTGCAAGTGGCAACTTTGCCCGGGCGGAGCTGGATCATACGAGTTACATTACATATTCACAGTAAAAGCTGCTACTGTGCTGCCTATCAAGATAATTGCTATCGAAATCTGTGCAAATTTTATGCTAATTTTTTTTACATTTACCCCAGCGCCGTGTTACGCCCTGAAGCATGGCTTTTTTAGTCATCTCCCCAGTGGGTAAAACATTCCCGTCCCCATTTTAAGTAAGGCCAAAAATTGTATAGCGTCCTACTCAGGAGCTGACCAACCCGACTGCACTAAGCAATAACTCAAGTCTCAGTTTGGCATGAATTATTTTAATGCTACACAAAAGAAAGAACAACATGAAGAACAACAAAAACAAGATCGGGGACTGGCATAAATTATAAGTGTAACATTTTTTGGACCAGTTGGTTAGGGTGGGTCGCACCGAAACGAATAGACAACGAGACGATATTCGTTATCTTATTTCCGTTGCTCATAAAAATGCTAATTGTTTTTATTGCTACATCAGAAATTAAACACATTTTTATTATATTTGTCTTAGGAGGCTAATATGGGCGGCATTACGATTCCGGCAAATGAAGAAGATGGAGACCGATGCAGCTCAGCTGCCAAGCGCGTCAAACAAGAGGTGGACGAGATGTCCATTGACGTAGCCATTGCCTCCTCCTCATCCAGCGCTGGCACTGATAGCAATAACCAAATCGGCCAAGAGACTTATGTGCCCGGTGCGATGCGTGTGCAGAAACAAGCACAGCAGCAACAGCATCAGCAGCTACAACTTGACGACGATTCCGATAATGAGGCTTTGGTAGTGGATGGCGATAGTCCGACAGCGATGTCCCAAACAGAATCGACGAGTAAGTACCATGAGTTACAATTTAAAGATATCATATGTATGTCAAAATTGGCAAATCTAGCTCTTAAAATCTACTCAATATGCCTGCAAGACAAATTTTTAATATCGACTTTTATCGATTGCATATAAATATGTATTATGTGAGACAAAATTGATGTGCGCGGGCACACACGAGGGCCTACGTTCAAAATGTTCAATCTTTAGCTCTTATAGTCGGATAAACGGACGTGGCCAAATCGATTCATCTATTGATGATGACCCCATATATTTACTTCATTCAGCCTGTTACATACTTTTGCACAAAAGCATTATACCCTTTTAAGGCATTTTCAATGGGTTCAATTCATAGGAAAGTATTCCCTTGTTAACCTGACGAGGCGTGATGCCCCACCTTTTTCCAATGAGCAGCAAAATCCAAGTCAAAGTGCTGAGTTCGACGCCTTCGTGGATTTGCGGCCTGCATATGTTGCATCATATGCTCAAATTCTTAACATATTCCAATCACTTTATAGTTAATAATTCAAACTATTTGGCAATAACAAGCGATTGCTGAGGTGCACAGAGCGAGACAGCATGTGCAACGCAGAATGTGGTCTACCAGCTTAACAAGCTGGCCTAAACAACTTGGCCTGTTTGTTGTTATGAGTTGCAAATTATATGTGGGATGTGCAACAGCAGCAGCAACATAAATCCATGATTGCAGCTAGCTGGCCAGCCTAAAACGACGCATGCATTCGATTTGCATTCGAAAAACTGTTGCTTAATTTCAAATTTGTTTAACAATTAACAAATCGAATGGACAAGAGACGTTGAAAAGTAGGCAACACGGCGCAACAAAAAAAAAAAAGAGAAGAAAACAAACTGATGTTCAATCGCGACAAGTGCAACGTCAACTGATTCGACCCGTTGTTAAAGCCAAATTTGCTGGACAACAACAACAACAACAAGAGCAGCAGCATGCCGAATGTAACCTGTCTGCTAGCTTGGCCATTTGCCCGATCGCCTAACTATTTGCCTGGCTAACTGCCTCACAGATGGGTTTCCAATTCGATTCACGGAATAGCTGGAGCAAACGCAACTAATTTTGCCTATCGTAATCATTGACATACCCCGTATTCAAACAATGTGGGTATAAATGTATAATATACTAGTTGGGCAAATGTATATGCAAACATAACAAATTTGGTATGGGCAGTATTTTCGATTTCATATACCATACACAATTCACATATTTCGTAGCTCTGCAAGTAAAGAATATTTTATTTATGTTTAGGCGAAGCCGTGATAATAGCTCGAAAATTAGCTACGTCAAAAATTGACCAGTAAAAAAATAGACGGCCAAAAGTTTAAGAAGCTTTTCGAGGCACATATTTATTTCTATACGTATGTGTTTTTTGCCCGGGATGGTTTTTTTTTTTAATTTTCTGTCTAGGCTCTGTCTTTTATTCAAGTGCATGTATTTTGCTAATGCTGGGCTCCAGTTGAAACTTATTATCAATGCAAAAGCTTCTATGAAATTAGTCTAAAGGTCGCTCAAAATAATTAAATAATTTTTTCAACTGAGTGCTGGGTATTTACTAGTCGAGTAGGCGTAACTGTAACATTTTTACTTGTGGCTGTCTTTTTTTACCTTTGTTACTGGCTGTCGTTGATAACGTTGTCATTTGTATTGGCCACCGTTTTTGTTAAGCATTTGCTCTACACGTACGCAACCCAATTTAATATCACTCGTTGCCTGGAAATTGTTGCTGCCAGTTGATTATGTTCCCCAATGGAGCTCGCTTGTCAGTCAGCCAGCCAGCCAGCCAGTTAGTCAGTCGCACAGTTGTTGGCCGTTTGTGTTTTTCGGCCTATTGATTTGGCTGTTACTTGTTTGCTTGGCTTATGCATTAAAATGCCACAAAAAACGAGGTGCTCATAAATATTTTTTATATGCCATTTCTTTGGTTTTTGCTTGCGGCTCTGCAGGGCTTGGCAAATGGAAACATCTAATTTAATCAATGGCTTCACGTGCTGTGGCTACATAAATTGTAGCTACATTTGCAGTTTCTTTTTTGATTTCGTAACTTTTTTCTAGACATTTATGTACTGTTTATTATGAGCCATCATGAGAAACTGTCATAATAGGCGACATTAACGAATTTCTCGTAAATCTATACGAACAATTTTGAATACATAAAATTTCCTTGTCCGAGTCAATCACAACATAAAATTCAAAAAACTATCAACAATAAATGATCGTTCACAATTTGAGTATCTACCCACAGTAAGGTTTTTGATTTACTTATATATGAAAGCTTATTTGATTTTTAATCCAGGTCATGCAAATCGAGAAAATTAAAAAAAATCAGTAGTAGTTCTATTCTAAAATTTAATTTTACGAATAATTATTGGAAAAACTTTTAATTATTTAATAACATGATATCGTAGAAAATTCAAACTTATTTTGAATAATTGAAAAAGTTACAAAGTTTAAATATATCGAAATTGTTAAATTGCTAGATATGTCAGGGGCAAATTATAATGGAAGTGGCATTTTCTTAAATTAAGTATTTTCATTCCAACTGTATTTATAAAATTATACCACTTCCTCCAGTTTTTGCCCAACCCTATCCACGAGTTCATCCAATTAAGCGTGCCTCACGCACTAGATACTACTTAAAAGTTAAAGTATTTGCTTTACAAGCATGTTTTACTTAACTGCATTCCATTGCCAAGCACTTGATGCAGTACATAACAACGGATTCATCAGTGTTTCGTTTTCCACTGTCTATGGCACATTTTACCACAGTTAATTTTATGCGGCAGGATTTTTTAATGTTTCTCGCCTCTCCGCTGCATTTTTGCGCTATTTGCTGTTTCTGAGGTTGTAAACCATTTTTTCTCCATTTTTCCGGCAACGTTGCTTGAAATGTGGGTTAATTTTACAATACAGGAGGTAGTCCACAAATCATCCGGCCGGTTACTTAGGTAGATTGCCAAGTAGTTGGCAGCTAGTGGTAGTAACGCGCGAGGCATTCAAATTGCAATTCCATTTTAATGCTGGTATTGTGTAATAAAGCCGAGCTAACAATTTTTTAATGGTTTTTCTTATAAAGCATTTCGTTTTCAAGCAAACGGACGCGTGCCAACAGCTTACGATTTGATTGTGAAAGATACTTTCCCAAACAGTCAATTAGCAAAACAGCAGATACTATTGAGGCGCCGCCCATTCGAAAAATGTGACACAGCCCGTATTCATTATTCATTAGATTTATCATAGATCCTTGTCCACTTTGTCAGTGCTGCTTGTGATACATATAAATAATTAAAGAAACAGTTGTAAACAAGGTGCAAAACTCCCAAAGAACATGACAACAGCAACAATAATATCAACAACAACAATTTAAAGTACAAAAGCAACAGAAATATCGAAAAGAAAAAAATGTATCTCATAGAATACACGTTAGCCATGAGATACAATTACGTTGAAATCTTGGCAGCAAATCAAAACTGCGAACAAAAACGCTGATTGGCCACAAAAATTCACACAGCTTACAAATAATTACAAAATGCGCTTCGATTGCATGTGAAGAAAAATAAATAAAAACAACTAAAAACCGTTTATGGTCGACAAACCGAATATTATATACCCTTGTAGGCATACCGCATACGGTGAAACTAGTTAACCGAGTTTGGTTTAAATGTCTTGAAAATCAAAATAGTTTTTCTTAAAAGAACTAAGCCCGGTCAGTTTAAAAGACACCAGCGTTAAACTTTTGGCCGACCGTTCCTACGCTAGATAAGATATATATTGTTTCCATATTGATAAGCTGTAATTATATGTTAAACTTGCAATATCAACGTTTTTATTTTGCGACAGATATATGATATGGTAGGCGCATCCTGCCGATTGCGACATATGTATGTAAAGTTGAGAGACAGACGGAATATATATACTTAACAGGGCCGAGATGTCTTCTCCTATGCGTTACACATTACATGACAAAGTTATAAGACCCTTCACAAGGGTATAGAAAGACAAGAGCCAAAAAAACTTCTCAAATGCCAATCACAAGGCATACGAAAAATGTGCGTTTTGCTGAGCTTTTATAAGAATTAACAATAAATTGCATAGGCTCGTTTGCTAATGGTTGTTCACAATTGTTGTTGTAGTTTTATTGTTGTTGATTTTCTTAACTGGCGCTGGCGCATAAATTTACACCTTATTGGCCCCCATAGCGCCCAGAGCGAGTACGTGCCCGGCCAGCACCCAGCACAAACTGGCAGACTCGTTTCTACGAACACCAGTGAGTGTGTGTAGATGGATCACGGATCAGATTGGCAGTCGCAGTCGCCACTTGTCTATTTGATTTAAAACTTTATAATTAAAGTGGTTTTGACTTAAATTGGTTAATCATATTTATATTTGAAGTATTCCAACAGAGAGTCATGCACAAAAAAGTAAATGAATAACATTCAAGCGTAAATGAATTGTGAATTCAGAAGAATTTGCTTTTGGAATTGCTGTGCTGTGAATATGCGAGTATATTTAATTTAAATTCGAGAATTTTGCCGATCCGCTGAATTTGTGAAGCAATGCCGTTTGTATAATGATTAGTTAATTTTCTAAAATTGGTCTTAAGCGAAACATTCATTAAAGTCGATTGGTTGAGGCTTTAAAATCCAGCAAAAAATGCCTAAACAGTTTGTAAAGTGACTGAGTCAATAAATTGAAGTCGTAGAAGATATAATTTTTAAATTTATGCCAGCAGCCATCTTGATCTTGCCAACACTTAGAAGATATAAAATTGATATTCGGTTTATCTCCCTTTCCAACGAATAGTTGCACAATTTCATAAGCATTTTGGAACCATCGCAATAACATAACGTGGATGTGGCCAATGTTATTCATGTTTGATTTTTTGGTCACCATAGATAGCATTTTTATGTAAAAATAAGCAGCTGAAATTTATAAATATTTGATCCTCGTCCCGTATGCTATTCGCCCACATTTAAGCACAATGTAAACGGCTCAATCACGACGCACTGCATCGGAGGAGCATCGCAAACCCATGTTGGCGACACGCATTCGAGGTCATAACCCAATTCCTTTTGTGGTCGATTGTCCAACGGCTTGTCGAGTGATCGCTGCCCGAACTGGTCTGGCACTGGTACTGGTAGTACTCGTACTCGTACTCGAACTTGGTGCTGTTTTATCATCAATAGCAGCTGTAAGTATTTCCCGAATGCCATGGCCATCCATTACTGAAGCTTTGACCGTTGCTTCTTGGTCTTCGGTCTTCGGTCTCTGGTCTCTGGTCGGTCGATGCCCAATTGAAATTCGGTGCGCATTGCAATTGATCGCACTTTTTGCCTTGTGATTGTGCGAGTACCTTTCTAACGTTGTCGTCGTCGTCATCGTCGTCGTCGTTGTATTTGTTGTTGTTTTTGTCGTCTTCTGGCCCGTTGGCATTGTCGCCCATCTTCATTATCATCCATGCTGCCGCGTGTTGCATTTGATGATGTGCATCGCCGCCGCCGCCGCCGCCGCTAGCAGAATGCAACAACATTGCCTTCATGTCGCCAACGTCGCCGTCGTCATTGTTGTTCTTGTTGTTGTTGTCGTTCGTTGTTTGTTGGTTACCGTTGTCATGATTTGTTGTCGCCAGTTTCTAACCTGGTCATACCACGATTTTGTCTGCTTTTCTAGCTTGGATTGAATTGCTTTTGCTTTCGTGGTAGTAGCCAGTCTTGTTGCTTAAAGAATTTTAATAATGCCTAAGGTTTTTTCTTGAACCCCTTAAGCATTTCCGGTTTGTTTGCCTGCTGCCGGAACTGTCCCTCTAAGGACAAACTCGCCAAGTTCAAAGTCATCAATCTGAGTGCGGCCGTAGCTCGTACTCGACCGCAGAGTGTTCATAACATGTGTGAAATTGACACCACATATGCCATTGACTGGCCCTGGCGGCGGAAACAAAAGCAATTTTACGCTACATTTGCTTAATGATACAACCCTCGATACGAAGAGGCAGCTGTTCTTTTCGAGTTTCTGGAGCTGTAAAGAGAAGTACTAGAGAGCAACTCGCCAAGAACTAAAAAGAAACTGCCCTTTTAAGAATTAAGGATATAATTAGCATTTATCGATTATCAGTAGAGTAGCTGCTGTTACTGGCTTTCTTCCGGAAAAAAAAACCAAATAATCAGTTGTCATAGGTTCAAAGATGAAGAATAATTTCCATACAGACTTAAATTCCTTCAGTTTCCATCCGTGGGGATGGATTTATTGAAATGGATTGCATTCAATACAGGTTTTAATACTTGGTTCTATTCTTACCCGCATTCTATTTAGAAATATAGCCATCCGTGCGTTAAATGCTTTAAGTAACTAAAAATATTTCATCACGTTAAGATCCCTCCCAACTGGCTTTTTCAGTATTTTTAACAAAATGCAAACGAGTTTTAAAATAGTTCGAATGTACAGACCTTCTAAATTTGTTTAAAATTGTCGATTTTATTAAAATAAAAATTAGTTTTTTCGGCACACTACGACACACTAAATTTGTTGTGTAATATGGCCAGTTGGGAGAAGTGGGTGGAACGTAATGCGAAGCCCAAAATAAAATTCTCAGTGCCCCAATTGCCACAACCACCGACACGTTGGCAAAAGCCTGGACCAATGGATCGACAACAGTGGATTGATTTTCACAAATGGGCCAAGGTAAATGCGTGTCCACTGCAGCAGCGACCCAAACGAAAGTCACGATCTGCACCGGAACCGACGCCCAATTTGAAACCGGATCGATCGATTCCGATTTCGCCTTTGGTTTTTATTTGTGTTGCATCCGAATTGCAAGCCGAGAGGGATAGAAAAAGAGAACTCAAAGAAAAAATTGAAATCTTGAGTCAGCCGAAATACAAACGGGAAAAGTATTTGCCGCCACCCAAAAGGGAGCATCCGTATCGGCCGCAGCTCCCCTATCGGCCACCACCGAAACCAGAGCGTGGACGGCCCACGGAGAAGCCCAAAGTGCCGTGCTGTTTTCAGCACGAAGAACTAAAAATAAATTTCTGGTCAAATTTGCGTTTTAAAATTTCCCCACAAGCACTTAAAGCCAAGCCTTCGAAAAAAGTTGTTGAACTGGCCAGACCGCGTACGTATCCACCCAAACTTCACTGTCCGTTGCCGGCGAATAAGGATGAGAAAATACCCAAGCGCAAGAAGATGTCTGCGAAGCAATGGAAGGATCATCTCATGCGCCTGGATTTCCTTTCTCAGCCAAATCCCCGTGTCCTGGCCGATCTAGCTCTCTCCTTTCCTGATTTGATAGTAGGTGCTGGCTTACAAGTAGGGTGTTTATGTAAATACTGTGGTTGCCCAACGGGTAAACCAGTGTACTACGATTTGGTGGATGAATGAACTATATAAGGATGCGTTCATACCTCCAGCAAATCGTTGTTCAATGGATCACGGCACATTAGCAGTCATTTGTCAAAATTAAACGTTGAAATTCACAGAGTCAATAATATTCTACAAAAATTTAGTATATTTTATTCAAAATGTATTTAAAGTATTTACGGGATATAACGTGATAAGATCCTTAACTGGAAGGAAAGAAAGAAACAATATTCGGAAGTCTTTATACACATCTTCGATAGCGATGCTTTTTGAAAGAACACAACGTTTTTGCACAGAGTGTATTTAATTGTAAAGCAGATTCCATTGAGAGGTTTCTTTTATTCATGTTGTAATTTCTTTTTTGGCATTTCTTTTTTAGCTACTGTTGGTTGTGGGATGTGTGTTGGTTTTCAATTTGTTGCATTAGGTGACTTATTTAATATTTGTATGGATGAGCCCAAGTAGATATTAAATTATATTGTAGGTTGTCTGGCCTTCAACATTTTGAGTTGTGCATTCGAGTCAGTCATATCGGTTGCAAAAGGTCAAGAGATGCACGAGTTGTGGATGCATGTTCCTTAAAGCAACAACCCAAGTAGATGACGAAAGGCGTGTCATTAGAAAATTCAATATAGCCGGCCGAGAGCCAGCAAAATGTCAGTGTTTTTAAACTTTTTTAAAGCATGCGTTGTGTAACTGGCTAGCTAAGTATCAAACCTTTTCATTCTTTCTATAAGCCTCTAGAAAAAAACATCTGCTCACAGGCGAAAAAAAAAAAAAAAATTATTTTTAAATCTGAAGTTCAAAGTTTCAAGCTCTAGTCATTCATTATTATACAATTGAAAACTCTGATTTGTCAAAATGAGCTTTACCAATGAAGATGGCGAAGCGGAAGAGAAGAAGTTAGTTGAGGAAGAGGACAAACCTGTGCCTTCATGGGTTGAGTGGTGCGAACGCAATGCTCAACCCATAAAGCGGTGCATACCGAGGGAGCAGCGCGAACTTACACGTTGGCAGAAGGCGGGACCTATGAAAAAAAAGGAGTGGAAAAAATTCTTTGAGTGGGCTTTGCAAAAAGCAATGCCAAAGGAACCTCCGCAGGTCGAAGTGCCTATTCCTTGCCTGGAAAAATACTTGCCCTGTGGCCGTGAAAAACGCAAAATGGATATGGACTCTTTGGAAGAGAGCATGGAGAAGTTGTCCAAGCCACTTGAGCGTAAAATGACACCAAAGCATGTTTACCAGCGTCCATTCTACGCCTATTCTCCGGTTATTGTATGGGGCAAGCCTCCACACCATGACAAAGGTCGACCATTTCCCCCACCCTTCGTACCCTGTTGTTTTCCCAATGACGATATAGAGGACGAATTCTGGGCCACTTTGCGTTTTCCAGTGCGGCCGTCCGCGCTCAAGGCGCGCCCCACGGCTCGTATCCTTAGTTTGGCCAAGCCGCACATAATGCCGCCAAATCCGCCTCATTGTCCCATTCCAAAAAAGGCGCCGGCGCCTCTGGAAGTGCCGCCACCGAAACGAAAGAAGTTTACACCACGTGGCTGGCGCTTACACCAAATACGCTTGATTTACCTCTCTAAGCCCGTGTCCAGACCAGAGTTCGAGTATTTCTATATGTGAATATTTAAATCAATATGGCCCTGTTTCGTTAATAAAAATTCACTGTATGTAGTTTTAGGCTTGTATTAAAAAATGTATTTTACCAACCTCAACGTTTTAAATCATCTTCAATTGCGAATACAATTTGCCATCTTCAATTGCAGTAAACTGACTAAGCAAAGCCGCTAAAAAATTAACAATTTCACGCTGATAAAAATTGCAATTTGTATCCTTAACGGCTTAAACAGTAGCCACGGCCACAGCTGGAGCCACACTCGCAATCGCAGTCGTAGTCGCAGTAAAAGTAATCCAAGCGCCCAAATCTGCCCAAGCCCAAGATGCACTTAGTCATGGCAGGCGCATTAGAGTCTCGCAGTCAAAGGTGAGCTGCCGCTGAGAACGGCATTGTGCTTCAATAGCCTTCGCTCCTCCGCCTCCTCCTGCTCTTCTTTCGTTACCTTCTGCGCCAGCTCCAAATTGCTGTTTATCAAGCGTAACAAACATGCGTCACATTGACTTTAGCTGGCCGGGCTAGGATCAAGGTTCACAAATGATCATCAGTCAAATCAATTAGATAATTGAATGAATGATTTGTAAAATCCGATTATATGCGCTCTTCCTTACACACAGAGTACCTTATAAAAGTAAATGATTGCGTGTGTGTGTGTGTGTGTATGTATAGCTGTGTGTCTGCATAAGTCCGAATATATTGTCTTGCCTTCTGCCCGCCCTTTCGTACTGAGCGTGCATTATGTACAGACTCATAACAGCTACACACAATTGCATAATATTTAACTTTATAAGAAACACAAATAAATAACTCCAACTAAAAATTGATTGCAGAGTTGACGTTTAAATATAAAAAAGTTACGTTTACCACAAAAACATTGTCTTCCAACCGATTCCTTATGTACAGCTACATGATAAAGCAATCCGATGTTAAGTAGAATTTCGCTCATATCACTCATATCCACGTTTTATGGTTAGTGCTCATATGCTGGAAGTGGGAGTAGAAATGCTGGGCTTAGCTTAGCTGAGCCAGCCTGCAACACAAAGAAGAACCTAAAGTACAGCTGAGGAACCAGTGCATTTTTCTCAACATTTCCCCGCACCAGGTTGATAACTAGGCGAGTGAAATATGGTAAAAAGCGATACTTTAGACAATTTTGTGTTTTCACCGCAATGCCACGTCGCCAAACGACAGTTGACCGAAATACATAGCTAAAGCAGCAATCAAAATAACGAATTGCCCAAATAATACAACCAATTCATGGTTTGTGTATGGTAAAGGATTGCCTTGGATTGAATATTATTGATAAAACTTATGCCACAGACAGGCAGACAGATAGGCAGGCAGGCAAGCATGCGATTCAATAATTTGGCACTCATTGTCGATTTTTGGCGCAGGTGTAACAACAATCGAAGCGATAGGCTGGGCATCGAGTTCTAGAGCCTCTTATTAAAAATTTTCCAAGTTGGCTGCCAAAGTTGTAGACAAATCCACAAAGGGGCCAAGCAACTGATGGCACCAACTGTTGTTGTCTGCATCCCATGATGATGATGATGATGATGATGATGATGATGGCGATAATAATGATGATGAGGATGGTTATGATGATCACTCGACTGACGAGACTATGTCGATCATGACTGGGCCAACCAGAGACAACGATGATGACGAAGTTGATTGGGGATTGTGAAATGTGATGATGTTGCTGCACTTGTGGTGCATACCAAAATAGCTAGCGCCAGGCAATGTCGCCATTGCGACAGCAACAGCAACAACAACAACAACAACAACAACAGCAACATGAGTAACAACAACAGAATCAACAAGCACATTGTTGCCATCGGTGGTTATTGCTGAGAGTTGCCTACTAAAGCCCGTCTCTTGGATTCTTTGTTGACTTTGTTTTATTTATTCAATTTACAGTTAACTTAAGTTAAGCAAAGTAAAAGGGAGATATACCAAAAAACATGAAAACCAAACAAATAAAAATTGTCTCCCATACGTACCTATGTACATGATGTACACTCAACCTCTTTTAGCTGGAATAGACAAATAATATATGCACACATTCACATTTAGATTCAGATTCACATTCGTATTCGCATTAGAATTGCTTGTCCTGTTGTTCTTGAACCCTGTGAGATACCAAAATGTTTCGACTGGCTCTTTGGCTTGAATACACGATTGCGCCCTGGCTAAAAAAATGTATCAGGCTAATACAAATATGGGCATGACACACATTACGTATAGGCAGCTGCTATATCTCTGGGGACATCTGAGTGGGTGATTCGGGAAGAGAAAGTGATGAACAAATGTCAAGCCATACAACACGAGTCAGGGATAATTGGTTTTTGAAGTAAGACACAAGAAGTGGCAGAAAAAAGTTATAATCTCATTAAACGTTCTACATCTGGCCCATATGTCTAATATATATCTTTAATTGTACTCTTATCAAGAAGATATATACAATTATTGTGCTGTGCTTCATCTTTTCATTCGCTTGGTGATTACTTGGGTGATTATTGATCTTTATGAGAACGCTGCTGCTAACATTGATCAAAATATGTATATATTATCGGTCCGAGCATGTCTCCTGCATGAGCCTCCGCAATGGTTAAAAAATAAGTTACTTCCAATTTTATTCAAGGAAATACATACTAAATGAAAACATATATACTAGGTTTGGTGTATCTACAGTTTATACTCTTTGAGTTATGTTAAGAAAACCATGTCTCAAAATTAAAAAAAAAAACACATGCAAAAAAAAAATTGAATATAATTTTGCCATTAAAAAGTCTCTACCTAGGAATTATACCCAATCCGGATGTGTGAAAATAAGATATAAACGAACTTATCGTTGTGCTAAATCTTTAATTTCATATAAGTATACTGAAAGTGATATTGTTGTATGACCAAAGACACTTCCAGTCAGGGAGGACAATTTACTAGCGCCGAAATGCATTTTTGGAGCATAAATTTTAAATGTGCTGTTAAATTTGAACAAAATTCTCTCTCCCTTTTTATGTGTTTTACTGGTGGTTGCTTTGTGCCAGCTGTTTAACCGGAACCGCAAAAGATATTTATAGTAAACCAACAAAAAAAAAAAAACAAAAATTACCCCAATTAATCAATAAAACCCATAATTCTTTTTGCAGACTTCCTGGGCGATTTTGGCAGCATGTCGATGCGGCGTCGGCACCACCCGCGTGGCACAAAACGCGGCCGACCACGTGGCAGCACAAGACGCGGCGGTGGCCATGGATCGCTGCAGCGCGTGCCGACGCCGACATCGCCAGCGGTTGGAGCGTTGATGGCAACTGCAACGACCACATCGCCGTTACCACAGCAGGAAGCAGGCGGCGGCGAGGCTGCAAGTGGCCTGCCCCTGCCAGCGCATGAGGAAGGTAAGTGCAGCCAGCGGCTTTTTATTGATCAGCTTCCTGGTACCCTACCCTGTTTATATGGACTCGAGTGTCACTTGTCGCTAATCGCCGACATAATCACGTTTATCGCTGCCTCTTTACATGCATATCTGCTTACTTATGTGTGTTGGTGTGTGTGTGTGTGTGTGTATGCTGCAGCTCTCTTAACAATTGGGCACACTTGAGTGGCGCTTTGTGGTCCCTGCCCCTTTTGGCTGCCCGCATTATTCATGGATGGAAATTTCACTTGTAGTACGTGACAATTTTGGCGCAGCACAAACCATTTTCATTATATCTTTATCCGATTCAATGGTATTTCCTGCTCCCCTTTTACTTAAATATTGCGTTCTCGCCCCATTCACGCAGTCAGGCCAAATATTTGTTCAAAGATTTGCATCTGGCTGCATTATCGCCGATGTACAAACAGAAACAGCCCCAGACGCAATCGATACTGTGACTACTCAGCATGTCGAGTACTTCCTAAGTGCCTGCAGTTGCTCTCGAGTAGTTTGGGGTTCCGGAATTTATACGGTGTACATTGCTAACTTCTTTAAATGATTTATGTAAATATTTTTAACATATTTTTTATTTCTCAGAATTTGTACTACAAATCTTTAGCACCTTCGTAAGGCTGTTATCATATGCTTAATGAATCGAGCTATTTATACGAATGTCAAATGAATTTAAAGTGTGTACTACGGTTGTCTTCTATATCAATGTATAAAACTGTTTGTCCTGACTGACTGACTGACTGTCTGATTGGTGAAGTTTTCACTGTAGTTACGTTACGTGATGAAGCTGTTAAGACTGGGTTCCGGGAATAAATCTTTTTTGTTCAGCATCCGATTGGCCTGAAGCCCATTTTCAAAGATCTTTGTTTTAGTTTATTTGAGGGATGCTTCAAACTTTTTTAAAAATGCGTTCCTCTTTGGTGGAAATGGGGGTTAACGATTTGGTGGGTGTCATTTTGTTTTCAAATTCATTTCCAAGGATCTATATGAAAAACCTTTTGAGAATCGTTTCATCTTTTTCGCAAAATCACACATTCACTGCGATTCAAAGATTGTTTGGCGAAGTTTTAAGTTTTCCCGATTTGCTTCAAACTTCTTTTCAAGCTCTTGATCCGATTGTTTTTAAACTCATTCTATATATAAATCTTAAAACATTATGCAGTTTTTCAAGACTTTTGCACAGATATACGCCCCAATGCTTATATTTTAGAAAGCAATTTCATTAGCAATATTTTAATGCTTTCGTTTCTTTCCCGGGCACGTTTGATTTGTTGTGCAAATTCAGATTGATCCCTGCTCATTTACAGAGATGTTCATCATTATTAACAGCAATTAGCAGCGGGCGACTTTCACATTTTGCAAACAGCTGTTCAGATTTAAAGCCTGAAATTAATGCAACCAGCCAGCAGTCGATTTTAGTAGAAAATTGTCAACAATTTCGCAGCTTCAATGCGAATTTTCAGTTGAAACACGTTGGCGCACATGTCAAATTTGCACAACAAATGTTAATTGCATAAATCGGCTTAAACGCTCAGACACAGACCAAAATGTTGCTGCTGGTGTATTACGTGTATGTGTGCGCGTGTGTGTGTGCTCGTGTGTGTACAGGGGTGTGAGGACAATGCGAATGCTATGGGCAGCAACAGACAACACGTAACAGTTATTAACTCTCTTTGATCGACTATGAGATACTGACTACCAAATCCGAGAAATTATTTTGATATCGGCAGACTGTAGATTCGCACAGTAAAGATAAAGATTGGGAAGAGCGAAGTTTTTTGTATTTCTATATACAAGCAAATTAATTAACCTCACAAACAATAAGTTATTGCAGGAAAATGTATTTCATAAAATATATATATATATCAATTTTCGAAACGAATATGCCGCCGTAGCACCGCCCCTTGCAGTTAAATGTTAGGGTATTTAAACGCAAAGTTGCATAAATGCGACTTAACCACGATGGAGTGTGCTCTGTGCAGGACATTGTTGCCGAGCTGGGCTCGGCCGTGTGCCGGCAATTAAAATAACCACAATCGATGCGCCACAAAGTATGCAACAGTGTAAGCAAAATGACAAATGCGGATCTGACAGGACTCGCTGAGAACGTGCTGGCTCAAGCGCCAGTGGCATTAGTGACAATGTTGCCATTCCTTCCTCAAGTTAATTTGCATTCGTATTTGAATGGAGAGCGCTTCGGAGCATGTCCAACTGTAACAGGCTTTTACATTAATTAAGATTATTCAAATCGGAACTCTGGAAGACTGCGTTGTCCACTCACAAAAAGTATCTTTTGCAGAAACAAATCCCGCTCCCAGCGGTCTCGTCAGCACAATGGGCACACCGAGCGCTTCGATGGCCAAGCGCGGACCAGGACGTCCCCGGTCCAAGACAGCAACGCCTGTTAGTCGTGGCTCACGCGGCGCACCACGGGCACGCCGGCCAATGGGGCCGCTGCTTGTGCCGCTTGGGCGCAGTCCAGATGCCACACCCCCAGGAAGCAGTCCGGCCACAAGTCGTGCGCCCAGTCCGACAGCGCATGGAGAACGCGGCGCCGGAACACTCGATTAACTTTAACAATTCCATTGCAAGCTAATAAAAAAGGAGCATAGCCCTTTCGTGATGATGCAGTTGTTGTTAATAGCATTTACTGGCCGCAGCTCATATTGAAAAGTGTTAACTCATGACAAATCTAATAAAATTAATCACTTTAAAGTAATAATAATAATAAGCGCACAAAATAATACATTGACTGCGATAACATTTGCAAATTATTGACACTCAAAATAATAAATACTCTTTAAAGGGTAATAACAATCGAGAAAATGATTTTGAAACTTCGCGTGCAACTTTTATTCTTCTATTTTTATCCTCTGAACTAAAAACACATGCTTGATAAGCATCGATCAAGTCATTTCTTGTCAAGGAATACAATAATCGAAATATCTTAATTTGAAATATGCATTTTCTTGTTGAGCAATTCGCATCTTTCGTTTCGTGAATTTTCATTTCCTTTACTTTTCTAGGATATAAATTTCGTATGCAAATTTTCGTTTAGTATACCCAGATCCAGAATATTTAATGTTTTCAATAACTTCCTTCGTTCCCTAAAGTAAGTCATTTACTATGATACGAAATGTGACGCCAATCTCATTTTCTTCGTTTATACCAACAATCGAACTAATATTGTCATGTCTGTCTATTTGTTGCTACGCAAACAAGTCTCCCTGTCCGCAAAACAAAAATCAAACAACTTTTTCCACCTAGGAAGTGCTGGCTAGGCTGATGCTTTCTCTCTTCCGCATCAGCGCGCGGTTTTTAGGCTCTGACAAGGACATCAATCGAATAAAAAACAATTGAAGGACAGCTGGCGCACAACTTATACAAAGTTTGCTTTTGTCGAGGCAATGGGCTGAGTGAGCAGCATTATATCCATTAAGAGCCATGCGCCAATGGTGACTTTGTCTTGTCTAAGATAAATTGAATTAGAGACGCCAAACGCGCACATTCATCATCGCCAGAGGTAGAAACGCGGCCGGCAGTATGTGATAGATAGTTGTAGCTTATGGGCTGCATAAAAAAGGCCGAAGTAGGTACCCGCGCAGACAAATAGTAGGAGTAGACATTTTAATTTTCGAAAAATAGCTGCCACGAAAATAGACTGAGACTCTAGACGGCCAGATGAATGGCTGGCGCAGGCGGCTCCTCGAGGGTACTGCCTGCGTCTTTGGCTTTGGGCTTAAGTGCCAAGACGATGATGATAGTCCCTCGACATTGTTGAAGCGCATGCGCGCGTGAATTCCGACTCGTCCTGGGGTTGGGGTTGACTGAATTAGAGCATGCGGAGTTTTTTAGAAAAAGAAAAGGGATGGGAAAAAAAGATGCTGCATGCCGACGCACACACCTTCGAGATTGGTATTGGCATTGCCGCAGAGCAGTATGCTGGCTGTCTTGTCTCCTGTTCTTTGTGGCCATGTGTGTAGGCAGCGGAAAGGATTTGATCCTGCAAAACAATTAAGAAGGAGTATGCACGCACTTGGATTTGGGTTGCCCTTCTTGCTCTATAGCTGTAAAGAAAAATTTAATCCTTTTGCTTATTTTTTCAAGGTGTGGCCACGCAATGTGTGCGCGCGGGGCGTATTCTCGTTATTGTCTTGATTTATCGACCGAGCATCTTGGCCTTAAATTAAGGTAGCAGCTTCCAGCTGATGGCAAGCAACAAACAAAAAAAAGGATTTAAGTCCGCATTTTGTGGCTTATTAGTTGCGCCGGATTAAATCACAAGAATGGGTGCGTCCATATGAACGGAAGCAGCTGCCTTTATAAGCAGTATTAGCTGAACAGAAGGAGTTGCGGGCTTAGGCTGAGCAGGCGGCTGGCTAAAATATTTACCCTAACTGTAATGTTGGTAACCCAAGCTCTAGAGTTTTCCTTTTCCATGCGGGACAAATAAATGTTGGCATTTGATAATAAACATTTCAATGGTAAATTAGCGACCAACAACGGTCACACCCTCGCCGCTGGCCGGACATAAATCCAAACCAGCTAACAGGAGTTACAACTGTCGCCAATGAGACGAACCTGTTGCCGGCCTTTAAAACAATTTCTTTTTCCTGGTTGTTTACAAAAGTCGAGACGATTGAAACACTGTATGTGATTTTTAATTGAAAAAAAAAAACGCATACACTAGTGTGTGCTCTTCTTAGTCTGTGTGTCAGTTAAATCTCAGATTGTGCGTGTGTTTGTGTGTATGTATGTCGGGATCGGGCTGGCTGCTAATTAATAAACGCACTGCCGGCAGGGAGGAAACCGGTGAACGACAACTGCAACTCCAACTCCAACTGAGGCTGAGGCCGTGGCTGAGGCCGAGGCCGTGGCCGCCCGACGCCGTCGCAGATGCCACTTGGCATAAATGCACACTTTTAAAATTGTTGAGATTCTCCAACTGTAGCTAAAACGTGCAGCTTTATGACAGTCGGACTCACAGTGTCTGCCGTCTTTGGAATAGTCGCCAACTGGACGGCAGAAAAAGTTGCACAAACCACTTGCGGTCGGCATCAGAATATTAAGAATTGTCATATTGAAAAGTCCAAGATGCCAACATTCAATGCCAAGAGCTGCATGCGCTACATCGCGTACATCTGTGGACTGCAACAACAATTTACAGCGAATACAAAATACAACGCTAGCTTGTTTACACTCACAAAATACTGACAAATTTAAAGAACACATTTCTATACTTGATTAGCTTACAAAAACTCAATATGTCCCATATGAATTTTTCAATTAATATTGTAGCCTAAAGTAATACAAATACTAAAATTAAAATAAGATACATGTTTCTAGCAGCAACTAAAAGTAACATAAACATAAATAACTCACTTTTCTCTTTTCCAGATATATTTGTAGCAATCCAAGTTACAGCATAAAGTGAATGTAGCCAGTGCTAGGGTAGGGCAGAGCACACACAAATGTTGCATAACACGTCTGCGGTTTTCTTTTATTTGTGAGTTATTGTCTGTGACAGGAGCGCCTCCTGTTTATATTGCTAGGTTTGATGGCCATTTCTTAACATTATTTATTTTAAGTTATAAAATGTGTAACTTGTCTGCATGTCTGAATCTCAAGAATTTTTTGGCTGTCTAAACATTTTATAAAAATCATGCCCTGTAACTAATGTGAGTTTCACTTCTGTGAGTTTTTAGCGTGTAGACCGAGTTGTAGCTACTGTTGTTCTTTCTCTTAATTTGATTACAGGGTTTATTTTGTTATGTGCCCTCTCTTCTGGTGCTTGATTGCTGCGCTAATTTAATGTCATGCACACTTAATGGCTGCGCTTCTTGAACTCAACGCGCGGCGGGTGTTGATTACAACAAACAACATTATGTTTGTGCTTGCTACGAGCAATAACAAATTTTATTTTATTATACCGCACATTTGTTGTACAATTATTTTGCCAACCGATGCGTGAATGCGTCAAATGCGCCGTTGCGTGGCTCAGACGCAGACATTTTGTTAGCGCACGATTAATACAAATGACTTAGGCGACGAACTTGCCCACACTAAGTTTCGTGTGACCTAGGAAGTGCTTTAACAGCTTTACAAGTTTATTAATTTATGCCCGATAATAAACCTTTGGCTAGTATATCAAATATGCATAATATCTAATTAGAAACTGAAGTGTCATTTTCCATTTCTGAAATTATTTAAAACTGTAGACGCATTTTGATATTTCCCCTATTTATTTTCACTTTAGAGTCTGTTCTTTGAAAATTTCGAAATATAATTGCATTTATTCCCATAGGCAGTAGAGAGCCGAACAGTGTAGTAACTTGTTAACTTAATTGACTTCAGTTTTTATTAAAACTAATTCAATAATGAAAACATATCAATAAACACACGCCGCGGCCGTCGGTGACGGCAAGTGACGGCTTTCAAAAATACTCGACTTGTACAAGCGGCTCGCAAAAGATGCCTCGGCCAGGCAATTGTGCAAAAAGCGCAGCATGTAGCCGACAGGAGCAGGAACAAAAAGTTAAAGCAAAAATAATTAAAAAATTTAATTGATGCATTAAAGCAGGCAACAAGTTTTCAAGTCGCTTGCTGCCTGCCTGACTGCAGCTTTGTGTTTTTGCTTTTCATTTTCTTTTTTCTGTTTTACCCAGCCTGTTGGCGCCCGTACAAATTATAAGAAAAAAAAAACAAACTGAAAACTGAAGTGACTTGAGTCGAGCTTCAGCCGGTCCACAACACAACACTATTTTTAACTAGCTGACAGGACCTGGCCCCAAGTATCGTTAACCAAGTTAAAGACCTCATTATAAGGCCGCCAGCGGAGCGGGGTGGCCTTTACATACAACGCGAGCTCTTCAAATATTTACATTAAAATAGTTTGCGTTGACTGGCTAATGTAATTTTGATTTTGATGATAGATGGCGGCATTCATTCAAGTCTGACAGATAAATTCACATTTTATACTTATTGATTCATAGCCTGCAAATGTTTATGCAGTTGCATTCTTATATGGCTAAAACAAATGACTTAGGCAGCGAACTTGCAAGTTTACTTTGCATGTGATCCATAAACAATAATGAAACTAAGTAAGACGTACTATTTATATTGAAATGACTTCCGGCAAAGACTTCTTATACTTTTTGATTTATATTTAATACAAAAAGTCAAAGTCAAGTGCCGAATATTAAAAACAATTGAATTTATTTATAATATACGAATGCAATGTATGGATTTGGACAGCTCTGAGGAATGAGCTTAGCACAGATGTTGCTTATATATTTTGTATTCCGCAAACGATGAACGACAAGAAATTTATGGTAAGCCAGAAAGACGTCCTTGGTTATGTCACAAATAGTATATATCCTTTATAACATAAGAACCATATCAATACGAAACCAATTGCGGTTAACACATTTATGTAACTAGGTAACTGGCTGTCAAGTAGGTGCTCGTTTGTTGCTTACACCAGTTTTTTTTTTATCCTTTTGAAGCCATTTATTCGAGCATATATTCAGTGTGATGCCGAGTTAACTTTTTAATTTTACGTCCCTTCCCTGCTACCACTTTTTGCATACACTTGAATATGTACGCAGCTTGAATGGGCATTCACCAAAAAAGTAAACAATTACTCAATTTAACTGCACCCCAGTGCAACGCTCTTTATCATTAACATATCGCATCCTGTGGATCTGCGACCAATGCGAACAATGCGCACCACATTCGAACTGCAGCCACATGCAACTTGACAAATATGCTTTCAGGTCTAATTATACACCAAAGAGCGAACCGCGCCCGATGCGCATGCGCATGCTCACTGGGCTCGAGCGGGCAGTCAAGCAGGCAGGACAAGACGGGCAGCAGCAGCAACAATGTTGGAGACGCTGACCAGGGCAAGGTGACCCCAATTCCAATTCGCGGGCAACCCTCTCAGGCACGTACGCAAACAACGCTATATAATTACGTCGGATGAGAATGTGAATGTCAACTGACCATCAATAAAAAGGTAGCAAATTAAATTTTATTAAAATTTTTATTTCATTTTGTATTTTTGGGGAACTGTTGCCCCGTGTGAATGAAATTTTCGTATGTTTTTGCAAAAATACCAGCGTCCACATGTCGACCTATGCAAATGAACAAAAGTGAAAAGAAATTTTGAGGTCTGAGAAATTTAGAAACATTTCAATTAAGCTCGCTCCGAAGCTCGTTACTATCAGCGGCGATCATCTTGGCTGGGTCGTAAAAAAATACGACTTAAAAAGTTGAAATTAGCATACAACAAATTTGTGGCAAACAAACAAATGACAACAAATTATCACAGCGGCAGCGCCTGTCACAATGTTTATGCTCTTTCATTTGCTTTACACAATACTATTATTCACTTTTACAGCATAGACCTCCCAATTAGCTTGATTTATTGTAATCGTAATCGCCAAGTTTGCATAGTATATGCAATGCTAACGTGAGGAATTGGTTTTATTTTTAATTCTTGTTCTTTCATTCGATGCATTCAAGTGACTCAAGCGCCAAACTGAGCGGGTTTTATTATTAATTACAGTTGAAAACATTTATGTTAAGCACGTACAAAAGAACTGTCAAAGTCATCCAAGCTGCGCCGTCAACTTGGCGCCACTTGGGCCACATGCAATGCATTTTTTCTTTCTGCAGAAATAATTAAAATAATAAATAATGTTACCGACAATTTCACCGTATGAAATTTGAGCATTCATTTTGGCCGTTGACTGCAGTCTGCATCAAAGTCTTGTCAAAAAACTTCGCGTGTCCCAAAAGGTCCAACTAGCTTATGGTCTAATTATGTAGACGATAATAAATTTATTAACATTTTTGGGCATGAAATTTTTGCACATTTTCACATTCCGTTGCACATTGGGACAAAGTTTCTTTTTCAAGTCAGTTAAAGATCTTTAGCCAACCTCATAAGTCATAAGGCAAAAAACGTAAATAAAATTAAATACATTTTAAAGGGCTTGAGAAACTTTACACAAATATAATTAAATTAAAAACTTTTAAAAAACTTGAAAAAAAAATATGAAATTCCTAAACTCCTACTTTTTACACTGTATTTCCATTTCCATTTCGGCAGTTGTTGCAATGACTTTAATCCGCAAAGCTCTGTCAGGCACGGCATCAACATAATTAATAATTTATATGATAAAATATATATGAGCAATTAGGTATTTCAAAGAATTTTCACTTTGTCATAGGGCTGCTGTTCTCAAAGCGCATTTGTTGGTTTCTTAAGCAGGCATTGCGAATTTCGGTCTAGAAAATGTCACAGTTAATAGCCAGTTCGTTGCCTAAGTCTTTTGTTGTGACCGCAGCAGCGGTTACGTTTCCCTTTTTACCTGACACAAAAACTGTAAATTACAGGCCGTAAAAATCAGTATAAATTAAGCATTAAATCTACAACATCTTGGATCACAGCGAATGTGTACATGGCAATTTCCATGCAAATTATATACACTTATGCACCCAACATGTTGTCCACAGCAAAGGGCAATTGCGCTTAATATCGGGCCATATTCAAGTCGGTGACGATGGCCACACTTCGGGCGACAACGTTGCAAACTGTTTTCGCACCTCGCGGCCACAAAACATTGGCCCTGAAAACCAACTTTCCTAAAGTGTGAACATCAACCGGCAGACAGGCCGAAGAGTGGGCAGCTGGGCATACCCAGGTCCAGGTCCAGGCGGTAGCTGGACACGCGCAAAAGAAAGTGCGAGCGCCGCAACTGCCCCGAGGACATGTAAAACTGTTTGAGGTGTGGCAAGACCTGACCGCCGCTAGGTGACGTTGGCCAAGTGGTAGCAATGACAATGCCAATGCCTCGATCACGAAGGCTGCGTCTGTCCAGTCAGGCAACCAGCCATCCATTCAGCCAACCAGCCAGCCAGCTAGCCGTATGGATACCTCGCCATCAAGTGTTGACGTTGATGGTGACGACACTTTCTTTTCCACCTTCGATGGACGGGACAACAGACGCGGCTGTGGACGAGCCAAGTGGCTGACTCAGGCCACAGGCAATTTAAGAATTCTCAAGGCGAAAGTGCATGTGAAGTGCGTGCGCCACCATCGTCCCGGGGCATTGGGGCGTGTGCATGCTTGAGGGCGTGGCCGATTGCCTGCAATGTGCACCGCAAATTATGAGGTGTTATGTCAATGCGGTCGCCGTTGCCACGACCCCATACACCAGTCCAGTGCAGCCACTGCAATCCATGGCGTTAAAGTGCCTCAAAATGTGTGCTAAAGTCGCACGACCAAAGCTTGTGAAAGGCATTGACTGCTCATAAGAGCGCTGAGCTATATAATTGAAAACGCCCCATGAAAGGGAAATGCGTGCGAATGCAATTGTGAGCTACCGAAAGGGCTGACCATGGAAAATGCAAACACAGTTATTAATTTAGTTAGGCTTTTCACAGTTTCCAGCTTTTTCATACTATTTACTAAAGATGAATGAGTGCGTTTAAAAGTGAAGTAATTATAATACGGCTGTAATTTTAAATAATTAATCCTCATATTTTCACTAATTGCTTTATACCAAGAAATAGTTGAATTAATAACTGAAAAAACTTCTCGCTGTGGAATTTAAAAAAACAGGCTAATGATCAATAAAAGCCAGAAAAAATAAGAGCTAAAATTTTTAAATTAAACAATTAAGCCCCAAGAATCCGGCATTACTGCTGTGCTGAATCAATCTGAGTGGAATTATTGAATGTGAAAACTGAAGAGGACTTATTTGCCCATGTTTGCAAGAAACTTAAAGCTATTCACTTTGCAATAGCATTGCACTTACAGATTTTTAGCTCCTTATTAACTAACTTCAAGCAATATCTTTATTTGTCCATCCGTCTGCACGTGTGTATAAAAGTGAAATATGTTTAAGACTTAAAATATATTGAAATAGTGCTCTTCGCAAACCTTTTTAGTTATATGCTAGTTGTGTAAACTTTGTGGCTTTTTAACAAATGCGCAAAGTACATTTTTGTAAACTGTGGATAAAAATGAAATTGAAAACTTTGTGTGCACGTCATCCAACTGGATGATTGATGGAGGCTCTTTGAGTGTTTTGGTCTAGGAGCTCACCTAGTCGACTAGTTCTTTAAATAGTTTTTCCATTATAGCCATTGTTGCTCTTGCAGTAGTAGATGCAGTTGAAGAATCAGTAGTTGTTGTTTCATGTTGTTGTTTTAGTTGTTGTAATTGTCATGGTTGTTGTTATTGACTTCACCTGTGCTCGTTGTCGTTGGCTGGTGGACTTTGTCGCCGAGACGCTGTCATCGCCATCGTCGGCTTCAACGTTGGACGTTCGATTTGTGGCTGTAAACGTGCAGCATTTTATGAAATTGCTTGTTGTTATTATTATGGTTATTATTGGTTGCATTTGCTGCTCGTGTTGTTTTTGCTGTGTGTCATTTGAAGTTTGGCGCTGGCGCTGCAGTAACGATTTGCTCTCACGGCGCTCCCTACGAAAATAGAAACATAACAATCATTACGAGCAAGATCGCTAAAGAGCAACAAGAAAATAAAAACGAAAGCTGAACAAAAAACATTATTGATATTTATGAGAATTATGTCGACTTCCTGCTATTCGGCTACACGGTGGCATCTTAAATGGCGCTAAATGCGTGCATTTAATATAATAAAACACGTTTTATTTTCATTGTTGTTTATTATTATTTTTGTGTTTTGTTAGGTTTTTTTTTCATCACTTGCCGCTGACGTTAAAGATCTTTAAGCCAACTTTTGTGTGGTCAGACACGTACGCGTTGGGATTGAGTGGCGTGGAGTGTAGTGAAAGGGTCGACAGCCATTTAAAATGCTAGTCTAATCGTTGAGAGTCCAAAATATGGGAAATTTCTGTTAAAATTAGATGAACGTTGCCGAACTATGGACAAAAGCTAGAATACCTTAATAGTTTTCACTTACATTAAGAAGTTTACTTTCAACAAAATTCAACTCAAAAGTTCGTTTCCTCAGTCTTTTGTTTGCTCCAGTGTTTTGTGTTCAAGTCCTTAGGCACATTCCGTTAGTCGCGCAGCTCATGCATCATCAGACACAAGACATAAGTCTTATAGATGGAGGAGTTTTTGGAAATATATGTTGCCATTGTTGCGACATTTCACGCTACTGCAACACTGCATGCGACTGGGCCAAAGATACTAAAAACACAAGGCACAGAAACGCACATTGTTGTCATGCCAACTATTGTTGCGTTTGTCTTATTGATTGTTTGTTTTGCCTTTTGCCAAGGCGTTGTCCTGTTGACAATTGGTCATAAGTTAGGCACCCAAATGGTCACACCAAAAACATGAAGCATGATGCCAGCGCATTGTCTTCCGGCTGTCCCTAACTTATGTGCAGCATAGAGAATTGCTCAAGAAGTCAAAAAAGAGAGAGTGCACAGCTTCCAAGTGCCGCTGTGGGGCAGCAGCGATAATGTGTTAGCAACGCCCAGCGGAATGCAGGGAGACCGATACGAATCCCTGAGACACATAATGTTTTCCATACGCAATTTAACTAAAACCCCGATTCTAAGACTATGCTCACAGTGTAGTGACTTATACAGTGAAGCTCTTCCCTTAAAGAAGGAGGAGGAGGTCTGCTTGTAGAATTTGTTGAATGTGAAATTGATATTTTTTCGAGGCTTGCCTGCACCTTAGTAGGTAGTGGACACAACTTTTTGACACCTTCTGTCCAAAACTCCCTTCAACAACAACATCAACAACAACATTTAAATTAGCTCTTGGTAAGAAGTTCTGACTTGGCACTTTCATGTTAATCGAATAACTATTAAAATATATTGCATCGTATATTTATGAATATTCTTTTATTATTGTTTTTATTATATTTGATCCCATTCCAGATTCCTGAATATGACTTTGAACCTCGTCGAATGAAAGACATTAAAGATTCTACCAATTTTTAACTGTTACGGGAGGAATTTACCAAAACTACGTGTGCACTTTCATCACAAAGGGTAAGTTTTTATAAAAATTTATTTCTTACGATATGGCATTTGAGTTGATCAGCAATCAGTCATTCCTTCAGTCAGGACAAACATGTTCTATATAGTATTTTAGACAGACAATACTGTTATGTAGACTATAATATAAATCATTTTATAGATACTTTTACAACTGAGACTCGTCCATTTCTCGCAACTTTCACAGCATTTGGCTGTGTACACAATAAATAATATTGCAGCTCCCTTCGGCACCCACATCTGCTCCCGTGTGCCCAAATATTGTCAGCACAAAAGTCAAGGGAACAAAGAAACCAGCATATAAGACACATAACACACACAACTCACATACACACATAAAGTACACACACGAATATCAAACACCAAACAGTGGCAATATTTGGCTGTTGTTTACAGGCTGAGCCCTCGCCTCGAACGCCATGGGTTGGTTTCTTGAGAAATTGGCGCATGCTGTGAATTGTGCAGACATATCTATCTAAGTATTTTTCACATAGTCATAGTCATGGACAATATTGCGTTGCTTTTGTTTGCGATCGGGTTTGGGATTTGGATTTTCGCTTTGGCTTTTGCATGCTTTATTTTTCATTTACGCCAGCCATGCTGCTATCAACAACCACGATGAGCCATTGTGCGAGTCGGGCAAAGGCTTCCACTGGCTTTGGCTGTGGCTTTGGCTTTGGCTTTGCCTGGCCGGGCCATGGCATGGCTGGCCATAAAGTGAGAACGGCAGCGGCTACCGTTCTACGTACAACTGTTTGCATTTCTTCATATTTTTGTGGACAAACAACAATTTTTCGCTGGAATTTATCTGATCCTGTTGAGTCATGCAATGCCTAAGCCAGCATTTGAATTATGGAGATGATAATGCGTTTGCCTATGTGTGACATGAGTGCCATTCCGTGCCAGATCCACGCCGTGCCACCAAACACCATGCACTCCCCAGACGCAGAAATTTGCATTTGAAGCAGCGCCAAACGCAACAACGCAACCAACAGTCTTCAAGTAGCTGCTGTCTGCTCAATTAAATGCCTTGTACTGTGCGGCAATCATCAGCACTTGCCGAAAATACTCAACTGGGCTGTCGGACACGCGCAGTCTGTCCGCTTAATTGAGTTGATTAGCCCGGCTGCCCCCTTAGCGGACATTGTCGGGCATGTTGCAGAAAAAATGAAGAAATTGCCGCTGGCATGCGCTTGAGAAAATAAAAATATATGAATTCACAAACATGCCACTGCACGTATTTATATAAAGCAAAAATAACGGTAACATCAAAATTGTTCTTACATCTTGCGGCAATCAGCGGACTCCAGAGTCGGGCCTCCTTTCCGCCTTCTTTCGGGCATGTCATGCTTGGCCTCCTCCTCTCAAATTAACGACACTCACCGCAGTCTTGCGCAGATGTGTGACTCCGAATAATACGAAATGAAATGCAATTTTGAAATAATTAAATATGAAGGCCAACATATTTTTCGACTCCCGTATTCTCAGGCCAGGTGAATTTCGGCGCAATTTTATTTGCAATTAGCTGGAATGCCAAATTTAATTATGTAAATTTGTTAATGGCTGTTAATATTGCTAATACATTTCCTACGACCCAAATAAAAGTAAGGAGGCGAAATAAATTTGAAGAAGTTTGACCTTACAAAATCCTAAATACCGAAAATAAATATTATTTCTGCTCAACAAATATTCGCTATCCATGATCAAGTAAATGAATCGATCTAAGCAATTGATGCAGATAATTGCCTCATGATTTTTAGAATGAGAAATAATTGCCCTCTGAATCTACACCTTAATATAAGCAACAACAAAATACAAACAATATGTTTCAAATCAACGTTTTTGTTTTTTTCAATCTAGAAGCTTCAAAACATATTATCGCAATGCAGGATTCCTATGATAGAAATAATGTTTGAAGTTCCACACTATAAAAATACATATAAATCTGAAAAAGACAGTTTCCCAAATATTAATACTTTTTCAATTAAAAAGCTATACAACTGATAAATACTATGCGATTAGTTTAAATTTATACAGACCCTTCAAGAAAGAGATGTTTATGTTTGAAAGGCTTATTATTGGAGGCTGAGCCCTGAGCTTATAAGGGTGAATTAAAAACTGACATACAAAGATATTGATAAAGTATTCGTATTCAAATGTGAGAAAATTGTTTGTTTAAGAAAGTAATATAAAGACAACGGAGGTTTGCCTCAAAGCTATACTTTTTAAGTTCGTTAAAGCAGTGTGAATATTTTCAATCCTAGGCACATAACCTATTGTTATTTTCACGATTTGACTTTTGTTGTAATTAGAGCCTGTCAGTGTTCAGGTGACAAGCTGCGATCCGTTACAAGCAACTGTAAATTGGCCAAATGAAGAATTCTGGGCGAGTGGCCCAGAGAAGAGTCGGAGAGTTGTAAGCAATTCCGCTGCTAATGACAAGCTACAAATTAATGGGTTCAACATTTTAAAAGAATGTGGCAAATAAAAAATAGTCAAGACACTTGGCACTTGAACCCGTGCACCCATAAAACTGTACACACACATGTGCTGTGTTAGTTATCTGTCTGTGTCTATGGCAGCAGCAGCTGCTGCTTGAAACTCCGCTTTGCGGCCAAAAAACTCTCACTAGGCACTTAAAAATTAACGCTTTTGACAGCCAAACGGACTTTCAAATGTCCAAAGAGCAACGCAAGCTGCCAACTAGCCAACTAGCCGCAGATTGTGGCAAGTCGCATGCGCAGGCGCAACAAAGTGTCAATGCGCCGAGCAGCAGCTTTAACAAGATTGGCAGAGACGCCGACGCCGACGCCGACGCCGACGACGACGTCGACGTCGACGTCGAAGTCAGAGTCCATGTCGGCGGCAGATGAGACAGCGACAACGAGCCGGCCGTGGCCAATCTTGAGATTTTCTCATAAGGTGCAAAATCTGTGGATATCATCATAAAAGCCGAAACAACCGAAAACATGCACAGAAACGAGCCCAAGAGCCGACAGAAATAAAGTCGTAAAAGGCGCAGCGGCCAGAGCAGACGGAAACGCCTCTCTTAGGTTCTGGTACTAACTTGAGAGGAGGGAAAAGGGGAGCCAAAGATGCCTCCTAATTAGCTGACTGACTGCTTTGCAATTGAGGGCGACTGCGCTTCAATATTTTTAGTATATATTTTATTATTATATACTTAGTTTTGGTTGTTGCTGGCCAATGCACACAAGTCCACAGCCTCTGAACGTGAATCCTCTGAAACAATGGAGCAGTTAAAATCCGTTGCTAATAAATAAATTAAGTCTTTAACGATGACAACACGGGCGCAAAGACAGAAGCGACTCCGCAGGGCGCTCGAACATCTCAATTATGTTGTTTAAGCTCATTGTTTTTGAATTTTTTCTTAATTTTCTTATGGTTATGGCTATTTGTTGTTGTTTTTTTTTTTTTTACGTTAGCTTATCGCATCGCAGATCAGCCAGAGCTGCCTAAAATTGCGGAAATTCGTTGGCCGTGCGGCAATACAATTTAAATGGGCTCATAAATGTCTTCAAATGCCCCCCAAAGAATGCCAAGGGCTGAGAGTTAGTCAGCTGCGATTTTGCGCCGCCGCCATGCGAATTATTTCGTCTCCAATTAAACTTGTAATAATATTTTTGTTAATGCTCTTAATTAGCTAATTTGCAAACAATTAAAGTCGGAATATGCGTTGCTTTCGTGTGCGTCCATTTGATTACAACCTGTGGCCGCTACAAAGTTGCCAACTCATTTGATTGCCGATAGACACGCGTGTTTTAAGCCAACTCATGGCGGGAAATATACGTACAAAAGGTGAAATTGTCAAAAAAGTGAAATGTTTGCATAACAAACTAAATCAAAAAGAAAGCTCCAGATACCATGAACTACTAACGCTCACGGTTTACATTAACTATTGAATATACATATCCGGTGCGAGAGAGAGAGATTCCTCCTTTTGAAGTTTAGTCTCATACATTTACCTACAAAACGCCAATTCTTAGAACTTGCAGACTCAAACAAACACTGCCCTTAAACTTAAAAAGCATATTACATTAACTCTATATATACTCTCCATACATGAAGCACATATAAACAACTCATACCATAATCACAGCTTTTTGACTATACTAGCTACACGGAGTGGGTCCTTGAACTCGTGTCTGACTATTTAACGAAATTTGCTTACCCGAATAATCAAATGCCATTACCTTTTAAGAAACAAACAAAATATGTCAAAATGTCACCTGATTTCTCTATTTACTACAGTTTGGCACATGTAATTAATCGAAACCACCCACCTTTCAATTCTGGCAAACAACTTTTCATTACGGGCATAATCTATTTTAGCAGAAATTATCTCGAGCTGAATTGTTGCCAAAATGAGAAACTCTGTTCCCACGTTTGCCAAACTGGAATACAGTTTTATAACCGTAACCAGACACATATATGGCCCTGAGAATATTTCGTGATGTCCACCTGCAAAAACCTAAACTAAAATTGAGGAGGAAAGAAGATCTGTTGTTGCAATCCCGTACTCTGCTAGTCCCAGCTGCGTGCGAGCCTCACAGAATAACTACGCACGAAATGGTTTTTTCTTTTCAGTTTTTTTTTTTTAATGTTTTTGTTTTTGTTCAGCAGGTAGTTTCGTTAATGCGAGTATAGCAAAGCGTTTCCAAACAATTGAGTTTTTAAAATGACAATTTTTCTCCGTGAGCTGCCTGTGAACAGAAATAGAACAAAGCCAATGCCTGGCAATGCACCTGAGCTAGTGAAAGATCACGTCTATTGTGTAGCTGGGAGAAAATAATGCTTTATATAATTAAAAAAGTCCGCTTCACCAGCATGCGATGGCAATGGCAGCGGCTCAAGAAAGCAGCTGCCAAAAAAAAAAAACAGAAAACGAAAAAAAAACCTAAAACAAGTTTGTTGCTTGAGTCTTTTGTTTTGCTACCAGGCGCTCGTCAAGTTTTTTGCTTTTTCGGACTAACAAAACTTGCTACCCTGTCTCCGTTGCTCTCCTTTCGATTTAACGCTTCACTACTGACAAATGAGCAGCGTATCCTGTTGATCCTGTTGTAAGGAAATAATTATAATGCTCCTGTACGTGTGAACGCTGCAGCTTTAATTGCAAAAATAATTAAAAGCTCATAAATTAACGGATTGCAGCAAAAAACGAAACGTGCAAATTTAATTATGGCCAGACTCAATTAATTCATTAAAACAACGCAAGACAACAACAACTACAACAACGACGACGTCGACGACAAAAGCAACTCCCTGCCCACCTTCTGCAGTTAAATCAATCAACGCCAAATACTCGTGCAGACGCGCCTTTTCCCTAAGGACATGGTCTGTGGCCAAACGAGCAGTCGGAGCAACCGGTTTGCAGCCGCCTATCCTTTTGCATCCTGGGGCGCACTTAGAATATGCATTATGCAACTGCGGTGCCAGCAGAAGTGCGCCAGGGCTGGGGCTTTCATAATTTATTGATTTTATATGGCGTCACATTTGTCTCTTTGTCTGTCTCTCGACACTGAACGCTGACAGTTTTTGCCACTGCCGTCGCCGCAGAGACGTTTGACAGTTGCAGGTTGTCATCGTGCAGTGCGCCGCTTTGCTGTCACTTTAATTGCAACTGACGCATTGCCAAAAATATATACATTCGAGCCACTGTCCCATATCCTGCCTGCCTGCCAGCCTGCCAGCCTGCCTCCCTGCTTCGTCTTGTCATCTTGCGATAAGCTCGACTGTCATTTCAATTTTTCATGCTGCCAAATAAACAGCGCAAGGTGCGCTAGCCAGTCTCCGGTCTCTCCATTTCGCCCCTCTCTTTTTCTCGGTCTTTCTCTACCTTGCATTCTGTTTCACTCTGACCGGGAGTACTCTTATACAGTTGTGGACCACTTCACCGCCATCAGCCAGCATATGATTAAATAATATGCAATGCTCCCTTTGGCTATAATTCGTGGGTATGCGTATATTAAGTCGAACGGAAGTTTGTGGCTTAAGTCTTTTGTCCTGCGGTAGGGTAAACTGTTAACGGTTCCCCAAATTATTAACCAAATAATTGCGACCATTGCATCATAAACTTGGCGACATTGCTGAATAAATGTTACATGTTTATCCAATAGTTACGACAACTGAGGAGAAACTTGATAATGTACACACAGTCCAAACCGTAAGAGCTAGAAAACTAACATTTTTGCCAGGAATACCTCATTTTCAAATATCTATACAAAAAATCATCCACTTTGATGGTACTCACTAAATATAATCTGAAATAGTAGAGAATTGAGTGAAAATAATCTTTAGCATGTATATTTAAATAACTGATTGGTGATAAAGGCCCAAGTCCAAGTATCAAGATGGAACCAACTTAGCTGGTGACGTCAGAGATGTTTTCGATAAAAATACAAAATTTAAGCTTGAAAATGGGTTTGAAATGCATGCAGCTATAAATATGATAGGCATAGCCAATGAAATTACCAAAGAAAAAATAATTTATTGCATATTATTCTTATATACATTTATTTTTATAATTTATGTCATGATTATGCATCCAACTTAATTTCGCTTTAATTGAAGTGCTCACTAATTTTATGCACATGTACATGCATGTCTTGTTGATACCAATTCGAGTTGCCCAAATATCTTAACGCTCTTACCGTTAACTTTTCTTATTATGGATTCACCCCTGTGCAGATGCAACATTAAGCCCAAAATGCAACCCTCTCGTGCACGCTTTTTGATGAATAGATAATAAATTACCAAAAATGCAGACGAGCTGCAATTAAAAAGAAAAAGCAATCCAAGCCAAAGTAACCCCTTTGGGCCATTAATTCTAACGAAACCTTTCAGCCATGAAGACTAGCAGGTGCAGCAAGGTGAGCCAAGTTAAAGAGTGTGCTAATGATATCAATAAAATTTAAATAAAATGATCTGAAATGAAATAGCCGGGTAGGTCAAAATGCAACAATTAAAATGCACTTTCGTGCAAATCCTTGATGCAACTATAACTGTAACTGCAGCTCGTTGCAGCTGCATCTCGACCAGTTGCAGATGCATATCACAATTTGGCTGCGTGCTTATTAACGGCAGCGCATCGGAGCGAAGCGTATTTATTTTTATTAATTTTGATAGCGAAATGTTCGTATTTGTGTCGCCTGCAACATGCAACAGCGCAGCGTGGCAAGTGCAGCGTGACCAATGCCCAAAAATTTAACCCTAGCCCAAAGAGACTATCTGCGGCATTTGCAGCGGCTGCACGCGCTGCTCAACCCTTTGCATTATCGAACATTTTGTTAGCGTTGCGCGTCTCGGCCCCATCCTCGGCCTGGTCCTCGGTTCGATTTCTACGCTTTCTACACTCACTCACATTGGCCACTCGCCTCGTCAAGGAACAGGTGTAATGATTTTGCTTTGCACCTTGACTGCTGCTTCCGTTTCGTTTCGTTTCGTTTCGTTGTTATTGCTGTCGTCGTCCGAGCTTGTCGATAACTTTTTGGCCGGGGGTAATTTGTGTGCATTTACTTCCTTAACACAGCCAAAAAAGTTCCGCAGTTCTTTATACAGGGTGTCATACTTGACGTACTATTTCTGTCCTTCGTTTTGCATTAAGCGCGCAATAGTCACATCCTTTGCGCTCGCTTTTTCTACACAGTTTTAATCTTAAGTGAGCAATTGTATTGTATGTATCGACTATCCACTCACCCTGTTCCTTTCTGCGCTTGTGCTCCTCGGATTCGGATTGCATAAACAGCGAGAGCGCGTAGTGTAGTACAGGCAACACGACAAATAACTTTGGAAACGTCTGCCAATTTATCTTCATGGTAAAAGTACACAAATTGCCGATTAAAAACTTTCTAAAAATTATTTAAAGCTAAGATGGCAAATTAAACATATTAAACTGAGTATACTTGACTTTTGTCAACTTGACTTCAATCCGATAATATGAAGATGAATGCAGGGCACCCTGTATCATTCGCCCCTGCTTAATCATTAATTTCATACTAAGGACTTTATTATCGACATTGTATCGTAAGCGGTACAAGCCAGAAGCATTTAAGAAACACTGGAAAAAAAATTGTTGATGCTTTATTTTGAACTTAGAAAAGGAGAAGTTACGATAAAACAAAAACGAATAGGCACAAGCCGAGCATTAGAAACCTTTGTAGACATTTGGTTTTGCTATGATATGTATGAGAAAGAGGGAGAGAAAGACTTGTTAAGTTGTTGTTACACATGTTCTTTTGGCTGATCATTCAAATAACTACTCTTTGTTTTTGCTATATAAAACTCTCAAATTTCGAGCTTGGTTAAAATGTCTTTTATTGATTACTCCTATAGTTATAGTAGTCTGATCCAGACGGTTCCTGCATCAGAAAGACGCAGCTATGCAGACAGACGGACAGACAGACAGACTATATATATACCCTTTTTAAATGTATGTGGAACATATATATAAAAATTATATTTCAAGTTAAAAAAAAAAATGATTTAAAAATATAAATATTAAAATTAGATTTCCAAATTAACAAAACAAGAGAGTTCTCCAAATCTGCATTATGATATTGTAAAAAGAAAAATCAAAGAATTCGATATAATAAGCAACCACTATGTTATGCTGGATTATTATTTAATATGGTTAATAATAATGTTAAGTCCCATTTTTGCGGCCAGTGTACGTTCGCTGTGGAAATGTAATACAACCGCAAGACAACTTCCTCAATATCAATCATTACGCCTGCTATATTTCCTACCCCCAAATACAACTTTCTTCATAAAGCATTTATGTTGCCCCAAAATAAAATACAGTTGCCGTTGCCGTTGCCGTCTCTGTTGTGAGCAGGTTGTGAGCAGGAGCGGCAACTGCAATTTTCAGGTGTTAGCCGAGTGGCTGGGGCAACCCTTTCATTAGACAGGCAAAAATGATATATTTAATCCGTTCGTTCGGCCGTTCGCTCATATGGCCAGGCAGGCGAATGCTCGTCTTCGATGCGATACACAACAGCAAGACGCATATTGATAAACCTGATATGGTACACACTTAAGGGCTTAACTTGGGTAATCTGCAGTTTGTTCAAGTGGAAACAGCAGCGACAACACCAACCGGCACTGAGACTGGGCCAGCGAAATTAAAACATAAGTGTGCGTAAGGTTTATAAACATCAAGGAGACGCAGCACTTGGAACTTGAGCAGCGAACAGGCATCGGGTTAGGGGTAAGGTACAGGGCGAGGCAGAGGGACAGGCGCAACAGATCGCAGATGCAGATCGCTGCCAGTTGCCGGCGAAACGTCGCTTTGGTGCAGGTGGATTTCTCAAGTGGCTGCGTCCGTTCTCTTGTCACTTCATACAAGTATCTGCATACATGTGTGTGTACACAATTTTGAAGGCAGACATAGATACACTAGTAAATACTTTGATTGAAGTGCCACAAGTGTCTAGGCATTGGGAATGTTACAAAAATACAGCCTATTTGATGAATTTATATTGGTTAAGCTGAGAATCGATCGAGAACCGATCGAATTATCTTTAATTTTCTTTGGTAGTGGGCTAAGGAATGAAGGACTGAAAAGCTGATGTATGAATTTTTTCTGAGTCTTAAAGGTTAATTTCATGAATCTCCACAATCAATCTTCACTCCTGCTTATTCTCTATACAATATTCATTAGATAATTTCGCAAACATTGACTGACAGATTTATTTTGCAAATTCAACGCTTTATAGCCGACATACTTTACTCATAAGCTGGAGCGATATTTACGAAAAGTCAATAAAAATCCCCATTGTGACAAAAAAAATAAATGTCAGTTTAACTTTGGCCACGCAAATACATGCATTCAATCGTTAGGGAAAGCGGAAGGAAATCCCAAGGGAGCTGGGTCAGTTGCAAGTCGCATTATTCATGCCTGCTTAAGACTTGGCAGCCAAGATTTCGATTCTTCTAAGTTGACTTTCTGATGTCTGGAGGGAAATGCAATTGTATGTGGTGTCAAAAGTCGCACAGCAATCCATCAATTTAACAGCCATGGAAAATCAACAGACGCGCGCACAATGGAGCAGCCAAATCGTAAAATAAATTGTACAAAATATATCAAGCAAAGGACAAAAAGGACACAGTAGTCGAACTCGGGGTGGTTTGCCCCTGCAGGCATCAAATGATTTCTTTATATACCATTTCCATTCTCGAGCAGCGACAATGAAACACAAAAGTCATGTGTTGCATTTGAAACACAAGACGCTGCCGTTGTCCTTTGTGGCATGTTTGCGTAATGTTAACAGCACTGTGCAAACTTTAGCTTGCTCAGAGGCCCAGCAGCTGCCAAGAAGTCAACATACTGTGCCCCAATCTCTAAGCGCAACGCGTGCCATATGTCAAGCCCAAACTAGCATATGAGACATAAAAAAAATCCCAAAAACAAAAAAAAACATAAGTACAAACCACTTCTGCCAGGCGGACTGCATGTAATTAAAAACCACACGCCTATCATTTATACATATATATTTATATATGAAAATGCATCCACCAAAATTGAGCTCCAATGCGACGCCGTGCGGTATCCAAGCTGCTGCCCTTGCGCCGGTCTTTGATTGGCTTCGCGGCGGCGGCGCATTAAATGTCGTTTTAAAACGCAACAAAAAAAAAAAAAAAAACAGACACAAAAAATCCTGGCAGCCGGCGCAGTTCATCAACTGCAACAACTGTCGACCTGGCATCAGGTTCACTTAACGCTTCGCTTTCATGTCCAGATTTTTTGTATATTCATTTCGTTTTTACTTTTGAGCAGTGGGTCTCGTGTGTGGCAGCGGCAACGGCGACATGCCGCAAACATTCCGCTCGATAAATTTCCAGCAATCAAATTGAAGCGCTTTTTTTTATATATAATTAGCGGCTAATATTGGCTGAGTATAGGGGACTTTAGTATATGTCAGTATACTAAATTAATTTATGTTCTGCCCGCAAAGACGAAGATTTGAGCTGGAATCTGTTTTATCTTTTCTTGGTAACGCTTTCGAGAAAACTGTATTAACCTCTCGAAATAATTCAAAGTGAATGTTACTTAAATATATCCTTATTAAAAATTAGTTTTAGCTATTTCGGTTGCATCCGTACGATCAAGAAAAGGCATTTGCAATAAATTGTCATATTTCGGATTAACAATATTTGGCTATCAAACTCATTCCTCTTGAGCCACGTCAACTGTTTAATTCGTACAAGAAGCCATATGGGCAATCGAAACACGAGTTGAACATGAAGAATGTTGATGGTCGTAAATTCAGTAGAAATAACAAATGTAGCTGAACGCGTTTAAAACGTCTCGTGGACAACGCCCACGCATAACAAATAAGTCAATGGCAAAAAAATATATTAAAAGCGAATAGGCATTTGATGAGGAATATAATTGGCAGGCACGGCCCTGTGGCTGTCAGACTTAAGTACAGACAGACAGAAATGTCTGGAAGACCGACATAGCCGACATGCCAACACACACCCAACTTGAAGAGTATTTGTCTAGTTGTGCTTGGAAATCAGAATTTTCCAGCGAAAGCAACTGATGTGCCTGCTTGCAACAAAGTAGCGTCTGCTGTGATTGCTGCCATTTTGGTGATCAGCATCGCTGCAGCAGCTGCCACAAGAACAACAAAACAGGGAAAAAAAGAGAAACAACAAAAGTAAATCTCTTTGGCATGGTAAAAAAGAAATCGATTTGGACTAGCGGCTGCAGCCTGTTGCGCACAGGATGCTCAGGGCTCTCACTGTGAGTGCAACTGCATCTGCATCTGATCCTTAAAAAGTACCTGCTGTGACCACCAACTGGCAAATGTTTCGAGGATTCGTTTCATTTGTTGCACTCCCTGCTCGCCTCGGTATGCACACGAGAGGACCCTCTCCCTGGCAATCTGTTGCTCGCTCTGCACATGTCTCTGATTCTGGTGTTTTGATTCAGCTGTGCTGTGTGCGCACTGAATTTGATGCCCTCGCAAGGTGTTCCACTGACCCTGTTTTGTGTGCATGCAGGCGAAATAAAAAACCCTAAGCAGCATATGCATTTCGAATGCCCTTTGCTTTTGCAGCACAGCCGAGTGCGTGGAAATTTCGAGCATTGAGAAGTGGCATCGAGATTTTTAGGTACAGTTTCCCACTCTGATCATTAGCCGAACGACCTGTCTCTGTTTGTGCTAACCCACCCACACAATGTACATGTATGAAGCGATTGCCGCGCCCACATCTGTGTTCGAAAGCTAATAAATTTGTCATTTCAGCACGATTGAGCAGTTAGCCAAACATTTTCCCACTGGCGGCACGTACAGCGCCAAGTGAACCGCACCGGCAATGGGGAGGCAACAATTACCAACAACAGTCATTACAGTGGCAACCAAAGTTGGCCATAACAAGCGAGTGGCGCTATATAATCATAGACGCCGTCAGAAACGTCCACGTCCACGTCCACGTCCATGTCCATGTCCGCACCGGACAAAAAGCCAGTGAGCCAGTGAGACTCAATGGCCAAACGTGGACGCAAACTGCGCTCTAAATCAATTAACAGCACGTCAAAAGTGTTGAAAATTGGACCAAGTGGTCGCGACGGGCAAGTGCAAGGCGGCTGCTAATAGATTAACTGGAGCTGGAGTCGGTGCTGGAGTTGGAGCTGGCGCTGGCGCTGGGGAAGAGGCGTGCAAGCACAGAGACAGAGCGAGATCGAGATACTTCTGCGAGATGGAAAGCGAGGTGCAAAATGTGTAGCAACCTGTCTGCGTTGAAGGCTAATCAGCATGCAAATAATGTTGCCGCCTCTGCAAGAAGATTAAAGAGCCATGTAGCTGCGATAGCCGGCGTAACCAAGTCAGTGCCTGACTGCGGTTGGGGCCCTGGCTACGTGCTGAAAGCCAAACCAGTTACAGGTCGTTGGGAAAAATGATTGAGTAAAATCAGTTTGTTAACACCTAGCGACGAGAGGGCGTTTCCAACATGGACCGATAATTAAGCATGCGTCACGTTGGACTGCATCCGAAATCCCGCCACCCCCACCGCACTGTCAACCACCCAATGGTTCTCTCTCTCTCTCTGTTTGATCGCTTCATTAGCGATAGTATGCGATATTTAAGTGTAATTATGACAACGACTAAATTGTGTCCAGCTTCTTGTAGGAACATGGCAACATGTCTTCATTAACCCGCTTGTAACTGGCTAACAAATGGTGGAGGTAATGGCATTGTTATTGTTATGATTATTTGCCTGGCTGCTTGTTAGTTTATTTGTTTGCCATTTCGATTGACATTCACTTGCCACATTGCCACACATCAGATACAGATACAGATACAGATACAAATCGTAGAAAACTGTGGCAGCATTTTTCGTTACGTTCGGCTAGCTGTGAGTTTGCGTTTGTCCGGCTTTTCATGTGTACCCAACAAGTTTTTCACTTTTATTTATGATGAAGATGTCAATCTGGCGGCCTATTGCCTCTGTCGGCATGTGTTTGTTTTTCCAATTGCCTGCCTGGTCTACTTTGTTGGCCGCTCTAAGCTGGCCATCATTGGCCACTCTGAGGTGGCTGTCAGTGTCAGTGTCACAGACGAGTTTTCCATTTCGCCTGCGGGCCTGGGAAAAGTTCACTCCACAAAAAAGTTAAGCACACATTTGGATTCGGCATCGAATCATGTTGACTCTTTTAATTGGATCTCTAGGCCGGTAATTGATTTGCAATCAATTTAGGTTCACACACATAAAAATTATCCATCGAACTAGTCTAAAACTTTATTTGTTTATTTATTAACAAATAAATAACAAACCATTTTTTAGAATTTTTATAGCCATATCCGCATAGCTTTTACATTCATTTTGAATTCTCTCGGATTCAAATAAATTTATAGAGCAACGGATTAGATCGAATGCACATGACTGCGCAATACTCTATCCACAGCGGAGTTAATTAGGGGTAAATCTCAATTTATCTATTTTTGCGGATTACCAAAACAAAACCATAAATGTAAAACGACTTTTATAAGCTCTAAGATCAGAAACGGACATGGCTCGACCAATTATGCGTTGGATTATGTTTACGAGGTCAAATAAATATCTTTATTCAGGTTTTATAAGTACTATATAGTATGTCCTATATGAAACACTATCTGATTAGCCTCATTTGTCCGGCGCAAGTTATTTTGCTTCAAATTTTAGACATCATTTCCCGCACGTGCAAAATTTAAATCTATTCATGCTCTCTTGTCGTCCATGTCCCCAGTCTTATGAATAGATTCTTGAAATTCAGTTTTGAAGTCCATCGAATTATGAACAAAAATTTAGTGTCAACGTTTCCCCTTCTTCAATCTCGTAGTGGAAATTAAGGATCTCTAATTTTGTAAAAATCCCTTAAACTTTCAAAACTGATGGAAAGAACGCAACGCGTAGGATAAAATGATTTGAAATATTAAAAAAAATTTTCATATATAGATTTTATTTATTGAAAATATTAAGAGGGGATAATACTGAGAATTTGGTATGCTTAACTATTAAATGGATATATTTTGCTAATTGACATTTTATTCATAATTTTACCCAATTAAAATTACATTCTAATTATGTGAAACCATATTAAAATAATACTCGACTCGCTTTGACCATCATCCAACTAAAGTTGTTGAACTCTCGCCAGCATTTCCCGAAATGCAAATTTCCAAATAACGAATTTAAGATAAACAACAAGTTTTACGACCAAATTTCATTGAACGTTTACCCAATACAAAGGTAATTTGAAGATCCCACTAAGAGCATGTACGCCTATACGACTCCAGCTCTGCTTGGCGGCACGTGTTGCGCTTACAAATGATGTCCAATCTCTATGGCGGCAACGGTAGTCCAGAAAGTATCAACATTGCCGAAAAGCGCGGCACGTATGTGTCACCGCCGTGGCACACTCACGAAATCTCTTGTGTGGGGCCGTTGGATGTCAGAAGCCGTGAAGAGCCAAAGGCAAGACTCATGAGTCGGACTACCGACTTTCGTCTACGTTTTGGGCTCCGGCTGGAGCTGTGGCTGGGGCTGGGAGTGAGGCGTGCGGCTATTTTATGTCAAAATAATTGTTAATCCGCAAGGAGCAGCAACTTTTTGGGAGCTTCGTCATCGTCTTCAGCTGCGGATACGGCTACGGCTACGGATTCAGATATTTACGAGTAGCTGTTGCACTCGAAACGTGACAAGCTTATGAAGATTTATGGAGTTCGGGCTGCCGCCCGTCGACATTGTCGCCATTTCAATTCTCACGATCGGTGTTCGATCGACAGTTTTTTTTTTTGTCTCTTGATTTTTTTTTTTGTTGTATTTATTTTGTTCGTTTTACGTTCTGTGGCGTACACAATTTTGTTTGGTTAATTTAAGTACAAAGTACGTGCAACTCAGCAGGCATTGATTTTTAATTTGTCCATTAAAATGCAATCATCACGCCCGTCGCAACATGCCCGGCTCCCGGTTCCCAGCTCCCACATCTCGTGCTGCCACCTATTGGACAACGTTGTGTCTCTGCCAGCTCCTTTGTTTTAAAATTTACCAGAAAATATGGCACCATAATTTAATCATTTTATCTCTCACTGCGTGTTACATATAAATTTTGCCCACTCTTTATTTTGATCAGGCATGCAGGCTGCATTTTTCGATTCGCAATCGATTCGCATCGAGCATTTTAATATCTATTTTGAAGTGCTCCATTTTCGTTGTTTCAACAATTCCAAATGACACAACTGTGAGTTGACTTTCAATTAAATAATATTGTGAAATTATTTCAACAAAAAAAAAAAAAGGTTGGTGACTTCATAGACCAATTATGGGCGTACAATTTATAAAGGAACTACTCTGGACTTTTCGCACAAATAGAAATTCATATTGTTTGTGAACATTTTTGAATAAAAAAGTACCTTGACTCTTCTAGTGCAAGACAGTTATGTTACTCCAGTAAACTGATTTCCTTTTCCCGCTAACTATCCACTGTGCTTAGCATAGACCCAAGAGAAGCGTCAGCAGCTTCTCCATTTAGGGACGCGTAGCCACAGGATAGACACATGTTTGACATTATCAAACCGCAGCATCCACTGCTGCTTGCATTTTTAATGATGATCACATGAGGCGAGCTGCATTGAGCACGCATTCAGAACAACATGTTGCACGGGGCCAGCAGCAGGGGCTGTCAAAAGGAACAAAAAAAAAAAGGAAAACAGGAAAAAAACAAATGGAAATATATTCAAAACGAGCTGCGAACAGTTGTGATTTTCAGTAGTGTTTGCCTCCAGGGACAACTGTTGCGCTGGCTGGAAACTGGAACTGGGTTCGCAGATTGTGGATCGAAGATCTGGGACTGGGACTGGCATTATTTCCGCTTTGAGCACCGTTTGTTTCTCTCATTCTCATTGCCAGTTTTGTTTTGATTCTTGAGCCGCGACTGCTGCTTCCGCATCCTTGTTGTTGTCTGATGCTGTTGTATATTTTGCGCATCTGTCGTTGAGACAGGTACAGGCTCAGGATCACAGTGCAACAGCTACGCACCTTTTGTGCTGTTCGGTTGCTTCCTCTGCGCGTATTTTTGCAGACCGGAAGTTTTTATGTCTTTTGTAACTAATCGTCAAGGATCACAGATTTCGGCAAACTACAGCAAGGCGGGTGGTTAATGAGAAATGTCCAAAATATTAGTTACAGGCCTGTTTCCCAGCCAGTTCAAAGGTTGAACAGGTTTCCTGTTTTACCCAATTTGCATGGCCGGAAGTTGTTGGCCCTTGGCTGAAAGGTGATGCCAGCGATCTGTTTGAGATGGTATTTAACAACGGAATATATAGTTCTATGTCAACTACTTAAGCAGACTTTTGTGGAATAAATAACATGGAAAACAATCAGATATTAAATGCAAACTTTTCATGGCGAACCTTGATATCGTGAACATATTCAATTGAATGCTGGCTGCCAACTTCTACAAATCAATCGCTTTGATGGCTATTAACATGGCTTAATTTTTTATGAATTCCCCCATGAAATCATTAAAAACATGAGCAAAACAAGCAACGAAATCGACTGGGACAACAGCTTGAATCTAGATAAGCCGTGCAACAGGATAAAGCTGCAGTGTGGCGAGGACAAGCGTTAACAAGCAGCAGGAGCAAACGCAACAACAGGCACAATGCATTGAAAATTATGATATAAATTATACAATACACATTGCAACATTTAAAATGTATGGAGCACCGGCCGCCGGCTGGTCAGGACGAGGACGTGCAGGACAATAGCGCGTCCAACTACAACTACCTGCTGGCTGTCAGCTTGAACCTGCCGATGCTTATCGCCGGCTTAAGCGTCCCAAATGAGTCTGGCCCCAGCGTTCCGGCAAGGTGAGGACCTTGTCTTGCCAGCGTGACGCGCGATTAGAGATTAGGGCAAAGTCTGCACGCTCAAGGACGAGGACAGACATAGTCCAAGCAGGAACAGCCAGCCAGACGGCCCCTATGATCGCATCGGCCTTAAGCAGGATTCCATTAAATAGAGAATGTCTTGCTGTTAGACAAATGCCTTCATAGAAAAATGTCTGAATACGTATAATCTTACAATGGTTTTCTCAGCAACAAAAATTGTATGAAAACGTACAAAAATTGATAAGAAAAGTTAAATTATAATCTATTTGGCGATCGTATCTAATTTTCGAACGATTCTTAATGGCTTTATTGTGTGACAAATTGTATTCATTCCATTTTCAGAATACATTACAAGAAATTCTAGAACCCCTTTAAGTTACGACGGACAGTTTCTTCTTATCGATAAATATATATATATATATATTCAAACAGAGACCGAAGCAGGTTTAATGGAACATGTTTTATTTTTTATCTAAGGAAATATTCTATAATATACTTATATTCAAAAATTAAATTGCTACTATTGCAACGCTAAATGCTTGAAAAGCTAAAAAACTTATTACTTATTTACATCAGAATTGTTTATTGCTGCTGCACTTGAACCGGCGACTTCTCATTAGTTAGTCCGACGCTCAGACACCCAACTTATACAGACTCTTGTCGTCACGTTTGCAAAGCTCACCTATATAACTGACTTGTTTTTGATGTTTGTCATAGAATTCCGATCCAAAAGAAAGCCTCTGTAAAAAAATACTACAATATCAAACAAAATATTTTCTTATTCAAACTATATAAGCATACGTCACACATTCAGCTTGCGCCCTGAAGCGAACTTAAAATACGAACAGTCGCGAATTGTCAAAGGCTTAAGAAGAGAGTAGGGCAAATTTGGAAATAACAAAGGAAGGATTGAGGTGACGAGTGCTGTGCAAGGATAATCGCTATTGTGGAGCTTGTTTACGTTTAGATGAAGCCAATTGTCAGAGAACAAAGCACTCTTAAGAACCAAAAGGATTAGAGTAGAAACCATGCCCGATAGTTATATAACATTTCGAAGGTTTCCAGCTGTCAATGTGACATTATGTGGGTGCTCGACAGGATATTTGTTGGCCATCGCCTGACATTGAAAGCTTTAAAATCGCATATGCTAATGAGAGCAACAGCAGCTGATGGTCTCAGCGGGCGACAGGATATATTGGTTCAAGAAATTTCTATGAAAAAACAAGATCTCATCATTTTTTAGTTGTCGAAAAAATGCCATAATAAGGACACGCACGCTCCAAGCCAAAGTGACAGGATCAGCGCCAGCGACAGCTGCTGGCGACAGCACATGCCTTTCAACTAAAGCAGGATACGCATATCCTGCGTTTAGCATTAAAAATTCGAGATTTTTTCTATTAAAAAATCGTGTGTGCAGACGGCACGCGCTTGACCTTGACATTGTTCCTAGGCACAGTCCTGGCTGACTCGCACTAAACTGGGACTGTACATGTGCAGCCAACGCAGCGAACACAGCCGGCGGCTAGCGGAGGAGTCAAGCGTTAATTGTAAGGACACGAACAGGGATACGAGCACATGTACGGGCACAGTCTACCTAGCAGCGTTCTTGCTCGCATGCTGCTTACATTTTTTTATGTTGCTCATCGCTTTACTTGTTTTTTGTTTGTAAGTATCCTGTTCCAAATGTCCTGCGTCCTGCGTGTGCATGCGTACAGCGACAGCAACAGCAACAGCAGAAGCAGAAGCAACAACAACGGCAACAATGCCAAGAAAAGACAACAGCAACAAAAAAAATTGAGCGGGGCAGATGTTTCCTCAGCAGGCTGCAAGCAAAAATAACACCACGCATGATCAGTTGCTCGCCCTGTCCTTCTCCGTACTGCTGCTGCTGCTGCTTTTTAATGCTTAGTTGTGTTTTTTAGTGCGTCGCACTGAAATTGTGGAGCATTGTCCTCCACGGCTCCGGCACGCATTAAGACCGAGGCTCGAGTAACTGGCGCACAATGCTGCCAACTTTTTCTAGTAAATCTGCTGACTATTGTTTCCGCCTCACAGAAACAGAAACCAAGGATTCATTATCATGTTGAGCAGCATAGACATAGAGTGCGGGTGCCAGTTGCTATTCAATCTGATAGATGTCTAGTTTTTAGCTGGTTCGACATCACTTCGCCTATATTTTATATTATACTTTTCTTTTCAAGTAATCAAGGTCTTCATTTGTTATGCAGCTCAGGCTTGGCGGCACATGCTGGTCAATTTCATGTTTTCATGCACAGACAAAAAATAAATCATTTTTTAAGAATTTATTCCCCAACTGCAATCATATTTTATGGCTTATAATAATATATCATCACAAGTACAGGGATACAAAACAACAATAAATACTTTCAATTAACGTGGATCAAAAGTACAAAAAAAAAACAATTCAATTTAGACTGAATGACTTATTCTAATTACAAATCGCAAAAGCTAATCAAAAGATGTTTAGAAACTTTATCTCCATTTCTACTAAAAATCTTGCTTCTATTTACTTTAACACGCGAGCCTGGCCTCTGTGTGGGGGCAGATGTTAACTCTGTTCTATAATGTTGGCTATTCATTATGTGTATGATTCTTGCATTAATCCATCGGCAGCTGTATTTGTTGCCTAGCCCCCACAATATTTGCACAACATAAATGTATGTTGGGTTCTCGATAACTCAATCGACGCACACAAAGCCTACAAAATTAGATATGATTTTCAGGAATAACCCCTTGGCAATTGTATGCAATTGCCTGCAAATTTATACAATTTTGACAATATTTTTGCAGCTTGCGTTGTCACCAACGAGTGCGACGGGGCCCAAACCCTTTGGCAAACCTTTGGCCAATTGTGACAATAGCGACAATTGCTGGCGAATCGAAGGATTGCAGTTTGCGTCTGCAATTGAGTGTTTGCGCAAACATGACCCAGAAATGTCTCTGGACTATTGTCAACTGTGTTCTTTGTATTTGAAATCCTTTTTTCATTTCAGATTTGCCTTTGATTAGCAGTGCTCGCGGTGCCATGTGCCGAAAGTCTTTGAAAGTCATTGTTGGAATTTCAGGTTTTCAGCTTTTGTGTTAGTTTTCGATATGGATATGTCAATAGAGGTTGCGATATGTTTGTCCAATCGAACTGTGAAATTTCAGTTGATGTTGATTTCAGATCTGTGCATCTGCATAGTTCGCCTTTGTTCTCAGCGTATTCTTTCAGTTTAAAGAGTTTTACGTTTTACGTGCCGCGGGCGAATCCTTTGGCCTTAGCATATGGCTCAGCTTCTTGGAACCTATAGAGAACTGTCTATTATTAAGCCATTGCCTGTTATAAAAGTATCATAAATCGTCGAGCAGCAATTCACAGCTACTTTGGCTGATTATGATGCAATGGTCTACGCTCTGGCATTGTTGCGCATCCAAACACATCTGTTCTGGCTGCTTGGCCATAAACCAAATACCTTAAGTGCCGAGAGCTGAGCAGAGAACTTGCGCCAAGGTGCAAGACATGCTATCCTAGAAAAATGATCCTTGGCGAGCAGGTTCAGTGCGTTCCGCCAGGGCTTTGTTTATTTTTCTAGTTTGCACTGGCCTCAACTGACCCTGTTTGATCCTGTGGCCTGCAGCCTGCAGCCTGTTGCCCATCGCCTGCTGCCTGTTGCCTGTTGCTTGTTCTGTGGCTTTTGTTTCCGCATTTGCAGCTGCCACGCATTTGGAGATATTTGCATATGCGCACGCACTGTGGGTGTTTCTTTCCCGGTGTCTGTTCCGCTGGTCTGGCCACACAATGCCCTTCTACTTTATTACTTTTTACGCATCACCTGTCCAGGGATCTGACCCTGGCAATGCCACGTGCTTTGTTAACCCAACTGACCTGCACTCGTATTTGTTTGTACTGACATTTGAGCCAGCTTAGCAATAGTTTTGCTCTTGAGTCAACGTGGTGGGTATTTCATTCGCAGCGTTCGTAATTAAGAGTGCATAGATGTAATCTACGTAGAGAGATGTAATCCACGTAAGCTGCAGATTTTTACAAATTTGTACATAGGCAATCACTCCTATCTTTAGTTCTTCATCTTACAACTAATCCAGCGGCCTAAGAGCTCCAGATGCATGAAGATATCTATTGCTAAGTTCGCATAGCCAGATAATTGTAGAGTTAGGCTTAAAGGAAAGACAAGTTTCAGTAAAACAAATATATTGTTATTGCTGTTAAGACTTTCAACAATTTCAATCTCTATTTTCCATGGAATCTGATGTTTATAAAATATCAATTTTTTTCAAATTTTATTCTTGACATTACACAGAACTTTGAAAGTAGTTGTCGTGCATCAATGTGTACTATCTAGGGTTTTGTTAAGAAAATACTTCTATTCATGCAGTGGCGGTAGATATTTATGAAACTATTCCCTAGACATGGATCTTCCTTTACTGGAAAGTTCTTTGTCAAAAAGCAGTGTAGCATGCTTTGAGATTTAATATACTGTGTACTATTATACAACGACTACCTTTCATCGGAATTCAATAAACTGCAACATGAAAGCATGTCCCTTCTATGCCCCAATACATGTTCCTTGCAGCGTCCTGTTGTGACACTATTAAATACGCATTTATGGCAGTCGATTGGCCGCCATTAGAGACCAAGGGCTGCATAGAGCGTGCGTTTTAATAAATTTTATATAAATTTGACAAAATGAATCAAAACAATAAGCGAAGCCGTAGCGTCAGGACTAGCGGGCAAATGCAAGGACACGCACGAAATGCGAAACAATTGCAGCACGCGGCAGGACACAAAACCGACGACAGCAGAGACAAAGGGCCAAGTACTCGAGTGGACAATGGGCCTGGCCTGCCCTGGCCTGGCCAGGCCTGACTTGATAAGAATAAGAAACGCCGACCAGGCACCAGGCGGCTGCAGGACGAACGCAGCGACAACGCTGCCGCCTGCTGCATGCAGCACCTGGTGTTTGTTGTTTACAAGCCGGCCAGCAGCCAGGAGCAAGGATAAAGACTAAGACGAAGACGTTGACGCTGACGCTGACGCTGACGCTGACGAACCGGTACAGTTTGGCAAAAATACTGCAAGATGCAACTGCGCACGTGCTGTGCGCTCCAATGCCAGGATTGGTATCTCTAGCCATCTTGTGACTGATTGTGATACGCGGCCACTTGAAGGACATGCATGCATACAGCCAGTCTGCTGGCAGCTAAAAAACAGCCGCCACAGCCCACACTGGAAATGGGAACGGCTCAATTATGAGCGTCAAATTAAATTTTGGTAACACATTGCCAGCAACCCTTTGGGCCAGCAGGCTGCATCATCTGCGGCTGCTGTCTCTAGCCGTCTGGCGGTGGTCAGTCCGCGTCCAGGTGCTAAATCCCTAACCCGCTTCGATAATTACGCCAAGCGCTGCCGCCGCCGCCGTTTGACTGGCTTTGAGCTGAACTCAAACCCAAGTCCAAAACCGATCTCGAACTCGAACTCGATACCAAACCCGAGCCCGAACCCTTCGGCAACTGTTTCAATTTCAACTCTTTGCTTGGCGTCTGCTGCTATAATTTGATGGCATCTGTAAGCGAGGGTTTTTTTTTTTGCCTTTCATTTGTTAAGTCTTGTCTCTCTGCCTTTTTAGCCACGTAGATTTTCAACAACGTCGTTCATTAGTCCGTCCTTTTTTTCGGGCTCCTGGCCCTCACTATTTTTTGGCAGTTGGCCATTACGCATGCACTGGCAGATGCTCTTGACTTGGTTCGCTTCTCTGTTTTTTGTTATTTATCCATTTGGTAGAAGGGTCAACTGTCCGTTGGATGCCGCTGGCTGCCGCCTGTAAACAACACCTTTGATTTCAGCTGAGGCTGGCAGTCAAATTGAATTGCTTCTGCTGCTCCATCTGCTCCTGCCTGCTGCCAGGCAGCAGTTAGAAGGGTTTGCAGTTTGTCCTGCAGGTTGCTCCTTCTCGATGTTTGTGTAGATAAGCAGCCGAGTCTCGGACATGTTGTCAGCCAAATTAAAAAAATACAACTTGCAGCCGTTCTTTGGTTTTAAGTCCATTTGCTAACAAAGTATTAAATTCATAAAGCGAACACTTAGACTCAGCCGGCCTGGGCTTGGGCAAGCCAGTCGGACTGCCTTGGTGGAATATTACTGATTGACTGACTGACTGATTGAACGCCATCCACACGAGTCTCTTCAAAGACTTGTAAAATTATACGTTTTTATATTATTTGAAAATTTCAATCTATGATTTACTAGTAAATAATTTGTGCTACTCTTCCTAGCTAAAAATTGCAAATCATAGACAACTGTGCAAATAGTAAAATTACGCACAAATCCTTTGTATAAACAAAGAGCATATAAATCATTTACGTAAGACGAGGACAATTTGCAAGAAGCTGTCAGCAGGCGACAAAGCAAAGTAAAAACAATAAGAGACAATTTGCAGGGAAAAACTAACAATGATTAGGCGAGCGTAAGGTAAGTCAGTCGGTAGCCAGGATATCTGTTAGCAGCAGACGGACAAATCAAACAACTGTCCGTCCGCTGGCATATGGCCGCTGCCGTTGACGATTTTCTATAGAACTATATGGAACTCAAGCCCTGCCATGGCAGTCGCTGGTCAAGCATCAGTGGCATCGACGATCCGATCCGTTGTCGTTATGCCCTTTAAGTGGCCAGGTCTACTTTCAGGACCCGTTCGGACAGCGCCGTCTGCAACGCCGCATGGGTCGCCATTGCCAATGCCGTATCGGTTATCCTTATCCCGAGAAAAGGGACCGGGAACAGGCAGACAGGCATAGCCACTGAGCAAACGAATCACTGTATCCGTGTTGTAGGTGTTGCTCGGCACAACCCACCCAAGCGTCGGGTCTGGTGCGCTGCATAACGATCCTGCGGTGCCGTTTGCATTTGTCATTCTTGTGGTTTTTGCTCGGCTGCCTTTTGTTCGGCCCAACACATCTTTCGCCATCTTTCGCTACGGCAGCCGCATAAATTGTGTTCGTATTACTTTCAATAATTTCTTGCAATTGTTTGTCAAGATTCCTTTTTGGCTTCCTCTAATTGTAATTGAGTTCTTTTCCCTGAAAGAGTATCGAATGTTACACAGAAGCTGCTCATTTGCAGAAGCTTCTCAATTGCCGCAGTCAAGATGAAGTATGATAATCATATCAGTAATCTTTTAGTTAAAATAGATTGGTTTCTCTTAGTTATTCAATCAGCTGGTATTTCTAAGCCTTGCCTTGTCCAAGTTTCTTTTGGATTCAAATATACGCTTACCATCTTTGAGTCTCAAGCTTTATTTTTTAACAACTTCCTGCTCAGTTTTATCCCCTGGTGCGAAGCTTATAGCCAAAAAGTTAAATCGATAAAAAAATGTTATTTAAAAGGGTTGGATTTTATGAAAAGTCTGAAACAATTTAGCACAGAATCGTTTTCAGGCAATTTTTTACAGTTGCTGGTGGATTTACAGAAGTCGCTGAAAAAGAACATATTATATTGATAGTTAGTAGATACTTAGTTGTTAGTTAGTATATAAATACAACGTCCCCCTACTGTTTCTGACCTCATCTACCAATTCCTTGACTCCATTCCAATGATCGAATTTCTTGATATTGGCGTTTCATATATAGAGATAACTGAAAAGCATTAATTAAGCATGATATTATTAATAAATACATATAGAAAATGACAAATTAAATTGAAAAGCCAATTAACTTATGTGCTGTGAATAATATCGTTAAGCATTGAAGGAATCTACAAGTCGAAATATAATTCCCAATTTAGCGAACAGGTCCATTTAATAGTCGACCCTTTTTGGGCCGTTTTGCACTGCATGCTCCAGCTCGGCATACCTTTCAAATTACTTTTGGTAATTGCCGAGAGCAAGCGAAAAATAGAACATATTGCTGAAAAGCTCATAGCAGGCGCATAATGTTGTTGGCCTGACCCCGCCGACAACCCCAGCGGTCAGAAGACTGGGACAGGCACTGGAACTGGGCACAGAGACAACAGTTGGTGTCTGACAGCAACTTGACGATGACGATGACGATGAGTTGGAGTTGGAGTTGGAGTTGAAATTGTTTTTGTAGTTGGAGCAACCTGCCTGCTGTTTTGAAATTGCCAATGCGCATGCGCACCGGGGCAACAATTTCACATTTAATGATAATAATGATGGCGATAATAGGCTAAAATTAGTTAAACACGAATTATAACAAAAAACGACAAGACAACACAAAAGGGTTTCTACACTGCGAGGGAGCGCGTTGAACGAACGAAAGAGACAAAAGATGAGACAGACGGCGAGTGATAGAGAGGGGGAGATCAGCTCTCAACTATTTCCTCCAGCGACTTAAGTGCCGCCAGCTGTTGTTGCTTAGCTGCTGCTGGCGAGATTGGCTCAGCCAGGGCGAAATTACTCGACTTGGCCAAAGTAAAGTTGGCCAACTAATTTGGCTCAGGTGGCGCGCAGGCGCAAGCGCAAACGCAAACGCAAACGGAACAAATTTATAACAATTTACTGATCGCTCGACCGAAATTGGGTTCCATATGGCTATGTGATTGAAATGCGCTTAACTGCAATATTAAATAATAATAAAAATGCTTACTGGCCGGAAATATATACCTTAGCCATTCATCCAAAGCCCTGACCCAGCCAGCAGACGATGGTAATGCCTTTAATCGTAATGTGCAGCTCAAGCATTTTTGTCACGTTCAAAAATGTTAAGCAATTTTGTTTGACCAAGGAATTCCGTATTGTCTTTGAGCCACTTTATGGCTACTTACTGCATTTACGATTTTGGGCTTGGTTACTTTTGGCCTGGACCTTGCTTCATTTTTATTTGTCAACCGAACTTTGAAGTCGCCGCTTCAGTCGAGCTATTAATGAACGAACGCCCTGTTTAACGAGTTGGCTCCTCATCAGTTAGACGGGGCTTAGCTCCAATGATGAGCTGCTGTCTGACTGACCACACACAATTGACTCAGTGTTGCTTCCAAGCAGCCCACTTTAAACTCTCGACAAGCTGACAATGAACTTAGTCCATAAATTGCACTCGAAGACCACCCATACTTAGAGTAAATGCATGATAAGAGATATATTTATGTGGGCGCCTTTATGGAAGACAAAAGAAACCTAAAAATAGCATAAGTACGTTTTGAGAGAGCTATTTAAACAACTATTATATGGAGTAGAGTTCTATTATTTTATAAAGCAGCTTTAAATTAAAAAAAATATTTAAAATAATATCAAATTGATTTCACTTCAATAAATAGTCCATACAAAACTCGAACTAAATATATAAATATTATATTTAAATATATAATATTAAATTAAAAAAAGTTTATAGTAAAGTTTCTCCATATTTTAAATAATGTACACAAAGCTATTTCTCTAATGCAGTTGTACTCTCGTTTGGCTCTTGCTTGGCTCGCTTTGCTTAGTATTTTATCGATGCTTGCAATTCTCAACAAGTTAAAGCTTCGAAAAGGACTCAAGTTGTTTGCATTGTTAGAGTTTTTGACAGACTTTTCACAGTAGAACCGAGTAGTTCTGGAAATTTCCTGCCCAAGTACAGAATATTGACCTCGAGGTCAGGCGGACAGCTTAATATTAGTTTTAGAACTATGAGCACTTTCTGGGCAATATGTTGGCCATTAATGCCCTCTATAGACATTGAATTGTAAACTGTCTGTTGGGCAAACTGTACTTTTAAACTATGTATGCTTGGCTACTTGACCCAAATGCATATCAAATATACAGCAGCGTACCTTTAGCATGCAGCTGATCGCACATTAGGCCCAAGGGAACTATTGTGAGTATCTTAGCCAAGGCAATTGCCTATCCATATCTATTTCCCGCAAGATGCAAACTAAATAAAAATGAAAACACTCACCGAAGCACTCAAGCAGTAGGCAGAAGCAGCTTGAGCTGCGACCTGAGAGCCCGAATTGAAATATTACATGATGGATAACCAATCAAGCGATTATCCTTATAATTATGATGGACTACTGCCAGCTAGCAGCTACCGCGACTCGCTCTCAGTGCGTGAGAAGACAGTGTGCTCCACTTAGGGCCTTATCGCTGATCACTGATCGCCGATCGACCACAAAATGCAATAAACAGAGGGCAACACGCAGTCGAGCATTTTTGACAGACAGTTACAGCTTCATTCTGGCACACAAAGGGCCAAATGTGAAATGTATAACATTCTCTATGGAGCGGGAACAGAGCCAGAAGCAGTAGCTGCTCGGCCATGGCCATTCTTTGCACATTGACGACAGCATTAAAGACGACGTGGCACATGGATCTCATCTGCTGGATTCGCTACACTTAAGGGTGGATCATGCCTGCACAATGGACGCAATGGTATATGATCGTCTTTTGTCTGACTTTGAGCCATTGTTGAGCTGCTGACTCGGCTAGGCGATACTTTCATACTTATATCTAACATTCAACGCCGGGTACAGACTATCTTTGTGGTCTATTAAAGCAAGATGTGCAGCCAGATACAGTCTTGACTTTTAATTGCCGACAGCAGGCCTATTAAAGGCGCATAAAAGCCGTTTTCATTATGCAATATAAGTCATAAGTATATTTAAATTCAATTACCATATCAAGCAACTGCGCAGCCCACTTAATGAGCCACAACAAAGTATTGAATGGAATAATCGGAGCCATAAAACCTAGTCATAAAACGCAATGCTCTACGCCTGGACCCGGACAGATGCAACAGCGGAAGGATACGCAACACTTTTATTGCACTTTCGAGCAAACAGTTTTCGATTTTCGGAATGCGTCGATAAGCATGGCCTGGTGCTACACATGGAATGAACCTATATGCATATATATATATATATATATATATATATATATATGTGCATGCGGTATGGGAGTTCTTTTCGAGCTGGAGAATCGCGCGTGCCGTGCCTCGTTTTATCTGTGGAACAGCTGCCACAACGAATTGCCAGCTCGATAAGAACCTTCTGTCCAGTTACTTACCTTTCGACATTTTCGATATCTTTGGCTTTGCACTTATTTGCTTAGATTTCGTCTCAGAGACTATCTTATCTGCCCCGTTTTCGACAGCTTATCAGTTGTGCCCGTACCGAGCGTTCGATCCGTTCGGGGCACTTCTTGATACCTGACTGGCTCCAGAACTGAACTTAACCCCATTATTTCCTGGAAATATTATTTGTCTGGGCATTTGCCGCAAGCTTAGCACGCGCCAAAACTGAATTCTTCTCTTTGTTTAAGCAGTGTCAATATTATTTGAAGCCCTAGCACTGGGGCGGCAATTTATGTAGCGACATTTTTGTGAGGAAATATGATAACCGGGAAATCATTTCAAAACCTAATCATTAAAGTACTACTTGAACATCGTCAAGGTTGGCAAGGATATCTGTAAAAGCGAGCGAGATTTTCAAGTTTTCGATTTGCATTTATTTAGAGCTAAGTAGTTGTATTTGCGTAATTCCTTGAGTTATATTAGAAGTAGGCAGAAGAAGAACAGCTGCAGAAGTTTTTCGTTGTGCATTCGGCCCTCATCACTGAGCCGAATATAATAAGACACTCTTTAGAGCACGCACTGGAGCAGGCACAGGTAAAGGCAGAGGCACGAGTACAGGTAGCATTACATAAGTACAGTTCCGTCGCGAACATTGATTACTCACGGGCAAAACAACAACAACAACAATAACAAGAAGAGTCAAAAACAATAAAATACAATTTTTAAAATAAAGAAGTCAACAACATGCGACTGGGCAGCAGAGGGGCAGGGGCACGTAATCAGCCCGCATAAATACAAATTAAAGTGCAGGCGACTTACGGTTAATATATGCAACCGCAACAACAACAAAAACAAGAGCAACAACTACAACAAGCATGATAAATGAAATAAAAGAGAAAGAAAATAGCATAAAAATTAAATTTGTCGCGTGTTTGCCGCCTGCTGCTGACGAACTAACCGAAAACAAGCAACTGATGGAGTTGAAGCTGGAGCTGAAACTGGAGCTGAAGCCGGCCCAGGCCCAAAACCAGAAAGATCGCAAGCCAAGTTAAAGCCAAGCCGTGGTAAAGCCTCTGCCGGAGACCTGGAGTCGGGCCCAGCATTCATTGCTAATCATGGTAATTATGGCAATGAAAAAGTTGCCCAGGCCAGCCAAGCGTCAGTCGAAGAAGATCCACAAAATGGAAAGCTAAGCGTGAGAGACAGACGAGTGGATACCCTGTGCCAAGTGAGCTGTAAACAAATGCCGGGTAGTTAAATTGTTTCCAAACTATAAAATGTTGGCCCGGGAAATCGTTTGTCATGATTTTGTTTTCCCCACGCCAAATACTCAAAAGTACTCCAACAATTAATTCAAATACTCAAAAGTACGCTAAAAATAAATTGGAGTAATTCAAATGAAATACAAATATATGTGAAAATATATTAATCAATATTTATAGAAATGTTATCCTTGGGTTCATCGCTTTGATGCACTCGGACAGGCGTGCTGGTTCAACTTTTAGTTTTCAACAAGTCTCATATGCTCTGCTTTACATAGTTATGTTGTGTACAGGGCATAAACAGAAATGAAAACCCAACTGGGGAGCACTTTTTTTCGTGTCGCTGTTGTTGTTTTTTTTTTGTTGTTGTTGTCCCTGATAAATAATAAAAGAAAAAACAGTAAATACACCTGTTGGCAGCAGTTGACGTGCACGCTGCTGCTCTTCTGGCTCCGACTGAGGCTCCGACTGAGGCTCTGTCTGTGGATGTGACTGACTTGTGGCTGCGCATGCGCAAAAGTTGCTGCGGCTGCCAGAAAAACGGAAGTTTGTTGGCATCAGCACAAACACCGGATGCAGCTTGCCTGCTGCTGTTCACGTTTGCCAGGACAACAGCAACAAATTAATTTTTGGTTTTTTATATTTTTTTTTTATTTTGATATACATATATATATATATTTTTTTCGGCACAACAGGTTGCCGTATGGGAAAGCCTGGCGAATTGTGTTTTTGGGCAACGTTTTGAAATGATTAGCTCTGGAAACCCGTTTGCGCTTATCTTCTTCGTTAACCAACCCCAAAAGGTTTTCATTACGCTTAATCTGCTCACTGGCAGCTGCTTTTTCGTTCTCATCAACGACCGACTCTCCGAACTTTCCATTAACTTGCGCGTAATCTGCTTGATACATATACACACACACACACACGCATATATATGTATATAAGTATATATCAGATTTTCATTATCGCTTAAATGTTCATTAAAAATGACAAAATGCACAGCAAGCTACTGTGCGAGTGCTTATTTTATATTTAATTTTTCTCATTGGAGGGGGACTTAACTGGTTAAGAGCCTCAAAAGCTGACAAAGGATTTTAATTACGAACTGAATTTGGGTCACAGATTAAATTGTAGCCGTAAGTAATGCAACTTGGCACTCAGATATCATCAAATGATTTATCTTCGAGTAAGCCGGGATCCTAGCTGACTCAGAGAGGTGACAGACACCTGACCTACCTGTAAGGCGAATCATCTTAACACAAGCCATGTAAATTCCATTTAAGCTAGACAGATAATAGATTCTGTTGATTGATAAAACAAATTGTATGCGACTCTTTTTTCGTTTTAGGGCATAGAACATTCCGTTTAAATTTTATTAACTGAACTCTTTGGCACTGGCCAGATAATTGAGTTCTTCCGAGGGGCAAGAGCGAACTTTATTTAAATGTGAACATTTACCTTTCATTTCAGTTTACGTTTCGGCTAATTGCCAAAATGTTAAACGTTGCAAGCGGAACTTAAGTAAACAACATTTGTGAAGGGCAATTTGCTGATATGACGACGACGACCAAGTCTAGACAGGGCAGGTCAGAGTCAGAGTCAGGGTCAGGGTAAACAGACAATGAAATTTGTTTTCTTTTTTGTTTTTTTTTTTTTTTTTAACGGCGCACCTGCAGCTCCTTAAAAATTAATCATTTTAGTAGTTGCTAGACAACATTTAGGCCGGGGTAGTATGGCTTAACACGCCCACAAATAATACGCAATTGCAGCCAGAAGTCGAAGGACTTGGCTAAAATGATTGTGCAGAATGTTTTTGGGGCAACAAATCTGCCGGCCGGCATTCACTTTGTCGGCACGGAACTCAGCAGGTTCTCAATAGCTGATCCCGAGCCAGCATTACAAATGGGTGCGGCAAATCGTTTCGTCTTGAGGCACGCCAGGACCATGCAGCTACGTGTCCTTTTTGAGCGGTCTGCGCCTGTTGCAGTGGGTGCAATGGGACATCTTGTTTTTCCGACCTACTCAGGCTGGCACTTGGGCAATGCCCGCAGTGTGTTTGGGAAATCCATTAGGTACAAGAGTACAGTACTCCAAGCACACTTTCTACTGTGACATGTGTTGTACATAGGAAACGGCAGAGTATGAAATCTATCCTTGGCACGATAAGATATATGCACTTGAATTATTGTTGCCATATGCTCGATACCTACACTTGCTCTGCAACTGACTTTTCGCATTTCCAACGAAAATACGCTGTGAAACCCGTGGAAGTCCTATACGAAAGTGGGTAGAGTAGCTGAGCTGGGCTTATAAACAAATTTGCCATAGACTAAAGTTATTTTAGATTGCATATGCAGGCATTATCACACAGTGACAAATTATAATACCTTTCCAACAAGTTAGAGTGCTCCAGTAGGGAGTTACCCACCGCGGAATACCTAGACTAACTCCTTCAATAAAATGAAAGA